>NC_082693.1:101826627-102441627 GCF_949987515.2 Delphinus delphis | reverse complement strand
AACCCTAACCCTAACCCTTCCCCGAAGCCTGACCCTCACCCGTCCCCTAATCCTAACCCGTACGCTAACACTAACCCGCGCCGTCACACGCACGCTCCCCCTAAAGCGTTGCCGTACCCTCACCTGGACCCTAAACCGTCCCCATCCCCTAACCCTAACCCTAGCCCAAACCCTAACCCTAACCCTTCCCCGAAGCCTGACCCTCACCCGTCCCCTAATCCTAACCCGTACGCTAACACTAACCCGCGCCCTCACACGCACGCTCCCCCTAAAGCGTTGCCGTACCCTCACCTGGACCCTAAACCGTCCCCATCCCCTAACCCTAACCGTAGCCCGAACCCTAACCCTAACTCTTCCCCGAAGCCTGACCCTCACCCGTCCCCTAATCCTAACCCATACGCTAACACTAACCCACGCCCTCACACGCACGCTCCCCCTAAAGCGTTGCCGTACCCTCACCTGGACCCTAAACCGTCCCCGTCCCCTAACCCTAACCCTAGCCCGAACCCTAACCCTAACCCTTCCCCGAAGCCTGACCCTCACCCGTGCCCTAATCCTAACCCGTACGCTAACACTAACCCGCGCCCTCACACGCACGCTCCCCCTAAAGCGTTGCCGTACCCTCACCTGGACCCTAAACCGTCCCCATCCCCTAACCCTACCCTAGCCCGAACCCTAACCCTAACGCTTCCCCGAAGCCTGACCCTCACCCGTCCCCTAATCCTAACCCGTACGCTAACACTAACCCGCGCCCTCACACGCACGCTCCCCCTAAAGCGTTGCCGTACCCTCACCTGGACCCTAAACCGTTCCCGTCCCCTAACCTTAACCCTAGCCCGAACCCTAACCCTAACCCTTCCCCGAAGCCTGACCCTCACCCGTGCCCTAATCCTAACCCGTACGCTAACACTAACCCGCGCCCTCACACGCACGCTCCCCCTAAAGCGTTGCCGTACCCTCACCTGGACCCTAAACCGTCCCCGTCCACTAACCCTAACCCTAGCCCGAACCATAACCCTAACCCTTCCCCGAAGCCTGACCCTCACCCGTCCCCTAATCCTAACCCGTACGCTAACACTAACCCGCGCCCTCACACGCACGCTCCCCCTAAAGCGTTGCCGTACCCTCACCTGGACCCTAAACCGTCCCCGTCCCCTAACCCTAACCCTAGCCCGAACCCTAACCCTAACCCTTCCCCGAAGCCTGACCCTCACCCGTCCCCTAATCCTAACCCGTACGCTAACACTAACCCGCGCCCTCACACGCACGCTCCCCCTAAAGCGTTGCCGTACCCTCACCTGGACCCTAAACCGTCCCCGTCCCCTAACCCTAACCCTAGCCCAAACCCTAACCCTAACCCTTCCCCGAAGTCTGACCCTCACCCGTCCCCTAATCCTAACCCGTACGCTAACACTAACCCCAGCCCTCACACGCACGCTCCTCCTAAAGTGTTGCCGTACCCTCACCTGGACCCTAAACCGTCCCCGTCCCCTAACCCTAACCCTAGTCCGAACCCTAACCTTAACCCTTCCCCGAAGCCTGACCCTCACCCGTCCCCTAATCCTAACCCGTACGCTAACACTAACCCGCGCCCTCACACGCACTCTCCCCCTAAAGCGTTGCCGTACCCTCACCTGGACCCTAAACCGTCCCCATCCCCTAACCCTAACCCTAGCCCGAACCCTAACCCTAACCCTTCCCCGAAGCCTGACCCTCACCCGTCCCCTAATCCTAACCCGTACGCTAACACTAACCCGCGCCCTCACACGCACGCTCCCCCTAAAGCATTGCCGTACCCTCACCTGGACCCTAAACCGTCCCCGTCCCCTAACCCTAACCCTAGCCCGAAACCTAACCCTAACCCTTCCCCGAAGCCTGACCCTCACCCGTGCCCTAATCCTAACCCGTACGCTAACACTAACCCGCGCCCTCACACGCACGCTCCCCCTAAAGCGTTGCCGTACCCTCACCTGGACCCTAAACCGTCCCCGTCCCCTAACCCTAACCCTAGCCCGAACCCTAACCCTAACCCTTCCCCGAAGCCTGACCCTCACCCGTCCCCTAATCCTAACCCGTACGCTAACACTAACCCGCGCCCTCACACGCACGCTCCCCCTAAAGCGTTGCCGTACCCTCACCTGGACCCTAAACCGTTCCCGTCCCCTAACCTTAACCCTAGCCCGAACCCTAACCCTAACCCTTCCCCGAAGCCTGACCCTCACCCGTGCCCTAATCCTAACCCGTACGCTAACACTAACCCGCGCCCTCACACGCACGCTCCCCCTAAAGCGTTGCCGTACCCTCACCTGGACCCTAAACCGTCCCCGTCCACTAACCCTAACCCTAGCCTGAACCATAACCCTAACCCTTCCCCGAAGCCTGACCCTCACCCGTGCCCTAATCCTAACCCGTACGCTAACACTAACCCGCGCCCTCACACGCACGCTCCCCCTAAAGCGTTGCCGTACCCTCACCTGGACCCTAAACCGTCCCCGTCCCCTAACCCTAACCCTAGCCCGAACCCTAACCCTAACCCTTCCCCGAAGCCTGACCCTCACCCGTCCCCTAATCCTAACCCGTACGCTAACACTAACCCGCGCCCTCACACGCACGCTCCCCCTAAAGCGTTGCCGTACCCTCACCTGGACCCTAAACCGTCCCCGTCCCCTAACCCTAACCCTAGCCCAAACCCTAACCCTAACCATTCCCCGAAGCCTGACCCTCACCCGTCCCCTAATCCTAACCCGTACGCTAACACTAACCCCAGCCCTCACACGCACGCTCCTCCTAAAGTGTTGCCGTACCCTCACCTGGACCCTAAACCGTCCCCGTCCCCTAACCCTAACCCTAGCCCGAACCCTAACCTTAACCCTTCCCCGAAGCCTGACCCTCACCCGTCCCCTAATCCTAACCCGTACGCTAACACTAACCCGCGCCCTCACACGCACTCTCCCCCTAAAGCGTTGCCGTACCCTCACCTGGACCCTAAACCGTCCCCATCCCCTAACCCTAACCCTAGCCCGAACCCTAACCCTAACCCTTCCCCGAAGCCTGACCCTCACCCGTCCCCTAATCCTAACCCGTACGCTAACACTAACCCGCGCCCTCACACGCACGCTCCCCCTAAAGCATTGCCGTACCCTCACCTGGACCCTAAACCGTCCCCGTCCCCTAACCCTAACCCTAGCCCGAACCCTAACCCTAACCCTTCCCCGAAGCCTGACCCTCACCCGTCCCCTAATCCTAACCCGTGCGCTAACATTAACCCGCGCCCTCACTCGCACGCTCCCCCTAAAGCGTTGCCATACCCTCACCTGGACCCTAAACCGTCCCCATCCTCTAACCCTAACCCTAGCCCGAACCCTAACCCTAACCCTTCCCCGAAGCCTGACCCTCACCCGTCCCCTAATCCTAACCCGTACGCTAACACTAACCCGCGCCCTCACACGCACGCTCCCCCTAAAGCGTTGCCGTACCGTCACCTGGACCCTAAACCGTCCCCGTCCCCTAACCCTAACCCTAGCCCGATCCCTAACCCTAACCCTTCCCCGAAGCCTGACCCTCACCCGGCCCCTAATCCTAACCCGTACGCTAACACTAACCCACGCCCTCACACGCACACTCCCCCTAAAGCGTTGCCGTACCCTCACCTGGACCCTAAACCGTCCCCGTCCCCTAACCCTAACCCTAGCCCGAACCCTAACCCTAACCCTTCCCCGAAGCCTGACCCTCACCCGTGCCCTAATCCTAACCCGTACGCTAACCCTAACCCGCGCCCTCACACGCACGCTCCCCCGAAAGCGTTGCCGTACCCTCACCTGGACCCTAAACCGTCCCCGTCCCCTAACCCTAACCCTAGCCCGTACACTAACCCTAACCCTTCCCCGAAGCCTGACCCTCACCCGTCCCCTAATCCTAACCCGTACGCTAACACAACCTGCGCCCTCACACGCACGCTCCCCATAAAGCGTTGCCGTACCCTCACAAGGACCCTAAACCGTCCCCGTCCCCTAACCCTAACCCTAGCCCGAACCCTAACCCTAACCCTTCCCCGAAGCCTGACCCTCACCTGTCCCCTAATCCTAACCCGTACGCTAACACTAACCTGCGCCCTCACACGCACGCTCCCCGTAAAGCGTTGCCGTACCCTCACCTGGACCCTAAACCGTCCCCGTCCCCTAACCCTAACCCTAGCCCGAACCCTAACCCTAACCCTTCCCCGAAGCCTGACCCTCACCCGTCCCCTAATCCTAACCCGTACGCTAACACTAACCCGCGCCCTCACACGCACGCTCCCCCTAAAGCGTTGCCGTACCCTCACCTGGACCCTAAACCGTCCCCATCCCCTAACCCTAACCCTAGCCCGAACCCTAACCCTAACCCTTCCCCAAAGCCTGACCCTCACCCGTGCCCTAATCCTAACCCGTACGCTAACACTAACCTGCGCCCTCACACGCACGCTCCCCCTAAAGCGTTGCCGTACCCTCACCTGGACCCTAAACCATCCCCGTCACCTAACCCTAACCCTAGCCCGAACCCTAGCCCTAACCCTTCCCCAAAGCCTGACCCTCACCCGTCCCCTAATCCTAACCCGTACGCTAACACTAACCCGCGCCCTCACACGCACGCTCCCCCTAAAGCGTTGCCGTACCCTCACCTGGACCCTAAACCGTCCCCGTCCCCTAACCCTAACCCTAGCCCGAACCCTAGCCCTAACCCTTCCCCGAAGCCTGACCCTCACCCGTCCCCTAATCCTAACCCGTACGCTAACACTAACCCGCGCCCTCACACGCACGCTTCCCCTAAAGCGTTGCCGTACCCTCACCTGGACCCTAAACCGTCCCCGCCCTTAACCTTAACCCTAGCCCGATCCCTAACCCTAACCCTTCCCCGAAGCCTGACCCTCACCCGGCCCCTAATCCTAACCCGTACGCTAACGCTAACCCGCGCCCTCACACGCACGCTCCCCCTAAACCATTGCCGTATCCTCACCTGGACCCTAAACCGTCCCCGTCACCTAACTCTAACCCTAGCCCGAACCCTAACCCTAACCCTTCCCCGAAGCCTGACCCTCACCCGTCCCCTATTTCTAAACCGTACGCTAACACTAACCCGCGCCCTCACACGCACGCTCACCCTAAAGCGTTGCCGTACCCTCACCTGGACCCTAAACCGTCCCCGTCCCCTAACCCTAACCCTAGCCCGAACCCTAACCCTAACCCTTCCCCGAAGCCTGACCCCCATCCGTGCCCTAATCCTAACCCGTACGCTAACACTAACCCGCGCCCTCACACGCACGCTCCCCCTAAAGCGTTGCCGTAACCTCACCTAGACCCTAAACCGTCCCCGCACCCTAACCCTAACCCTAGCCCGAAACTAACCCTAACCCTTCCCCGAAGCCTCACCCTCACCCGTCCCCTAATCCTAACCCGTACGCTAACACTAACCCGCGCCCTCACACGCACGCTCCCCCTACAGCGTTGCCGTACCCTCACCTGGACCCTAAACCGTCCCCGTCCCCTAACCCTAACCCTAGCCCGAACCCTAACCCTAACCCTTCCCCGAAGCCTGACCCTCACCCGTGCCCTACTCCTAACCCGTACGCTAACACTAACCCGCGCCCTCACATGCACGCTCCCCCTAAAGCGTTGCCGTACCCTCACCTGGACCCTAAACCGTCCCCGTCCCCTAACCCTAACCCTAGCCCGAACCCTAACCCTAACCCTTCCCCGAAGCCTGACCCTCACCCGTCCCCTAATCCTAACCCGTACGCTAACACTAACCCGCGCCCTCACACGCACGCTCCCCCTAAAGCGTTGCCGTACCCTCACCTGGACCCTAAACCGTCCCCGTCCCCTAACCCTAACCCTAGCCCGAACCCTAGCCCTAACCCTTCCCCGAAGCCTGACCCTCACCCGTCCCCTAATCCTAACCCGTACGCTAACACTAACCCGCGCCCTCACACGCACGCTTCCCCTAAAGCGTTGCCGTACCCTCACCTGGACCCTAAACCGTCCCCGCCCTTAACCTTAACCCTAGCCCGATCCCTAACCCTAACCCTTCCCCGAAGCCTGACCCTCACCCGGCCCCTAATCCTAACCCGTACGCTAACGCTAACCCGCGCCCTCACACGCACGCTCCCCCTAAACCATTGCCGTATCCTCACCTGGACCCTAAACCGTCCCCGTCACCTAACTCTAACCCTAGCCCGAACCCTAACCCTAACCCTTCCCCGAAGCCTGACCCTCACCCGTCCCCTATTTCTAAACCGTACGCTAACACTAACCCGCGCCCTCACACGCACGCTCACCCTAAAGCGTTGCCGTACCCTCACCTGGACCCTAAACCGTCCCCGTCCCCTAACCCTAACCCTAGCCCGAACCCTAACCCTAACCCTTCCCCGAAGCCTGACCCCCATCCGTGCCCTAATCCTAACCCGTACGCTAACACTAACCCGCGCCCTCACACGCACGCTCCCCCTAAAGCGTTGCCGTAACCTCACCTAGACCCTAAACCGTCCCCGCACCCTAACCCTAACCCTAGCCCGAAACTAACCCTAACCCTTCCCCGAAGCCTCACCCTCACCCGTCCCCTAATCCTAACCCGTACGCTAACACTAACCCGCGCCCTCACACGCACGCTCCCCCTACAGCGTTGCCGTACCCTCACCTGGACCCTAAACTGTCCCCGTCCCCTAACCCTAACCCTAGCCCGAACCCTAACCCTAACCCTTCCCCGAAGCCTGACCCTCACCCGTGCCCTACTCCTAACCCGTACGCTAACACTAACCCGCGCCCTCACATGCACGCTCCCCCTAAAGCGTTGCCGTACCCTCACCTGGACCCTAAACCGTCCCCGTCCCCTAACCCTAACCCTAGCCCGAACCCTAACCCTAACCCTTCCCCGAAGCCTGACCCTCACCCATCCCCTAATCCTAACCCGTACGCTAACACTAACCCGCGCCCTCACACGCACGCTCCCCCTAAAGCGTTGCCGTACCCTCACCTGGACCCTAAACCGTCCCCGTCCCCTAACCCTAACCCTAGCCCGAACCCTAACCCTAACACTTCCCCGAAGCCTGACCCTCACCCGTCCCCTAATCCTAACCCGTACGCTAACACTAACCCGCGCCCTCACACGCACGCTCCCCCTAAAGCGTTGCCGTACGCTCACCTGGACCCTAAACCGTCCCCTTCCCCTAACCCTAACCCTAGCCCGAATCTAAACCTAACCCTTCCCCGAAGCCTGACCCTCACCCGTCCCCTAATCCTAACCCGTACGCTAACACTAACCCGCACCCTCACACGCACGCTCCCCCGAAAGCGTTGCCGTACCCTCACCTGGACCCTAAACCGTCCCCGTCCCCTAACCCTAACCCTAGCCCGAACCCT
Organism: Delphinus delphis; assembly: GCF_949987515.2. Lineage (NCBI taxonomy): Eukaryota > Metazoa > Chordata > Mammalia > Artiodactyla > Delphinidae > Delphinus > Delphinus delphis. Next base: position 102,434,236 of record NC_082693.1, on the reverse strand, counting down.
AACCCTAACCCTTCCCAGAAGCCTGACCCTCACCCGTGCCCTAATCCTAAGCCATACGCTAACACTAACCCGCGCCCTCACACGCACGCTCCCCCGAAAGCGTTGCCATACCCTCACCTGGACCCTAAACCGTCCCCGTCCCCTAACCCTAACCCTAGCCCGAACCCTAACCCTAACCCTTCCCCGAAGCCTGACCCTCACCCGTGACCAAATCCTAACCCGTACGGTAACACTAACACTCGCCCTCACACGCCCACTCCCCCTAAAGCGTTGCCGTACCCTCACCTGGACCCTAAACCGTCCCCGTCCCCTAACCCTAACCCTAGCCCGAACCCTAGTCCTAACCCTTCCCCGAACCCTGACACTCACCCGTCCCCTAATCCTAACCCGTACGCTAACACTAACCCGCGCCCTCACACGCACGCTCCCCCTAAAGCGTTGCCGTACCCTCACCTGGACCCTAAACCGTCCCCGTCCCCTAACCCTAACCCTAGCCCGATCCCTAACCCAAACCCTTCCCCGAAGCCTGACCCTCACCCGGCCCCTTATCCTAACCCGTACGCTAACGCTAACCCGCGCCCTCACACGCACGCTCCCCCTAAAGCGTTGCCGTACCCTCACCTGGACCCTAAACCGTCCCCGTCCCCTAACCCTAACCCTAGCCCGAACCCTAACCCTAACCCTTCCCCGAAGCCTGACCCTCACCCGTCCCGTATTTCTAACCAGTACGCTAACACTAACCCGCGCCCTCACACGCACGCTCCCCCTAAAGCGTTGCCGTACCCTCACCTGGACCCTAAACCGTCCCCGTCCCCTAACCCTAACCCTAGCCCGAACCCTAACCCTAACCCTTCCCCGAAGCCTGACCCTCATCCGTGCCCTAATCCTAACCCGTACGCTAACACTAACCCGTGCCCTCACACGTACGCTCCCCCTAAAGCGTTGCCGTACCCTCACCTAGACCCTAAACAGTCCCCGTCCCCTAACCCTAACCCTAGCCCGAACCCTAACCCTAACCCTTCCCCGAAGCCTGACCCTCACCCGTCCCCTAATCCTAACCCGTACGCTAACACTAACCCGCGCCCTGACACGCACGCTCCCCCTACAGCGTTGCAGTACCCTCACCTGGACCCTAAACCGTCCCCGTCCCCTAACCCTAACCCTAGCCCGAACCCTATCCCTAACCCTTCCCCGAAGCCTGACCCTCACCCGTGCCCTAATCCTAACCCGTACGCTAACACTCACCCGTGCCCTCACACGCACGCTCCCCCTAAAGCGTTTCCGTACCCTCACCTGGACCCTAAACCGTCCCCGTCCCCTAACCCTAACCCTAGCCCGAACCCTAACCCTAACCCTTCCCCGAAGCCTGACCCTCACCCGTGCCCTAATCCTAACCCGTACGCTAACACTAACCCGCGCCCTCACACGCACGCTCCCCCTAAAGCGTTGCCGTACCCTCACCTGGACCCTAAACCGTCCCCGTCCCCTAACCCTAACCCTAGCCCGAACCCTAACCCTAAACCTTCCCCGAAGCCTGACCCTCACCCGTCCCCTAATCCTAACCCGTACGCTAACACTAACCCGCACCCTCACACGCACGCTCCCCCTAAAGCGTTGCCGTACCCTCACCTGGACCCTAAACCGTCCCCGTCCCCTAACCCTAACCCTAGCCCGAACCCTAACCCAAACCCTTCCCCGAAGCCTGACCCTCACCCGTCCCCTAATCCTAACCCGTACGCTAACACAACCCGTGACCTCACACGCACGCTCCCCATAAAGCGTTGCCGTACCCTCACCTGGACCCTAAACCGTCCCCGTCCCCTAACCCTAACCCTAGCCCGAACCCTAACCCTAACCCTTCCCCGAAGCCTGACCCTCACCCGTGCCCTAATCCTAACCCGTACGCTAACACTAACCCGCGCCCTCACACGCACGCTCCCCCTAAAGCGTTGCCGTACCCTCACCTGGACCCTAAACCGTCCCCTAACCCTAACCCTAACCCTAGCCCGAACCCTAACCCTAAACCTTCCCCGAAGCCTGACCCTCACCCGTGCCCCAATCCTAACCCGTACGCTAACACTAACCTGCGCCCTCACACGCACGCTCCCCCTAAAGCGTTGCCGTACCCTCACCTGGACCCTAAACCGTCCCCGTCCCCTAACCCTAACCCTAGCCCGAACCCTAACCCTAACCCTTCCCCGAAGTCTGACCCTCACCCGTGCCCTAATCCTAACCCGTACGCGAACACTAACCCGCGCCCTCACACGCACGCTCCCCCTAAAGCGTTGCCGTACCCTCACCTGGACCCTAAACCGTCCCCGTCCCCTAACCCTAACCCTAGCCCGAACCCTAAGCGTAACCGTTCCCCGAAGCCTGACACTCACCCGTCCCCTAATCCTAACCCTTACGCTAACACTAACCCGCACCCTCACACGCACGCTCCCCCTAAAGCGTTACCGTACCCTCACCTGGACCCTAAACCGTCCCCGTCCACTAACCCTAACCCTAACCCGAACCCTGACCCTAACCCTTCCCCAAAGCCTGACCCTCACCCGTCCCCTAATCCTAACTCGTACGCTAACACTAACCCGCGCCCTCACACGCACGCTCCCCCTAAAGCGTTGCTGTACCCCCACCTGGACCCTAAACCGTCCCCGTCCCATAACCCTAACCCTAGCCCGAACCCTAACCCTTCCCCGAAGCCTGACCCTCAACCGTCCCCTAATCCTAACCCGTACGCTAACACTAACCCGCGCCCTCACACGCACGCTCCCCATAAAGCGTTGCCGTACCCTCACCTGGACCCTAAACCGTCCCCGTCCCCTAACCCTAACCCTAGCCCGAACCCTAACCCTAACCCTTCCCCGAAGCCTGAGCCTCACCCGTCCCCTAATCCTAACCCGTACGCTAACACTAACCCGCGCCCTCACACGCACGCTCCCCCTACAGCGTTGCCGTACCCTCACCTGGACCCTAAACCGTCCCCGTCCCCTAACCCTAACCCTAGCCCGAACCCTAACCCTAACCCTTCCCCGAAGCCTGACCCTCACCCGTCCCCTAATCCTAACACATATGCTAACACTAACCCGCGCCCTCACACACACGCTCCCCCTAAAGCGTTGCCGTACCCTCACCTGGACCCTAAACCGTCCCCGTCCACTAACCCTAACCCTAGCCCGAACCCTAACCCTAACCCTTCCCCGAAGCCTGACCCTCACCCGTCCCCTAATTCTAACCCGTACGCTAACACTAACCCGCGCCCTCACACGCACGCTCCCCCTAAAGCGTTGCCGTTCCCTCACCTGGACCCTAAACCGTCCCCGTCCACTAACCCTAACCCTAGCCCGAACCCTAACCCTAAACCTTCCCCGAAGCCTGACCCTCACCCGTCCCCTAATCCTAACCCGTACGCTAACACTAACCCGCGCCCTCACACGCACGCTCCCCCTAAAGCGTTGCCGTACCCTCACCTGGACCCTAAACCGTCCCCGTCCCCTAACCCGAACCCTAGCCCGAACCCTAACCCTAACACTTCCCCGAAGCCTGACCCTCACCCGTCCCCTAATCCTAACCCGTACGCTAACACTAACCCGCGCCCTCACACGCACGCTCCCCCTAAAGCGTTGCCGTACCCTCACCTGGACCCTAAACCGTCCCCGTCCCCTAACCCGAACCCTAGCCCGAACTCTAACCCTAACCCTTCCCCGAAACCTGACCCTCACCCGTCCCCTAATCCTAACCCGTACGCTAACACTAACCCGCGCCCTCACACGCACGCTCCCCCTAAAGCGTTGCCGTACCCTCACCTGGACCCTAAACCGTCCCCGTCCCCTAACCCTAACCCTAGCCCGAACCCTAACCCTATCCCTTCCCCGAAGCCTGACCCTCACCCGTCCCCTAATCCTAACCCGTACGCTAACACTAACCCGCGCCCTCACACACACGCTCCCCCTAAAGCGTTGCCGTACCCTCACCTGGACCCTAAACCGTCCCCATCCCCTAACCCTAACCCTAGCCCGAACCCTAACCCTAACCCTTCCCCGAAGCCTGACCCTCACCCGTCCCCTAATCCTAACCCGTACGCTAACACTAACCCGCGCCCTCACACGCACGCTCCCCCTAAAGCGTTGCCGTACCCTCACCTGGACCCTAAACCGTCCCCGTCCCATAACCCTAACCCTAGCCCGAACCCTAACCCTAACCCTTCCCCGAAGCCTGACCCTCACCCGTGCCCTAATCCTAACCCGTACGCTAACACTAACCCGCGCCCTCACACGCACGCTCCCCCTAAAGCGTTGCCGTACCCTCACCTGGACCCTAAACCGTCCCCATCCCCTAACCCTAATCCTAGCCCGAACCCTAACCCTAACCCTTCCCCGAAGCCTGACCCTCACCCGTCCCCTAATCCTATCCCGTACGCTAACACTAACCCGCGCCCTCACACGCACGCTCCCCCTACAGCATTGCCGTACACTCACCTGGACCCTAAACCGTCCCCGTCCCCTAACCCTAACCCTAGCCCGAACCCTAACCCTAACACTTCCCCGAAGCCTGACCCTCACCCGTCCCCTAATCCTAACACATACGCTAACACTAACCCGCGCCCTCACACACACGCTCCCCCTAAAGCGTTGCCGTACCCTCACCTGGACCCTAAACCGTCCCCGTCCACTAACCCTAACCCTAGCGCGAACCCTAACCCTAACCCTTCCCCGAAGCCTGACCCTCACCCGTCCCCTAATCCTAACCCGTACGCTAACACTAACCCGCGCCCTCACACGCACGCTCCCCCTAAAGCGTTGCCGTTCCCTCACCTGGACCCTAAACCGTCCCCGTCCACTAACCCTAACCCTAGCCCGAACCCTAACCCTAAACCTTCCCCGAAGCCTGACCCTCACCCGTCCCCTAATCCTAACCCGTACGCTAACACTAACCCACGCCCTCACACGCACGCTCCCCCTAAAGCGTTCCCGTACCCTCACCTGGACCCTAAACCGTCCCCGTCCCCTAACCCTAACCCTAGCCCGAACCCTAACCCTAACACTTCCCCGAAGCCTGACCCTCACCCGTGCCCTAATCCTAACCCGTACGCTAACACTAACCCGCGCCCTCACACGCACGCTCCCCCTAAAGCGTTGCCGTACCCTCACCTGGACCCTAAACCGTCCCCGTCCCCTAACCCTAACCCTAGCCCGAACCCTAACCCTAACCCTTCCCTGAAGCCTGACCCTCACCCGTCCCCTAATCCTAACCCGTACGCTAACACTAACCCGCGCACTCACACACACGCTCCCCCTAAAGCGTTGCCGTACCCTCACCTGGACCCTAAACCGTCCCCATCCCCTAACCCTAACCCTAGCCCGAACCCTAACCCTAACCCTTCCCCGAAGCCTGACCCTCACCCGTCCCCTAATCCTAACCCATACGCTAACACTAACCCACGCCCTCACACGCACGCTCCCCCTAAAGCGTTGCCGTACCCTCACCTGGACCCTAAACCGTCCCCGTCCCATAACCCTAACCCTAGCCCGAACCCTAACCCTAACCCTTCCCCGAAGCCTGACCCTCACCCGTGCCCTAATCCTAACCCGTACGCTAACACTAACCCGCGCCCTCACACGCACATTCCCCCTAAAGTGTTGCCGTACCCTCACCTGGACCCTAAACCGTCCCCATCCCCTAACCCTACCCTAGCCCGAACCCTAACCCTAACGCTTCCCCGAAGCCTGACCCTCACCAGTCCCCTAATCCTAACCCGTACGCTAACACTAACCCGCGCCCTCACACGCACGCTCCCCCTAAAGGGTTGCCGTACCCTCACCTGGACCCTAAACCGTCCCCGTCCCCTAACCCTAACCCTAGCCCGAACCCTAACCCTAACCCTTCCCCGAAGCCTGACCCTCACCCGTCCCCTAATCCTAACCCGTAAGCTAACACTAACCCGCGCCCTCACACGCACGCTCCCCCTAAAGCGTTGCCGTACCCTCACCTGGACCCTAAACCGTCCCCATCCCCTAACCCTAACCCTAGCCCGAACCCTAACCCTAACCCTTCCCCGAAGCCTGACCCTCACCCGTGCCCTAATCCTAACCCGTACGCTAACACTAACACGCGCCCTCACACGCACGCTCCCCCTAAAGCGTTGCCGTACCCTCACCTGGACCCTAAACCGTCCCCGTCCCCTAACCCTAACCCTAGCCCGAACCCTAACCCTAACCCTTCCCCGAAGCCTGACCCTCACACGTGCCCTAATCCTAACCCGTACGCTAACACTAACCCGCGCCCTCACACGCACGCTCCCCCTAAAGCGTTGCCGTACCCTCACCTGGACCCTAAACCGTCCCCGTCCCCTAACCCTAACCCTAGCCCGAACCCTAACCCTAACACTTCCCCGAAGCCTGACCCTCACCCGTCCCCTAATCCTAACCCGTACGCTAACACTAACCCGCGCCCTCACACGCACGCTCCCCCTAAAGCGTTGCCGTACCCTCACCTGGACCCTAAACCGTCCCCGTCCCCTAACCCTAACCCTAGCCCGAACCCTAACCCTAACCCTTCCCCGAAGCCTGACCCTCACCCGTCCCCTAATCCTAACCCGTACGCTAACACTAACCCGCGCCCTCACACGCACGCTCCCCCTAAAGCGTTGCCGTACCCTCACCTGGACCCTAAACCGTCCCCGTCCCCTAACCCTAACCATAGCCCGAACCCTAACCCTAACCCTTCCCCGAAGCCTGACCCTCACCCGTCCCCTAATCCTAACCCGTACGCTAACACTAACCCGCGCCCTCACACGCACGCTCCCCCTAAAGCGTTGCCGTACCCTCACCTGGACCCTAAACCGTCCCCGTCCCCTAACCCTAACCCTAGCCCGAACCCTAACCCTAACCCTTCCCCGAAGCCTGACCCTCACCCGTGCCCTAATCCTAACCCGTACGCTAACACTAACCCGCGCCCTCACACGCACGCTCCCCCTAAAGCGTTGCCGTACCCTCACCTGGACCCTAAACCGTCCCAATCCCCTAACCCTAACCCTAGCCCGAACCCTAAACCTAACCCTTCCCCGAAGCCTGACCCTCACCCGTCCCCTAATCCTAACCCGTACGCTAACACTAACCCGCGCCCTCACACGCACGCTCCCCCTAAAGCGTTGCCGTACCCTCACCTGGACCCTAAACCGTCCCCGTCCCATAACCCTAACCGTAGCCCGAACCCTAAACCTAACCCTTCCCCGAAGCCTGACCCTCACCCGTGCCCTAATCCTAACCCGTACGCTAACACTAACCCGCGCCCTCACACGCACGCTCCCCCTAAAGCGTTGCCGTACCCTCAACTGGACCCTAAACCGTCCCCATCCCCTAACCCTAACCCTAGCCCGTACCCTAACCCTAACCCTTCCCCGAAGCCTGACCCTCACCCGTCCCCTAATCCTAACCCGTACGCTAACACTAACCCGCGCCGTCACACACACGCTCCCCCTAAAGCGTTGCCGTACCCTCACCTGGACCCTAAACCGTCCCCATCCCCTAACCCTAACCCTAGCCCGAACCCTAACCCTAACCCTTCCCCGAAGCCTGACCCTCACCCGTCCCCTAATCCTAACCCGTACGCTAACACTAACCCGCGCCCTCACACGCACGCTCCCCCTAAAGCGTTGCCGTACCCTCACCTGGACCCTAAACCGTCCCCGTCCCCTAACCCTAACCCTAGCCCGAACCCTAACCCTAACCCTCCCCCGAAGCCTGACCCTCACCCGTGCCCTAATCCTAACCCGTACGCTAACACTAACCCGAGCCCTCACACGCACCCTCCCCCTAAAGCGTTGCCGTACCCTCACCTGGACCCTAAACCGTCCCCGTCCCCTAACCCTAACCCTAGCCCGAACCCTAACCCTAACCCTTCCCCGAAGCCTGACCCTCATCCGTCCCCTAATCCTAACCCGTACGCTAACACTAACCCGCGCACTCACACGCACGCTCCCCCTAAAGCGTTGCCGTACCCTCACCTGGACCCTAAACCGTCCCCATCCCCTAACCCTTACCGTAGCCCGAACCCTAACCCTAACTCTTCCCCGAAGCCTGACCCTCACCCGTCCCCTAATCCTAACCCATACGCTAACACTAACCCACGCCCTCACACGCACGCTCCCACTAAAGCGTTGCCGTACCCTCACCTGGACCCTAAACCGTCCCCGTCCCATAACCCTAACCCTAGCCCGAACCCTAACCCTAACCCTGCCCCGAAGCCTGACCCTCACCCGTGCCCTAATCCTAACAAGTACGCTAACACTAACCCGCGCCCTCACACGCACGCTCCCCCTAAAGCGTTGCCGTACCCTCACCTGGACCCTAAACCGTCCCCATCCCCTAACCCTACCCTAGCCCGAACCCTAACCCTAACCCTTCCCCGAAGCCTGACCCTTACCAGTCCCCTAATCCTAACCCGTACGCTAACACTAACCCGCACCCTCACACGCACGCTCCCCCTAAAGCGTTGCCGTACCCTCACCTGGACCCTAAACCGTCCCCGTCCCCTAACCTTAACCCTAGCCCGAACCCTAACCCTAACCCTTCCCCGAAGCCTGACCCTCACCCGTGCCCTAATCCTAACCCGTACGCTAACACTAACCCGCGCCCTCACACGCACGCTCCCCCTAAAGCGTTGCTGTACCCTCACCTGGACCCTAAACCGTCCCCGTCCACTAACCCTAACCCTAACCCGAACCCTAACCCTAACCCTTCCCCGAAGCCTGACCCTCACCCGTCCCCTAATCCTAACCCGTACGCTAACACTAACCCGCGCCCTCACACGCACGCTCCCCCTAAAGCGTTGCCGTACCCTCACCTGGACCCTAAACCGTCCCCGTCCCCTAACCCTAACCCTAGCCCGAACCCTAACCCTAACCCTTCCCCGAAGCCTGACCCTCACCCGTCCCCTAATCCTAACCCGTACGCTAACACTAACCCGCACCCTCACACGCACGCTCCCCCTAAAGCGTTGCCGTACCCTCACCTGGACCCTAAACCGTCCCCGTCCCCTAACCCTAACCCTAGCCCAAACCCTAACCCTAACCCTTCCCCGAAGCCTGACCCTCACCCGTCCCCTAATCCTAACCCGTACGCTAACACTAACCCCAGCCCTCACACGCACGCTCCTCCTAAAGTGTTGCCGTACCCTCACCTGGACCCTAAACCGTCCCCGTCCCCTAACCCTAACCCTAGCCCGACCCCTAACCTTAACCCTTCCCCGAAGCCTGACCCTCACCCGTCCCCTAATCCTAACCCGTACGCTAACACTAACCCGCGCCCTCACACGCACTCTCCCCCTAAAGCGTTGCCGTACCCTCACCTGGACCCTATACCGTCCCCATCCCCTAACCCTAACCCTAGCCCGAACCCTAACCCTAACCCTTCCCCGAAGCCTGACCCTCACCCGTCCCCTAATCCTAACCCGTACGCTAACACTAACCCGCGCCCTCACACGCACGCTCCCCCTAGCGTTGCCGTACCCTCACCTGGACCCTAAACCGTCCCCGTCCCCTAACCCTAACCCTAGCCCGAAACCTAACCCTAACCCTTCCCCGAAGCCTGACCCTCACCCGTCCCCTAATCCTAACCCGTACGCTAACACTAACCCGGGCCCTCACACGCACGCTCCCCCTAAAGCGTTGCCGTACCCTCACCTGGACCCTAAACCGTCCCCGTCCCCTAACGCTAACCCTAGCCCGAACCCTAACCCTAACCCTTCCCCGAAGCCTGACCCTCACCCGCCCCCTAATGCTAACCCGTACGCTAACATTAACCCGCGCCCTCACTCGCACGCTCCCCCTAAAGCGTTGCCGTACCCTCAACTGGACCCTAAACCGTCCCCATCCTCTAACCCTAACCCTAGCCCGAACCCTAACCCTAACCCTTCCCCGAAGCCTGACCCTCACCCGTCCCCTAATCCTAACCCGTACGCTAACACTAACCCGCGCCCTCACACGCACGCTCCCCCTAAAGCGTTGCCGTACCGTCACCTGGACCCTAAACCGTCCCCGTCCCCTAACCCTAACCCTAGCCCGATCCCTAACCCCAACCCTTCCCCGAAGCCTGACCCTCACCCGGCCCCTAATCCTAACCCGTACGCTAACACTAACCCGCGCCCTCACACACACGCTCCCCCTAAAGCGTTGCCGTACCCTCACCTGGACCCTAAACTGTCCCCATCCCCTAACCCTAACCCTAGCCCGAACCCTAACCCTAACCCTTCCCCGAAGCCTGACCCTCACCCGTCCCCTAATCCTAACCCGTACGCTAGCATTAACCCACGCCCTCACACGCACGCTTCCCCTAAAGCGTTGCCGTACCCTCACCTGGACCCTAAACCGTCCCCATCCCCTAACCCTAACCCTAGCCCGAACCCTAACCCTAACCCTTCCCCGAAGCCTGACCCTCACCCGTCCCCTAATCCTAACCCGTACGCTAACACTAACCCGCGCCCTCACACGCACGCTCCCCCTAAAGCATTGCCGTACCCTCACCTGGACCCTAAACCGTCCCCGTCCCCTAACCCTAACCCTAGCCCGAACCCTAAACCTAACCCTTCCCCGAAGCCTGACCCTCACCCGTCCCCTAATCCTAAACCGTACGCTAACACTAACCCGCGCCCTCACACGCACGCTCCCCCTAAAGCGTTGCCGTACCCTCACCTGGACCCTAAACCGTCCCCGTCCCCTAACCCTAACCCTAGCCCGAACCCTAACCCTAACCCTTCCCCGAAGCCTGACCCTCACCCGTCCCCTAATCATAACCCGTACGCTAACACTAACCCGCGCCCTCACACGCACGCTCCCCCTAAAGCGTTGCCGTACCCTCACCTGGACCCTAAACCGTCCCCGTCCCCTAACCCTAACCCTAGCCCGAACCCTAACCCTAACCCTTCCCCGAAGCCTGACCCTCACCCGTGCCCTAATCCTAACCCGTACGCTAACACTAACCCGCGCCCTCACACGCACGCTCCCCCTAAAGCGTTGCCGTACCCTCACCTGGACCCTAAACCGTCCCCGTCCCCTAACCCTAACCCTAGCCCGAACCCTAACCCTAACCCTTCCCCGAAGCCTGACCCTCACCCGTCCCCTAATCCTAACCCGTACGCTAACACTAACCCGCGCCCTCACACGCACGCTCCCCCTAAAGCGTTGCCGTACCCTCACTTGGACCCTAAACCGACCCCGTCCCATAACCCTAACCCTAGCCCGAACCCTAACCCTAACCCTTCCCCGAAGCCTGACCCTCACCCGTGCCCTAATCCTAACCCGTACGCTAACACTAACCCGCGCCCTCACACACACGCTCCCCCTAAAGCGTTGCCGTACCCTCACCTGGACCCTAAACCGTCCCAATCCCCTAACCCTAACCCTAGCCCGAACCCTAACCCTAACCCTTCCCCGAAGCCTGACCCTCACCCGTCCCCTAATCCTAACCCGTACGCTAACACTAACCCGCGCCCTCACACGCACGCTCCCCCTAAAGCGTTGCCGTACCCTCACCTGGACCCTAAACCGTCCCCGTCCCCTAACCCTAACCCTAGCCCGAACCCTAAACCTAACCCTTCCCCGAAGCCTGACCCTCACCCGTGCCCTAATCCTAACCCGTACGCTAACACTAACCCGCGCCCTCACACGCACGCTCCCCCTAAAGCGTTGCCGTACCCTCAACTGGACCCTAAACCGTCCCCATCCCCTAACCCTAACCCTAGCCCGAACCCTAACCCTAACCCTTCCCCGAAGCCTGACCCTCACCAGTCCCCTAATCCTAACCCGTACGCTAACACTAACCCGCGCCGTCACACACACGCTCCCCCTAAAGCGTTGCCGTACCCTCACCTGGACCCTAAACCGTCCCCATCCCCTAACCCTAACCCTAGCCCGAACCCTAACCCTAACCCTTCCCCGAAGCCTGACCCTCACCCGTCCCCTAATCCTAACCCGTACGCTAACACTAACCCGCGCCCTCACACGCACGCTCCCCCTAAAGCGTTGCCGTACCCTCACCTGGACCCTAAACCGTCCCCGTCCCCTAACCCTAACCCTAGCCCGAACCCTAACACTAACCATCCCCCGAAGCCTGACCCTCACCCGTGCCCTAATCCTAACCCGTACGTTAACACTAACCCGCGCCCTCACACGCACGCTCCCCCTAAAGCATTGCCGTACCCTCACCTGGACCCTAAACCGTCCCCGTCCCCTAACCCTAACCCTAGCCCGAACCCTAACCCTAACCCTTCCCCGAAGCCTGACCCTCACCCGTCCCCTAATCCTAACCCGTACGCTAACACTAACCCGCGCACTCACACACACGCTCCCCCTAAAGCGTTGCCGTACCCTCACCTGGACCCTAAACCGTCCCCATCCCCTAACCCTAACCGTAGCCCGAACCCTAACCCTAACTCTTCCCCGAAGCCTGACCCTCACCCGTCCCCTAATCCTAACCCATACGCTAACACTAACCCACGCCCTCACACGCACGCTCCCCCTAAAGCGTTGCCGTACCCTCACCTGGACCCTAAACCGTCCCCGTCCCATAACCCTAACCCTAGCCCGAACCCTAACCCTAACCCTTCCCCGAAGCCTGACCCTCACCCGTGCCCTAATCCTAACCCGTACGCTAACACTAACCCGCGCCCTCACACGCACGCTCCCCCTAAAGCGTTGCCGTACCCTCACCTGGACCCTAAACCGTCCCCATCCCCTAACCCTACCCTAGCCCGAACCCTAACCCTAACGCTTCTCCGAAGCCTGACCCTCACCAGTCCCCTAATCCTAACCCGTACGCTAACACTAACCCGCGCCCTCACACGCACGCTCCCCCTAAAGCGTTGCCGTACCCTCACCTGGACCCTAAACCGTCCCCGTCCCCTAACCTTAACCCTAGCCCGAACCCTAACCCTAACCCTTCCCCGAAGCCTGACCCTCACCCGTCCCCTAATCCTAACCCGTACGCTAACACTAACCCGCGCCCTCACACGCACGCTCCCCCTAAAGCGTTGCCGTACCCTCACCTGGACCCTAAACCGTCCCCGTCCACTAACCCTAACCCTAGCCCGAACCATAACCCTAACCCTTCCCCGAAGCCTGACCCTCACCCGTCCCCTAATCCTAACCCGTACGCTAACACTAACCCGCGCCCTCACACGCACGCTCCCCCTAAAGCGTTGCCGTACCCTCACCTGGACCCTAAACCGTCCCCGTCCCCTAACCCTAACCCTAGCCCGAACCCTAACCCTAACCCTTCCCCGAAGCCTGACCCTCACCCGTCCCCTAATCCTAACCCGTACGCTAACACTAACCCGCACCCTCACACGCACGCTCCCCCTAAAGCATTGCCGTACCCTCACCTGGACCCTAAACCGTCCCCGTCCCCTAACCCTAACCCTAGCCCAAACCCTAACCCTAACCCTTCCCCGAAGCCTGACCCTCACCCGTCCCCTAATCCTAACCCGTACGCTAACACTAACCCCAGCCCTCACACGCACGCTCCTCCTAAAGTGTTGCCGTACCCTCACCTGGACCCTAAACCGTCCCCGTCCCCTAACCCTAACCCTAGCCCGAACCCTAACCTTAACCCTTCCCCGAAGCCTGACCCTCACCCGTCCCCTAATCCTAACCCGTACGCTAACACTAACCCGCGCCCTCACACGCACTCTCCCCCTAAAGCGTTGCCGTACCCTCACCTGGACCCTAAACCTTCCCCATCCCCTAACCCTAACCCTAGCCCGAACCCTAACCCTAACCCTTCCCCGAAGCCTGACCCTCACCCGTCCCCTAATCCTAACCCGTACGCTAACACTAACCCGCGCCCTCACACGCACGCTCCCCCTAAAGCGTTGCCGTACCCTCACCTGGACCCTAAACCGTCCCCGTCCCCTAACCCTAACCCTAGCCCGAAACCTAACCCTAACCCTTCCCCGAAGCCTGACCCTCACCCGTGCCCTAATCCTAACCCGTACGCTAACACTAACCCGCGCCCTCACACGCACGCTCCCCCTAAAGCGTTGCCGTACCCTCACCTGGACCCTAAACCGTCCCCGTCCCCTAACCCTAACACTAGCCCGAACCCTAACCCTAACCCTTCCCCGAAGCCTGACCCTCACCCGTCCCCTAATCCTAACCCGTACGCTAACACTAACCCGCGCCCTCACACGCACGCTCCCCCTAAAGCGTTGCCGTACCCTCACCTGGACCCTAAACCGTCCCCGTCCCCTAACCCTAACCCTAGCCCGAACCCTAACCCTAACCCTTCCCCGAAGCCTGACCCTCACCCGTCCCCTAATCCTAACCCGTACGCTAACATTAACCCGCGCCCTCACTCGCACGCTCCCCCTAAACCGTTGCCATACCCTCACCTGGACCCTAAACCGTCCCCATCCTCTAACCCTAACCCTAGCCCGAACCCTAACCCTAACCCTTCCCCGAAGCCTGACCCTCACCCGTCCCCTAATCCTAACCCGTACGCTAACACTAACCCGCGCCCTCACACGCACGCTCCCCCTAAAGCGTTGCCGTACCGTCACCTGGACCCTAAACCGTCCCCGTCCCCTAACCCTAACCCTAGCACGATCCCTAACCCTAACCCTTCCCCGAAGCCTGACCCTCACCCGGCCCCTAATCCTAACCCGTACGCTAACACTAACCCGCGCCCTCACACGCACACTCCCCCTAAAGCGTTGCCGTACCCTCACCTGGACCCTAAACCGTCCCCGTCCCCTAACCCTAACCCTAGCCCGAACCCTAACCCTAACCCTTCCCCGAAGCCTGACCCTCACCCGTCCCCTAATCCTAACCCGTACGCTAACACTAGCCCACGCCCTCACACGCACGCTCCCCCTAAAGCGTTGCCGTACCCTCACCTGGACCCTAAACCGTCCCCGTCCCCTAACCCTAACCCTAGCCCGATCCCTAACCCTAACCCTTCCCCGAAGCCTGACCCTCACCCGTCCCGTAATCCTAACCCGTACGCTAACACTAACCCCCGCCCTCACACGCACGCTCCCCCTAAAGCGTTGCCGTACCCTCACCTGGACCCTAAACCGTCCCCGTCCCCTAACCCTAACCCTAGCCCGAACCCTAACCCTAACCCTTCCCCGAAGCCTGACCCTCACCCGTCCCCTAATCCTAACCCGTACGCTAACACTAACCCGCGCCCTCACACGCACGCTCCCCCTAAAGCGTTGCCGTACCCTCACCTGGACCCTAAACCGTCCCCGTCCCCTAACCCTAACCCTAGCCCGAACCCTAACCCTAACCCTTCCCCGAAGCCTGACCCTCACCCGTCCCCTAATCCTAACCCGTACGCTAACACTAACCCGCGCCCTCACACGCACGCTCCCCCTAAAGCGTTGCCGTACCCTCACCTGGACCCTAAACCGTCCCCGTCCCATAACCCTAAACCTAGCCCGAACCCTAACCCTAACCCTTCCCCGAAGCCTGACCCTCACCCGTACCCTAATCCTAACCCGTACGCTAACACTAATCCGCGCCCTCACACGCACGCTCCCCCTAAAGCGTTGCCGTACCCTCACCTGGACCCTAAACCGTCCCCGTCCCCTAATCCTAACCCTAGCCCGAAACCTAACCCTAACCCTTCCCCGAAGCCTGACCCTCACCCGTGCCCTAATCCTAACCCGTACGCTAACACTAACCCGCGCCCTCACACGCACGCTCCCCCTAAAGCGTTGCCGTACCCTCACCTGGACCCTAAACCGTCCCCGTCCCCTAACCCTAACCCTAGCCCGAACCCTAACCCTAACCCTTCCCCGAAGCCTGACCCTCACCCGTCCCCTAATCCTAACCCGTACGCTAACACTAACCCGCGCCCTCACACGCACGCTCCCCCTAAAGCGTTGCCGTACCCTCACCTGGACCCTAAACCGTCCCCGTCCCCTAACCCTAACCCTAGCCCGAACCCTAACCCTAACCCTTCCCCGAAGCCTGACCCTCACCCGTCCCCTAATCCTAACCCGTACGCTAACATTAACCCGCGCCCTCACTCGCACGCTCCCCCTAAAGCGTTGCCATACCCTCACCTGGACCCTAAACCGTCCCCATCCTCTAACCCTAACCCTAGCCCGAACCCTAACCCTAACCCTTCCCCGAAGCCTGACCCTCACCCGTCCCCTAATCCTAACCCGTACGCTAACACTAACCCGCGCCCTCACACGCACGCTCCCCCTAAAGCGTTGCCGTACCGTCACCTGGACCCTAAACCGTCCCCGTCCCCTAACCCTAACCCTAGCCCGATCCCTAACCCTAACCCTTCCCCGAAGCCTGACCCTCACCCGGCCCCTAATCCTAACCCGTACGCTAACACTAACCCGCGCCCTCACACGCACACTCCCCCTAAAGCGTTGCCGTACCCTCACCTGGACCCTAAACCGTCCCCGTCCCCTAACCCTAACCCTAGCCCGAACCCTAACCCTAACCCTTCCCCGAAGCCTGACCCTCACCCGTCCCCTAATCCTAACCCGTACGCTAACACTAACCCGCGCCCTCATACGCACGCTCCCCCTAAAGCGTTGCCGTACCCTCACCTGGACCCTAAACCGTCCCCGTCCCCTAACCCTAACCCTAGCCCGATCCCTAACCCTAACCCTTCCCCGAAGCCTGACCCTCACCCGTCCCGTAATCCTAACCCGTACGCTAACACTAACCCCCGCCCTCACACGCACGCTCCCCCTAAAGCGTTGCCGTACCCTCACCTGGACCCTAAACCGTCCCCGTCCCCTAACCCTAACCCTAGCCCGAACCCTAACCCTAACCCTACCCGAAGCCTGACCCTCACCCGTCCCCTAATCCTAACCCGTACGCTAACACTAACCCGCGCCCTCACACGCACGCTCCCCCTAAAGCGTTGCCGTACCCTCACCTGGACCCTAAACCGTCCCCGTCCCCTAACCCTAACCCTAGCCCGAACCCTAACCCTAACCCTTCCCCGAAGCCTAACCCTCACCCGTCCCCTAATCCTAACCCGTACGCTAACACTAACCCGCGCCCTCACACGCACGCTCCCCCTAAAGCGTTGCCGAACCCTCACCTGGACCCTAAACCGTCCCCGTCCCATAACCCTAAACCTAGCCCGAACCCTAACCCTAACCCTTCCCCGAAGCCTGACCCTCACCCGTACCCTAATCCTAACCCGTACGCTAACACTAACCCGCGCCCTCACACGCACGCTCCCCCTAAAGCGTTGCCGTACCCTCACCTGGACCCTAAACCGTCCCCATCCCCTAACCCTAACCCTAGCCCGAACCCTAACCCTAACCCTTCCCCGAAGCCTGACCCTCACCCGTGCCCTAATCCTAACCCGTACGCTAACACTAACCCGCGCCCTCACACACACGCTCCCCCTAAAGCGTTGCCGTACCCTCACCTGGACCCTAAACTGTCCCCATCCCCTAACCCTAACCCTAGCCCGAACCCTAACCCTAACCCTTCCCCGAAGCCTGACCCTCACCCGTCCCCTAATCCTAACCCGTACGCTAGCATTAACCCACGCCCTCACACGCACGCTTCCCCTAAAGCGTTGCCGTACCCTCACCTGGACCCTAAACCGTCCCCATCCCCTAACCCTAACCCTAGCCCGAACCCTAACCCTAACCCTTCCCCGAAGCCTGACCCTCACCCGTTCCCTAATCCTAACCCGTACGCTAACACTAACCCGCGCCCTCACACGCACGCTCCCCCTAAAGCGTTGCCGTACCCTCACCTGGACCCTAAACCGTCCCTGTCCCCTAACCCTAACCCTAGCCCGAACCCTAAACCTAACCCTTCCCCGAAGCCTGACCCTCACCCGTCCCCTAATCCTAACCCGTACGCTAACACTAACCCGCGCCCTCACACGCACGCTCCCCCTAAAGCGTTGCCGTACCCTCACCTGGACCCTAAACCGTCCCCGTCCCCTAACCCTAACCCTAGCCCGAACCCTAACCCTAACCCTTCCCCGAAGCCTGACCCTCACCCGTCCCCTAATCATAACCCGTACGCTAACACTAACCCGCGCCCTCACACGCACGCTCCCCCTAAAGCGTTGCCGTACCCTCACCTGGACCCTAAACCGTCCCCGTCCCCTAACCCTAACCCTAGCCCGAACCCTAACCCTAACCCTTCCCCGAAGCCTGACCCTCACCCGTCCCCTAATCCTAACCCGTACGCTAACACTAACCCGCGCCCTCACACGCACGCTCCCCCTAAAGCGTTGCCGTACCCTCACCTGGACCCTAAACCGTCCCCGTCCCCTAACCCTAACCCTAGCCCGAACCCTAACCCTAACCCTTCCCCGAAGCCTGACCCTCACCCGTCCCCTAATCCTAACCCGTACGCTAACACTAACCCGCGCCCTCACACGCACGCTCCCCCTAAAGCGTTGCCGTACCCTCACTTGGACCCTAAACCGACCCCGTCCCATAACCCTAACCCTAGCCCGAACCCTAACCCTAACACTTCCCCGAAGCCTGACCCTCACCCGTGCCCTAATCCTAACCCGTACGCTAACACTAACCCGCGCCCTCACACGCACGCTCCCCCTAAAGCGTTGCCGTACCCTCACCTGGACCCTAAACCGTCCCCATCCCCTAACCCTAACCCTAGCCCGAACCCTAACCCTAACCCTTCCCCGAAGCCTGACCCTCACCCGTCCCCTAATCCTAACCCGTACGCTAACACTAACCCGCGCCCTCACACACACGCTCCCCCTAAAGCGTTGCCGTACCCTCACCTGGACCCTAAACCGTCCCCATCCCCTAACCCTAACCCTAGGCCGAAACCTAACCCTAACCCTTCCCCGAAGCCTGACCCTCACCCGTCCCCTAATCCTAACCCGTACGCTAACACTAACCCGCGCCCTCACACGCACGCTCCCCCTAAAGCGTTGCCGTACCCTCACCTGGACCCTAATCCGTCCCCGTCCCCTAACCCTAACCCTAGCCCGAACCCTAACCCTAATCCTTCCCCGAAGCCTGACCCTCACCCGGCCCCTAATCCTAACCCGTACGCTAACACTAACCCGCGCCTTCACACGCACGCTCCCCCTAAAGCGTTGCCGTACCCTCACCTGGACCCTAAACCGTCCCCGTCCCCTAACCCTAACCCTAGCCCGAACCCTAACCCTAACCCTTCCCCGAAGCCTGACCCTCACCCGTCCCCTAATCCTAACCCGTACGCTAACATTAACCCGCGCCCTCACACGCACGCTCCCCCTAAAGCGTTGCCGTACCCTCACCTGGACCCTAAACCATCCCCATCCCCTAACCCTAACCCTAGCCCGAACCCTATCCCTAACCCTTCCCCGAAGCCTGACCCTCACCCGTCCCCTAATCCTAATCCGTACGCTAACACTAACCCGCGCCCTCACACGCACGCTCCCCCTAAAGCGTTGCCGTACCCTCACCTGGACCCTAAACCGTCCCCGTCCCCTAACCCTAACCATAGCCTGAACCCTAACCCTAACCCTTCCCCGAAGCCTGACCCTCACCCGTCCGCTAATCCTAACCCGTACGCTAACACTAACCCGCGCCCTCACACGCACGCTCCCCCTAAAGCGTTGCCGTACCCTCACCTGGACCCTAAACCGTCCCCGTCCCCTAACCCTAACCCTAGCCCGAACCCTAACCCTAACCCTTCCCCGAAGCCTGACCCTCACCCGTCCCCTAATCCTAACCCGTACGCTAACACTAACCCGCGCCCTCACACGCACGCTCCCCCTAAAGCGTTGCCGTACCCTCACCTGGACCCTAAACCGTCCCCATCCCCTAACCCTAACCCTAGCCCGAACCCTAACCCTAACCCTTCCCCGAAGCCTGACCCTCACCCGTCCCCTAATCCTAACCCGTACACTAACACTAACCCGCGCCCTCACACGCACGCTCCCCCTAAAGCGTTGCCGTACCCTCACCTGGACCCTAAACCGTCCCCGTCCCCTAACCCTAACCCTAGCCCGAACCCTAAACCTAACCCTTCCCCGAAGCCTGACCCTCACCCGTCCCCTAATCCTAACCCGTACGCTAACACTAACCCGCGCCCTCACACGCACGCTCCCCCTAAAGCGTTGCCGTACCCTCACCTGGACCCTAAACCGTCCCCGTCCCCTAACCCTAACCCTAGCCCGAACCCTAACCCTAACCCTTCCCCGAAGCCTGACCCTCACCCGTGCCCTAATCCTAACCCGTACGCTAACACTAACCCGCGCCCTCACACGCACGCTCCCCCTAAAGCGTTGCCGTACCCTCACCTGGACCCTAAACCGTCCCCGTCCCCTAACCCTAACCATAGCCCGAACCCTAACCCTAACCCTTCCCCGAAGCCTGACCCTCACCCGTCCCCTAATCCTAACCCGTACGCTAACACTAACCCGCGCCCTCACACGCACGCTCCCCCTAAAGCGTTGCCGTACCCTCACCTGGACCCTAAACCGTCCCCGTCCCCTAACCCTATCCCTAGCCCGAACCCTAACCCCAACCCTTCCCCGAAACCTGACCCTCACCCGTGCCCTAATCCTAACCCGTACGCTAACACTAACCCGCGCCCTCACACGCACGCTCCCCCTAAAGCGTTGCCGTACCCTCACCTGGACCCTGAACCGTCCCCGTCCCCTAACCCTAACCCTAGCCCGAACCCTAACCCTAACCCTTCCCCGAAGCCTGACCCTCACCCGTCCCCTAATCCTAACCCGTACGCTAACACTAACCCGCGCCCTCACACGCACGCTCCCCCTAAAGCGTTGCCGTACCCTCACCTGGACCCTAAACCGTCCCCGTCCCCTAACCCTAACCCTAGCCCGAACCCTAACCCTAACCCTTCCCCGAAGCCTGACCCTCACCCGTCCCCTAATCCTAACCCGTACGCTAACACTAACCCACGCCTTCACACGCACGCTCCCCCTAAAGCGTTGCCGTACCCTCACCTGGACCCTAAACCGTCCCCGTCCCCTAACCCTAACACTAGCCCGAACCCTAACCGTAACCCTTCCCCGAAGCCTGACCCTCACCCGTCCCCTAATCCTAACCCGTACGCTAACACTAACCCGCGCCCTCACACGCACGCTCCCCCTAAAGCGTTGCCGTACCCTCACCTGGACCCTAAACCGTCCCCATCCCCTAACCCTAACCCTAGCCCGAACCCTAACCCTAACCCTTCCCCGAAGCCTGACCCTCACCAGTCCCCTAATCCTAACCCGTACGCTAACACTAACCCGCGCCCTCACACGCACGCTCCCCCTAAAGCGTTGCCGTACCCTCACCTGGACCCTAAACCGTCCCCGTCCCCTAACCCTAACCCTAGGCCGAACCCTAACCCTAACCCTTCCCCGAAACCTGACCCTCACCCGTGCCCTAATCCTAACCCGTACGCTAACACTAACCCGCGCCCTCACACGCACGCTCCCCCTAAAGCGTTGCCGTACCCTCACCTGGACCCTAAACCGTCCCCGTCCCCTAACCCTAACCCTAGCCCGAACCCTAACCCTAACCCTTCCCCGAAGCCTGACCCTCAGCAGTCCCCTAATCCTAACCCGTACGCTAACACTAACCCGCGCCCTCACACGCACGCTCCCCCTAAAGCGTTGCCGTACCCTCACCTGGACCCTAAACCGTCCCCGTCCCCTAACCCTAACCCTAGCCCGAACCCTAACCCTAACCCTTCCCCGAAGCCTGACCCTCACCAGTCCCCTAATCCTAACCCGTACGCTAACACTAACCGGCGCCCTCACACGCACGCTCCCCCTAAAGCGTTGCCGTACCCTCACCTGGACCCTAAACCGTCCCCGTCCCCTAACCCTAACCCTAGCCCGAACCCTAACCCTAACCCTTCCCCGAAGCCTGACCCTCACCCGTCCCCTAATCCTAACCCGTACGCTAACACTAACCCGCGCCCTCACACGCACGCTCCCCCTAAAGCGTTGCCGTACCCTCACCTGAACCCTAAACCGTCCCCGTCCCCTAACCCTAACCCTAGCCCGAACCCTAACCCTAACCCTTCCCCGAAGCCTGACCCTCACCCGTGCCCTAATCCTAAACCGTATGCTAACACTAACCCACGCCCTCACACGCACGCTCCCCCTAAAGCGTTGCCGTACCCTCACCTGTACCCTAAACCGTCCCCGTCCCCTAACCCTAACCCTAGCCCGAACCCTAACCCTAACCCTTCCCCGAAGCCTGACCCTCACCCGTCCCCTAATCCTAACCCGTACGCTAACACTAACCCGCGCTCTCACACGCACGCTCCCCCTAAAGCGTTGCCGTACCCTCACCTGGACCCTAAACCGTCCCCGTCCCCTAACCCTAACCCTAGCCCGAACCCTAACCCTAACCCTTCCCCGAAGCCTGACCCTCACCCGTGCTTAATCCTAACCCGTACGCTAACACTAACCCGCGCCCTCACACGCACGCTCCCCCTAAAGCGTTGCCGTACCCTCACCTGGACCCTAAACCGTCCCCATCCCCTAACCCTAACCCTAGCCCGAACCCTAACCCTAACCCTTCCCCGAAGCCTGACCCTCACCCGTCCCCTAATCCTAACCCGTACGCTAACACTAACCCGCGCCCTCACACACACGCTCCCCCTAAAGCGTTGCCGTACCCTCACCTGGACCCTAAACCGTCCCCATCCCCTAACCCTAACCCTAGGCCGAAACCTAACCCTAACCCTTCCCCGAAGCCTGACCCTCACCCGTCCCCTAATCCTAACCCGTACGCTAACACTAACCCGCGCCCTCACACGCACGCTCCCCCTAAAGCGTTGCCGTACCCTCACCTGGACCCTAATCCGTCCCCGTCCCCTAACCCTAACCCTAGCCCGAACCCTAACCCTAATCCTTCCCCGAAGCCTGACCCTCACCCGTCCCCTAATCCTAACCCGTACGCTAACACTAACCCGCGCCTTCACACGCACGCTCCCCCTAAAGCGTTGCCGTACCCTCACCTGGACCCTAAACCGTCCCCGTCCCCTAACCCTAACCCTAGCCCGAACCCTAACCCTAACCCTTCCCCGAAGCCTGACCCTCACCCGTCCCCTAATCCTAACCCGTACGCTAACATTAACCCGCGCCCTCACACGCACGCTCCCCCTAAAGCGTTGCCGTACCCTCACCTGGACCCTAAACCATCCCCATCCCCTAACCCTAACCCTAGCCCGAACCCTATCCCTAACCCTTCCCCGAAGCCTGACCCTCACCCGTCCCCTAATCCTAATCCGTACGCTAACACTAACCCGCGCCCTCACACGCACGCTCCCCCTAAAGCGTTGCCGTACCCTCACCTGGACCCTAAACCGTCCCCGTCCCCTAACCCTAACCATAGCCTGAACCCTAACCCTAACCCTTCCCCGAAGCCTGACCCTCACCCGTCCGCTAATCCTAACCCGTACGCTAACACTAACCCGCGCCCTCACACGCACGCTCCCCCTAAAGCGTTGCCGTACCCTCACCTGGACCCTAAACCGTCCCCGTCCCCTAACCCTAACCCTAGCCCGAACCCTAACCCTAACCCTTCCCCGAAGCCTGACCCTCACCCGTCCCCTAATCCTAACCCGTACGCTAACACTAACCCGCGCCCTCACACGCACGCTCCCCCTAAAGCGTTGCCGTACCCTCACCTGGACCCTAAACCGTCCCCATCCCCTAACCCTAACCCTAGCCCGAACCCTAACCCTAACCCTTCCCCGAAGCCTGACCCTCACCCGTCCCCTAATCCTAACCCGTACACTAACACTAACCCGCGCCCTCACACGCACGCTCCCCCTAAAGCGTTGCCGTACCCTCACCTGGACCCTAAACCGTCCCCGTCCCCTAACCCTAACCCTAGCCCGAACCCTAAACCTAACCCTTCCCCGAAGCCTGACCCTCACCCGTCCCCTAATCCTAACCCGTACGCTAACACTAACCCGCGCCCTCACACGCACGCTCCCCCTAAAGCGTTGCCGTACCCTCACCTGGACCCTAAACCGTCCCCGTCCCCTAACCCTAACCCTAGCCCGAACCCTAACCCTAACCCTTCCCCGAAGCCTGACCCTCACCCGTGCCCTAATCCTAACCCGTACGCTAACACTAACCCGCGCCCTCACACGCACGCTCCCCCTAAAGCGTTGCCGTACCCTCACCTGGACCCTAAACCGTCCCCGTCCCCTAACCCTAACCATAGCCCGAACCCTAACCCTAACCCTTCCCCGAAGCCTGACCCTCACCCGTCCCCTAATCCTAACCCGTACGCTAACACTAACCCGCGCCCTCACACGCACGCTCCCCCTAAAGCGTTGCCGTACCCTCACCTGGACCCTAAACCGTCCCCGTCCCCTAACCCTATCCCTAGCCCGAACCCTAACCCCAACCCTTCCCCGAAACCTGACCCTCACCCGTGCCCTAATCCTAACCCGTACGCTAACACTAACCCGCGCCCTCACACGCACGCTCCCCCTAAAGCGTTGCCGTACCCTCACCTGGACCCTGAACCGTCCCCGTCCCCTAACCCTAACCCTAGCCCGAACCCTAACCCTAACCCTTCCCCGAAGCCTGACCCTCACCCGTCCCCTAATCCTAACCCGTACGCTAACACTAACCCGCGCCCTCACACGCACGCTCCCCCTAAAGCGTTGCCGTACCCTCACCTGGACCCTAAACCGTCCCCGTCCCCTAACCCTAACCCTAGCCCGAACCCTAACCCTAACCCTTCCCCGAAGCCTGACCCTCAACCCTCCCCTAATCCTAACCCGTACGCTAACACTAACCCACGCCTTCACACGCACGCTCCCCCTAAAGCGTTGCTGTACCCTCACCTGGACCCTAAACCGTCCCCGTCCCCTAACCCTAACACTAGCCCGAACCCTAACCGTAACCCTTCCCCGAAGCCTGACCCTCACCCGTCCCCTAATCCTAACCCGTACGCTAACACTAACCCGCGCCCTCACACGCACGCTCCCCCTAAAGCGTTGCCGTACCCTCACCTGGACCCTAAACCGTCCCCATCCCCTAACCCTAACCCTAGCCCGAACCCTAACCCTAACCCTTCCCCGAAGCCTGACCCTCACCAGTCCCCTAATCCTAACCCGTACGCTAACACTAACCCGCGCCCTCACACGCACGCTCCCCCTAAAGCGTTGCCGTACCCTCACCTGGACCCTAAACCGTCCCCGTCCCCTAACCCTAACCCTAGCCCGAACCCTAACCCTAACCCTTCCCCGAAACCTGACCCTCACCCGTGCCCTAATCCTAACCCGAACGCTAACACTAACCCGCGCCCTCACACGCACGCTCCCCCTAAAGCGTTGCCGTACCCTCACCTGGACCCTAAACCGTCCCCGTCCCCTAACCCTAACCCTAGCCCGAACCCTAACCCTAACCCTTCCCCGAAGCCTGACCCTCAGCAGTCCCCTAATCCTAACCCGTACGCTAACACTAACCCGCGCCCTCACACGCACGCTCCCCCTAAAGCGTTGCCGTACCCTCACCTGGACCCTAAACCGTCCCCGTCCCCTAACCCTAACCCTAGCCCGAACCCTAACCCTAACCCTTCCCCGAAGCCTGACCCTCACCAGTCCCCTAATCCTAACCCGTACGCTAACACTAACCGGCGCCCTCACACGCACGCTCCCCCTAAAGCGTTGCCGTACCCTCACCTGGACCCTAAACCGTCCCCGTCCCCTAACCCTAACCCTAGCCCGAACCCTAACCCTAACCCTTCCCCGAAGCCTGACCCTCACCCGTCCCCTAATCCTAACCCGTACGCTAACACTAACCCGCGCCCTCACACGCACGCTCCCCCTAAAGCGTTGCCGTACCCTCACCTGAACCCTAAACCGTCCCCGTCCCCTAACCCTAACCCTAGCCCGAACCCTAACCCTAACCCTTCCCCGAAGCCTGACCCTCACCCGTGCCCTAATCCTAAACCGTATGCTAACACTAACCCACGCCCTCACACGCACGCTCCCCCTAAAGCGTTGCCGTACCCTCACCTGTACCCTAAACCGTCCCCGTCCCCTAACCCTAACCCTAGCCCGAACCCTAACCCTAACCCTTCCCCGAAGCCTGACCCTCACCCGTCCCCTAATCCTAACCCGTACGCTAACACTAACCCGCGCTCTCACACGCACGCTCCCCCTAAAGCGTTGCCGTACCCTCACCTGGACCCTAAACCGTCCCCGTCCCCTAACCCTAACCCTAGCCCGAACCCTAACCCTAACCCTTCCCCGAAGCCTGACCCTCACCCGTGCTTAATCCTAACCCGTACGCTAACACTAACCCGCGCCCTCACACGCACGCTCCCCCTAAAGCGTTGCCGTACCCTCACCTGGACCCTAAACCGTCCCCATCCCCTAACCCTAACCCTAGCCCGATCCCTAACCCTAACCCTTCCCCGAAGCCTGACCCTCACCAGTCCCCTAATCCTAACCCGTACGCTAACACTAACCCGCGCCCTCACACGCACGCTCCCCCTAAAGCGTTGCCGTACCCTCACCTGGACCCTAAACCGTCCCCGTCCCCTAACCCTAACCCTAGCCCGAACCCTAACCCTAACCCTTCCCCGAAACCTGACCCTCACCCGTGCCCTAATCCTAACCCGTACGCTAACACTAACCCGCGCCCTCACACGCACGCTCCCCCTAAAGCGTTGCCGTACCCTCACCTGGACCCTAAACCGTCCCCGTCCCCTAACCCTAACCCTAGCCCGAACCCTAACCCTAACCCTTCCCCGAAGCTTGACACTCACCCGTGCCCTAATCCTAACCCGTACGCTAACACTAACCGGCGCCCTCACACGCACGCTCCCCCTAAAGCGTTGCCGTACCCTCACCTGGACCCTAAAC
Source organism: Delphinus delphis (assembly GCF_949987515.2). NCBI lineage: Eukaryota > Metazoa > Chordata > Mammalia > Artiodactyla > Delphinidae > Delphinus > Delphinus delphis. Next base: position 102,407,409 of record NC_082693.1, on the reverse strand, counting down.
CGTCCCCGTCCCCTAACCCTAACCCTAGCCCGAACCCTAACCCTAACCCTTCCCCGAAGCCTGACCCTCACCCGTCCCCTAATCCTAACCCGTACGCTAACACTAACCCGCGCCCTCACACGCACGCTCCCCCTAAAGCGTTGCCGTACCCTCACCTGGACCCTAAACCGTCCCCGTCCCCTAACCCTAACCCTAGCCCGAACCCTAACCGTAACCCTTCCCCGAAGCCTGACCCTCACCCGTCCCCTAATCCTAACCCGTACGCTAACACTAACCCGCGCCCTCACACACACGCTCCCCCTAAAGCGTTGCCGTACCCTCACCTGGACCCAAACCGTCCCCATCCCCTAACCCTAACCCTAGCCCGAACCCTAACCCTAACCCTTCCCCGAAGCCTGACCCTCACCAGTCCCCTAATCCTAACCCGTACGCTAACACTAACCCGCGCCCTCACACGCACGCTCCCCCTAAAGCGTTGCCGTACCCTCACCTGGACCCTAAACCGTCCCCGTCCCCTAACCCTAACCCTAGCCCGAACCCTAACCCTAACCCTTCCCCGAAGCCTGACCCTCACCAGTCCCCTAATCCTAACCCGTACGCTAACACTAACCGGCGCCCTCACATGCACGCTCCCCCTAAAGCGTTGCCGTACCCTCACCTGGACCCTAAACCGTCCCCGTCCCCTAACCCTAACCCTAGCCCGAACCCTAACCCTAACCCTTCCCCGAAGCCTGACCCTCACCCGTCCCCTAATCCTAACCCGTACGCTAACACTAACCCGCGCCCTCACACGCACGCTCCCCCTAAAGCGTTGCCGTACCCTCACCTGGACCCTAAACCGTCCCCGTCCCCTAACCCTAACCCTAGCCCGAACCCTAACCCTAACCCTTCCCCGAAACCTGACCCTCACCCGTGCCCTAATCCTAACCCGTACGCTAACACTAACCCGCGCCCTCACACGCACGCTCCCCCTAAAGCGTTGCCGTACCCTCACCTGGACCCTAAACCGTCCCCGTCCCCTAACCCTAACCCTAGCCCGAACCCTAACCCTAACCCTTCCCCGAAGCCTGACACTCACCCGTGCCCTAATCCTAACCCGTACGCTAACACTAACCGGCGCCCTCACACGCACGCTCCCCCTAAAGCGTTGCCGTACCCTCACCTGGACCCTAAACCGTCCCCGTCCCCTAACCCTAACCCTAGCCCGAACCCTAACCCTAACCCTTCCCCGAAGCCTGACCCTCACCCGTCCCCTAATCCTAACCCGTACGCTAACACTAACCCGCGCCCTCACACGCACGCTCCCCCTAAAGCGTTGCCGTACCCTCACCTGGACCCTAAACCGTCCCCGTCCCCTAACCCTAACCCTAGCCCGAACCCTAACCGTAACCCTTCCCCGAAGCCTGACCCTCACCCGTCCCCTAATCCTAACCCGTACGCTAACACTAACCCGCGCCCTCACACGCACGCTCCCCCTAAAGCGTTGCCGTACCCTCACCTGGACCCTAAACCGTCCCCATCCCCTAACCCTAACCCTAGCCCGAACCCTAACCCTAACCCTTCCCCGAAGCCTGACCCTCACCAGTCCCCTAATCCTAACCCGTACGCTAACACTAACCCGCGCCCTCACACGCACGCTCCCCCTAAAGCGTTGCCGTACCCTCACCTGGACCCTAAACCGTCCCCGTCCCCTAACCCTAACCCTAGCCCGAACCCTAACCCTAACCCTTCCCCGAAGCCTGACCCTCACCAGTCCCCTAATCCTAACCCGTACGCTAACACTAACCGGCGCCCTCACACGCACGCTCCCCCTAAAGCGTTGCCGTACCCTCACCTGGACCCTAAACCGTCCCCGTCCCCTAACCCTAACCCTAGCCCGAACCCTAACCCTAACCCTTCCCCGAAGCCTGACCCTCACCCGTCCCCTAATCCTAACCCGTACGCTAACACTACCCGCGCCCTCACACGCACGCTCCCCCAAAGCGTTGCCGTACCCTCACCTGAACCCTAAACCGTCCCCGTCCCCTAACCCTAACCCTAGCCCGAACCCTAACCCTAACCCTTCCCCGAAGCCTGACCCTCACCCGTGCCCTAATCCTAACCCGTATGCTAACACTAACCCGCGCCCTCACACGCACGCTCCCCCTAAAGCGTTGCCGTACCCTCACCTGGACCCTAAACCGTCCCCGTCCCCTAACCCTAACCCTAGCCCGAACCCTAACCCTAACCCTTCCCCGAAGCCTGACCCTCACCCGTCCCCTAATCCTAACCCGTACGCTAACACTAACCCGCGCCCTCACACGCACGCTCCCCCTAAAGCGTTGCCGTACCCTCACCTGGACCCTAAACCGTCCCCGTCCCCTAACCCTAACCCTAGCCCGAACCCTAACCCTAACCCTTCCCCGAAGCCTGACACTCACCCGTGCTTAATCCTAACCCGTACGCTAACACTAACCCGCGCCCTCACACGCACGCTCCCCCTAAAGCGTTGCCGTACCCTCACCTGGACCCTAAACCGTCCCCGTCCCCTAACCCTAACCCTAGCCCGAACCCTAACCCTAACCCTTCCCCGAAGCCTGACCCTCACCCGTGCCCTAATCCTAACCCGTACGCTAACACTAACCCGCGCCCTCACACGCACGCTCCCCCTAAAGCGTTGCCGTACCCTCACCTGGACCCTAAACCGTCCCCGTCCCCTAACCCTAACCCTAGCCCGAACCCTAACCCTAACCCTTCCCCGAAGCCTGACCCTCACCCGTCCCCTAATCCTAACCCGTACGCTAACACTAACCCCAGCCCTCACACGCACGCTCCTCCTAAAGTGTTGCCGTACCCTCACCTGGACCCTAAACCGTCCCCGTCCCCTAACCCTAACCCTAGCCCGAACCCTAACCTTAACCCTTCCCCGAAGCCTGACCCTCACCCGTCCCCTAATCCTAACCCGTACGCTAACACTAACCCGCGCCCTCACACGCACGCTCCCCCTAAAGCGTTGCCGTACCCTCACCTGGACCCTAAACCGTCCCCGTCCCCTAACCCTAACCCTAGCCCGAAACCTAACCCTAACCCTTCCCCGAAGCCTGACCCTCACCCGTGCCCTAATCCTAACCCGTACGCTAACACTAACCCGCGCCCTCACACGCACGCTCCCCCTAAAGCGTTGCCGTACCCTCACCTGGACCCTAAACCGTCCCCGTCCCCTAACCCTAACACTAGCCCGAACCCTAACCCTAACCCTTCCCCGAAGCCTGACCCTCACCCGTCCCCTAATCCTAACCCGTACGCTAACACTAACCCGCGCCCTCACACGCACGCTCCCCCTAAAGCGTTGCCGTACCCTCACCTGGACCCTAAACCGTCCCCGTCCCCTAACCCTAACCCTAGCCCGAACCCTAACCCTAACCCTTCCCCGAAGCCTGACCCTCACCCGTCCCCTAATCCTAACCCGTACGCTAACATTAACCCGCGCCCTCACTCGCACGCTCCCCCTAAAGCGTTGCCATACCCTCACCTGGACCCTAAACCGTCCCCATCCTCTAACCCTAACCCTAGCCCGAACCCTAACCCTAACCCTTCCCCGAAGCCTGACCCTCACCCGTCCCCTAATCCTAACCCGTACGCTAACACTAACCCGCGCCCTCACACGCACGCTCCCCCTAAAGCGTTGCCGTACCGTCACCTGGACCCTAAACCGTCCCCGTCCCCTAACCCTAACCCTAGCACGATCCCTAACCCTAACCCTTCCCCGAAGCCTGACCCTCACCCGGCCCCTAATCCTAACCCGTACGCTAACACTAACCCGCGCCCTCACACGCACACTCCCCCTAAAGCGTTGCCGTACCCTCACCTGGACCCTAAACCGTCCCCGTCCCCTAACCCTAACCCTAGCCCGAACCCTAACCCTAACCCTTCCCCGAAGCCTGACCCTCACCCGTCCCCTAATCCTAACCCGTACGCTAACACTAGCCCACGCCCTCACACGCACGCTCCCCCTAAAGCGTTGCCGTACCCTCACCTGGACCCTAAACCGTCCCCGTCCCCTAACCCTAACCCTAGCCCGATCCCTAACCCTAACCCTTCCCCGAAGCCTGACCCTCACCCGTCCCGTAATCCTAACCCGTACGCTAACACTAACCCCCGCCCTCACACGCACGCTCCCCCTAAAGCGTTGCCGTACCCTCACCTGGACCCTAAACCGTCCCCGTCCCCTAACCCTAACCCTAGCCCGAACCCTAACCCTAACCCTTCCCCGAAGCCTGACCCTCACCCGTCCCCTAATCCTAACCCGTACGCTAACACTAACCCGCGCCCTCACACGCACGCTCCCCCTAAAGCGTTGCCGTACCCTCACCTGGACCCTAAACCGTCCCCGTCCCCTAACCCTAACCCTAGCCCGAACCCTAACCCTAACCCTTCCCCGAAGCCTGACCCTCACCCGTCCCCTAATCCTAACCCGTACGCTAACACTAACCCGCGCCCTCACACGCACGCTCCCCCTAAAGCGTTGCCGTACCCTCACCTGGACCCTAAACCGTCCCCGTCCCATAACCCTAAACCTAGCCCGAACCCTAACCCTAACCCTTCCCCGAAGCCTGACCCTCACCCGTACCCTAATCCTAACCCGTACGCTAACACTAATCCGCGCCCTCACACGCACGCTCCCCCTAAAGCGTTGCCGTACCCTCACCTGGACCCTAAACCGTCCCCGTCCCCTAATCCTAACCCTAGCCCGAAACCTAACCCTAACCCTTCCCCGAAGCCTGACCCTCACCCGTGCCCTAATCCTAACCCGTACGCTAACACTAACCCGCGCCCTCACACGCACGCTCCCCCTAAAGCGTTGCCGTACCCTCACCTGGACCCTAAACCGTCCCCGTCCCCTAACCCTAACCCTAGCCCGAACCCTAACCCTAACCCTTCCCCGAAGCCTGACCCTCACCCGTCCCCTAATCCTAACCCGTACGCTAACACTAACCCGCGCCCTCACACGCACGCTCCCCCTAAAGCGTTGCCGTACCCTCACCTGGACCCTAAACCGTCCCCGTCCCCTAACCCTAACCCTAGCCCGAACCCTAACCCTAACCCTTCCCCGAAGCCTGACCCTCACCCGTCCCCTAATCCTAACCCGTACGCTAACATTAACCCGCGCCCTCACTCGCACGCTCCCCCTAAAGCGTTGCCATACCCTCACCTGGACCCTAAACCGTCCCCATCCTCTAACCCTAACCCTAGCCCGAACCCTAACCCTAACCCTTCCCCGAAGCCTGACCCTCACCCGTCCCCTAATCCTAACCCGTACGCTAACACTAACCCGCGCCCTCACACGCACGCTCCCCCTAAAGCGTTGCCGTACCGTCACCTGGACCCTAAACCGTCCCCGTCCCCTAACCCTAACCCTAGCCCGATCCCTAACCCTAACCCTTCCCCGAAGCCTGACCCTCACCCGGCCCCTAATCCTAACCCGTACGCTAACACTAACCCGCGCCCTCACACGCACACTCCCCCTAAAGCGTTGCCGTACCCTCACCTGGACCCTAAACCGTCCCCGTCCCCTAACCCTAACCCTAGCCCGAACCCTAACCCTAACCCTTCCCCGAAGCCTGACCCTCACCCGTCCCCTAATCCTAACCCGTACGCTAACACTAACCCGCGCCCTCATACGCACGCTCCCCCTAAAGCGTTGCCGTACCCTCACCTGGACCCTAAACCGTCCCCGTCCCCTAACCCTAACCCTAGCCCGATCCCTAACCCTAACCCTTCCCCGAAGCCTGACCCTCACCCGTCCCGTAATCCTAACCCGTACGCTAACACTAACCCCCGCCCTCACACGCACGCTCCCCCTAAAGCGTTGCCGTACCCTCACCTGGACCCTAAACCGTCCCCGTCCCCTAACCCTAACCCTAGCCCGAACCCTAACCCTAACCCTTCCCCGAAGCCTGACCCTCACCCGTCCCCTAATCCTAACCCGTACGCTAACACTAACCCGCGCCCTCACACGCACGCTCCCCCTAAAGCGTTGCCGTACCCTCACCTGGACCCTAAACCGTCCCCGTCCCCTAACCCTAACCCTAGCCCGAACCCTAACCCTAACCCTTCCCCGAAGCCTGACCCTCACCCGTCCCCTAATCCTAACCCGTACGCTAACACTAACCCGCGCCCTCACACGCACGCTCCCCCTAAAGCGTTGCCGAACCCTCACCTGGACCCTAAACCGTCCCCGTCCCATAACCCTAAACCTAGCCCGAACCCTAACCCTAACCCTTCCCCGAAGCCTGACCCTCACCCGTACCCTAATCCTAACCCGTACGCTAACACTAACCCGCGCCCTCACACGCACGCTCCCCCTAAAGCGTTGCCGTACCCTCACCTGGACCCTAAACCGTCCCCATCCCCTAACCCTAACCCTAGCCCGAACCCTAACCCTAACCCTTCCCCGAAGCCTGACCCTCACCCGTGCCCTAATCCTAACCCGTACGCTAACACTAACCCGCGCCCTCACACACACGCTCCCCCTAAAGCGTTGCCGTACCCTCACCTGGACCCTAAACTGTCCCCATCCCCTAACCCTAACCCTAGCCCGAACCCTAACCCTAACCCTTCCCCGAAGCCTGACCCTCACCCGTCCCCTAATCCTAACCCGTACGCTAGCATTAACCCACGCCCTCACACGCACGCTTCCCCTAAAGCGTTGCCGTACCCTCACCTGGACCCTAAACCGTCCCCATCCCCTAACCCTAACCCTAGCCCGAACCCTAACCCTAACCCTTCCCCGAAGCCTGACCCTCACCCGTTCCCTAATCCTAACCCGTACGCTAACACTAACCCGCGCCCTCACACGCACGCTCCCCCTAAAGCGTTGCCGTACCCTCACCTGGACCCTAAACCGTCCCCGTCCCCTAACCCTAACCCTAGCCCGAACCCTAAACCTAACCCTTCCCCGAAGCCTGACCCTCACCCGTCCCCTAATCCTAACCCGTACGCTAACACTAACCCGCGCCCTCACACGCACGCTCCCCCTAAAGCGTTGCCGTACCCTCACCTGGACCCTAAACCGTCCCCGTCCCCTAACCCTAACCCTAGCCCGAACCCTAACCCTAACCCTTCCCCGAAGCCTGACCCTCACCCGTCCCCTAATCATAACCCGTACGCTAACACTAACCCGCGCCCTCACACGCACGCTCCCCCTAAAGCGTTGCCGTACCCTCACCTGGACCCTAAACCGTCCCCGTCCCCTAACCCTAACCCTAGCCCGAACCCTAACCCTAACCCTTCCCCGAAGCCTGACCCTCACCCGTCCCCTAATCCTAACCCGTACGCTAACACTAACCCGCGCCCTCACACGCACGCTCCCCCTAAAGCGTTGCCGTACCCTCACCTGGACCCTAAACCGTCCCCGTCCCCTAACCCTAACCCTAGCCCGAACCCTAACCCTAACCCTTCCCCGAAGCCTGACCCTCACCCGTCCCCTAATCCTAACCCGTACGCTAACACTAACCCGCGCCCTCACACGCACGCTCCCCCTAAAGCGTTGCCGTACCCTCACTTGGACCCTAAACCGACCCCGTCCCATAACCCTAACCCTAGCCCGAACCCTAACCCTAACACTTCCCCGAAGCCTGACCCTCACCCGTGCCCTAATCCTAACCCGTACGCTAACACTAACCCGCGCCCTCACACGCACGCTCCCCCTAAAGCGTTGCCGTACCCTCACCTGGACCCTAAACCGTCCCCATCCCCTAACCCTAACCCTAGCCCGAACCCTAACCCTAACCCTTCCCCGAAGCCTGACCCTCACCCGTCCCCTAATCCTAACCCGTACGCTAACACTAACCCGCGCCCTCACACACACGCTCCCCCTAAAGCGTTGCCGTACCCTCACCTGGACCCTAAACCGTCCCCATCCCCTAACCCTAACCCTAGGCCGAAACCTAACCCTAACCCTTCCCCGAAGCCTGACCCTCACCCGTCCCCTAATCCTAACCCGTACGCTAACACTAACCCGCGCCCTCACACGCACGCTCCCCCTAAAGCGTTGCCGTACCCTCACCTGGACCCTAATCCGTCCCCGTCCCCTAACCCTAACCCTAGCCCGAACCCTAACCCTAATCCTTCCCCGAAGCCTGACCCTCACCCGTCCCCTAATCCTAACCCGTACGCTAACACTAACCCGCGCCTTCACACGCACGCTCCCCCTAAAGCGTTGCCGTACCCTCACCTGGACCCTAAACCGTCCCCGTCCCCTAACCCTAACCCTAGCCCGAACCCTAACCCTAACCCTTCCCCGAAGCCTGACCCTCACCCGTCCCCTAATCCTAACCCGTACGCTAACATTAACCCGCGCCCTCACACGCACGCTCCCCCTAAAGCGTTGCCGTACCCTCACCTGGACCCTAAACCATCCCCATCCCCTAACCCTAACCCTAGCCCGAACCCTATCCCTAACCCTTCCCCGAAGCCTGACCCTCACCCGTCCCCTAATCCTAATCCGTACGCTAACACTAACCCGCGCCCTCACACGCACGCTCCCCCTAAAGCGTTGCCGTACCCTCACCTGGACCCTAAACCGTCCCCGTCCCCTAACCCTAACCATAGCCTGAACCCTAACCCTAACCCTTCCCCGAAGCCTGACCCTCACCCGTCCGCTAATCCTAACCCGTACGCTAACACTAACCCGCGCCCTCACACGCACGCTCCCCCTAAAGCGTTGCCGTACCCTCACCTGGACCCTAAACCGTCCCCGTCCCCTAACCCTAACCCTAGCCCGAACCCTAACCGTAACCCTTCCCCGAAGCCTGACCCTCACCCGTCCCCTAATCCTAACCCGTACGCTAACACTAACCCGCGCCCTCACACGCACGCTCCCCCTAAAGCGTTGCCGTACCCTCACCTGGACCCTAAACCGTCCCCATCCCCTAACCCTAACCCTAGCCCGAACCCTAACCCTAACCCTTCCCCGAAGCCTGACCCTCACCCGTCCCCTAATCCTAACCCGTACACTAACACTAACCCGCGCCCTCACACGCACGCTCCCCCTAAAGCGTTGCCGTACCCTCACCTGGACCCTAAACCGTCCCCGTCCCCTAACCCTAACCCTAGCCCGAACCCTAAACCTAACCCTTCCCCGAAGCCTGACCCTCACCCGTCCCCTAATCCTAACCCGTACGCTAACACTAACCCGCGCCCTCACACGCACGCTCCCCCTAAAGCGTTGCCGTACCCTCACCTGGACCCTAAACCGTCCCCGTCCCCTAACCCTAACCCTAGCCCGAACCCTAACCCTAACCCTTCCCCGAAGCCTGACCCTCACCCGTGCCCTAATCCTAACCCGTACGCTAACACTAACCCGCGCCCTCACACGCACGCTCCCCCTAAAGCGTTGCCGTACCCTCACCTGGACCCTAAACCGTCCCCGTCCCCTAACCCTAACCATAGCCCGAACCCTAACCCTAACCCTTCCCCGAAGCCTGACCCTCACCCGTCCCCTAATCCTAACCCGTACGCTAACACTAACCCGCGCCCTCACACGCACGCTCCCCCTAAAGCGTTGCCGTACCCTCACCTGGACCCTAAACCGTCCCCGTCCCCTAACCCTATCCCTAGCCCGAACCCTAACCCCAACCCTTCCCCGAAACCTGACCCTCACCCGTGCCCTAATCCTAACCCGTACGCTAACACTAACCCGCGCCCTCACACGCACGCTCCCCCTAAAGCGTTGCCGTACCCTCACCTGGACCCTGAACCGTCCCCGTCCCCTAACCCTAACCCTAGCCCGAACCCTAACCCTAACCCTTCCCCGAAGCCTGACCCTCACCCGTCCCCTAATCCTAACCCGTACGCTAACACTAACCCGCGCCCTCACACGCACGCTCCCCCTAAAGCGTTGCCGTACCCTCACCTGGACCCTAAACCGTCCCCGTCCCCTAACCCTAACCCTAGCCCGAACCCTAACCCTAACCCTTCCCCAAAGCCTGACCCTCACCCCTCCCCTAATCCTAACCCGTACGCTAACACTAACCCACGCCTTCACACGCACGCTCCCCCTAAAGCGTTGCCGTACCCTCACCTGGACCCTAAACCGTCCCCGTCCCCTAACCCTAACACTAGCCCGAACCCTAACCGTAACCCTTCCCCGAAGCCTGACCCTCACCCGTCCCCTAATCCTAACCCGTACGCTAACACTAACCCGCGCCCTCACACGCACGCTCCCCCTAAAGCGTTGCCGTACCCTCACCTGGACCCTAAACCGTCCCCATCCCCTAACCCTAACCCTAGCCCGAACCCTAACCCTAACCCTTCCCCGAAGCCTGACCCTCACCAGTCCCCTAATCCTAACCCGTACGCTAACACTAACCCGCGCCCTCACACGCACGCTCCCCCTAAAGCGTTGCCGTACCCTCACCTGGACCCTAAACCGTCCCCGTCCCCTAACCCTAACCCTAGCCCGAACCCTAACCCTAACCCTTCCCCGAAACCTGACCCTCACCCGTGCCCTAATCCTAACCCGTACGCTAACACTAACCCGCGCCCTCACACGCACGCTCCCCCTAAAGCGTTGCCGTACCCTCACCTGGACCCTAAACCGTCCCCGTCCCCTAACCCTAACCCTAGCCCGAACCCTAACCCTAACCCTTCCCCGAAGCCTGACCCTCAGCAGTCCCCTAATCCTAACCCGTACGCTAACACTAACCCGCGCCCTCACACGCACGCTCCCCCTAAAGCGTTGCCGTACCCTCACCTGGACCCTAAACCGTCCCCGTCCCCTAACCCTAACCCTAGCCCGAACCCTAACCCTAACCCTTCCCCGAAGCCTGACCCTCACCAGTCCCCTAATCCTAACCCGTACGCTAACACTAACCGGCGCCCTCACACGCACGCTCCCCCTAAAGCGTTGCCGTACCCTCACCTGGACCCTAAACCGTCCCCGTCCCCTAACCCTAACCCTAGCCCGAACCCTAACCCTAACCCTTCCCCGAAGCCTGACCCTCACCCGTCCCCTAATCCTAACCCGTACGCTAACACTAACCCGCGCCCTCACACGCACGCTCCCCCTAAAGCGTTGCCGTACCCTCACCTGAACCCTAAACCGTCCCCGTCCCCTAACCCTAACCCTAGCCCGAACCCTAACCCTAACCCTTCCCCGAAGCCTGACCCTCACCCGTGCCCTAATCCTAAACCGTATGCTAACACTAACCCACGCCCTCACACGCACGCTCCCCCTAAAGCGTTGCCGTACCCTCACCTGTACCCTAAACCGTCCCCGTCCCCTAACCCTAACCCTAGCCCGAACCCTAACCCTAACCCTTCCCCGAAGCCTGACCCTCACCCGTCCCCTAATCCTAACCCGTACGCTAACACTAACCCGCGCTCTCACACGCACGCTCCCCCTAAAGCGTTGCCGTACCCTCACCTGGACCCTAAACCGTCCCCGTCCCCTAACCCTAACCCTAGCCCGAACCCTAACCCTAACCCTTCCCCGAAGCCTGACCCTCACCCGTGCTTAATCCTAACCCGTACGCTAACACTAACCCGCGCCCTCACACGCACGCTCCCCCTAAAGCGTTGCCGTACCCTCACCTGGACCCTAAACCGTCCCCATCCCCTAACCCTAACCCTAGCCCGATCCCTAACCCTAACCCTTCCCCGAAGCCTGACCCTCACCAGTCCCCTAATCCTAACCCGTACGCTAACACTAACCCGCGCCCTCACACGCACGCTCCCCCTAAAGCGTTGCCGTACCCTCACCTGGACCCTAAACCGTCCCCGTCCCCTAACCCTAACCCTAGCCCGAACCCTAACCCTAACCCTTCCCCGAAACCTGACCCTCACCCGTGCCCTAATCCTAACCCGTACGCTAACACTAACCCGCGCCCTCACACGCACGCTCCCCCTAAAGCGTTGCCGTACCCTCACCTGGACCCTAAACCGTCCCCGTCCCCTAACCCTAACCCTAGCCCGAACCCTAACCCTAACCCTTCCCCGAAGCCTGACACTCACCCGTGCCCTAATCCTAACCCGTACGCTAACACTAACCGGCGCCCTCACACGCACGCTCCCCCTAAAGCGTTGCCGTACCCTCACCTGGACCCTAAACCGTCCCCGTCCCCTAACCCTAACCCTAGCCCGAACCCTAACCCTAACCCTTCCCCGAAGCCTGACCCTCACCCGTCCCCTAATCCTAACCCGTACGCTAACACTAACCCGCGCCCTCACACGCACGCTCCCCCTAAAGCGTTGCCGTACCCTCACCTGGACCCTAAACCGTCCCCGTCCCCTAACCCTAACCCTAGCCCGAACCCTAACCGTAACCCTTCCCCGAAGCCTGACCCTCACCCGTCCCCTAATCCTAACCCGTACGCTAACACTAACCCGCGCCCTCACACACACGCTCCCCCTAAAGCGTTGCCGTACCCTCACCTGGACCCTAAACCGTCCCCATCCCCTAACCCTAACCCTAGCCCGAACCCTAACCCTAACCCTTCCCCGAAGCCTGACCCTCACCAGTCCCCTAATCCTAACCCGTACGCTAACACTAACCCGCGCCCTCACACGCACGCTCCCCCTAAAGCGTTGCCGTACCCTCACCTGGACCCTAAACCGTCCCCGTCCCCTAACCCTAACCCTAGCCCGAACCCTAACCCTAACCCTTCCCCGAAGCCTGACCCTCACCAGTCCCCTAATCCTAACCCGTACGCTAACACTAACCGGCGCCCTCACATGCACGCTCCCCCTAAAGCGTTGCCGTACCCTCACCTGGACCCTAAACCGTCCCCGTCCCCTAACCCTAACCCTAGCCCGAACCCTAACCCTAACCCTTCCCCGAAGCCTGACCCTCACCCGTCCCCTAATCCTAACCCGTACGCTAACACTAACCCGCGCCCTCACACGCACGCTCCCCCTAAAGCGTTGCCGTACCCTCACCTGGACCCTAAACCGTCCCCGTCCCCTAACCCTAACCCTAGCCCGAACCCTAACCCTAACCCTTCCCCGAAACCTGACCCTCACCCGTGCCCTAATCCTAACCCGTACGCTAACACTAACCCGCGCCCTCACACGCACGCTCCCCCTAAAGCGTTGCCGTACCCTCACCTGGACCCTAAACCGTCCCCGTCCCCTAACCCTAACCCTAGCCCGAACCCTAACCCTAACCCTTCCCCGAAGCCTGACACTCACCCGTGCCCTAATCCTAACCCGTACGCTAACACTAACCGGCGCCCTCACACGCACGCTCCCCCTAAAGCGTTGCCGTACCCTCACCTGGACCCTAAACCGTCCCCGTCCCCTAACCCTAACCCTAGCCCGAACCCTAACCCTAACCCTTCCCCGAAGCCTGACCCTCACCCGTCCCCTAATCCTAACCCGTACGCTAACACTAACCCGCGCCCTCACACGCACGCTCCCCCTAAAGCGTTGCCGTACCCTCACCTGGACCCTAAACCGTCCCCGTCCCCTAACCCTAACCCTAGCCCGAACCCTAACCGTAACCCTTCCCCGAAGCCTGACCCTCACCCGTCCCCTAATCCTAACCCGTACGCTAACACTAACCCGCGCCCTCACACGCACGCTCCCCCTAAAGCGTTGCCGTACCCTCACCTGGACCCTAAACCGTCCCCATCCCCTAACCCTAACCCTAGCCCGAACCCTAACCCTAACCCTTCCCCGAAGCCTGACCCTCACCAGTCCCCTAATCCTAACCCGTACGCTAACACTAACCCGCGCCCTCACACGCACGCTCCCCCTAAAGCGTTGCCGTACCCTCACCTGGACCCTAAACCGTCCCCGTCCCCTAACCCTAACCCTAGCCCGAACCCTAACCCTAACCCTTCCCCGAAGCCTGACCCTCACCAGTCCCCTAATCCTAACCCGTACGCTAACACTAACCGGCGCCCTCACACGCACGCTCCCCCTAAAGCGTTGCCGTACCCTCACCTGGACCCTAAACCGTCCCCGTCCCCTAACCCTAACCCTAGCCCGAACCCTAACCCTAACCCTTCCCCGAAGCCTGACCCTCACCCGTCCCCTAATCCTAACCCGTACGCTAACACTACCCGCGCCCTCACACGCACGCTCCCCCTAAAGCGTTGCCGTACCCTCACCTGAACCCTAAACCGTCCCCGTCCCCTAACCCTAACCCTAGCCCGAACCCTAACCCTAACCCTTCCCCGAAGCCTGACCCTCACCCGTGCCCTAATCTTAACCCGTATGCTAACACTAACCCGCGCCCTCACACGCACGCTCCCCCTAAAGCGTTGCCGTACCCTCACCTGGACCCTAAACCGTCCCCGTCCCCTAACCCTAACCCTAGCCCGAACCCTAACCCTAACCCTTCCCCGAAGCCTGACCCTCACCCGTCCCCTAATCCTAACCCGTACGCTAACACTAACCCGCGCCCTCACACGCACGCTCCCCCTAAAGCGTTGCCGTACCCTCACCTGGACCCTAAACCGTCCCCGTCCCCTAACCCTAACCCTAGCCCGAACCCTAACCCTAACCCTTCCCCGAAGCCTGACCCTCACCCGTGCTTAATCCTAACCCGTACGCTAACACTAACCCGCGCCCTCACACGCACGCTCCCCCTAAAGCGTTGCCGTACCCTCACCTGGACCCTAAACCGTCCCCGTCCCCTAACCCTAACCCTAGCCCAAACCCTAACCCTAACCCTTCCCCGAAGCCTGACCCTCACCCGTGCCCTAATCCTAACCCGTACGCTAACACTAACCCGCGCCCTCACACGCACGCTCCCCCTAAAGCGTTGCCGTACCCTCACCTGGACCCTAAACCGTCCCCGTCCCCTAACCCTAACCCTAGCCCGAACCCTAACCCTAACCCTTCCCCGAAGCCTGACCCTCACCCGTCCCCTAATCCTAACCCGTACGCTAACACTAACCCGCGCCCTCACACGCACGCTCCCCCTAAAGCGTTGCCGTACCCTCACCTGGACCCTAAACCGTCCCCGTCCCCTAACCCTAACCCTAGCCCGAACCCTAACCCTAACCCTTCCCCGAAGCCTGACCCTCACCCGTCCCCTAATCCTAACCCGTACGCTAACACTAACCCGCGCCCTCACACGCACGCTCCCCCTAAAGCGTTGCCGTACCCTCACCTGGACCCTAAACCGTCCCCGTCCCCTAACCCTAACCCTAGCCCGAACCCTAACCCTAACCCTTCCCCGAAGCCTGACCCTCACCAGTCCCCTAATCCTAACCCGTACGCTAACACTAACCCGCGCCCTCACACGCACGCTCCCCCTAAAGCGTTGCCGTACCCTCACCTGGACCCTAAACCGTCCCCGTCCCCTAACCCTAACCCTAGCCCGATCCCTAACCCTAACCCTTCCCCGAAGCCTGACCCTCACCCGGCCCCTAATCCTAACCCGTACGCTAACACTAACCCGCGCCCTCACACGCACGCTCCCCCTAAAGCGTTGCCGTACCCTCACCTGGACCCTAAACCGTCCCCGTCCCCTAACCCTAACCCTAGCCCGAACCCTAACCCTAACCCTTCCCCGAAGCCTGACCCTCACCCGTGCCCTAATCCTAACCCGTACGCTAACACTAACCCGCGCCCTCACACGCACGCTCCCCCTAAAGCGTTGCCGTACCCTCACCTGGACCCTAAACCGTCCCCGTCCCCTAACCCTAACCCTAGCCCGAACCCTAACCCTAACCCTTCCCCGAAGCCTGACCCTCACCCGTCCCCTAATCCTAACCCGTACGCTAACACTAACCCGCGCCCTCACACGCACGCTCCCCCTAAAGCGTTGCCGTACACTCACCTGGACCCTAAACCGTCCCCGTCCCCTAACCCTAACCCTAGCCCGAACCCTAACCCTAACCCTTCCCCGAAGCCTGACCCTCACCCGTGCCCTAATCCTAACCCGTACGCTAACACTAACCCGCGCCCTCACACGCACGCTCCCCCTAAAGCGTTGCCGTACCCTCACCTGGACCCTAAACCGTCCCCGTCCCCTAACCCTAACCCTAGCCCGAACCCTAACCCTAACCCTTCCCCGAAGCCTGACCCTCACCCGTCCCCTAATCCTAACCCGTACGCTAACACTAACCCGCGCCCTCACACGCACGCTCCCCCTAAAGTGTTGCCGTACCCTCACCTGGACCCTAAACCGTCCCCGTCCCCTAACTCTAACCCTAGCCCGAACCCTAACCGTAACCCTTCCCCGAAGCCTGACCCTCACCCGTCCCCTAATCCTAACCCGTACGCTAACACTAACCCGCGCCCTCACACACACGCTCCCCCTAAAGCGTTGCCGTACCCTCACCTGGACCCTAAACCGTCCCCATCCCCTAACCCTAACCCTAGCCCGAACCCTAACCCTAACCCTTCCCCGAAGCCTGACCCTCACCCGTCCCCTAATCCTAACCCGTACGCTAACACTAACCCGCGCCCTCACACGCACGCTCCCCCTAAAGCGTTGCCGTACCCTCACCTGGACCCTAAACCGTCCCCGTCCCCTAACCCTAACCCTAGCCCGAACCCTAACCCTAACCCTTCCCCGAAACCTGACCCTCACCCGTGCCTTAATCCTAACCCGTACGCTAACACTAACCCGCGCCCTCACACGCACGCTCCCCCTAAAGCGTTGCCGTACCCTCACCTGGACCCTAAACCGTCCCCGTCCCCTAACCCTAACCCTAGCCCGAACCCTAACCCTAACCCTTCCCTGAAGCCTGACCATCACCCGTGCCCTAATCCTAACCCGTACGCTAACACTAACCCGCGCCCTCACACGCACGCTCCCCCTAAAGCGTTGCCGTACCCTCACCTGGACCCTAAACCGTCCCCGTCCCCTAACCCTAACCCTAGCCCGAACCCTAACCCTAACCCTTCCCCGAAGCCTGACCCTCACCCGTCCCCTAATCCTAACCCGTACGCGAACACTAACCCGCGCCCTCACACGCACGCTCCCCCTAAAGCGTTGCCGTACCCTCACCTGGACCCTAAACCGTCCCCATCCCCTAACCCTAACCCTAGCCCGAACCCTAACCGTAACCCTTCCCCGAAGCCTGACCCTCACCCGTCCCCTAATCCTAACCCGTACGCTAACACTAACCCGCGCCCTCACACACACGCTCCCACTAAAGCGTTGCCGTACCCTCACCTGGACCCTAAACCGTCCCCATCCCCTAACCCTAACCCTAGCCCGAACCCTAACCCTAACCCTTCCCCGAAGCCTGACCCTCACCCGTCCCCTAATCCTAACCCGTACGCTAACACTAACCCGCGCCCTCACACGCACGCTCCCCCTAAAGCGTTGCCGTACCCTCACCTGGACCCTAAACCGTCCCCGTCCCCTAACCCTAACCCTAGCCCGAACCCTAACCCTAACCCTTCCCCGAAGCCTGACCCTCACCAGTCCCCTAATCCTAACCCGTACGCTAACACTAACCCGCGCCCTCACACGCACGCTCCCCCTAAAGCGTTGCCGTACCCTCACCTGGACCCTAAACCGTCCCCGTCCCCTAACCCTAACCCTAGCCCGAACCCTAACCCTAAACCTTCCCCGAAGCCTGACCCTCACCCGTCCCCTAATCCTAACCCGTACGCTAACACTAACCCGCGCCCTCACACGCACGCTCCCCCTAAAGCGTTGCCGTACCCTCACCTGGACCCTAAACCGTCCCCGTCCCCTAACCCTAACCCTAGCCCGAACCCTAACCCTAACCCTTCCCCGAAGCCTGACCCTCACCCGTCCCCTAATCCTAACCCGTACGCTAACACTAACCCGCGCCCTCACACGCACGCTCCCCCTAAAGCGTTGCCGTACCCTCACCTGGACCCTAAACCGTCCCCGTCCCCTAACCCTAACCCTAGCCCGAACCCTAACCCTAACTCTTCCCCGAAGCCTGACCCTCACCCGTCCCCTAATCCTAACCCGTACGCTAACACTAACCCGCGCCCTCACACGCACGCTCCCCCTAAAGCGTTGCCGTACCCTCACCTGGACCCTAAACCGTCCCCGTCCCCTAACCCTAACCCTAGCCCGAACCCTAACCCTAACCCTTCCCCGAAGCCTGACCCTCACCCGTCCCCTAATCCTAACCCGTACGCTAACACTAACCCGCGCCCTCACACGCACGCTCCCCCTAAAGTGTTGCCGTACCCTCACCTGGACCCTAAACCGTCCCCGTCCCCTAACTCTAACCCTAGCCCGAACCCTAACCGTAACCCTTCCCCGAAGCCTGACCCTCACCCGTCCCCTAATCCTAACCTGTACGCTAACACTAACCCGCGCCCTCACACACACGCTCCCCCTAAAGCGTTGCCGTACCCTCACCTGGACCCTAAACCGTCCCCATCCCCTAACCCTAACCCTAGCCCGAACCCTAACCCTAACCCTTCCCCGAAGCCTGACCCTCACCCGTCCCCTAATCCTAACCCGTACGCTAACACTAACCCGCGCCCTCACACGCACGCTCCCCCTAAAGCGTTGCCGTACCCTCACCTGGACCCTAAACCGTCCCCGTCCCCTAACCCTAACCCTAGCCCGAACCCTAACCCTAACCCTTCCCCGAAACCTGACCCTCACCCGTGCCTTAATCCTAACCCGTACGCTAACACTAACCCGCGCCCTCACACGCACGCTCCCCCTAAAGCGTTGCCGTACCCTCACCTGGACCCTAAACCGTCCCCGTCCCCTAACCCTAACCCTAGCCCGAACCCTAACCCTAACCCTTCCCTGAAGCCTGACCATCACCCGTGCCCTAATCCTAAACCGTATGCTAACACTAACCCACGCCCTCACACGCACGCTCCCCCTAAAGCGTTGCCGTACCCTCACCTGGACCCTAAACCGTCCCCGTCCCCTAACCCTAACCCTAGCCCGAACCCTAACCCTTCCCCGAAGCCTGACCCTCACCCGTCCCCTAATCCTAACCCGTACGCGAACACTAACCCGCGCCCTCACACGCACGCTCCCCCTAAAGCGTTGCCGTACCCTCACCTGGACCCTAAACCGTCCCCATCCCCTAACCCTAACCCTAGCCCGAACCCTAACCGTAACCCTTCCCCGAAGCCTGACCCTCACCCGTCCCCTAATCCTAACCCGTACGCTAACACTAACCCGCGCCCTCACACACACGCTCCCACTAAAGCGTTGCCGTACCCTCACCTGGACCCTAAACCGTCCCCATCCCCTAACCCTAACCCTAGCCCGAACCCTAACCCTAACCCTTCCCCGAAGCCTGACCCTCACCCGTCCCCTAATCCTAACCCGTACGCTAACACTAACCCGCGCCCTCACACGCACGCTCCCCCTAAAGCGTTGCCGTACCCTCACCTGGACCCTAAACCGTCCCCGTCCCCTAACCCTAACCCTAGCCCGAACCCTAACCCTAACCCTTCCCCGAAGCCTGACCCTCACCAGTCCCCTAATCCTAACCCGTACGCTAACACTAACCCGCGCCCTCACACGCACGCTCCCCCTAAAGCGTTGCCGTACCCTCACCTGGACCCTAAACCGTCCCCGTCCCCTAACCCTAACCCTAGCCCGAACCCTAACCCTAACCCTTCCCCGAAGCCTGACCCTCACCCGTCCCCTAATCCTAACCCGTACGCTAACACTAACCCGCGCCCTCACACGCACGCTCCCCCTAAAGCGTTGCCGTACCCTCACCTGGACCCTAAACAGTCCCCGTCCCCTAACCCTAACCCTAGCCCGAACCCTAACCCTAACCCTTCCCCGAAGCCTGACCCTCACCCGTCCCCTAATCCTAACCCGTACGCTAACACTAACCCGCGCCCTCACACGCACGCTCCCCCTAAAGCGTTGCCGTACCCTCACCTGAACCCTAAACCGTCCCCGTCCCCTAACCCTAACCCTAGCCCGAACCCTAACCCTAACCCTTCCCCGAAGCCTGACCCTCACCCGTGCCCTAATCCTAACCCGTACGCTAACACTAACCCGCGCCCTCACACGCACGCTCCCCCTAAAGCGTTGCCGTACCCTCACCTGGACCCTAAACCGTCCCCGTCCCCTAACCCTAACCCTAGCCCGAACCCTAACCCTAACCCTTCCCCGAAGCCTGACCCTCACCCGTCCCCTAATCCTAACCCGTACGCTAACACTAACCCGCGCCCTCACACGCACGCTCCCCCTAAAGCGTTGCCGTACCCTCACCTGGACCCTAAACCGTCCCCGTCCCCTAACCCTAACCCTAGCCCGAACCCTAACCCTAACCCTTCCCCGAAGCCTGACCCTCACCCGTGCCCTAATCCTAACCCGTACGCTAACACTAACCCGCGCCCTCACACGCACGCTCCCCCTAAAGCGTTGCCGTACCCTCACCTGGACCCTAAACCGTCCCCGTCCCCTAACCCTAACCCTAGCCCGAACCCTAACCCTAACCCTTCCCCGAAGCCTGACCCTCACCCGTCCCCTAATCCTAACCCGTACGCTAACACTAACCCGCGCCCTCACACGCACGCTCCCCCTAAAGCGTTGCCGTACCCTCACCTGGACCCTAAACCGTCCCCGTCCCCTAACCCTAACCCTAGCCCGAACCCTAAACCTAACCCTTCCCCGAAGCCTGACCCTCACCCGTCCCCTAATCCTAACCCGTACGCTAACACTAACCCGCGCCCTCACACGCACGCTCCCCCTAAAGCGTTGCCGTACCCTCACCTGGACCCTAAACCGTCCCTGTCCCCTAACCCTCACCCTAGCCCGAACTCTAACCCTAACCCTTCCCCGAAGCCTGACCCTCACCCGTCCCCTAATCCTAACCCGTACGCTAACACTAACCCGCGCCCTCACACACACGCTCCCCCTAAAGCGTTGCCGTACCCTCACCTGGACCCTAAACCGTCCCCATCCCCTAACCCTAACCCTAGCCCGAACCCTAACCCTAACCCTTCCCCGAAGCCTGACCCTCACCCGTCCCCTAATCCTAACCCGTACGCTAACACTAACCCGCGCCCTCACACGCACGCTCCCCCTAAAGCGTTGCCGTACCCTCACCTGGACCCTAAACCGTCCCCGTCCCCTAACCCTAACCCTAGCCCGAACCCTAAACCTAACCCTTCCCCGAAGCCTGACCCTCACCCGTCCCCTAATCCTAACCCGTACGCTAACACTAACCCGCGCCCTCACACGCACGCTCCCCCTAAAGCGTTGCCGTACCCTCACCTGAACCCTAAACCGTCCCCGTCCCCTAACCCTAACCCTAGCCCGAACCCTAACCCTAACCCTTCCCCAAAGCCTGACCCTCACCCGTGCCCTAATCCTAACCCGTACGCTAACACTAACCCGCGCCCTCACACGCACGCTCCCCCTAAAGCGTTGCCGTACCCTCACCTGGACCCTAAACCGTCCCCGTCCCCTAACCCTAACCCTAGCCCGAACCCTAACCCTAACCCTTCCCCGAAGCCTGACCCTCACCCGTCCCCTAATCCTAACCCGTACGCTAACACTAACCCGCGCCCTCACACGCACGCTCCCCCTAAAGCGTTGCCGTACCCTCACCTGGACCCTAAACCGTCCCCATCCCCTAACCCTAACCCTAGCCCGAACCCTAACCCTAACCCTTCCCCGAAGCCTGACCCTCACCCGTGCCCTAATCCTAACCCGTACGCTAACACTAACCCGCGCCCTCACACGCACGCTCCCCCTAAAGCGTTGCCGTACCCTCACCTGGACCCTAAACCGTCCCCGTCCCCTAACCCTAACCCTAGCCCGAACCCTAACCCTAACCCTTCCCCGAAGCCTGACCCTCACCCGTGCCCTAATCCTAACCCGTACGCTAACACTAACCCGCGCCCTCACACGCACGCTCCCCCTAAAGCGTTGCCGTACCCTCACCTGGACCCTAAACCGTCCCCGTCCCCTAACCCTAACCCTAGCCCGAACCCTAACCCTAACCCTTCCCCGAAGCCTGACCCTCACCCGTCCCCTAATCCTAACCCGTACGCTAACACTAACCCGCGCCCTCACACGCACGCTCCCCCTAAAGCGTTGCCGTACCCTCACCTGGACCCTAAACCGTCCCCGTCCCCTAACCCTAACCCTAGCCCGAACCCTAACCCTAACCCTTCCCCGAAGCCTGACCCTCACCCGTCCCCTAATCCTAACCCGTACGCTAACACTAACCCGCGCCCTCACACGCACGCTCCCCCTAAAGCGTTGCCGTACCCTCACCTGGACCCTAAACCGTCCCCGTCCCCTAACCCTAACCATAGCCCGAACCCTAACCCTAACCCTTCCCCGAAGCCTGACCCTCACTCGTCCCCTAATCCTAACCCGTACGCTAACACTAACCCGCGCCCTCACACGCACGCTCCCCCTAAAGCGTTGCCGTACCCTCACCTGGACCCTAAACCGTCCCCGTCCCCTAACCCTAACCCTAGCCCGAACCCTAACCCTAACCCTTCCCCGAACCCTGACCCTCACCCGTGCCCTAATCCTAACCTGTACGCTAACACTAACCCGCGCCCTCACACGCACGCTCCCCCTAAAGCGTTGCCGTACCCTCACCTGGACCCTAAACCGTCCCCGTCCCCTAACCCTAACCCTAGCCCGAACCCTAACCCTAACCCTTCCCCGAAGCCTGACCCTCACCCGTGCCCTAATCCTAACCCGTACGCTAACACTAACCGGCGCCCTCACACGCACGCTCCCCCTAAAGCGTTGCCGTACCCTCACCTGGACCCTAAACCGTCCCCGTCCCCTAACCCTAACCCTAGCCCGAACCCTAACCCTAACCCTTCCCCGAAGCCTGACCCTCACCCGTCCCCTAATCCTAACCCGTACGCTAACACTAACCCGCGCCCTCACACGCACGCTCCCCCTAAAGCGTTGCCGTACCCTCACCTGGACCCTAAACCGTCCCCGTCCCCTAACCCTAACCCTAGCCCGAACCCTAACCCTAACACTTCCCCGAAGCCTGACCCTCACCAGTCCCCTAATCCTAACCCGTACGCTAACACTAACCCGCGCCCTCACACGCACGCTCCCCCTAAAGCGTTGCCGTACCCTCACCTGGACCCTAAACCGTCCCCGTCCCCTAACCCTAACCCTAGCCCGAACCCTAACCCTAACCCTTCCCCGAAGCCTGACCCTCACCCGTCCCCTAATCCTAACCCGTACGCTAACACTAACCCGCGCCCTCACACGCACGCTCCCCCTAAAGCGTTGCCGTACCCTCACCTGAACCCTAAACCGTCCCCGTCCCCTAACCCTAACCCTAGCCCGAACCCTAACCCTAACCCTTCCCCGAAGCCTGACCCTCACCCGTGCCCTAATCCTAACCCGTACGCTAACACTATACCGCGCCCTCACACGCACGCTCCCCCTAAAGCGTTGCCGTACCCTCACCTGGACCCTAAACCGTCCCCGTCCCCTAACCCTAACCCTAGCCCGAACCCTAACCCTAACCCTTCCCCGAAGCCTGACCCTCACCCGTCCCCTAATCCTAACCCGTACGCTAACACTAACCCGCGCCCTCACACGCACGCTCCCCCTAAAGCGTTGCCGTACCCTCACCTGGACCCTAAACCGTCCCCATCCCCTAACCCTAACCCTAGCCCGAACCCTAACCGTAACCCTTCCCCGAAGCCTGACCCTCACCCGTCCCCTAATCCTAACCCGTACGCTAACACTAACCCGCGCCCTCACACACACGCTCCCACTAAAGCGTTGCCGTACCCTCACCTGGACCCTAAACCGTCCCCATCCCCTAACCCTAACCCTAGCCCGAACCCTAACCCTAACCCTTCCCCGAAGCCTGACCCTCACCCGTCCCCTAATCCTAACCCGTACGCTAACACTAACCCGCGCCCTCACACGCACGCTCCCCCTAAAGCGTTGCCGTACCCTCACCTGGACCCTAAACCGTCCCCGTCCCCTAACCCTAACCCTAGCCCGAACCCTAACCCTAACCCTTCCCCGAAGCCTGACCCTCACCAGTCCCCTAATCCTAACCCGTACGCTAACACTAACCCGCGCCCTCACACGCACGCTCCCCCTAAAGCGTTGCCGTACCCTCACCTGGACCCTAAACCGTCCCCGTCCCCTAACCCTAACCCTAGCCCGAACCCTAACCCTAAACCTTCCCCGAAGCCTGACCCTCACCCGTCCCCTAATCCTAACCCGTACGCTAACACTAACCCGCGCCCTCACACGCACGCTCCCCCTAAAGCGTTGCCGTACCCTCACCTGGACCCTAAACAGTCCCCGTCCCCTAACCCTAACCCTAGCCCGAACCCTAACCCTAACCCTTCCCCGAAGCCTGACCCTCACCCGTCCCCTAATCCTAACCCGTACGCTAACACTAACCCGCGCCCTCACACGCACGCTCCCCCTAAAGCGTTGCCGTACCCTCACCTGAACCCTAAACCGTCCCCGTCCCCTAACCCTAACCCTAGCCCGAACCCTAACCCTAACCCTTCCCCGAAGCCTGACCCTCACCCGTGCCCTAATCCTAACCCGTACGCTAACACTAACCCGCGCCCTCACACGCACGCTCCCCCTAAAGCGTTGCCGTACCCTCACCTGGACCCTAAACCGTCCCCGTCCCCTAACCCTAACCCTAGCCCGAACCCTAACCCTAACCCTTCCCCGAAGCCTGACCCTCACCCGTCCCCTAATCCTAACCCGTACGCTAACACTAACCCGCGCCCTCACACGCACGCTCCCCCTAAAGCGTTGCCGTACCCTCACCTGGACCCTAAACCGTCCCCGTCCCCTAACCCTAACCCTAGCCCGAACCCTAACCCTAACCCTTCCCCGAAGCCTGACCCTCACCCGTGCCCTAATCCTAACCCGTACGCTAACACTAACCCGCGCCCTCACACGCACGCTCCCCCTAAAGCGTTGCCGTACCCTCACCTGGACCCTAAACCGTCCCCGTCCCCTAACCCTAACCCTAGCCCGAACCCTAACCCTAACCCTTCCCCGAAGCCTGACCCTCACCCGTCCCCTAATCCTAACCCGTACGCTAACACTAACCCGCGCCCTCACACGCACGCTCCCCCTAAAGCGTTGCCGTACCCTCACCTGGACCCTAAACCGTCCCCGTCCCCTAACCCTAACCCTAGCCCGAACCCTAACCCTAACCCTTCCCCGAAGCCTGACCCTCACCCGTCCCCTAATCCTAACCCGTACGCTAACACTAACCCGCGCCCTCACACGCACGCTCCCCCTAAAGCGTTGCCGTACCCTCACCTGGACCCTAAACCGTCCCCGTCCCCTAACCCTAACCCTAGCCCGAACTCTAACCCTAACCCTTCCCCGAAGCCTGACCCTCACCCGTCCCCTAATCCTAACCCGTACGCTAACACTAACCCGCGCCCTCACACACACGCTCCCCCTAAAGCGTTGCCGTACCCTCACCTGGACCCTAAACCGTCCCCATCCCCTAACCCTAACCC
This sequence comes from Delphinus delphis, assembly GCF_949987515.2. Classification (NCBI taxonomy): domain Eukaryota; kingdom Metazoa; phylum Chordata; class Mammalia; order Artiodactyla; family Delphinidae; genus Delphinus; species Delphinus delphis. The sequence continues at coordinate 102,382,029 of NC_082693.1, read as the reverse complement.
TAGCCCGAACCCTAACCCTAACCCTTCCCCGAAGCCTGACCCTCACCCGTCCCCTAATCCTAACCCGTACGCTAACACTAACCCGCGCCCTCACACGCACGCTCCCCCTAAAGCGTTGCCGTACCCTCACCTGGACCCTAAACCGTCCCCGTCCCCTAACCCTAACCCTAGCCCGAACCCTAAACCTAACCCTTCCCCGAAGCCTGACCCTCACCCGTCCCCTAATCCTAACCCGTACGCTAACACTAACCCGCGCCCTCACACGCACGCTCCCCCTAAAGCGTTGCCGTACCCTCACCTGAACCCTAAACCGTCCCCGTCCCCTAACCCTAACCCTAGCCCGAACCCTAACCCTAACCCTTCCCCGAAGCCTGACCCTCACCCGTGCCCTAATCCTAACCCGTACGCTAACACTAACCCGCGCCCTCACACACACGCTCCCCCTAAAGCGTTGCCGTACCCTCACCTGGACCCTAAACCGTCCCCGTCCCCTAACCCTAACCCTAGCCCGAACCCTAACCCTAACCCTTCCCCGAAGCCTGACCCTCACCCGTCCCCTAATCCTAACCCGTACGCTAACACTAACCCGCGCCCTCACACGCACGCTCCCCCTAAAGCGTTGCCGTACCCTCACCTGGACCCTAAACCGTCCCCATCCCCTAACCCTAACCCTAGCCCGAACCCTAACCCTAACCCTTCCCCGAAGCCTGACCCTCACCCGTGCCCTAATCCTAACCCGTACGCTAACACTAACCCGCGCCCTCACACGCACGCTCCCCCTAAAGCGTTGCCGTACCCTCACCTGGACCCTAAACCGTCCCCGTCCCCTAACCCTAACCCTAGCCCGAACCCTAACCCTAACCCTTCCCCGAAGCCTGACCCTCACCCGTCCCCTAATCCTAACCCGTACGCTAACACTAACCCGCGCCCTCACACGCACGCTCCCCCTAAAGCGTTGCCGTACCCTCACCTGGACCCTAAACCGTCCCCGTCCCCTAACCCTAACCCTAGCCCGAACCCTAACCCTAACCCTTCCCCGAAGCCTGACCCTCACCCGTCCCCTAATCCTAACCCGTACGCTAACACTAACCCGCGCCCTCACACGCACGCTCCCCCTAAAGCGTTGCCGTACCCTCACCTGGACCCTAAACCGTCCCCGTCCCCTAACCCTAACCCTAGCCCGAACCCTAACCCTAACCCTTCCCCGAAGCCTGACCCTCACCCGTCCCCTAATCCTAACCCGTACGCTAACACTAACCCGCGCCCTCACACGCACGCTCCCCCTAAAGCGTTGCCGTACCCTCACCTGGACCCTAAACCGTCCCCGTCCCCTAACCCTAACCATAGCCCGAACCCTAACCCTAACCCTTCCCCGAAGCCTGACCCTCACTCGTCCCCTAATCCTAACCCGTACGCTAACACTAACCCGCGCCCTCACACGCACGCTCCCCCTAAAGCGTTGCCGTACCCTCACCTGGACCCTAAACCGTCCCCGTCCCCTAACCCTAACCCTAGCCCGAACCCTAACCCTAACCCTTCCCCGAACCCTGACCCTCACCCGTGCCCTAATCCTAACCTGTACGCTAACACTAACCCGCGCCCTCACACGCACGCTCCCCCTAAAGCGTTGCCGTACCCTCACCTGGACCCTAAACCGTCCCCGTCCCCTAACCCTAACCCTAGCCCGAACCCTAACCCTAACCCTTCCCCGAAGCCTGACCCTCACCCGTGCCCTAATCCTAACCCGTACGCTAACACTAACCGGCGCCCTCACACGCACGCTCCCCCTAAAGCGTTGCCGTACCCTCACCTGGACCCTAAACCGTCCCCGTCCCCTAACCCTAACCCTAGCCCGAACCCTAACCCTAACCCTTCCCCGAAGCCTGACCCTCACCCGTCCCCTAATCCTAACCCGTACGCTAACACTAACCCGCGCCCTCACACGCACGCTCCCCCTAAAGCGTTGCCGTACCCTCACTTGGACCCTAAACCGACCCCGTCCCCTAACCCTAACCCTAGCCCGAACCCTAACCCTAACCCTTCCCCGAAGCCTGACCCTCACCCGTGCCCTAATCCTAACCCGTACGCTAACACTAACCCGCGCCCTCACACACACGCTCCCCCTAAAGCGTTGCCGTACCCTCACCTGGACCCTAAACCGTCCCCATCCCCTAACCCTAACCCTAGCCCGAACCCTAACCCTAACCCTTCCCCGAAGCCTGACCCTCACCCGTCCCCTAATCCTAACCCGTACGCTAACACTAACCCGCGCCCTCACACGCACGCTCCCCCTAAAGCGTTGCCGTACCCTCACCTGGACCCTAAACCGTCCCCGTCCCCTAACCCTAACCCTAGCCCGAACCCTAACACTAACCCTCCCCCGAAGCCTGACCCTCACCCGTGCCCTAATCCTAACCCGTACGTTAACACTAACCCGCGCCCTCACACGCACGCTCCCCCTAAAGCATTGCCGTACCCTCACCTGGACCCTAAACCGTCCCCGTCCCCTAACCCTAACCCTAGCCCGAACCCTAACCCTAACCCTTCCCCGAAGCCTGACCCTCACCCGTCCCCTAATCCTAACCCGTACGCTAACACTAACCCGCGCACTCACACACACGCTCCCCCTAAAGCGTTGCCGTACCCTCACCTGGACCCTAAACCGTCCCCATCCCCTAACCCTAACCGTAGCCCGAACCCTAACCCTAACTCTTCCCCGAAGCCTGACCCTCACCCGTCCCCTAATCCTAACCCATACGCTAACACTAACCCACGCCCTCACACGCACGCTCCCCCTAAAGCGTTGCCGTACCCTAACCTGGAACCTAAACCGTCCCCGTCCCATAACCCTAACCCTAGCCCGAACCCTAACCCTAACCCTTCCCCGAAGCCTGACCCTCACCCGTGCCCTAATCCTAACCCGTACGCTAACACTAACCCGCGCCCTCACACGCACGCTCCCCCTAAAGCGTTGCCGTACCCTCACCTGGACCCTAAACCGTCCCCATCCCCTAACCCTACCCTAGCCAGAACCCTAACCCTAACGCTTCTCCGAAGCCTGACCCTCACCAGTCCCCTAATCCTAACCCGTACGCTAACACTAACCCGCGCCCTCACACGCACGCTCCCCCTAAAGCGTTGCCGTACCCTCACCTGGACCCTAAACCGTCCCCGTCCCCTAACCTTAACCCTAGCCCGAACCCTAACCCTAACCCTTCCCCGAAGCCTGACCCTCACCCGTCCCCTAATCCTAACCCGTACGCTAACACTAACCCGCGCCCTCACACGCACGCTCCCCCTAAAGCGTTGCCGTACCCTCACCTGGACCCTAAACCGTCCCCGTCCACTAACCCTAACCCTAGCCCGAACCATAACCCTAACCCTTCCCCGAAGCCTGACCCTCACCCGTCCCCTAATCCTAACCCGTACGCTAACACTAACCCGCGCCCTCACACGCACGCTCCCCCTAAAGCGTTGCCGTACCCTCACCTGGACCCTAAACCGTCCCCGTCCCCTAACCCTAACCCTAGCCCGAACCCTAACCCTAACCCTTCCCCGAAGCCTGACCCTCACCCGTCCCCTAATCCTAACCCGTACGCTAACACTAACCCGCACCCTCACACGCACGCTCCCCCTAAAGCATTGCCGTACCCTCACCTGGACCCTAAACCGTCCCCGTCCCCTAACCCTAACCCTAGCCCAAACCCTAACCCTAACCCTTCCCCGAAGCCTGACCCTCACCCGTCCCCTAATCCTAACCCGTACGCTAACACTAACCCCAGCCCTCACACGCACGCTCCTCCTAAAGTGTTGCCGTACCCTCACCTGGACCCTAAACCGTCCCCGTCCCCTAACCCTAACCCTAGCCCGAACCCTAACCTTAACCCTTCCCCGAAGCCTGACCCTCACCCGTCCCCTAATCCTAACCCGTACGCTAACACTAACCCGCGCCCTCACACGCACTCTCCCCCTAAAGCGTTGCCGTACCCTCACCTGGACCCTAAACCTTCCCCATCCCCTAACCCTAACCCTAGCCCGAACCCTAACCCTAACCCTTCCCCGAAGCCTGACCCTCACCCGTCCCCTAATCCTAACCCGTACGCTAACACTAACCCGCGCCCTCACACGCACGCTCCCCCTAAAGCGTTGCCGTACCCTCACCTGGACCCTAAACCGTCCCCGTCCCCTAACCCTAACCCTAGCCCGAAACCTAACCCTAACCCTTCCCCGAAGCCTGACCCTCACCCGTGCCCTAATCCTAACCCGTACGCTAACACTAACCCGCGCCCTCACACGCACGCTCCCCCTAAAGCGTTGCCGTACCCTCACCTGGACCCTAAACCGTCCCCGTCCCCTAACCCTAACACTAGCCCGAACCCTAACCCTAACCCTTCCCCGAAGCCTGACCCTCACCCGTCCCCTAATCCTAACCCGTACGCTAACACTAACCCGCGCCCTCACACGCACGCTCCCCCTAAAGCGTTGCCGTACCCTCACCTGGACCCTAAACCGTCCCCGTCCCCTAACCCTAACCCTAGCCCGAACCCTAACCCTAAACCTTCCCCGAAGCCTGACCCTCACCCGTCCCCTAATCCTAACCCGTACGCTAACATTAACCCGCGCCCTCACTCGCACGCTCCCCCTAAAGCGTTGCCATACCCTCACCTGGACCCTAAACCGTCCCCATCCTCTAACCCTAACCCTAGCCCGAACCCTAACCCTAACCCTTCCCCGAAGCCTGACCCTCACCCGTCCCCTAATCCTAACCCGTACGCTAACACTAACCCGCGCCCTCACACGCACGCTCCCCCTAAAGCGTTGCCGTACCGTCACCTGGACCCTAAACCGTCCCCGTCCCCTAACCCTAACCCTAGCACGATCCCTAACCCTAACCCTTCCCCGAAGCCTGACCCTCACCCGGCCCCTAATCCTAACCCGTACGCTAACACTAACCCGCGCCCTCACACGCACACTCCCCCTAAAGCGTTGCCGTACCCTCACCTGGACCCTAAACCGTCCCCGTCCCCTAACCCTAACCCTAGCCCGAACCCTAACCCTAACCCTTCCCCGAAGCCTGACCCTCACCCGTCCCCTAATCCTAACCCGTACGCTAACACTAGCCCACGCCCTCACACGCACGCTCCCCCTAAAGCGTTGCCGTACCCTCACCTGGACCCTAAACCGTCCCCGTCCCCTAACCCTAACCCTAGCCCGATCCCTAACCCTAACCCTTCCCCGAAGCCTGACCCTCACCCGTCCCGTAATCCTAACCCGTACGCTAACACTAACCCCCGCCCTCACACGCACGCTCCCCCTAAAGCGTTGCCGTACCCTCACCTGGACCCTAAACCGTCCCCGTCCCCTAACCCTAACCCTAGCCCGAACCCTAACCCTAACCCTTCCCCGAAGCCTGACCCTCACCCGTCCCCTAATCCTAACCCGTACGCTAACACTAACCCGCGCCCTCACACGCACGCTCCCCCTAAAGCGTTGCCGTACCCTCACCTGGACCCTAAACCGTCCCCGTCCCCTAACCCTAACCCTAGCCCGAACCCTAACCCTAACCCTTCCCCGAAGCCTGACCCTCACCCGTCCCCTAATCCTAACCCGTACGCTAACACTAACCCGCGCCCTCACACGCACGCTCCCCCTAAAGCGTTGCCGTACCCTCACCTGGACCCTAAACCGTCCCCGTCCCATAACCCTAAACCTAGCCCGAACCCTAACCCTAACCCTTCCCCGAAGCCTGACCCTCACCCGTACCCTAATCCTAACCCATACGCTAACACTAATCCGCGCCCTCACACGCACGCTCCCCCTAAAGCGTTGCCGTACCCTCACCTGGACCCTAAACCGTCCCCGTCCCCTAATCCTAACCCTAGCCCGAAACCTAACCCTAACCCTTCCCCGAAGCCTGACCCTCACCCGTGCCCTAATCCTAACCCGTACGCTAACACTAACCCGCGCCCTCACACGCACGCTCCCCCTAAAGCGTTGCCGTACCCTCACCTGGACCCTAAACCGTCCCCGTCCCCTAACCCTAACCCTAGCCCGAACCCTAACCCTAACCCTTCCCCGAAGCCTGACCCTCACCCGTCCCCTAATCCTAACCCGTACGCTAACACTAACCCGCGCCCTCACACGCACGCTCCCCCTAAAGCGTTGCCGTACCCTCACCTGGACCCTAAACCGTCCCCGTCCCCTAACCCTAACCCTAGCCCGAACCCTAACCCTAACCCTTCCCCGAAGCCTGACCCTCACCCGTCCCCTAATCCTAACCCGTACGCTAACATTAACCCGCGCCCTCACTCGCACGCTCCCCCTAAAGCGTTGCCATACCCTCACCTGGACCCTAAACCGTCCCCATCCTCTAACCCTAACCCTAGCCCGAACCCTAACCCTAACCCTTCCCCGAAGCCTGACCCTCACCCGTCCCCTAATCCTAACCCGTACGCTAACACTAACCCGCGCCCTCACACGCACGCTCCCCCTAAAGCGTTGCCGTACCGTCACCTGGACCCTAAACCGTCCCCGTCCCCTAACCCTAACCCTAGCCCGATCCCTAAACCTAACCCTTCCCCGAAGCCTGACCCTCACCCGGCCCCTAATCCTAACCCGTACGCTAACACTAACCCGCGCCCTCACACGCACACTCCCCCTAAAGCGTTGCCGTACCCTCACCTGGACCCTAAACCGTCCCCGTCCCCTAACCCTAACCCTAGCCCGAACCCTAACCCTAACCCTTCCCCGAAGCCTGACCCTCACCCGTCCCCTAATCCTAACCCGTACGCTAACACTAACCCGCGCCCTCATACGCACGCTCCCCCTAAAGCGTTGCCGTACCCTCACCTGGACCCTAAACCGTCCCCGTCCCCTAACCCTAACCCTAGCCCGATCCCTAACCCTAACCCTTCCCCGAAGCCTGACCCTCACCCGTCCCGTAATCCTAACCCGTACGCTAACACTAACCCCCGCCCTCACACGCACGCTCCCCCTAAAGCGTTGCCGTACCCTCACCTGGACCCTAAACCGTCCCCGTCCCCTAACCCTAACCCTAGCCCGAACCCTAACCCTAACCCTACCCGAAGCCTGACCCTCACCCGTCCCCTAATCCTAACCCGTACGCTAACACTAACCCGCGCCCTCACACGCACGCTCCCCCTAAAGCGTTGCCGTACCCTCACCTGGACCCTAAACCGTCCCCGTCCCCTAACCCTAACCCTAGCCCGAACCCTAACCCTAACCCTTCCCCGAAGCCTGACCCTCACCCGTCCCCTAATCCTAACCCGTACGCTAACACTAACCCGCGCCCTCACACGCACGCTCCCCCTAAAGCGTTGCCGAACCCTCACCTGGACCCTAAACCGTCCCCGTCCCATAACCCTAAACCTAGCCCGAACCCTAACCCTAACCCTTCCCCGAAGCCTGACCCTCACCCGTACCCTAATCCTAACCCGTACGCTAACACTAACCCGCGCCCTCACACGCACGCTCCCCCTAAAGCGTTGCCGTACCCTCACCTGGACCCTAAACCGTCCCCATCCCCTAACCCTAACCCTAGCCCGAACCCTAACCCTAACCCTTCCCCGAAGCCTGACCCTCACCCGTGCCCTAATCCTAACCCGTACGCTAACACTAACCCGCGCCCTCACACACACGCTCCCCCTAAAGCGTTGCCGTACCCTCACCTGGACCCTAAACTGTCCCCATCCCCTAACCCTAACCCTAGCCCGAACCCTAACCCTAACCCTTCCCCGAAGCCTGACCCTCACCCGTCCCCTAATCTTAACCCGTACGCTAGCATTAACCCACGCCCTCACACGCACGCTTCCCCTAAAGCGTTGCCGTACCCTCACCTGGACCCTAAACCGTCCCCATCCCCTAACCCTAACCCTAGCCCGAACCCTAACCCTAACCCTTCCCCGAAGCCTGACCCTCACCCGTTCCCTAATCCTAACCCGTACGCTAACACTAACCCGCGCCCTCACACGCACGCTCCCCCTAAAGCGTTGCCGTACCCTCACCTGGACCCTAAACCGTCCCTGTCCCCTAACCCTAACCCTAGCCCGAACCCTAAACCTAACCCTTCCCCGAAGCCTGACCCTCACCCGTCCCCTAATCCTAACCCGTACGCTAACACTAACCCGCGCCCTCACACGCACGCTCCCCCTAAAGCGTTGCCGTACCCTCACCTGGACCCTAAACCGTCCCCGTCCCCTAACCCTAACCCTAGCCCGAACCCTAACCCTAACCCTTCCCCGAAGCCTGACCCTCACCCGTCCCCTAATCATAACCCGTACGCTAACACTAACCCGCGCCCTCACACGCACGCTCCCCCTAAAGCGTTGCCGTACCCTCACCTGGACCCTAAACCGTCCCCGTCCCCTAACCCTAACCCTAGCCCGAACCCTAACCCTAACCCTTCCCCGAAGCCTGACCCTCACCCGTCCCCTAATCCTAACCCGTACGCTAACACTAACCCGCGCCCTCACACGCACGCTCCCCCTAAAGCGTTGCCGTACCCTCACCTGGACCCTAAACCGTCCCCGTCCCCTAACCCTAACCCTAGCCCGAACCCTAACCCTAACCCTTCCCCGAAGCCTGACCCTCACCCGTCCCCTAATCCTAACCCGTACGCTAACACTAACCCGCGCCCTCACACGCACGCTCCCCCTAAAGCGTTGCCGTACCCTCACTTGGACCCTAAACCGACCCCGTCCCATAACCCTAACCCTAGCCCGAACCCTAACCCTAACACTTCCCCGAAGCCTGACCCTCACCCGTGCCCTAATCCTAACCCGTACGCTAACACTAACCCGCGCCCTCACACGCACGCTCCCCCTAAAGCGTTGCCGTACCCTCACCTGGACCCTAAACCGTCCCCATCCCCTAACCCTAACCCTAGCCCGAACCCTAACCCTAACCCTTCCCCGAAGCCTGACCCTCACCCGTCCCCTAATCCTAACCCGTACGCTAACACTAACCCGCGCCCTCACACACACGCTCCCCCTAAAGCGTTGCCGTACCCTCACCTGGACCCTAAACCGTCCCCATCCCCTAACCCTAACCCTAGGCCGAAACCTAACCCTAACCCTTCCCCGAAGCCTGACCCTCACCCGTCCCCTAATCCTAACCCGTACGCTAACACTAACCCGCGCCCTCACACGCACGCTCCCCCTAAAGCGTTGCCGTACCCTCACCTGGACCCTAATCCGTCCCCGTCCCCTAACCCTAACCCTAGCCCGAACCCTAACCCTAATCCTTCCCCGAAGCCTGACCCTCACCCGTCCCCTAATCCTAACCCGTACGCTAACACTAACCCGCGCCTTCACACGCACGCTCCCCCTAAAGCGTTGCCGTACCCTCACCTGGACCCTAAACCGTCCCCGTCCCCTAACCCTAACCCTAGCCCGAACCCTAACCCTAACCCTTCCCCGAAGCCTGACCCTCACCCGTCCCCTAATCCTAACCCGTACGCTAACATTAACCCGCGCCCTCACACGCACGCTCCCCCTAAAGCGTTGCCGTACCCTCACCTGGACCCTAAACCATCCCCATCCCCTAACCCTAACCCTAGCCCGAACCCTATCCCTAACCCTTCCCCGAAGCCTGACCCTCACCCGTCCCCTAATCCTAATCCGTACGCTAACACTAACCCGCGCCCTCACACGCACGCTCCCCCTAAAGCGTTGCCGTACCCTCACCTGGACCCTAAACCGTCCCCGTCCCCTAACCCTAACCATAGCCTGAACCCTAACCCTAACCCTTCCCCGAAGCCTGACCCTCACCCGTCCGCTAATCCTAACCCGTACGCTAACACTAACCCGCGCCCTCACACGCACGCTCCCCCTAAAGCGTTGCCGTACCCTCACCTGGACCCTAAACCGTCCCCGTCCCCTAACCCTAACCCTAGCCCGAACCCTAACCCTAACCCTTCCCCGAAGCCTGACCCTCACCCGTCCCCTAATCCTAACCCGTACGCTAACACTAACCCGCGCCCTCACACGCACGCTCCCCCTAAAGCGTTGCCGTACCCTCACCTGGACCCTAAACCGTCCCCATCCCCTAACCCTAACCCTAGCCCGAACCCTAACCCTAACCCTTCCCCGAAGCCTGACCCTCACCCGTCCCCTAATCCTAACCCGTACACTAACACTAACCCGCGCCCTCACACGCACGCTCCCCCTAAAGCGTTGCCGTACCCTCACCTGGACCCTAAACCGTCCCCGTCCCCTAACCCTAACCCTAGCCCGAACCCTAAACCTAACCCTTCCCCGAAGCCTGACCTTCACCCGTCCCCTAATCCTAACCCGTACGCTAACACTAACCCGCGCCCTCACACGCACGCTCCCCCTAAAGCGTTGCCGTACCCTCACCTGGACCCTAAACCGTCCCCGTCCCCTAACCCTAACCCTAGCCCGAACCCTAACCCTAACCCTTCCCCGAAGCCTGACCCTCACCCGTGCCCTAATCCTAACCCGTACGCTAACACTAACCCGCGCCCTCACACGCACGCTCCCCCTAAAGCGTTGCCGTACCCTCACCTGTACCCTAAACCGTCCCCGTCCCCTAACCCTAACCCTAGCCCGAACCCTAACCCTAACCCTTCCCCGAAGCCTGACCCTCACCCGTCCCCTAATCCTAACCCGTACGCTAACACTAACCCGCGCTCTCACACGCACGCTCCCCCTAAAGCGTTGCCGTACCCTCACCTGGACCCTAAACCGTCCCCGTCCCCTAACCCTAACCCTAGCCCGAACCCTAACCCTAACCCTTCCCCGAAGCCTGACCCTCACCCGTGCTTAATCCTAACCCGTACGCTAACACTAACCCGCGCCCTCACACGCACGCTCCCCCTAAAGCGTTGCCGTACCCTCACCTGGACCCTAAACCGTCCCCATCCCCTAACCCTAACCCTAGCCCGATCCCTAACCCTAACCCTTCCCCGAAGCCTGACCCTCACCAGTCCCCTAATCCTAACCCGTACGCTAACACTAACCCGCGCCCTCACACGCACGCTCCCCCTAAAGCGTTGCCGTACCCTCACCTGGACCCTAAACCGTCCCCGTCCCCTAACCCTAACCCTAGCCCGAACCCTAACCCTAACCCTTCCCCGAAACCTGACCCTCACCCGTGCCCTAATCCTAACCCGTACGCTAACACTAACCCGCGCCCTCACACGCACGCTCCCCCTAAAGCGTTGCCGTACCCTCACCTGGACCCTAAACCGTCCCCGTCCCCTAACCCTAACCCTAGCCCGAACCCTAACCCTAACCCTTCCCCGAAGCCTGACACTCACCCGTGCCCTAATCCTAACCCGTACGCTAACACTAACCGGCGCCCTCACACGCACGCTCCCCCTAAAGCGTTGCCGTACCCTCACCTGGACCCTAAACCGTCCCCGTCCCCTAACCCTAACCCTAGCCCGAACCCTAACCCTAACCCTTCCCCGAAGCCTGACCCTCACCCGTCCCCTAATCCTAACCCGTACGCTAACACTAACCCGCGCCCTCACACGCACGCTCCCCCTAAAGCGTTGCCGTACCCTCACCTGGACCCTAAACCGTCCCCGTCCCCTAACCCTAACCCTAGCCCGAACCCTAACCGTAACCCTTCCCCGAAGCCTGACCCTCACCCGTCCCCTAATCCTAACCCGTACGCTAACACTAACCCGCGCCCTCACACACACGCTCCCCCTAAAGCGTTGCCGTACCCTCACCTGGACCCTAAACCGTCCCCATCCCCTAACCCTAACCCTAGCCCGAACCCTAACCCTAACCCTTCCCCGAAGCCTGACCCTCACCAGTCCCCTAATCCTAACCCGTACGCTAACACTAACCCGCGCCCTCACACGCACGCTCCCCCTAAAGCGTTGCCGTACCCTCACCTGGACCCTAAACCGTCCCCGTCCCCTAACCCTAACCCTAGCCCGAACCCTAACCCTAACCCTTCCCCGAAGCCTGACCCTCACCAGTCCCCTAATCCTAACCCGTACGCTAACACTAACCGGCGCCCTCACATGCACGCTCCCCCTAAAGCGTTGCCGTACCCTCACCTGGACCCTAAACCGTCCCCGTCCCCTAACCCTAACCCTAGCCCGAACCCTAACCCTAACCCTTCCCCGAAGCCTGACCCTCACCCGTCCCCTAATCCTAACCCGTACGCTAACACTAACCCGCGCCCTCACACGCACGCTCCCCCTAAAGCGTTGCCGTACCCTCACCTGGACCCTAAACCGTCCCCGTCCCCTAACCCTAACCCTAGCCCGAACCCTAACCCTAACCCTTCCCCGAAACCTGACCCTCACCCGTGCCCTAATCCTAACCCGTACGCTAACACTAACCCGCGCCCTCACACGCACGCTCCCCCTAAAGCGTTGCCGTACCCTCACCTGGACCCTAAACCGTCCCCGTCCCCTAACCCTAACCCTAGCCCGAACCCTAACCCTAACCCTTCCCCGAAGCCTGACACTCACCCGTGCCCTAATCCTAACCCGTACGCTAACACTAACCGGCGCCCTCACACGCACGCTCCCCCTAAAGCGTTGCCGTACCCTCACCTGGACCCTAAACCGTCCCCGTCCCCTAACCCTAACCCTAGCCCGAACCCTAACCCTAACCCTTCCCCGAAGCCTGACCCTCACCCGTCCCCTAATCCTAACCCGTACGCTAACACTAACCCGCGCCCTCACACGCACGCTCCCCCTAAAGCGTTGCCGTACCCTCACCTGGACCCTAAACCGTCCCCGTCCCCTAACCCTAACCCTAGCCCGAACCCTAACCGTAACCCTTCCCCGAAGCCTGACCCTCACCCGTCCCCTAATCCTAACCCGTACGCTAACACTAACCCGCGCCCTCACACGCACGCTCCCCCTAAAGCGTTGCCGTACCCTCACCTGGACCCTAAACCGTCCCCATCCCCTAACCCTAACCCTAGCCCGAACCCTAACCCTAACCCTTCCCCGAAGCCTGACCCTCACCAGTCCCCTAATCCTAACCCGTACGCTAACACTAACCCGCGCCCTCACACGCACGCTCCCCCTAAAGCGTTGCCGTACCCTCACCTGGACCCTAAACCGTCCCCGTCCCCTAACCCTAACCCTAGCCCGAACCCTAACCCTAACCCTTCCCCGAAGCCTGACCCTCACCAGTCCCCTAATCCTAACCCGTACGCTAACACTAACCGGCGCCCTCACACGCACGCTCCCCCTAAAGCGTTGCCGTACCCTCACCTGGACCCTAAACCGTCCCCGTCCCCTAACCCTAACCCTAGCCCGAACCCTAACCCTAACCCTTCCCCGAAGCCTGACCCTCACCCGTCCCCTAATCCTAACCCGTACGCTAACACTACCCGCGCCCTCACACGCACGCTCCCCCTAAAGCGTTGCCGTACCCTCACCTGAACCCTAAACCGTCCCCGTCCCCTAACCCTAACCCTAGCCCGAACCCTAACCCTAACCCTTCCCCGAAGCCTGACCCTCACCCGTGCCCTAATCCTAACCCGTATGCTAACACTAACCCGCGCCCTCACACGCACGCTCCCCCTAAAGCGTTGCCGTACCCTCACCTGGACCCTAAACCGTCCCCGTCCCCTAACCCTAACCCTAGCCCGAACCCTAACCCTAACCCTTCCCCGAAGCCTGACCCTCACCCGTCCCCTAATCCTAACCCGTACGCTAACACTAACCCGCGCCCTCACACGCACGCTCCCCCTAAAGCGTTGCCGTACCCTCACCTGGACCCTAAACCGTCCCCGTCCCCTAACCCTAACCCTAGCCCGAACCCTAACCCTAACCCTTCCCCGAAGCCTGACCCTCACCCGTGCTTAATCCTAACCCGTACGCTAACACTAACCCGCGCCCTCACACGCACGCTCCCCCTAAAGCGTTGCCGTACCCTCACCTGGACCCTAAACCGTCCCCGTCCCCTAACCCTAACCCTAGCCCGAACCCTAACCCTAACCCTTCCCCGAAGCCTGACCCTCACCCGTGCCCTAATCCTAACCCGTACGCTAACACTAACCCGCGCCCTCACACGCACGCTCCCCCTAAAGCGTTGCCGTACCCTCACCTGGACCCTAAACCGTCCCCGTCCCCTAACCCTAACCCTAGCCCGAACCCTAACCCTAACCCTTCCCCGAAGCCTGACCCTCACCCGTCCCCTAATCCTAACCCGTACGCTAACACTAACCCCAGCCCTCACACGCACGCTCCTCCTAAAGTGTTGCCGTACCCTCACCTGGACCCTAAACCGTCCCCGTCCCCTAACCCTAACCCTAGCCCGAACCCTAACCTTAACCCTTCCCCGAAGCCTGACCCTCACCCGTCCCCTAATCCTAACCCGTACGCTAACACTAACCCGCGCCCTCACACGCACTCTCCCCCTAAAGCGTTGCCGTACCCTCACCTGGACCCTAAACCTTCCCCATCCCCTAACCCTAACCCTAGCCCGAACCCTAACCCTAACCCTTCCCCGAAGCCTGACCCTCACCCGTCCCCTAATCCTAACCCGTACGCTAACACTAACCCGCGCCCTCACACGCACGCTCCCCCTAAAGCGTTGCCGTACCCTCACCTGGACCCTAAACCGTCCCCGTCCCCTAACCCTAACCCTAGCCCGAAACCTAACCCTAACCCTTCCCCGAAGCCTGACCCTCACCCGTGCCCTAATCCTAACCCGTACGCTAACACTAACCCGCGCCCTCACACGCACGCTCCCCCTAAAGCGTTGCCGTACCCTCACCTGGACCCTAAACCGTCCCCGTCCCCTAACCCTAACACTAGCCCGAACCCTAACCCTAACCCTTCCCCGAAGCCTGACCCTCACCCGTCCCCTAATCCTAACCCGTACGCTAACACTAACCCGCGCCCTCACACGCACGCTCCCCCTAAAGCGTTGCCGTACCCTCACCTGGACCCTAAACCGTCCCCGTCCCCTAACCCTAACCCTAGCCCGAACCCTAACCCTAACCCTTCCCCGAAGCCTGACCCTCACCCGTCCCCTAATCCTAACCCGTACGCTAACATTAACCCGCGCCCTCACTCGCACGCTCCCCCTAAAGCGTTGCCATACCCTCACCTGGACCCTAAACCGTCCCCATCCTCTAACCCTAACCCTAGCCCGAACCCTAACCCTAACCCTTCCCCGAAGCCTGACCCTCACCCGTCCCCTAATCCTAACCCGTACGCTAACACTAACCCGCGCCCTCACACGCACGCTCCCCCTAAAGCGTTGCCGTACCGTCACCTGGACCCTAAACCGTCCCCGTCCCCTAACCCTAACCCTAGCACGATCCCTAACCCTAACCCTTCCCCGAAGCCTGACCCTCACCCGGCCCCTAATCCTAACCCGTACGCTAACACTAACCCGCGCCCTCACACGCACACTCCCCCTAAAGCGTTGCCGTACCCTCACCTGGACCCTAAACCGTCCCCGTCCCCTAAACCTAACCCTAGCCCGAACCCTAACCCTAACCCTTCCCCGAAGCCTGACCCTCACCCGTCCCCTAATCCTAACCCGTACGCTAACACTAGCCCACGCCCTCACACGCACGCTCCCCCTAAAGCGTTGCCGTACCCTCACCTGGACCCTAAACCGTCCCCGTCCCCTAACCCTAACCCTAGCCCGATCCCTAACCCTAACCCTTCCCCGAAGCCTGACCCTCACCCGTCCCGTAATCCTAACCCGTACGCTAACACTAACCCCCGCCCTCACACGCACGCTCCCCCTAAAGCGTTGCCGTACCCTCACCTGGACCCTAAACCGTCCCCGTCCCCTAACCCTAACCCTAGCCCGAACCCTAACCCTAACCCTTCCCCGAAGCCTGACCCTCACCCGTCCCCTAATCCTAACCCGTACGCTAACACTAACCCGCGCCCTCACACGCACGCTCCCCCTAAAGCGTTGCCGTACCCTCACCTGGACCCTAAACCGTCCCCGTCCCCTAACCCTAACCCTAGCCCGAACCCTAACCCTAACCCTTCCCCGAAGCCTGACCCTCACCCGTCCCCTAATCCTAACCCGTACGCTAACACTAACCCGCGCCCTCACACGCACGCTCCCCCTAAAGCGTTGCCGTACCCTCACCTGGACCCTAAACCGTCCCCGTCCCATAACCCTAAACCTAGCCCGAACCCTAACCCTAACCCTTCCCCGAAGCCTGACCCTCACCCGTACCCTAATCCTAACCCGTACGCTAACACTAATCCGCGCCCTCACACGCACGCTCCCCCTAAAGCGTTGCCGTACCCTCACCTGGACCCTAAACCGTCCCCGTCCCCTAATCCTAACCCTAGCCCGAAACCTAACCCTAACCCTTCCCCGAAGCCTGACCCTCACCCGTGCCCTAATCCTAACCCGTACGCTAACACTAACCCGCGCCCTCACACGCACGCTCCCCCTAAAGCGTTGCCGTACCCTCACCTGGACCCTAAACCGTCCCCGTCCCCTAACCCTAACCCTAGCCCGAACCCTAACCCTAACCCTTCCCCGAAGCCTGACCCTCACCCGTCCCCTAATCCTAACCCGTACGCTAACACTAACCCGCGCCCTCACACGCACGCTCCCCCTAAAGCGTTGCCGTACCCTCACCTGGACCCTAAACCGTCCCCGTCCCCTAACCCTAACCCTAGCCCGAACCCTAACCCTAACCCTTCCCCGAAGCCTGACCCTCACCCGTCCCCTAATCCTAACCCGTACGCTAACATTAACCCGCGCCCTCACTCGCACGCTCCCCCTAAAGCGTTGCCATACCCTCACCTGGACCCTAAACCGTCCCCATCCTCTAACCCTAACCCTAGCCCGAACCCTAACCCTAACCCTTCCCCGAAGCCTGACCCTCACCCGTCCCCTAATCCTAACCCGTACGCTAACACTAACCCGCGCCCTCACACGCACGCTCCCCCTAAAGCGTTGCCGTACCGTCACCTGGACCCTAAACCGTCCCCATCCCCTAACCCTAACCCTAGGCCGAAACCTAACCCTAACCCTTCCCCGAAGCCTGACCCTCACCCGTCCCCTAATCCTAACCCGTACGCTAACACTAACCCGCGCCCTCACACGCACGCTCCCCCTAAAGCGTTGCCGTACCCTCACCTGGACCCTAATCCGTCCCCGTCCCCTAACCCTAACCCTAGCCCGAACCCTAACCCTAATCCTTCCCCGAAGCCTGACCCTCACCCGTCCCCTAATCCTAACCCGTACGCTAACACTAACCCGCGCCTTCACACGCACGCTCCCCCTAAAGCGTTGCCGTACCCTCACCTGGACCCTAAACCGTCCCCGTCCCCTAACCCTAACCCTAGCCCGAACCCTAACCCTAACCCTTCCCCGAAGCCTGACCCTCACCCGTCCCCTAATCCTAACCCGTACGCTAACATTAACCCGCGCCCTCACACGCACGCTCCCCCTAAAGCGTTGCCGTACCCTCACCTGGACCCTAAACCATCCCCATCCCCTAACCCTAACCCTAGCCCGAACCCTATCCCTAACCCTTCCCCGAAGCCTGACCCTCACCCGTCCCCTAATCCTAATCCGTACGCTAACACTAACCCGCGCCCTCACACGCACGCTCCCCCTAAAGCGTTGCCGTACCCTCACCTGGACCCTAAACCGTCCCCGTCCCCTAACCCTAACCATAGCCTGAACCCTAACCCTAACCCTTCCCCGAAGCCTGACCCTCACCCGTCCGCTAATCCTAACCCGTACGCTAACACTAACCCGCGCCCTCACACGCACGCTCCCCCTAAAGCGTTGCCGTACCCTCACCTGGACCCTAAACCGTCCCCGTCCCCTAACCCTAACCCTAGCCCGAACCCTAACCCTAACCCTTCCCGGAAGCCTGACCCTCACCCGTCCCCTAATCCTAACCCGTACGCTAACACTAACCCGCGCCCTCACACGCACGCTCCCCCTAAAGCGTTGCCGTACCCTCACCTGGACCCTAAACCGTCCCCATCCCCTAACCCTAACCCTAGCCCGAACCCTAACCCTAACCCTTCCCCGAAGCCTGACCCTCACCCGTCCCCTAATCCTAACCCGTACACTAACACTAACCCGCGCCCTCACACGCACGCTCCCCCTAAAGCGTTGCCGTACCCTCACCTGGACCCTAAACCGTCCCCGTCCCCTAACCCTAACCCTAGCCCGAACCCTAAACCTAACCCTTCCCCGAAGCCTGACCCTCACCCGTCCCCTAATCCTAACCCGTACGCTAACACTAACCCGCGCCCTCACACGCACGCTCCCCCTAAAGCGTTGCCGTACCCTCACCTGGACCCTAAACCGTCCCCGTCCCCTAACCCTAACCCTAGCCCGAACCCTAACCCTAACCCTTCCCCGAAGCCTGACCCTCACCCGTGCCCTAATCCTAACCCGTACGCTAACACTAACCCGCGCCCTCACACGCACGCTCCCCCTAAAGCGTTGCCGTACCCTCACCTGGACCCTAAACCGTCCCCGTCCCCTAACCCTAACCATAGCCCGAACCCTAACCCTAACCCTTCCCCGAAGCCTGACCCTCACCCGTCCCCTAATCCTAACCCGTACGCTAACACTAACCCGCGCCCTCACACGCACGCTCCCCCTAAAGCGTTGCCGTACCCTCACCTGGACCCTAAACCGTCCCCGTCCCCTAACCCTATCCCTAGCCCGAACCCTAACCCCAACCCTTCCCCGAAACCTGACCCTCACCCGTGCCCTAATCCTAACCCGTACGCTAACACTAACCCGCGCCCTCACACGCACGCTCCCCCTAAAGCGTTGCCGTACCCTCACCTGGACCCTGAACCGTCCCCGTCCCCTAACCCTAACCCTAGCCCGAACCCTAACCCTAACCCTTCCCCGAAGCCTGACCCTCACCCGTCCCCTAATCCTAACCCGTACGCTAACACTAACCCGCGCCCTCACACGCACGCTCCCCCTAAAGCGTTGCCGTACCCTCACCTGGACCCTAAACCGTCCCCGTCCCCTAACCCTAACCCTAGCCCGAACCCTAACCCTAACCCTTCCCCAAAGCCTGACCCTCACCCCTCCCCTAATCCTAACCCGTACGCTAACACTAACCCACGCCTTCACACGCACGCTCCCCCTAAAGCGTTGCCGTACCCTCACCTGGACCCTAAACCGTCCCCGTCCCCTAACCCTAACACTAGCCCGAACCCTAACCGTAACCCTTCCCCGAAGCCTGACCCTCACCCGTCCCCTAATCCTAACCCGTACGCTAACACTAACCCGCGCCCTCACACGCACGCTCCCCCTAAAGCGTTGCCGTACCCTCACCTGGACCCTAAACCGTCCCCATCCCCTAACCCTAACCCTAGCCCGAACCCTAACCCTAACCCTTCCCCGAAGCCTGACCCTCACCAGTCCCCTAATCCTAACCCGTACGCTAACACTAACCCGCGCCCTCACACGCACGCTCCCCCTAAAGCGTTGCCGTACCCTCACCTGGACCCTAAACCGTCCCCGTCCCCTAACCCTAACCCTAGCCCGAACCCTAACCCTAACCCTTCCCCGAAACCTGACCCTCACCCGTGCCCTAATCCTAACCCGTACGCTAACACTAACCCGCGCCCTCACACGCACGCTCCCCCTAAAGCGTTGCCGTACCCTCACCTGGACCCTAAACCGTCCCCGTCCCCTAACCCTAACCCTAGCCCGAACCCTAACCCTAACCCTTCCCCGAAGCCTGACCCTCAGCAGTCCCCTAATCCTAACCCGTACGCTAACACTAACCCGCGCCCTCACACGCACGCTCCCCCTAAAGCGTTGCCGTACCCTCACCTGGACCCTAAACCGTCCCCGTCCCCTAACCCTAACCCTAGCCCGAACCCTAACCCTAACCCTTCCCCGAAGCCTGACCCTCACCAGTCCCCTAATCCTAACCCGTACGCTAACACTAACCGGCGCCCTCACACGCACGCTCCCCCTAAAGCGTTGCCGTACCCTCACCTGGACCCTAAACCGTCCCCGTCCCCTAACCCTAACCCTAGCCCGAACCCTAACCCTAACCCTTCCCCGAAGCCTGACCCTCACCCGTCCCCTAATCCTAACCCGTACGCTAACACTAACCCGCGCCCTCACACGCACGCTCCCCCTAAAGCGTTGCCGTACCCTCACCTGAACCCTAAACCGTCCCCGTCCCCTAACCCTAACCCTAGCCCGAACCCTAACCCTAACCCTTCCCCGAAGCCTGACCCTCACCCGTGCCCTAATCCTAAACCGTATGCTAACACTAACCCACGCCCTCACACGCACGCTCCCCCTAAAGCGTTGCCGTACCCTCACCTGTACCCTAAACCGTCCCCGTCCCCTAACCCTAACCCTAGCCCGAACCCTAACCCTAACCCTTCCCCGAAGCCTGACCCTCACCCGTCCCCTAATCCTAACCCGTACGCTAACACTAACCCGCGCTCTCACACGCACGCTCCCCCTAAAGCGTTGCCGTACCCTCACCTGGACCCTAAACCGTCCCCGTCCCCTAACCCTAACCCTAGCCCGAACCCTAACCCTAACCCTTCCCCGAAGCCTGACCCTCACCCGTGCTTAATCCTAACCCGTACGCTAACACTAACCCGCGCCCTCACACGCACGCTCCCCCTAAAGCGTTGCCGTACCCTCACCTGGACCCTAAACCGTCCCCATCCCCTAACCCTAACCCTAGCCCGATCCCTAACCCTAACCCTTCCCCGAAGCCTGACCCTCACCAGTCCCCTAATCCTAACCCGTACGCTAACACTAACCCGCGCCCTCACACGCACGCTCCCCCTAAAGCGTTGCCGTACCCTCACCTGGACCCTAAACCGTCCCCGTCCCCTAACCCTAACCCTAGCCCGAACCCTAACCCTAACCCTTCCCCGAAACCTGACCCTCACCCGTGCCCTAATCCTAACCCGTACGCTAACACTAACCCGCGCCCTCACACGCACGCTCCCCCTAAAGCGTTGCCGTACCCTCACCTGGACCCTAAACCGTCCCCGTCCCCTAACCCTAACCCTAGCCCGAACCCTAACCCTAACCCTTCCCCGAAGCCTGACACTCACCCGTGCCCTAATCCTAACCCGTACGCTAACACTAACCGGCGCCCTCACACGCACGCTCCCCCTAAAGCGTTGCCGTACCCTCACCTGGACCCTAAACCGTCCCCGTCCCCTAACCCTAACCCTAGCCCGAACCCTAACCCTAACCCTTCCCCGAAGCCTGACCCTCACCCGTCCCCTAATCCTAACCCGTACGCTAACACTAACCCGCGCCCTCACACGCACGCTCCCCCTAAAGCGTTGCCGTACCCTCACCTGGACCCTAAACCGTCCCCGTCCCCTAACCCTAACCCTAGCCCGAACCCTAACCGTAACCCTTCCCCGAAGCCTGACCCTCACCCGTCCCCTAATCCTAACCCGTACGCTAACACTAACCCGCGCCCTCACACACACGCTCCCCCTAAAGCGTTGCCGTACCCTCACCTGGACCCTAAACCGTCCCCATCCCCTAACCCTAACCCTAGCCCGAACCCTAACCCTAACCCTTCCCCGAAGCCTGACCCTCACCAGTCCCCTAATCCTAACCCGTACGCTAACACTAACCCGCGCCCTCACACGCACGCTCCCCCTAAAGCGTTGCCGTACCCTCACCTGGACCCTAAACCGTCCCCGTCCCCTAACCCTAACCCTAGCCCGAACCCTAACCCTAACCCTTCCCCGAAGCCTGACCCTCACCAGTCCCCTAATCCTAACCCGTACGCTAACACTAACCGGCGCCCTCACATGCACGCTCCCCCTAAAGCGTTGCCGTACCCTCACCTGGACCCTAAACCGTCCCCGTCCCCTAACCCTAACCCTAGCCCGAACCCTAACCCTAACCCTTCCCCGAAGCCTGACCCTCACCCGTCCCCTAATCCTAACCCGTACGCTAACACTAACCCGCGCCCTCACACGCACGCTCCCCCTAAAGCGTTGCCGTACCCTCACCTGGACCCTAAACCGTCCCCGTCCCCTAACCCTAACCCTAGCCCGAACCCTAACCCTAACCCTTCCCCGAAACCTGACCCTCACCCGTGCCCTAATCCTAACCCGTACGCTAACACTAACCCGCGCCCTCACACGCACGCTCCCCCTAAAGCGTTGCCGTACCCTCACCTGGACCCTAAACCGTCCCCGTCCCCTAACCCTAACCCTAGCCCGAACCCTAACCCTAACCCTTCCCCGAAGCCTGACACTCACCCGTGCCCTAATCCTAACCCGTACGCTAACACTAACCGGCGCCCTCACACGCACGCTCCCCCTAAAGCGTTGCCGTACCCTCACCTGGACCCTAAACCGTCCCCGTCCCCTAACCCTAACCCTAGCCCGAACCCTAACCCTAACCCTTCCCCGAAGCCTGACCCTCACCCGTCCCCTAATCCTAACCCGTACGCTAACACTAACCCGCGCCCTCACACGCACGCTCCCCCTAAAGCGTTGCCGTACCCTCACCTGGACCCTAAACCGTCCCCGTCCCCTAACCCTAACCCTAGCCCGAACCCTAACCGTAACCCTTCCCCGAAGCCTGACCCTCACCCGTCCCCTAATCCTAACCCGTACGCTAACACTAACCCGCGCCCTCACACGCACGCTCCCCCTAAAGCGTTGCCGTACCCTCACCTGGACCCTAAACCGTCCCCATCCCCTAACCCTAACCCTAGCCCGAACCCTAACCCTAACCCTTCCCCGAAGCCTGACCCTCACCAGTCCCCTAATCCTAACCCGTACGCTAACACTAACCCGCGCCCTCACACGCACGCTCCCCCTAAAGCGTTGCCGTACCCTCACCTGGACCCTAAACCGTCCCCGTCCCCTAACCCTAACCCTAGCCCGAACCCTAACCCTAACCCTTCCCCGAAGCCTGACCCTCACCAGTCCCCTAATCCTAACCCGTACGCTAACACTAACCGGCGCCCTCACACGCACGCTCCCCCTAAAGCGTTGCCGTACCCTCACCTGGACCCTAAACCGTCCCCGTCCCCTAACCCTAACCCTAGCCCGAACCCTAACCCTAACCCTTCCCCGAAGCCTGACCCTCACCCGTCCCCTAATCCTAACCCGTACGCTAACACTACCCGCGCCCTCACACGCACGCTCCCCCTAAAGCGTTGCCGTACCCTCACCTGAACCCTAAACCGTCCCCGTCCCCTAACCCTAACCCTAGCCCGAACCCTAACCCTAACCCTTCCCCGAAGCCTGACCCTCACCCGTGCCCTAATCTTAACCCGTATGCTAACACTAACCCGCGCCCTCACACGCACGCTCCCCCTAAAGCGTTGCCGTACCCTCACCTGGACCCTAAACCGTCCCCGTCCCCTAACCCTAACCCTAGCCCGAACCCTAACCCTAACCCTTCCCCGAAGCCTGACCCTCACCCGTCCCCTAATCCTAACCCGTACGCTAACACTAACCCGCGCCCTCACACGCACGCTCCCCCTAAAGCGTTGCCGTACCCTCACCTGGACCCTAAACCGTCCCCGTCCCCTAACCCTAACCCTAGCCCGAACCCTAACCCTAACCCTTCCCCGAAGCCTGACCCTCACCCGTGCTTAATCCTAACCCGTACGCTAACACTAACCCGCGCCCTCACACGCACGCTCCCCCTAAAGCGTTGCCGTACCCTCACCTGGACCCTAAACCGTCCCCGTCCCCTAACCCTAACCCTAGCCCGAACCCTAACCCTAACCCTTCCCCGAAGCCTGACCCTCACCCGTGCCCTAATCCTAACCCGTACGCTAACACTAACCCGCGCCCTCACACGCACGCTCCCCCTAAAGCGTTGCCGTACCCTCACCTGGACCCTAAACCGTCCCCGTCCCCTAACCCTAACCCTAGCCCGAACCCTAACCCTAACCCTTCCCCGAAGCCTGACCCTCACCCGTCCCCTAATCCTAACCCGTACGCTAACACTAACCCGCGCCCTCACACGCACGCTCCCCCTAAAGCGTTGCCGTACCCTCACCTGGACCCTAAACCGTCCCCGTCCCCTAACCCTAACCCTAGCCCGAACCCTAACCCTAACCCTTCCCCGAAGCCTGACCCTCACCCGTCCCCTAATCCTAACCCGTACGCTAACACTAACCCGCGCCCTCACACGCACGCTCCCCCTAAAGCGTTGCCGTACCCTCACCTGGACCCTAAACCGTCCCCGTCCCCTAACCCTAACCCTAGCCCGAACCCTAACCCTAACCCTTCCCCGAAGCCTGACCCTCACCAGTCCCCTAATCCTAACCCGTACGCTAACACTAACCCGCGCCCTCACACGCACGCTCCCCCTAAAGCGTTGCCGTACCCTCACCTGGACCCTAAACCGTCCCCGTCCCCTAACCCTAACCCTAGCCCGATCCCTAACCCTAACCCTTCCCCGAAGCCTGACCCTCACCCGGCCCCTAATCCTAACCCGTACGCTAACACTAACCCGCGCCCTCACACGCACGCTCCCCCTAAAGCGTTGCCGTACCCTCACCTGGACCCTAAACCGTCCCCGTCCCCTAACCCTAACCCTAGCCCGAACCCTAACCCTAACCCTTCCCCGAAGCCTGACCCTCACCCGTGCCCTAATCCTAACCCGTACGCTAACACTAACCCGCGCCCTCACACGCACGCTCCCCCTAAAGCGTTGCCGTACCCTCACCTGGACCCTAAACCGTCCCCGTCCCCTAACCCTAACCCTAGCCCGAACCCTAACCCTAACCCTTCCCCGAAGCCTGACCCTCACCCGTCCCCTAATCCTAACCCGTACGCTAACACTAACCCGCGCCCTCACACGCACGCTCCCCCTAAAGCGTTGCCGTACACTCACCTGGACCCTAAACCGTCCCCGTCCCCTAACCCTAACCCTAGCCCGAACCCTAACCCTAACCCTTCCCCGAAGCCTGACCCTCACCCGTGCCCTAATCCTAACCCGTACGCTAACACTAACCCGCGCCCTCACACGCACGCTCCCCCTAAAGCGTTGCCGTACCCTCACCTGGACCCTAAACCGTCCCCGTCCCCTAACCCTAACCCTAGCCCGAACCCTAACCCTAACACTTCCCCGAAGCCTGACCCTCACCCGTCCCCTAATCCTAACCCGTACGCTAACACTAACCCGCGCCCTCACACGCACGCTCCCCCTAAAGTGTTGCCGTACCCTCACCTGGACCCTAAACCGTCCCCGTCCCCTAACTCTAACCCTAGCCCGAACCCTAACCGTAACCCTTCCCCGAAGCCTGACCCTCACCCGTCCCCTAATCCTAACCCGTACGCTAACACTAACCCGCGCCCTCACACACACGCTCCCCCTAAAGCGTTGCCGTACCCTCACCTGGACCCTAAACCGTCCCCATCCCCTAACCCTAACCCTAGCCCGAACCCTAACCCTAACCCTTCCCCGAAGCCTGACCCTCACCCGTCCCCTAATCCTAACCCGTACGCTAACACTAACCCGCGCCCTCACACGCACGCTCCCCCTAAAGCGTTGCCGTACCCTCACCTGGACCCTAAACCGTCCCCGTCCCCTAACCCTAACCCTAGCCCGAACCCTAACCCTAACCCTTCCCCGAAACCTGACCCTCACCCGTGCCTTAATCCTAACCCGTACGCTAACACTAACCCGCGCCCTCACACGCACGCTCCCCCTAAAGCGTTGCCGTACCCTCACCTGGACCCTAAACCGTCCCCGTCCCCTAACCCTAACCCTAGCCCGAACCCTAACCCTAACCCTTCCCTGAAGCCTGACCATCACCCGTGCCCTAATCCTAACCCGTACGCTAACACTAACCCGCGCCCTCACACGCACGCTCCCCCTAAAGCGTTGCCGTACCCTCACCTGGACCCTAAACCGTCCCCGTCCCCTAACCCTAACCCTAGCCCGAACCCTAACCCTAACCCTTCCCCGAAGCCTGACCCTCACCCGTCCCCTAATCCTAACCCGTACGCGAACACTAACCCGCGCCCTCACACGCACGCTCCCCCTAAAGCGTTGCCGTACCCTCACCTGGACCCTAAACCGTCCCCATCCCTTAACCCTAACCCTAGCCCGAACCCTAACCGTAACCCTTCCCCGAAGCCTGACCCTCACCCGTCCCCTAATCCTAACCCGTACGCTAACACTAACCCGCGCCCTCACACACACGCTCCCACTAAAGCGTTGCCGTACCCTCACCTGGACCCTAAACCGTCCCCATCCCCTAACCCTAACCCTAGCCCGAACCCTAACCCTAACCCTTCCCCGAAGCCTGACCCTCACCCGTCCCCTAATCCTAACCCGTACGCTAACACTAACCCGCGCCCTCACACGCACGCTCCCCCTAAAGCGTTGCCGTACCCTCACCTGGACCCTAAACCGTCCCCGTCCCCTAACCCTAACCCTAGCCCGAACCCTAACCCTAACCCTTCCCCGAAGCCTGACCCTCACCAGTCCCCTAATCCTAACCCGTACGCTAACACTAACCCGCGCCCTCACACGCACGCTCCCCCTAAAGCGTTGCCGTACCCTCACCTGGACCCTAAACCGTCCCCGTCCCCTAACCCTAACCCTAGCCCGAACCCTAACCCTAAACCTTCCCCGAAGCCTGACCCTCACCCGTCCCCTAATCCTAACCCGTACGCTAACACTAACCCGCGCCCTCACACGCACGCTCCCCCTAAAGCGTTGCCGTACCCTCACCTGGACCCTAAACCGTCCCCGTCCCCTAACCCTAACCCTAGCCCGAACCCTAACCCTAACCCTTCCCCGAAGCCTGACCCTCACCCGTCCCCTAATCCTAACCCGTACGCTAACACTAACCCGCGCCCTCACACGCACGCTCCCCCTAAAGCGTTGCCGTACCCTCACCTGGACCCTAAACCGTCCCCGTCCCCTAACCCTAACCCTAGCCCGAACCCTAACCCTAACTCTTCCCCGAAGCCTGACCCTCACCCGTCCCCTAATCCTAACCCGTACGCTAACACTAACCCGCGCCCTCACACGCACGCTCCCCCTAAAGCGTTGCCGTACCCTCACCTGGACCCTAAACCGTCCCCGTCCCCTAACCCTAACCCTAGCCCGAACCCTAACCCTAACCCTTCCCCGAAGCCTGACCCTCACCCGTCCCCTAATCCTAACCCGTACGCTAACACTAACCCGCGCCCTCACACGCACGCTCCCCCTAAAGTGTTGCCGTACCCTCACCTGGACCCTAAACCGTCCCCGTCCCCTAACTCTAACCCTAGCCCGAACCCTAACCGTAACCCTTCCCCGAAGCCTGACCCTCACCCGTCCCCTAATCCTAACCTGTACGCTAACACTAACCCGCGCCCTCACACACACGCTCCCCCTAAAGCGTTGCCATACCCTCACCTGGACCCTAAACCGTCCCCATCCCCTAACCCTAACCCTAGCCCGAACCCTAACCCTAACCCTTCCCCGAAGCCTGACCCTCACCCGTCCCCTAATCCTAACCCGTACGCTAACACTAACCCGCGCCCTCACACGCACGCTCCCCCTAAAGCGTTGCCGTACCCTCACCTGGACCCTAAACCGTCCCCGTCCCCTAACCCTAACCCTAGCCCGAACCCTAACCCTAACCCTTCCCCGAAACCTGACCCTCACCCGTGCCTTAATCCTAACCCGTACGCTAACACTAACCCGCGCCCTCACACGCACGCTCCCCCTAAAGCGTTGCCGTACCCTCACCTGGACCCTAAACCGTCCCCGTCCCCTAACCCTAACCCTAGCCCGAACCCTAACCCTAACCCTTCCCTGAAGCCTGACCATCACCCGTGCCCTAATCCTAACCCGTACGCTAACACTAATCCGCGCCCTCACACGCACGCTCCCCCTAAAGCGTTGCCGTACCCTCACCTGGACCCTAAACCGTCCCCGTCCCCTAACCCTAACCCTAGCCCGAACCCTAACCCTTCCCCGAAGCCTGACCCTCACCCGTCCCCTAATCCTAACCCGTACGCGAACACTAACCCGCGCCCTCACACGCACGCTCCCCCTAAAGCGTTGCCGTACCCTCACCTGGACCCTAAACCGTCCCCATCCCCTAACCCTAACCCTAGCCCGAACCCTAACCGTAACCCTTCCCCGAAGCCTGACCCTCACCCGTCCCCTAATCCTAACCCGTACGCTAACACTAACCCGCGCCCTCACACACACGCTCCCACTAAAGCGTTGCCGTACCCTCACCTGGACCCTAAACCGTCCCCATCCCCTAACCCTAACCCTAGCCCGAACCCTAACCCTAACCCTTCCCCGAAGCCTGACCCTCACCCGTCCCCTAATCCTAACCCGTACGCTAACACTAACCCGCGCCCTCACACGCACGCTCCCCCTAAAGCGTTGCCGTACCCTCACCTGGACCCTAAACCGTCCCCGTCCCCTAACCCTAACCCTAGCCCGAACCCTAACCCTAACCCTTCCCCGAAGCCTGACCCTCACCAGTCCCCTAATCCTAACCCGTACGCTAACACTAACCCGCGCCCTCACACGCACGCTCCCCCTAAAGCGTTGCCGTACCCTCACCTGGACCCTAAACCGTCCCCGTCCCCTAACCCTAACCCTAGCCCGAACCCTAACCCTAACCCTTCCCCGAAGCCTGACCCTCACCCGTCCCCTAATCCTAACCCGTACGCTAACACTAACCCGCGCCCTCACACGCACGCTCCCCCTAAAGCGTTGCCGTACCCTCACCTGGACCCTAAACAGTCCCCGTCCCCTAACCCTAACCCTAGCCCGAACCCTAACCCTAACCCTTCCCCGAAGCCTGACCCTCACCCGTCCCCTAATCCTAACCCGTACGCTAACACTAACCCGCGCCCTCACACGCACGCTCCCCCTAAAGCGTTGCCGTACCCTCACCTGAACCCTAAACCGTCCCCGTCCCCTAACCCTAACCCTAGCCCGAACCCTAACCCTAACCCTTCCCCGAAGCCTGACCCTCACCCGTGCCCTAATCCTAACCCGTACGCTAACACTAACCCGCGCCCTCACACGCACGCTCCCCCTAAAGCGTTGCCGTACCCTCACCTGGACCCTAAACCGTCCCCGTCCCCTAACCCTAACCCTAGCCCGAACCCTAACCCTAACCCTTCCCCGAAGCCTGACCCTCACCCGTCCCCTAATCCTAACCCGTACGCTAACACTAACCCGCGCCCTCACACGCACGCTCCCCCTAAAGCGTTGCCGTACCCTCACCTGGACCCTAAACCGTCCCCGTCCCCTAACCCTAACCCTAGCCCGAACCCTAACCCTAACCCTTCCCCGAAGCCTGACCCTCACCCGTGCCCTAATCCTAACCCGTACGCTAACACTAACCCGCGCCCTCACACGCACGCTCCCCCTAAAGCGTTGCCGTACCCTCACCTGGACCCTAAACCGTCCCCGTCCCCTAACCCTAACCCTAGCCCGAACCCTAACCCTAACCCTTCCCCGAAGCCTGACCCTCACCCGTCCCCTAATCCTAACCCGTACGCTAACACTAACCCGCGCCCTCACACGCACGCTCCCCCTAAAGCGTTGCCGTACCCTCACCTGGACCCTAAACCGTCCCCGTCCCCTAACCCTAACCCTAGCCCGAACCCTAACCCTAACCCTTCCCCGAAGCCTGACCCTCACCCGTCCCCTAATCCTAACCCGTACGCTAACACTAACCCGCGCCCTCACACGCACGCTCCCCCTAAAGCGTTGCCGTACCCTCACCTGGACCCTAAACCGTCCCTGTCCCCTAACCCTAACCCTAGCCCGAACTCTAACCCTAACCCTTCCCCGAAGCCTGACCCTCACCCGTCCCCTAATCCTAACCCGTACGCTAACACTAACCCGCGCCCTCACACACACGCTCCCCCTAAAGCGTTGCCGTACCCTCACCTGGACCCTAAACCGTCCCCATCCCCTAACCCTAACCCTAGCCCGAACCCTAACCCTAACCCTTCCCCGAAGCCTGACCCTCACCCGTCCCCTAATCCTAACCCGTACGCTAACACTAACCCGCGCCCTCACACGCACGCTCCCCCTAAAGCGTTGCCGTACCCTCACCTGGACCCTAAACCGTCCCCGTCCCCTAACCCTAACCCTAGCCCGAACCCTAAACCTAACCCTTCCCCGAAGCCTGACCCTCACCCGTCCCCTAATCCTAACCCGTACGCTAACACTAACCCGCGCCCTCACACGCACGCTCCCCCTAAAGCGTTGCCGTACCCTCACCTGAACCCTAAACCGTCCCCGTCCCCTAACCCTAACCCTAGCCCGAACCCTAACCCTAACCCTTCCCCAAAGCCTGACCCTCACCCGTGCCCTAATCCTAACCCGTACGCTAACACTAACCCGCGCCCTCACACGCACGCTCCCCCTAAAGCGTTGCCGTACCCTCACCTGGACCCTAAACCGTCCCCGTCCCCTAACCCTAACCCTAGCCCGAACCCTAACCCTAACCCTTCCCCGAAGCCTGACCCTCACCCGTCCCCTAATCCTAACCCGTACGCTAACACTAACCCGCGCCCTCACACGCACGCTCCCCCTAAAGCGTTGCCGTACCCTCACCTGGACCCTAAACCGTCCCCATCCCCTAACCCTAACCCTAGCCCGAACCCTAACCCTAACCCTTCCCCGAAGCCTGACCCTCACCCGTGCCCTAATCCTAACCCGTACGCTAACACTAACCCGCGCCCTCACACGCACGCTCCCCCTAAAGCGTTGCCGTACCCTCACCTGGACCCTAAACCGTCCCCGTCCCCTAACCCTAACCCTAGCCCGAACCCTAACCCTAACCCTTCCCCGAAGCCTGACCCTCACCCGTGCCCTAATCCTAACCCGTACGCTAACACTAACCCGCGCCCTCACACGCACGCTCCCCCTAAAGCGTTGCCGTACCCTCACCTGGACCCTAAACCGTCCCCGTCCCCTAACCCTAACCCTAGCCCGAACCCTAACCCTAACCCTTCCCCGAAGCCTGACCCTCACCCGTCCCCTAATCCTAACCCGTACGCTAACACTAACCCGCGCCCTCACACGCACGCTCCCCCTAAAGCGTTGCCGTACCCTCACCTGGACCCTAAACCGTCCCCGTCCCCTAACCCTAACCCTAGCCCGAACCCTAACCCTAACCCTTCCCCGAAGCCTGACCCTCACCCGTCCCCTAATCCTAACCCGTACGCTAACACTAACCCGCGCCCTCACACGCACGCTCCCCCTAAAGCGTTGCCGTACCCTCACCTGGACCCTAAACCGTCCCCGTCCCCTAACCCTAACCATAGCCCGAACCCTAACCCTAACCCTTCCCCGAAGCCTGACCCTCACTCGTCCCCTAATCCTAACCCGTACGCTAACACTAACCCGCGCCCTCACACGCACGCTCCCCCTAAAGCGTTGCCGTACCCTCACCTGGACCCTAAACCGTCCCCGTCCCCTAACCCTAACCCTAGCCCGAACCCTAACCCTAACCCTTCCCCGAACCCTGACCCTCACCCGTGCCCTAATCCTAACCTGTACGCTAACACTAACCCGCGCCCTCACACGCACGCTCCCCCTAAAGCGTTGCCGTACCCTCACCTGGACCCTAAACCGTCCCCGTCCCCTAACCCTAACCCTAGCCCGAACCCTAACCCTAACCCTTCCCCGAAGCCTGACCCTCACCCGTGCCCTAATCCTAACCCGTACGCTAACACTAACCGGCGCCCTCACACGCACGCTCCCCCTAAAGCGTTGCCGTACCCTCACCTGGACCCTAAACCGTCCCCGTCCCCTAACCCTAACCCTAGCCCGAACCCTAACCCTAACCCTTCCCCGAAGCCTGACCCTCACCCGTCCCCTAATCCTAACCCGTACGCTAACACTAACCCGCGCCCTCACACGCACGCTCCCCCTAAAGCGTTGCCGTACCCTCACCTGGACCCTAAACCGTCCCCGTCCCCTAACCCTAACCCTAGCCCGAACCCTAACCCTAACACTTCCCCGAAGCCTGACCCTCACCAGTCCCCTAATCCTAACCCGTACGCTAACACTAACCCGCGCCCTCACACGCACGCTCCCCCTAAAGCGTTGCCGTACCCTCACCTGGACCCTAAACCGTCCCCGTCCCCTAACCCTAACCCTAGCCCGAACCCTAACCCTAACCCTTCCCCGAAGCCTGACCCTCACCCGTCCCCTAATCCTAACCCGTACGCTAACACTAACCCGCGCCCTCACACGCACGCTCCCCCTAAAGCGTTGCCGTACCCTCACCTGAACCCTAAACCGTCCCCGTCCCCTAACCCTAACCCTAGCCCGAACCCTAACCCTAACCCTTCCCCGAAGCCTGACCCTCACCCGTGCCCTAATCCTAACCCGTACGCTAACACTATACCGCGCCCTCACACGCACGCTCCCCCTAAAGCGTTGCCGTACCCTCACCTGGACCCTAAACCGTCCCCGTCCCCTAACCCTAACCCTAGCCCGAACCCTAACCCTAACCCTTCCCCGAAGCCTGACCCTCACCCGTCCCCTAATCCTAACCCGTACGCTAACACTAACCCGCGCCCTCACACGCACGCTCCCCCTAAAGCGTTGCCGTACCCTCACCTGGACCCTAAACCGTCCCCATCCCCTAACCCTAACCCTAGCCCGAACCCTAACCGTAACCCTTCCCCGAAGCCTGACCCTCACCCGTCCCCTAATCCTAACCCGTACGCTAACAGTAACCCGTGCCCTCACACACACGCTCCCACTAAAGCGTTGCCGTACCCTCACCTGGACCCTAAACCGTCCCCATCCCCTAACCCTAACCCTAGCCCGAACCCTAACCCTAACCCTTCCCCGAAGCCTGACCCTCACCCGTCCCCTAATCCTAACCCGTACGCTAACACTAACCCGCGCCCTCACACGCACGCTCCCCCTAAAGCGTTGCCGTACCCTCACCTGGACCCTAAACCGTCCCCGTCCCCTAACCCTAACCCTAGCCCGAACCCTAACCCTAACCCTTCCCCGAAGCCTGACCCTCACCAGTCCCCTAATCCTAACCCGTACGCTAACACTAACCCGCGCCCTCACACGCACGCTCCCCCTAAAGCGTTGCCGTACCCTCACCTGGACCCTAAACCGTCCCCGTCCCCTAACCCTAACCCTAGCCCGAACCCTAACCCTAAACCTTCCCCGAAGCCTGACCCTCACCCGTCCCCTAATCCTAACCCGTACGCTAACACTAACCCGCGCCCTCACACGCACGCTCCCCCTAAAGCGTTGCCGTACCCTCACCTGGACCCTAAACAGTCCCCGTCCCCTAACCCTAACCCTAGCCCGAACCCTAACCCTAACCCTTCCCCGAAGCCTGACCCTCACCCGTCCCCTAATCCTAACCCGTACGCTAACACTAACCCGCGCCCTCACACGCACGCTCCCCCTAAAGCGTTGCCGTACCCTCACCTGAACCCTAAACCGTCCCCGTCCCCTAACCCTAACCCTAGCCCGAACCCTAACCCTAACCCTTCCCCGAAGCCTGACCCTCACCCGTGCCCTAATCCTAACCCGTACGCTAACACTAACCCGCGCCCTCACACGCACGCTCCCCCTAAAGCGTTGCCGTACCCTCACCTGGACCCTAAACCGTCCCCGTCCCCTAACCCTAACCCTAGCCCGAACCCTAACCCTAACCCTTCCCCGAAGCCTGACCCTCACCCGTCCCCTAATCCTAACCCGTACGCTAACACTAACCCGCGCCCTCACACGCACGCTCCCCCTAAAGCGTTGCCGTACCCTCACCTGGACCCTAAACCGTCCCCGTCCCCTAACCCTAACCCTAGCCCGAACCCTAACCCTAACCCTTCCCCGAAGCCTGACCCTCACCCGTGCCCTAATCCTAACCCGTACGCTAACACTAACCCGCGCCCTCACACGCACGCTCCCCCTAAAGCGTTGCCGTACCCTCACCTGGACCCTAAACCGTCCCCGTCCCCTAACCCTAACCCTAGCCCGAACCCTAACCCTAACCCTTCCCCGAAGCCTGACCCTCACCCGTCCCCTAATCCTAACCCGTACGCTAACACTAACCCGCGCCCTCACACGCATGCTCCCCCTAAAGCGTTGCCGTACCCTCACCTGGACCCTAAACCGTCCCCGTCCCCTAACCCTAACCCTAGCCCGAACCCTAACCCTAACCCTTCCCCGAAGCCTGACCCTCACCCGTCCCCTAATCCTAACCCGTACGCTAACACTAACCCGCGCCCTCACACGCACGCTCCCCCTAAAGCGTTGCCGTACCCTCACCTGGACCCTAAACCGTCCCCGTCCCCTAACCCTAACCCTAGCCCGAACTCTAACCCTAACCCTTCCCCGAAGCCTGACCCTCACCCGTCCCCTAATCCTAACCCGTACGCTAACACTAACCCGCGCCCTCACACACACGCTCCCCCTAAAGCGTTGCCGTACCCTCACCTGGACCCTAAACCGTCCCCATCCCCTAACCCTAACCCTAGCCCGAACCCTAACCCTAACCCTTCCCCGAAGCCTGACCCTCACCCGTCCCCTAATCCTAACCCGTACGCTAACACTAACCCGCGCCCTCACACGCACGCTCCCCCTAAAGCGTTGCCGTACCCTCACCTGGACCCTAAACCGTCCCCGTCCCCTAACCCTAACCCTAGCCCGAACCCTAAACCTAACCCTTCCCCGAAGCCTGACCCTCACCCGTCCCCTAATCCTAACCCGTACGCTAACACTAACCCGCGCCCTCACACGCACGCTCCCCCTAAAGCGTTGCCGTACCCTCACCTGAACCCTAAACCGTCCCCGTCCCCTAACCCTAACCCTAGCCCGAACCCTAACCCTAACCCTTCCCCGAAGCCTGACCCTCACCCGTGCCCTAATCCTAACCCGTACGCTAACACTAACCCGCGCCCTCACACACACGCTCCCCCTAAAGCGTTGCCGTACCCTCACCTGGACCCTAAACCGTCCCCGTCCCCTAACCCTAACCCTAGCCCGAACCCTAACCCTAACCCTTCCCCGAAGCCTGACCCTCACCCGTCCCCTAATCCTAACCCGTACGCTAACACTAACCCGCGCCCTCACACGCACGCTCCCCCTAAAGCGTTGCCGTACCCTCACCTGGACCCTAAACCGTCCCCATCCCCTAACCCTAACCCTAGCCCGAACCCTAACCCTAACCCTTCCCCGAAGCCTGACCCTCACCCGTGCCCTAATCCTAACCCGTACGCTAACACTAACCCGCGCCCTCACACGCACGCTCCCCCTAAAGCGTTGCCGTACCCTCACCTGGACCCTAAACCGTCCCCGTCCCCTAACCCTAACCCTAGCCCGAACCCTAACCCTAACCCTTCCCCGAAGCCTGACCCTCACCCGTCCCCTAATCCTAACCCGTACGCTAACACTAACCCGCGCCCTCACACGCACGCTCCCCCTAAAGCGTTGCCGTACCCTCACCTGGACCCTAAACCGTCCCCGTCCCCTAACCCTAACCCTAGCCCGAACCCTAACCCTAACCCTTCCCCGAAGCCTGACCCTCACCCGTCCCCTAATCCTAACCCGTACGCTAACACTAACCCGCGCCCTCACACGCACGCTCCCCCTAAAGCGTTGCCGTACCCTCACCTGGACCCTAAACCGTCCCCGTCCCCTAACCCTAACCCTAGCCCGAACCCTAACCCTAACCCTTCCCCGAAGCCTGACCCTCACCCGTCCCCTAATCCTAACCCGTACGCTAACACTAACCCGCGCCCTCACACGCACGCTCCCCCTAAAGCGTTGCCGTACCCTCACCTGGACCCTAAACCGTCCCCGTCCCCTAACCCTAACCATAGCCCGAACCCTAACCCTAACCCTTCCCCGAAGCCTGACCCTCACTCGTCCCCTAATCCTAACCCGTACGCTAACACTAACCCGCGCCCTCACACGCACGCTCCCCCTAAAGCGTTGCCGTACCCTCACCTGGACCCTAAACCGTCCCCGTCCCCTAACCCTAACCCTAGCCCGAACCCTAACCCTAACCCTTCCCCGAACCCTGACCCTCACCCGTGCCCTAATCCTAACCTGTACGCTAACACTAACCCGCGCCCTCACACGCACGCTCCCCCTAAAGCGTTGCCGTACCCTCACCTGGACCCTAAACCGTCCCCGTCCCCTAACCCTAACCCTAGCCCGAACCCTAACCCTAACCCTTCCCCGAAGCCTGACCCTCACCCGTGCCCTAATCCTAACCCGTACGCTAACACTAACCGGCGCCCTCACACGCACGCTCCCCCTAAAGCGTTGCCGTACCCTCACCTGGACCCTAAACCGTCCCCGTCCCCTAACCCTAACCCTAGCCCGAACCCTAACCCTAACCCTTCCCCGAAGCCTGACCCTCACCCGTCCCCTAATCCTAACCCGTACGCTAACACTAACCCGCGCCCTCACACGCACGCTCCCCCTAAAGCGTTGCCGTACCCTCACCTGGACCCTAAACCGTCCCCGTCCCCTAACCCTAACCCTACCCCGAACCCTAACCCTAACCCTTCCCCGAAGCCTGACCCTCACCAGTCCCCTAATCCTAACCCGTACGCTAACACTAACCCGCGCTCTCACACGCACGCTCCCCCTAAAGCGTTGCCGTACCCTCACCTGGACCCTAAACCGTCCCCGTCCCCTAACCCTAACCCTAGCCCGAACCCTAACCCTAACCCTTCCCCGAAGCCTGACCCTCACCCGTCCCCTAATCCTAACCCGTACGCTAACACTAACCCGCGCCCTCACACGCACGCTCCCCCTAAAGCGTTGCCGTACACTCACCTGAACCCTAAACCGTCCCCGTCCCCTAACCCTAACCCTAGCCCGAACCCTAACCCTAACCCTTCCCCGAAGCCTGACCCTCACCCGTGCCCTAATCCTAACCCGTACGCTAACACTATACCGCGCCCTCACACGCACGCTCCCCCTAAAGCGTTGCCGTACCCTCACCTGGACCCTAAACCGTCCCCGTCCCCTAACCCTAACCCTAGCCCGAACCCTAACCCTAACCCTTCCCCGAAGCCTGACCCTCACCCGTCCCCTAATCCTAACCCGTACGCTAACACTAACCCGCGCCCTCACACGCACGCTCCCCCTAAAGCGTTGCCGTACCCTCACCTGGACCCTAAACCGTCCCCGTCCCCTAACCCTGACCCTAGCCCGAACCCTAACCCTAACCCTTCCCCGAAGCCTGACCCTCACCCGTGCCCTAATCCTAACCCGTACGCTAACACTAACCCGCGCCCTCACACGCACGCTCCCCCTAAAGCGTTGCCGTACCCTCACCTGGACCCTAAACCGTCCCCATCCCCTAACCCTAACCCTAGCCCGAACCCTAACCCTAACCCTTCCCCGAAGCCTGACCCTCACCCGTCCCCTAATCCTAACCCGTACGCTAACACTAACCCGCGCCCTCACACGCACGCTCCCCCTAAAGCGTTGCCGTACCCTCACCTGGACCCTAAACCGTCCCCGTCCCCTAACCCTAACCCTAGCCCGAACCCTAACCGTAACCCTTCCCCGAAGCCTGACCCTCACCAGTCCCCTAATCCTAACCCGTACGCTAACACTAACCCGCGCCCTCACACACACGCTCCCCCTAAAGCGTTGCCGTACCCTCACCTGGACCCTAAACCGTCCCCATCCCCTAACCCTAACCCTAGCCCGAACCCTAACCCTAACCCTTCCCCGAAGCCTGACCCTCACCAGTCCCCTAATCCTAACACGTATACTAACACTAACCCGCGCGCTCACACGCACGCTCCCCCTAAAGCGTTGCCGTACCCTCACCTGGACCCTAAACCGTCCCCGTCCCCTAACCCTAACCCTAGCCCGAACCCTAACCCTAACCCTTCCCCGAAGCCTGACCCTCACCAGTCCCCTAATCCTAACCCGTACGCTAACACTAACCCGCGCCCTCACACGCACGCTCCCCCTAAAGCGTTGCCGTACCCTCACCTGGACCCTAAACCGTCCCCGTCCCCTAACCCTAACCCTAGCCCGAACCCTAACCCTAACCCTTCCCCGAAGCCTGACCCTCACCCGTCCCCTAATCCTAACCCGTACGCTAACACTAACCCGCGCCCTCACACGCACGCTCCCCCTAAAGCGTTGCCGTACCCTCACCTGAACCCTAAACCGTCCCCGTCCCCTAACCCTAACCCTAGCCCGAACCCTAACCCTAACCCTTCCCCGAAGCCTGACCCTCACCCGTGCCCTAATCCTAACCCGTACGCTAACACTAACCCGCGCCCTCACACGCACGCTCCCCCTAAAGCGTTGCCGTACCCTCACCTGGACCCTAAACCGTCCCCGTCCCCTAACCCTAACCCTAGCCCGAACCCTAACCCTAACCCTTCCCCGAAGCCTGACCCTCACCCGTCCCTTAATCCTAACCCGTACGCTAACACTAACCCGCGCCCTCACACGCACGCTCCCCCTAAAGCGTTGCCGTACCCTCACCTGGACCCTAAACCGTCCCCGTCCCCTAACCCTAACCCTAGCCCGAACCCTAACCCTAACCCTTCCCCGAAGCCTGACCCTCACCCGTGCCCTAATCCTAACCCGTACGCTAACACTAACCCGCGCCCTCACACACACGCTCCCCCTAAAGCGTTGCCGTACCCTCACCTGGACCCTAAACCGTCCCCATCGCCTAACCCTAACCCTAGCCCGAACCCTAACCCTAACCCTTCCCCGAAGCCTGACCCTCACCCGTCCCCTAATCCTAACCCGTACGCTAACACTAACCCGCGCCCTCACACGCACGCTCCCCCTAAAGCGTTGCCGTACCCTCACCTGGACCCTAAACCGTCCCCGTCCCCTAACCCTAACCCTAGCCCGAACCCTAACCCTAACCCTTCCCCGAAGCCTGACCCTCACCAGTCCCCTAATCCTAACCCGTACGCTAACACTAACCCGCGCCCTCACACGCACGCTCCCCCTAAAGCGTTGCCGTACCCTCACCTGGACCCTAAACCGTCCCCGTCCCCTAACCCTAACCCTAGCCCGAACCCTAACCGTAACCCTTCCCCGAAGCCTGACCCTCACCCGTCCCCTAATCCTAACCCGTACGCTAACACTAACCCACGCCCTCACACACACGCTCCCCCTAAAGCGTTGCCGTACCCTCTCCTGGACCCTAAACCGTCCCCATCCCCTAACCCTAACCCTAGCCCGAACCCTAACCCTAACCCTTCCCCGAAGCCTGACCCTCACCAGTCCCCTAATCCTAACCCGTACGCTAACACTAACCCGCGCCCTCACACGCACGCTCCCCCTAAAGCGTTGCCGTACCCTCACCTGGACCCTAAACCGTCCCCGTCCCCTAACCCTAACCCTAGCCCGAACCCTAACCCTAACCCTTCCCCGAAGCCTGACCCTCACCAGTCCCCTAATCCTAACCCG
Organism: Delphinus delphis; assembly: GCF_949987515.2. NCBI lineage: Eukaryota > Metazoa > Chordata > Mammalia > Artiodactyla > Delphinidae > Delphinus > Delphinus delphis. Next base: position 102,342,664 of record NC_082693.1, on the reverse strand, counting down.
TACGCTAACACTAACCCGCGCCCTCACACGCACGCTCCCCCTAAAGCGTTGCCGTACCCTCACCTGAACCCTAAACCGTCCCCGTCCCCTAACCCTAACCCTAGCCCGAACCCTAACCCTAACCCTTCCCCGAAGCCTGACCCTCACCCGTGCCCTAATCCTAACCCGTACGCTAACACTAACCCGCGCCCTCACACGCACGCTCCCCCTAAAGCGTTGCCGTACCCTCACCTGGACCCTAAACCGTCCCCGTCCCCTAACCCTAACCCTAGCCCGAACCCTAACCCTAACCCTTCCCCGAAGCCTGACCCTCACCCGTCCCCTAATCCTAACCCGTACGCTAACACTAACCCGCGCCCTCACACGCACGCTCCCCCTAAAGCGTTGCCGTACCCTCACCTGGACCCTAAACCGTCCCCGTCCCCTAACCCTAACCCTAGCCCGAACCCTAACCCTAACCCTTCCCCGAAGCCTGACCCTCACCCGTGCCCTAATCCTAACCCGTACGCTAACACTAACCCGCGCCCTCACACGCACACTCCCCCTAAAGCGTTGCCGTACCCTCACCTGGACCCTAAACCGTCCCCATCCCCTAACCCTAACCCTAGCCCGAACCCTAACCCTAACACTTCCCCGAAGCCTGACCCTCACCCGTCCCCTAATCCTAACCCGTACGCTAACACTAACCCGCGCCCTCACACGCACGCTCCCCCTAAAGCGTTGCCGTACCCTCACCTGGACCCTAAACCGTCCCCGTCCCCTAACCCTAACCCTAGCCCGAACCCTAACCCTAACCCTTCCCCGAAGCCTGACCCTCACCAGTCCCCTAATCCTAACCCGTACGCTAACACTAACCCGCGCCCTCACACGCACGCTCCCCCTAAAGCGTTGCCGTACCCTCACCTGGACCCTAAACCGTCCCCGTCCCCTAACCCTAACCCTAGCCCGAACCCTAACCCTAACCCTTCCCCGAAGCCTGACCCTCACCCGTGCCCTAATCCTAACCCGTACGCTAACACTAACCCGCGCCCTCACACGCACGCTCCCCCTAAAGCGTTGCCGTACCCTCACCTGGACCCTAAACCGTCCCCGTCCCCTAACCCTAACCCTAGCCCGAACCCTAACCCTAACCCTTCCCCGAAGCCTGACCCTCACCCGTGCCCTAATCCTAACCCGTACGCTAACACTAACCCGCGCCCTCACACGCACGCTCCCCCTAAAGCGTTGCCGTACCCTCACCTGGACCCTAAACCGTCCCCGTCCCCTAACCCTAACCCTAGCCCGAACCCTAACCCTAACCCTTCCCCGAAGCCTGACCCTCACCCGTCCCCTAATCCTAACCCGTACGCTAACACTAACCCGCGCCCTCACACGCACGCTCCCCCTAAAGCGTTGCCGTACCCTCACCTGGACCCTAAACCGTCCCCGTCCCCTAACCCTAACCCTAGCCCGAACTCTAACCCTAACCCTTCCCCGAAGCCTGACCCTCACCCGTCCCCTAATCCTAACCCGTACGCTAACACTAACCCGCGCCCTCACACACACGCTCCCCCTAAGGCGTTGCCGTACCCTCACCTGGACCCTAAACCGTCCCCATCCCCTAACCCTAACCCTAGCCCGAACCCTAACCCTAACCCTTCCCCGAAGCCTGACCCTCACCCGTCCCCTAATCCTAACCCGTACGCTAACACTAACCCGCGCCCTCACACGCACGCTCCCCCTAAAGCGTTGCCGTACCCTCACCTGGACCCTAAACCGTCCCCGTCCCCTAACCCTAACCCTAGCCCGAACCCTAAACCTAACCCTTCCCCGAAGCCTGACCCTCACCCGTCCCCTAATCCTAACCCGTACGCTAACACTAACCCGCGCCCTCACACGCACGCTCCCCCTAAAGCGTTGCCGTACCCTCACCTGAACCCTAAACCGTCCCCGTCCCCTAACCCTAACCCTAGCCCGAACCCTAACCCTAACCCTTCCCCGAAGCCTGACCCTCACCCGTGCCCTAATCCTAACCCGTACGCTAACACTAACCCGCGCCCTCACACGCACGCTCCCCCTAAAGCGTTGCCGTACCCTCACCTGGACCCTAAACCGTCCCCGTCCCCTAACCCTAACCCTAGCCCGAACCCTAACCCTAACCCTTCCCCGAAGCCTGACCCTCACCCGTCCCCTAATCCTAACCCGTACGCTAACACTAACCCGCGCCCTCACACGCACGCTCCCCCTAAAGCGTTGCCGTACCCTCACCTGGACCCTAAACCGTCCCCGTCCCCTAACCCTAACCCTAGCCCGAACCCTAACCCTAACCCTTCCCCGAAGCCTGACCCTCACCCGTGCCCTAATCCTAACCCGTACGCTAACACTAACCCGCGCCCTCACACGCACGCTCCCCCTAAAGCGTTGCCGTACCCTCACCTGGACCCTAAACCGTCCCCGTCCCCTAACCCTAACCCTAGCCCGAACCCTAACCCTAACCCTTCCCCGAAGCCTGACCCTCACCCGTCCCCTAATCCTAACCCATACGCTAACACTAACCCGTGCCCTCACACGCACGCTCCCCCTAAAGCGTTGCCGTACCCTCACCTGGACCCTAAACCGTCCCCATCCCCTAACCCTAACCCTAGCCCGAACCCTAACCCTAACCCTTCCCCGAAGCCTGACCCTCACCCGTCCCCTAATCCTAACCCGTACGCTAACACTAACCCGCGCCCTCACACGCACGCTCCCCCTAAAGCGTTGCCGTACCCTCACCTGGACCCTAAACCGTCCCCGTCCCCTAACCCTAACCCTAGCCCGAACCCTAACCCTAACCCTTCCCCGAAGCCTGACCCTCACCCGTGCCCTAATCCTAACCTGTACGCTAACACTAACCGGCGCCCTCACACGCACGCTCCCCCTAAAGGGTTGCCGTACCCTCACCTGGACCCTAAACCGTCCCCGTCCCCTAACCCTAACCCTAGCCCGAACCCTAACCCTAACCCTTCCCCGAAGCCTGACCCTCACCCGTCCCCTAATCCTAACCCGTACGCTAACACTAACCCGCGCCCTCACACGCACGCTCCCCCTAAAGCGTTGCCGTACCCTCACCTGGACCCTAAACCGTCCCCGTCCCCTAACCCTAACCCTAGCCCGAACCCTAACCCTAACCCTTCCCCGAAGCCTGACCCTCACCAGTCCCCTAATCCTAACCCGTACGCTAACACTAACCCGCGCCCTCACACGCACGCTCCCCCTAAAGCGTTGCCGTACCCTCACCTGGACCCTAAACCGTCCCCGTCCCCTAACCCTAACCCTAGCCCGAACCCTAACCCTAACCCTTCCCCGAAGCCTGACCCTCACCCGTCCCCTAATCCTAACCCGTACGCTAACACTAACCCGCGCCCTCACACGCACGCTCCCCCTAAAGCGTTGCCGTACCCTCACCTGAACCCTAAACCGTCCCCGTCCCCTAACCCTAACCCTAGCCCGAACCCTAACCCTAACCCTTCCCCGAAGCCTGACCCTCACCCGTCCCCTACTCCTAACCCGTACGCTAACACTAACCCGCGCCCTCACACGCACGCTCCCCCTAAAGCGTTGCCGTACCCTCACCTGGACCCTAAACCGTCCCCGTCCCCTAACCCTGACCCTAGCCCGAACCCTAACCCTAACCCTTCCCCGAAGCCTGACCCTCACCCGTGCCCTAATCCTAACCCGTACGCTAACACTAACCCGCGCCCTCACACGCACGCTCCCCCTAAAGCGTTGCCGTACCCTCACCTGGACCCTAAACCGTCCCCATCCCCTAACCCTAACCCTAGCCCGAACCCTAACCCTAACCCTTCCCCGAAGCCTGACCCTCACCCGTCCCCTAATCCTAACCCGTACGCTAACACTAACCCGCGCCCTCACACGCACGCTCCCCCTAAAGCGTTGCCGTACCCTCACCTGGACCCTAAACCGTCCCCGTCCCCTAACCCTAACCCTAGCCCGAACCCTAACCGTAACCCTTCCCCGAAGCCTGACCCTCACCCGTCCCCTAATCCTAACCCGTACGCTAACACTAACCCGCGCCCTCACACACACGCTCCCCCTAAAGCGTTGCCGTACCCTCACCTGGACCCTAAACCGTCCCCATCCCCTAACCCTAACCCTAGCCCGAACCCTAACCCTAACCCTTCCCCGAAGCCTGACCCTCACCAGTCCCCTAATCCTAACACGTACGCTAACACTAACCCGCGCCCTCACACGCACGCTCCCCCTAAAGCGTTGCCGTACCCTCACCTGGACCCTAAACCGTCCCCATCCCCTAACCCTAACGCTAGCCAGAACCCTAACCCTAACCCTTCCCCGAAGCCTGACCCTCACCAGTCCCCTAATCCTAACCCGTACGCTAACACTAACCCGCGCCCTCACACGCACGCTCCCCCTAAAGCGTTGCCGTACCCTCACCTGGACCCTAAACCGTCCCCGTCCCCTAACCCTAACCCTAGCCCGAACCCTAACCCTAACCCTTCCCCGAAGCCTGACCCTCACCCGTCCCCTAATCCTAACCCGTACGCTAACACTAACCCGCGCCCTCACACGCTCGCTCCCCCTAAAGCGTTGCCGTACCCTCACCTGAACCCTAAACCGTCCCCGTCCCCTAACCCTAACCCTAGCCCGAACCCTAACCCTAACCCTTCCCCGAAGCCTGACCCTCACCCGTGCCCTAATCCTAACCCGTACGCTAACACTAACCCGCGCCCTCACACGCACGCTCCCCCTAAAGCGTTGCCGTACCCTCACCTGGACCCTAAACCGTCCCCGTCCCCTAACCCTAACCCTAGCCCGAACCCTAACCCTAACCCTTCCCTGAAGCCTGACCCTCACCCGTCCCCTAATCCTAACCCGTACGCTAACACTAACCCGCGCCCTCACACGCACGCTCCCCCTAAAGCGTTGCCGTACCCTCACCTGGACCCTAAACCGTCCCCGTCCCCTAACCCTAACCCTAGCCCGAACCCTAACCCTAACCCTTCCCCGAAGCCTGACCCTCACCCGTGCCCTAATCCTAACCCGTACGCTAACACTAACCCGCGCCCTCACACGCACGCTCCCCCTAAAGCGTTGCCGTACCCTCACCTGGACCCTAAACCGTCCCCGTCCCCTAACCCTAACCCTAGCCCGAACCCTAACCCTAACCCTTCCCCGAAGCCTGACCCTCACCCGTCCCCTAATCCTAACCCGTACGCTAACACTAACCCGCGCCCTCACACGCACGCTCCCCCTAAAGCGTTGCCGTACCCTCACCTGGACCCTAAACCGTCCCCGTCCCCTAACCCTAACCCTAGCCCGAACCCTAACCCTAACCCTTCCCCGAAGCCTGACCCTCACCCGTCCCCTAATCCTAACCCGTACGCTAACACTAACCCGCGCCCTCACACGCACGCTCCCCCTAAAGCGTTGCCGTACCCTCACCTGGACCCTAAACCGTCCCCGTCCCCTAACCCTAACCCTAGCCCGAACCCTAAACCTAACCCTTCCCCGAAGCCTGACCCTCACCCGTCCCCTAATCCTAACCCGTACGCTAACACTAACCCGCGCCCTCACACGCACGCTCCCCCTAAAGCGTTGCCGTACCCTCACCTGGACCCTAAACCGTCCCCGTCCCCTAACCCTAACCCTAGCCCGAACCCTAACCCTAACCCTTCCCCGAAGCCTGACCCTCACCCGTGCCCTAATCCTAACCCGTACGCTAACACTAACCCGCGCCCTCACACGCACGCTCCCCCTAAAGCGTTGCCGTACCCTCACCTGGACCCTAAACCGTCCCCGTCCCCTAACCCTAACCATAGCCCGACCCTAACCCTAACCCTTCCCCGAAGCCTGACCCTCACCCGTCCCCTAATCCTAACCCGTACGCTAACACTAACCCGCGCCCTCACACGCACGCTCCCCCTAAAGCGTTGCCGTACCCTCACCTGGACCCTAAACCGTCCCCGTCCCCTAACCCTAACCCTAGCCCGAACCCTAACCCTAACACTTCCCCGAAACCTGACCCTCACCCGTGCCCTAATCCTAACCCGTACGCTAACACTAACCCGCGCCATCACACGCACGCTCCCCCTAAAGCGTTGCCGTACCCTCACCTGGACCCTAAACCGTCCCCGTCCCCTAACCCTAACCCTAGCCCGAACCCTAACCCTAACCCTTCCCCGAAGCCTGACCCTCACCCGTCCCCTAATCCTAACCCGTACGCTAACACTAACCCGCGCCCTCACACGCACGCTCCCCCTAAAGCATTGCCGTACCCTCACCTGGACCCTAAACCGTCCCCGTCCCCTAACCCTAACCCTAGCCCGAACCCTAACCGTAACTCTTCCCCGAAGCCTGACCCTCACCCGTCCCCTAATCCTAACCCGTACGCTAACACTAACCCACGCCCTCACACACACGCTCCCCCTAAAGCGTTGCCGTACCCTCACCTGGACCCTAAACCGTCCCCATCCCCTAACCCTAACCCTAGCCCGAACCCTAACCCTAACCCTTCCCCGAAGCCTGACCCTCACCAGTCCCCTAATCCTAACCCGTACGCTAACACTAACCCGCGCCCTCACACGCACGCTCCCCCTAAAGCGTTGCCGTACCCTCACCTGGACCCTAAACCGTCCCCGTCCCCTAACCCTAACCCTAGCCCGAACCCTAACCGTAACCCTTCCCCGAAGCCTGACCCTCACCCGTCCCCTAATCCTAACCCGTACGCTAACACTAACCCACGCCCTCACACACACGCTCCCCCTAAAGCGTTGCCGTACCCTCACCTGGACCCTAAACCGTCCCCATCCCCTAACCCTAACCCTAGCCCGAACCCTAACCCTAACCCTTCCCCGAAGCCTGACCCTCACCAGTCCCCTAATCCTAACCCGTACGCTAACACTAACCCGCGCCCTCACACGCACGCTCCCCCTAAAGCGTTGCCGTACCCTCACCTGGACCCTAAACCGTCCCCGTCCCCTAACCCTAACCCTAGCCCGAACCCTAACCCTAACCCTTCCCCGAAGCCTGACCCTCACCAGTCCCCTAATCCTAACCCGTACGCTAACACTAACCCGCGCCCTCACACGCACGCTCCCCCTAAAGCGTTGCCGTACCCTCACCTGAACCCTAAACCGTCCCCGTCCCCTAACCCTAACCCTAGCCCGAACCCTAACCCTAACCCTTCCCCGAAGCCTGACCCTCACCCGTGCCCTAATCCTAACCCGTACGCTAACACTAACCCGCGCCCTCACACGCACGCTCCCCCTAAAGCGTTGCCGTACCCTCACCTGGACCCTAAACCGTCCCCGTCCCCTAACCCTAACCCTAGCCCGAACCCTAACCCTAACCCTTCCCCGAAGCCTGACCCTCACCCGTCCCCTAATCCTAACCCGTACGCTAACACTAACCCGCGCCCTCACACGCACGCTCCCCCTAAAGCGTTGCCGTACCCTCACCTGGACCCTAAACCGTCCCCGTCCCCTAACCCTAACCCTAGCCCGAACCCTAACCCTAACCCTTCCCCGAAGCCTGACCCTCACCCGTGCCCTAATCCTAACCCGTACGCTAACACTAACCCGCGCCCTCACACGCACGCTCCCCCTAAAGCGTTGCCGTACCCTCACCTGGACCCTAAACCGTCCCCATCCCCTAACCCTAACCCTAGCCCGAACCCTAACCCTAACACTTCCCCGAAGCCTGACCCTCACCCGTCCCCTAATCCTAACCCGTACGCTAACACTAACCCGCGCCCTCACACGCACGCTCCCCCTAAAGCGTTGCCGTACCCTCACCTGGACCCTAAACCGTCCCCGTCCCCTAACCCTAACCCTAGCCCGAACCCTAACCCTAACCCTTCCCCGAAGCCTGACCCTCACCAGTCCCCTAATCCTAACCCGTACGCTAACACTAACCCGCGCCCTCACACGCACGCTCCCCCTAAAGCGTTGCCGTACCCTCACCTGGACCCTAAACCGTCCCCGTCCCCTAACCCTAACCCTAGCCCGAACCCTAACCCTAACCCTTCCCCGAAGCCTGACCCTCACCCGTCCCCTAATCCTAACCCGTACGCTAACACTAACCCGCGCCCTCACACACACGCTCCCCCTAAAGCGTTGCCGTACCCTCACCTGGACCCTAAACCGTCCCCGTCCCCTAACCCTAACCCTAGCCCGAACCCTAACCCTAACCCTTCCCCGAAGCCTGACCCTCACCCGTGCCCTAATCCTAACCCGTACGCTAACACTAACCCGCGCCCTCACACGCACGCTCCCCCTAAAGCGTTGCCGTACCCTCACCTGGACCCTAAACCGTCCCCGTCCCCTAACCCTAACCATAGCCCGAACCCTAACCCTAACCCTTCCCCGAAGCCTGACCCTCACCCGTCCCCTAATCCTAACCCGTACGCTAACACTAACCCGCGCCCTCACACGCACGCTCCCCCTAAAGCGTTGCCGTACCCTCACCTGGACCCTAAACCGTCCCCGTCCCCTAACCCTAACCCTAGCCCGAACCCTAACCCTAACCCTTCCCCGAAACCTGACCCTCACCCGTGCCCTAATCCTAACCCGTACGCTAACACTAACCCGCGCCATCACACGCACGCTCCCCCTGAAGCGTTGCCGTACCCTCACCTGGACCCTAAACCGTCCCCGTCCCCTAACCCTAACCCTAGCCCGAACCCTAACCCTAACCCTTCCCCGAAGCCTGACCCTCACCCGTGCCCTAATCCTAACCCGTACGCTAACACTAACCGGCGCCCTCACACGCACGCTCCCCCTAAAGCGTTGCCGTACCCTCACCTGGACCCTAAACCGTCCCCGTCCCCTAACCCTAACCCTAGCCCGAACCCTAACCCTAACCCTTCCCCGAAGCCTGAACCTCACCCGTCCCCTAATCCTAACCCGTACGCTAACACTAACCCGCGCCCTCACACGCACGCTCCCCCTAAAGCGTTGCCGTACCCTCACCTGGACCCTAAACCGTCCCCGTCCCCTAACTCTAACCCTAGCCCGAACCCTAACCGTAACCCTTCCCCGAAGCCTGACCCTCACCCGTCCCCTAATCCTAACCCGTACGCTAACACTAACCCACGCCATCACACACACGCTCCCCCTAAAGCGTTGCCGTACCCTCACCTGGACCCTAAACCGTCCCCATCCCCTAACCCTAACCCTAGCCCGAACCCTAACCCTAACCCTTCCCCGAAGCCTGACCCTCACCAGTCCCCTAATCCTAACCCGTACGCTAACACTAACCCGCGCCCTCACACGCACGCTCCCCCTAAAGCGTTGCCGTACCCTCACCTGGACCCTAAACCGTCCCCGTCCCCTAACTCTAACCCTAGCCCGAACCCTAACCCTAACCCTTCCCCGAAGTCTGACCCTCACCCGTCCCCTAATCCTAACCCGTACGCTAACACTAACCCGCGCCCTCACACGCACGCTCCCCCTAAAGCGTTGCCGTACCCTCACCTGGACCCTAAACCGTCCCCGTCCCCTAACCCTAACCCTAGCCCGAACCCTAAACCTAACCCTTCCCCGAAGCCTGACCCTCACCCGTGCCCTAATCCTAACCCGTACGCTAACACTAACCCGCGCCCTCACACGCACGCTCCCCCTAAAGCGTTGCCGTACCCTCACCTGGACCCTAAACCGTCCCCGTCCCCTAACCCTAACCCTAGCCCGAACCCTAACCCTAACCCTTCCCCGAAGCCTGACCCTCACCCGTCCCCTAATCCTAACCCGTACGCTAACACTAACCCGCGCCCTCACACGCACGCTCCCCCTAAAGCTTTGCCGTACCCTCACCTGAACCCTAAACCGTCCCCGTCCCCTAACCCTAACCCTAGCCCGAACCCTAACCCTAACCCTTCCCCGAAGCCTGACCCTCACCCGTGCCCTAATCCTAACCCGTACGCTAACACTAACCCGCGCCCTCACACGCACGCTCCCCCTAAAGCGTTGCCGTACCCTCACCTGGACCCTAAACCGTCCCCGTCCCCTAACCCTAACCCTAGCCCGAACCCTAACCCTAACCCTTCCCCAAAGCCTGACCCTCACCCGTCCCCTAATCCTAACCCGTACGCTAACACTAACCCGCGCCCTCACACGCACGCTCCCCCTAAAGCGTTGCCGTACCCTCACCTGGACCCTAAACCGTCCCCGTCCCCTAACCCTAACCCTAGCCCGAAACCTAACCCTAACCCTTCCCCGAAGCCTGACCCTCACCCGTGCCCTAATCCTAACCCGTACGCTAACACTAACCCGCGCCCTCACACACACGCTCCCCCTAAAGCGTTGCCGTACCCTCACCTGGACCCTAAACCGTCCCCGTCCCCTAACCCTAACCCTAGCCCGAACCCTAACCCTAACACTTCCCCGAAGCCTGACCCTCACCCGTCCCCTAATCCTAACCCGTACGCTAACACTAACCCGCGCCCTCACACGCACGCTCCCCCTAAAGCGTTGCCGTACCCTCACCTGGACCCTAAACCGTCCCCGTCCCCTAACCCTAACCCTAGCCCGAACCCTAACCCTAACCCTTCCCCGAAGCCTGACGCTCACCCGTCCCCTAATCCTAACCCGTACGCTAACACTAACCCGCGCCCTCACACGCACGCTCCCCCTAAAGCGTTGCCGTACCCTCACCTGGACCCTAAACCGTCCCCGTCCCCTAACCCTAACCCTAGCCCGAACCCTAACCCTAACCCTTCCCCGAAGCCTGACCCTCACCCGTCCCCTAATCCTAACCCGTACGCTAACACTAACCCGCGCCCTCACACACACGCTCCCCCTAAAGCGTTGCCGTACCCTCACCTGGACCCTAAACCGTCCCCATCCCCTAACCCTAACCCTAGCCCGAACCCTAACCCTAACCCTTCCCCGAAGCCTGACCCTCACCCGTCCCCTAATCCTAACCCGTACGCTAACACTAACCCGCGCCCTCACACGCACGCTCCCCCTAAAGCGTTGCCGTACCCTCACCTGGACCCTAAACCGTCCCCGTCCCCTAACCCTAACCCTAGCCCGAACCCTAACCCTAACCCTTCCCCGAAGCCTGACCCTCACCCGTCCCCTAATCCTAACCCGTACGCTAACACTAACCCGCGCCCTCACACGCACGCTCCCCCTAAAGCGTTGCCGTACCCTCACCTGGACCCTAAACCGTCCCCGTCCCCTAAACCTAACCCTAGCCCGAACCCTAAACCTAACCCTTCCCCGAAGCCTGACCCTCACCCGTCCCCTAATCCTAACCCGTACGCTAACACTAACCCGCGCCCTCACACGCACGCTCCCCCTAAAGCGTTGCCGTACCCTCACCTGGACCCTAAACCGTCCCCGTCCCCTAACCCTAACCCTAGCCCGAACCCTAACCCTAACCCTTCCCCGAAGCCTGACCCTCACCCGTGCCCTAATCCTAACCCGTACGCTAACACTAACCCGCGCCCTCACACGCACGCTCCCCCTAAAGCGTTGCCGTACCCTCACCTAGACCCTAAACCGTCCCCGTCCCCTAACCCTAACCATAGCCCGAACCCTAACCCTAACCCTTCCCCGAAGCCTGACCCTCACCCGTCCCCTAATCCTAACCCGTACGCTAACACTAACCCGCGCCCTCACACGCACGCTCCCCCTAAAGCGTTGCCGTACCCTCACCTGGACCCTAAACCGTCCCCGTCCCCTAACCCTAACCCTAGCCCGAACCCTAACCCTAACCCTTCCCCGAAGCCTGACCCTCACCCGTCCCCTAATCCTAACCCGTACGCTAACACTAACCCGCGCCCTCACACGCACGCTCCCCCTAAAGCGTTGCCGTACCCTCACCTGGACCCTAAACCGTCCCCGTCCCCTAACCCTAACCCTAGCCCGAACCCTAACCCTAACCCTTCCCCGAAGCCTGACCCTCACCCGTCCCCTAATCCTAACCCGTACGCTAACACTAACCTACGCCCTCACACACACGCTCCCCCTAAAGCGTTGCCGTACCCTCACCTGGACCCTAAACCGTCCCCATCCCCTAACCCTAACCCTAGCCCGAACCCTAACCCTAACCTTTCCCCGAAGCCTGACCCTCACCAGTCCCCTAATCCTAACCCGTACGCTAACACTAACCCGCGCCCTCACACGCACGCTCCCCCTAAAGCGTTGCCGTACCCTCACCTGGACCCTAAACCGTCCCCGTCCCCTAACCCTAACCCTAGCCCGAACCCTAACCCTAACCCTTCCCCGAAGCCTGACCCTCACCCGTCCCCTAATCCTAACCCGTACGCTAACACTAACCCACGCCCTCACACACACGCTCCCCCTAAAGCGTTGCCGTACACTCACCTGGACCCTAAACCGTCCCCATCCCCTAACCCTAACCCTAGCCCGAACCCTAACCCTAACCCTTCCCCGAAGCCTGACCCTCACCAGTCCCCTAATCCTAACCCGTACGCTAACACTAACCCGCGCCCTCACACGCACGCTCCCCCTAAAGCGTTGCCGTACCCTCACCTGGACCCTAAACCGTCCCCGTCCCCTAACCCTAACCCTAGCCCGAACCCTAACCCTAACCCTTCCCCGAAGCCTGACCCTCACCCGTGCCCTAATCCTAACCCGTACGCTAACACTAACCCGCGCCCTCACACGTACGCTCCCCCTAAAGCGTTGCCGTACCCTCACCTGGACCCTAAACCGTCCCCGTCCCCTAACCCTAACCCTAGCCCGAACCCTAACCCTAACACTTCCCCGAAGCCTGACCCTCACCCGTCCCCTAATCCTAACCCGTACGCTAACACTAACCCGCGCCCTCACACGCACGCTCCCCCTAAAGCGTTGCCGTACCCTCACCTGGACCCTAAACCGTCCCCGTCCCCTAACCCTAACCCTAGCCCGAACCCTAACCCTAACCCTTCCCCGAAGCCTGACCCTCACCCGTCCCCTAATCCTAACCCGTACGCTAACACTAACCCGCGCCCTCACACGCACGCTCCCCCTAAAGCGTTGCCGTACCCTCACCTGGACCCTAAACCGTCCCCGTCCCCTAACCCTAACCCTAGCCCGAACCCTAACCCTAACCCTTCCCCGAAGCCTGACCCTCACCCGTCCCCTAATCCTAACCCGTACGCTAACACTAACCCGCGCCCTCACACACACGCTCCCCCTAAAGCGTTGCCGTACCCTCACCTGGACCCTAAACCGTCCCCATCCCCTAACCCTAACCCTAGCCCGAACCCTAACCCTAACCCTTCCCCGAAGCCTGACCCTCACCCGTCCCCTAATCCTAACCCGTACGCTAACACTAACCCGTGCCCTCACACGCACGCTCCCCCTAAAGCGTTGCCGTACCCTCACCTGGACCCTAAACCGTCCCCGTCCCCTAACCCTAACCCTAGCCCGAACCCTAACCCTAACCCTTCCCCGAAGCCTGACCCTCACCCGTCCCCTAATCCTAACCCGTACGCTAACACTAACCCGCGCCCTCACACGCACGCTCCCCCTAAAGCGTTGCCGTACCCTCACCTGGACCCTAAACCGTCCCCGTCCCCTAACCCTAACCCTAGCCCGAACCCTAACCCTAACCCTTCCCCGAAGCCTGACCCTCACCCGTGCCCTAATCCTAACCCGTACGCTAACACTAACCCGCGCCCTCACACGGACGCTCCCCCTAAAGCGTTGCCGTACCCTCACCTGGACCCTAAACCGTCCCCGTCCCCTAACCCTAACCATAGCCCGAACCCTAACCCTAACCCTTCCCCGAAGCCTGACCCTCACCCGTCCCCTAATCCTAACCCGTACGCTAACACTAACCCGCGCCCTCACACGCACGCTCCCCCTAAAGCGTTGCCGTACCCTCACCTGGACCCTAAACCGTCCCCGTCCCCTAACCCTAACCCTAGCCCGAACCCTAACCCTAACCCTTCCCCGAAACCTGACCCTCACCCGTGCCCTAATCCTAACCCGTACGCTAACACTAACCCGCGCCATCACACGCACGCTCCCCCTAAAGCGTTGCCGTACCCTCACCTGGACCCTAAACCGTCCCCGTCCCCTAACCCTAACCCTAGCCCGAACCCTAACCCTAACCCTTCCCCGAAGCCTGACCCTCACCCGTGCCCTAATCCTAACCCGTACGCTAACACTAACCGGCGCCCTCACACGCACGCTTCCCCTAAAGCGTTGCCGTACCCTCACCTGGACCCTAAACCGTCCCCGTCCCCTAACCCTAACCCTAGCCCGAACCCTAACCCTAACCCTTCCCCGAAGCCTGACCCTCACCCGTCCCCTAATCCTAACCCGTACGCTAACACTAACCCGCGCCCTCACACGCACGCTCCCCCTAAAGCGTTGCCGTACCCTCACCTGGACCCTAAACCGTCCCCGTCCCCTAACTCTAACCCTAGCCCGAACCCTAACCGTAACCCTTCCCCGAAGCCTGACCCTCACCCGTCCCCTAATCCTAACCCGTACGCTAACACTAACCCACGCCATCACACACACGCTCCCCCTAAAGCGTTGCCGTACCCTCACCTGGACCCTAAACCGTCCCCATCCCCTAACCCTAACCCTAGCCCGAACCCTAACCCTAACCCTTCCCCGAAGCCTGACCCTCACCAGTCCCCTAATCCTAACCCGTACGCTAACACTAACCCGCGCCCTCACACGCACGCTCCCCCTAAAGCGTTGCCGTACCCTCACCTGGACCCTAAACCGTCCCCGTACCACTAACCCTAACCCCAGCCCGAACCCTAACCCTAACCCTTCCCCGAAGCCTGACCCTCACCAGTCCCCTAATCCTAACCCGTACGCTAACACTAACCCGCGCCCTCACACGCACGCTCCCCCTAAAGCGTTGCCGTACCCTCACCTGGACCCTAAACCGTCCCCGTCCCCTAACCCTAACCCTAGCCCGAACCCTAAACCTAACCCTTCCCCGAAGCCTGACCCTCACCCGTCCCCTAATCCTAACCCGTACGCTAACACTAACCCGCGCCCTCACACGCACGCTCCCCCTAAAGCGTTGCCGTACCCTCACCTGGACCCTAAACCGTCCCCGTCCCCTAACCCTAACCCTAGCCCGAACCCTAACCCTAACCCTTCCCCGAAGCCTGACCCTCACCCGTCCCCTAATCCTAACCCGTACGCTAACACTAACCCGCGCCCTCACACGCACGCTCCCCCTAAAGCGTTGCCGTACCCTCACCTGAACCCTAAACCGTCCCCGTCCCCTAACCCTAACCCTAGCCCGAACCCTAACCCTAACCCTTCCCCGAAGCCTGACCCTCACCCGTGCCCTAATCCTAACCCGTACGCTAACACTAACCCGCGCCATCACACGCACGCTCCCCCTAAAGCGTTGCCGTACCCTCACCTGGACCCTAAACCGTCCCCGTCCCCTAACCCTAACCCTAGCCCGAACCCTAACCCTAACCCTTCCCCGAAGCCTGACCCTCACCCGTCCCCTAATCCTAACCCGTACGCTAACACTAACCCGCGCCCTCACACGCACGCTCCCCCTAAAGCGTTGCCGTACCCTCACCTGGACCCTAAACCGTCCCCGTCCCCTAACCCTAACCCTAGCCCGAACCCTAACCCTAACCCTTCCCCGAAGCCTGACCCTCACCCGTGCCCTAATCCTAACCCGTACGCTAACACTAACCCGCGCCCTCACACGCACGCTCCCCCTAAAGCGTTGCCGTACCCTCACCTGGACCCTAAACCGTCCCCGTCCCCTAACCCTAACCCTAGCCCGAACCCTAACCCTAACCCTTCCCCGAAGCCTGACGCTCACCCGTCCCCTAATCCTAACCCGTACGCTAACACTAACCCGCGCCCTCACACGCACGCTCCCCCTAAAGCGTTGCCGTACCCTCACCTGGACCCTAAACCGTCCCCGTCCCCTAACCCTAACCCTAGCCCGAACCCTAACCCTAACCCTTCCCCGAAGCCTGACGCTCACCCGTCCCCTAATCCTAACCCGTACGCTAACACTAACCCGCGCCCTCACACGCACGCTCCCCCTAAAGCGTTGCCGTACCCTCACCTGGACCCTAAACCGTCCCCGTCCCCTAACCCTAACCCTAGCCCGAACCCTAACCCTAACCCTTCCCCGAAGCCTGACCCTCACCCGTCCCCTAATCCTAACCCGTACGCTAACACTAACCCGCGCCCTCACACGCACGCTCCCCCTAAAGCGTTGCCGTACCCTCACCTGGACCCTAAACCGTCCCCGTCCCCTAACCCTAACCCTAGCCCGAACCCTAACCCTAACCCTTCCCCGAAGCCTGACCCTCACCCGTGCCCTAATCCTAACCCGTACGCTAACACTAACCCGCGCCCTCACACGGACGCTCCCCCTAAAGCGTTGCCGTACCCTCACCTGGACCCTAAACCGTCCCCGTCCCCTAACCCTAACCATAGCCCGAACCCTAACCCTAACCCTTCCCCGAAGCCTGACCCTCACCCGTCCCCTAATCCTAACCCGTACGCTAACACTAACCCGCGCCCTCACACGCACGCTCCCCCTAAAGCGTTGCCGTACCCTCACCTGGACCCTAAACCGTCCCCGTCCCCTAACCCTAACCCTAGCCCGAACCCTAACCCTAACCCTTCCCCGAAACCTGACCCTCACCCGTGCCCTAATCCTAACCCGTACGCTAACACTAACCCGCGCCATCACACGCACGCTCCCCCTAAAGCGTTGCCGTACCCTCACCTGGACCCTAAACCGTCCCCGTCCCCTAACCCTAACCCTAGCCCGAACCCTAACCCTAACCCTTCCCCGAAGCCTGACCCTCACCCGTGCCCTAATCCTAACCCGTACGCTAACACTAACCGGCGCCCTCACACGCACGCTTCCCCTAAAGCGTTGCCGTACCCTCACCTGGACCCTAAACCGTCCCCGTCCCCTAACCCTAACCCTAGCCCGAACCCTAACCCTAACCCTTCCCCGAAGCCTGACCCTCACCCGTCCCCTAATCCTAACCCGTACGCTAACACTAACCCGCGCCCTCACACGCACGCTCCCCCTAAAGCGTTGCCGTACCCTCACCTGGACCCTAAACCGTCCCCGTCCCCTAACTCTAACCCTAGCCCGAACCCTAACCGTAACCCTTCCCCGAAGCCTGACCCTCACCCGTCCCCTAATCCTAACCCGTACGCTAACACTAACCCACGCCATCACACACACGCTCCCCCTAAAGCGTTGCCGTACCCTCACCTGGACCCTAAACCGTCCCCATCCCCTAACCCTAACCCTAGCCCGAACCCTAACCCTAACCCTTCCCCGAAGCCTGACCCTCACCAGTCCCCTAATCCTAACCCGTACGCTAACACTAACCCGCGCCCTCACACGCACGCTCCCCCTAAAGCGTTGCCGTACCCTCACCTGGACCCTAAACCGTCCCCGTACCACTAACCCTAACCCTAGCCCGAACCCTAACCCTAACCCTTCCCCGAAGCCTGACCCTCACCAGTCCCCTAATCCTAACCCGTACGCTAACACTAACCCGCGCCCTCACACGCACGCTCCCCCTAAAGCGTTGCCGTACCCTCACCTGGACCCTAAACCGTCCCCGTCCCCTAACCCTAACCCTAGCCCGAACCCTAAACCTAACCCTTCCCCGAAGCCTGACCCTCACCCGTCCCCTAATCCTAACCCGTACGCTAACACTAACCCGCGCCCTCACACGCACGCTCCCCCTAAAGCGTTGCCGTACCCTCACCTGGACCCTAAACCGTCCCCGTCCCCTAACCCTAACCCTAGCCCGAACCCTAACCCTAACCCTTCCCCGAAGCCTGACCCTCACCCGTCCCCTAATCCTAACCCGTACGCTAACACTAACCCGCGCCCTCACACGCACGCTCCCCCTAAAGCGTTGCCGTACCCTCACCTGAACCCTAAACCGTCCCCGTCCCCTAACCCTAACCCTAGCCCGAACCCTAACCCTAACCCTTCCCCGAAGCCTGACCCTCACCCGTGCCCTAATCCTAACCCGTACGCTAACACTAACCCGCGCCCTCACACGCACGCTCCCCCTAAAGCGTTGCCGTACCCTCACCTGGACCCTAAACCGTCCCCGTCCCCTAACCCTAACCCTAGCCCGAACCCTAACCCTAACCCTTCCCCGAAGCCTGACCCTCACCCGTCCCCTAATCCTAACCCGTACGCTAACACTAACCCGCGCCCTCACACGCACGCTCCCCCTAAAGCGTTGCCGTACCCTCACCTGGACCCTAAACCGTCCCCGTCCCCTAACCCTAACCCTAGCCCGAACCCTAACCCTAACCCTTCCCCGAAGCCTGACCCTCACCCGTGCCCTAATCCTAACCCGTACGCTAACACTAACCCGCGCCCTCACACGCACGCTCCCCCTAAAGCGTTGCCGTACCCTCACCTGGACCCTAAACCGTCCCCGTCCCCTAACCCTAACCCTAGCCCGAACCCTAACCCTAACCCTTCCCCGAAGCCTGACGCTCACCCGTCCCCTAATCCTAACCCGTACGCTAACACTAACCCGCGCCCTCACACGCACGCTCCCCCTAAAGCGTTGCCGTACCCTCACCTGGACCCTAAACCGTCCCCGTCCCCTAACCCTAACCCTAGCCCGAACCCTAACCCTAACCCTTCCCCGAAGCCTGACGCTCACCCGTCCCCTAATCCTAACCCGTACGCTAACACTAACCCGCGCCCTCACACGCACGCTCCCCCTAAAGCGTTGCCGTACCCTCACCTGGACCCTAAACCGTCCCCGTCCCCTAACCCTAACCCTAGCCCGAACCCTAACCCTAACCCTTCCCCGAAGCCTGACCCTCACCCGTCCCCTAATCCTAACCCGTACGCTAACACTAACCCGCGCCCTCACACACACGCTCCCCCTAAAGCGTTGCCGTACCCTCACCTGGACCCTAAACCGTCCCCATCCCCTAACCCTAACCCTAGCCCGAACCCTAACCCTAACCCTTCCCCGAAGCCTGACCCTCACCCGTCCCCTAATCCTAACCCGTACGCTAACACTAACCCGCGCCCTCACACGCACGCTCCCCCTAAAGCGTTGCCGTACCCTCACCTGGACCCTAAACCGTCCCCATCCCCTAACCCTAACCCTAGCCCGAACCCTAACCCTAACCCTTCCCCGAAGCCTGACCCTCACCAGTCCCCTAATCCTAACCCGTACGCTAACACTAACCCGCGCCCTCACACGCACGCTCCCCCTAAAGCGTTGCCGTACCCTCACCTGGACCCTAAACCGTCCCCGTCCCCTAACCCTAACCCTAGCCCGAACCCTAACCCTAACCCTTCCCCGAAGTCTGACCCTCACCCGTCCCCTAATCCTAACCCGTACGCTAACACTAACCCGCGCCCTCACACGCACGCTCCCCCTAAAGCGTTGCCGTACCCTCACCTGGACCCTAAACCGTCCCCGTCCCCTAACCCTAACCCTAGCCCGAACCCTAAACCTAACCCTTCCCCGAAGCCTGACCCTCACCCGTGCCCTAATCCTAACCCGTACGCTAACACTAACCCGCGCCCTCACACGCACGCTCCCCCTAAAGCGTTGCCGTACCCTCACCTGGACCCTAAACCGTCCCCGTCCCCTAACCCTAACCCTAGCCCGAACCCTAACCCTAACCCTTCCCCGAAGCCTGACCCTCACCCGTCCCCTAATCCTAACCCGTACGCTAACACTAACCCGCGCCCTCACACGCACGCTCCCCCTAAAGCTTTGCCGTACCCTCACCTGAACCCTAAACCGTCCCCGTCCCCTAACCCTAACCCTAGCCCGAACCCTAACCCTAACCCTTCCCCGAAGCCTGACCCTCACCCGTGCCCTAATCCTAACCCGTACGCTAACACTAACCCGCGCCCTCACACGCACGCTCCCCCTAAAGCGTTGCCGTACCCTCACCTGGACCCTAAACCGTCCCCGTCCCCTAACCCTAACCCTAGCCCGAACCCTAACCCTAACCCTTCCCCGAAGCCTGACCCTCACCCGTCCCCTAATCCTAACCCGTACGCTAACACTAACCCGCGCCCTCACACGCACGCTCCCCCTAAAGCGTTGCCGTACCCTCACCTGGACCCTAAACCGTCCCCGTCCCCTAACCCTAACCCTAGCCCGAAACCTAACCCTAACCCTTCCCCGAAGCCTGACCCTCACCCGTGCCCTAATCCTAACCCGTACGCTAACACTAACCCGCGCCCTCACACACACGCTCCCCCTAAAGCGTTGCCGTACCCTCACCTGGACCCTAAACCGTCCCCGTCCCCTAACCCTAACCCTAGCCCGAACCCTAACCCTAACACTTCCCCGAAGCCTGACCCTCACCCGTCCCCTAATCCTAACCCGTACGCTAACACTAACCCGCGCCCTCACACGCACGCTCCCCCTAAAGCGTTGCCGTACCCTCACCTGGACCCTAAACCGTCCCCGTCCCCTAACCCTAACCCTAGCCCGAACCCTAACCCTAACCCTTCCCCGAAGCCTGACGCTCACCCGTCCCCTAATCCTAACCCGTACGCTAACACTAACCCGCGCCCTCACACGCACGCTCCCCCTAAAGCGTTGCCGTACCCTCACCTGGACCCTAAACCGTCCCCGTCCCCTAACCCTAACCCTAGCCCGAACCCTAACCCTAACCCTTCCCCGAAGCCTGACCCTCACCCGTCCCCTAATCCTAACCCGTACGCTAACACTAACCCGCGCCCTCACACACACGCTCCCCCTAAAGCGTTGCCGTACCCTCACCTGGACCCTAAACCGTCCCCATCCCCTAACCCTAACCCTAGCCCGAACCCTAACCCTAACCCTTCCCCGAAGCCTGACCCTCACCCGTCCCCTAATCCTAACCCGTACGCTAACACTAACCCGCGCCCTCACACGCACGCTCCCCCTAAAGCGTTGCCGTACCCTCACCTGAACCCTAAACCGTCCCCGTCCCCTAACCCTAACCCTAGCCCGAACCCTAACCCTAACCCTTCCCCGAAGCCTGACCCTCACCCGTGCCCTAATCCTAACCCGTACGCTAACACTAACCCGCGCCCTCACACGCACGCTCCCCCTAAAGCGTTGCCGTACCCTCACCTGGACCCTAAACCGTCCCCGTCCCCTAACCCTAACCCTAGCCCGAACCCTAACCCTAACCCTTCCCCGAAGCCTGACCCTCACCCGTCCCCTAATCCTAACCCGTACGCTAACACTAACCCGCGCCCTCACACGCACGCTCCCCCTAAAGCGTTGCCGTACCCTCACCTGGACCCTAAACCGTCCCCGTCCCCTAACCCTAACCCTAGCCCGAACCCTAACCCTAACCCTTCCCCGAAGCCTGACCCTCACCCGTGCCCTAATCCTAACCCGTACGCTAACACTAACCCGCGCCCTCACACGCACGCTCCCCCTAAAGCGTTGCCGTACCCTCACCTGGACCCTAAACCGTCCCCGTCCCCTAACCCTAACCCTAGCCCGAACCCTAACCCTAACCCTTCCCCGAAGCCTGACGCTCACCCGTCCCCTAATCCTAACCCGTACGCTAACACTAACCCGCGCCCTCACACGCACGCTCCCCCTAAAGCGTTGCCGTACCCTCACCTGGACCCTAAACCGTCCCCGTCCCCTAACCCTAACCCTAGCCCGAACCCTAACCCTAACCCTTCCCCGAAGCCTGACGCTCACCCGTCCCCTAATCCTAACCCGTACGCTAACACTAACCCGCGCCCTCACACGCACGCTCCCCCTAAAGCGTTGCCGTACCCTCACCTGGACCCTAAACCGTCCCCGTCCCCTAACCCTAACCCTAGCCCGAACCCTAACCCTAACCCTTCCCCGAAGCCTGACCCTCACCCGTCCCCTAATCCTAACCCGTACGCTAACACTAACCCGCGCCCTCACACGCACGCTCCCCCTAAAGCGTTGCCGTACCCTCACCTGGACCCTAAACCGTCCCCGTCCCCTAACCCTAACCCTAGCCCGAACCCTAACCCTAACCCTTCCCCGAAGCCTGACCCTCACCCGTGCCCTAATCCTAACCCGTACGCTAACACTAACCCGCGCCCTCACACGCACGCTCCCCCTAAAGCGTTGCCGTACCCTCACCTGGACCCTAAACCGTCCCCGTCCCCTAACCCTAACCCTAGCCCGAACCCTAACCCTAACCCTTCCCCGAAGCCTGACCCTCACCCGTCCCCTAATCCTAACCCGTACGCTAACACTAACCCGCGCCCTCACACGCACGCTCCCCCTAAAGCGTTGCCGTACCCTCACCTGGACCCTAAACCGTCCCCGTCCCCTAACCCTAACCCTAGCCCGAACCCTAACCCTAACCCTTCCCCGAAGCCTGACCCTCACCCGTGCCCTAATCCTAACCCGTACGCTAACACTAACCCGCGCCCTCACACGCACGCTCCCCCTAAAGCGTTGCCGTACCCTCACCTGGACCCTAAACCGTCCCCGTCCCCTAACCCTAACCATAGCCCGAACCCTAACCCTAACCCTTCCCCGAAGCCTGACCCTCACCCGTCCCCTAATCCTAACCCGTACGCTAACACTAACCCGCGCCCTCACACGCACGCTCCCCCTAAAGCGTTGCCGTACCCTCACCTGGACCCTAAACCGTCCCCGTCCCCTAACCCTAACCCTAGCCCGAACCCTAACCCTAACCCTTGCCCGAACCCTAACCCTAACCCTTCCCCGAAGCCTGACCCTCACCCGTCCCCTAATCCTAACCCGTACGCTAACACTAACCCGCGCCCTCACACGCACGCTCCCCCTAAAGCGTTGCCGTACCCTCACCTGGACCCTAAACCGTCCCCGTCCCCTAACCCTAACCCTAGCCCGAACCCTAACCCTAACCCTTCCCCGAAGCCTGACCCTCACCCGTCCCCTAATCCTAACCCGTACGCTAACACTAACCCACGCCCTCACACACACGCTCCCCCTAAAGCGTTGCCGTACCCTCACCTGGACCCTAAACCGTCCCCATCCCCTAACCCTAACCCTAGCCCGAACCCTAACCCTAACCTTTCCCCGAAGCCTGACCCTCACCAGTCCCCTAATCCTAACCCGTACGCTAACACTAACCCGCGCCCTCACACGCACGCTCCCCCTAAAGCGTTGCCGTACCCTCACCTGGACCCTAAACCGTCCCCGTCCCCTAACCCTAACCCTAGCCCGAACCCTAACCCTAACCCTTCCCCGAAGCCTGACCCTCACCCGTCCCCTAATCCTAACCCGTACGCTAACACTAACCCACGCCCTCACACACACGCTCCCCCTAAAGCGTTGCCGTACCCTCACCTGGACCCTAAACCGTCCCCATCCCCTAACCCTAACCCTAGCCCGAACCCTAACCCTAACCCTTCCCCGAAGCCTGACCCTCACCAGTCCCCTAATCCTAACCCGTACGCTAACACTAACCCGCGCCCTCACACGCACGCTCCCCCTAAAGCGTTGCCGTACCCTCACCTGGACCCTAAACCGTCCCCGTCCCCTAACCCTAACCCTAGCCCGAACCCTAACCCTAACCCTTCCCCGAAGCCTGACCCTCACCCGTGCCCTAATCCTAACCCGTACGCTAACACTAACCCGCGCCCTCACACGTACGCTCCCCCTAAAGCGTTGCCGTACCCTCACCTGGACCCTAAACCGTCCCCGTCCCCTAACCCTAACCCTAGCCCGAACCCTAACCCTAACACTTCCCCGAAGCCTGACCCTCACCCGTCCCCTAATCCTAACCCGTACGCTAACACTAACCCGCGCCCTCACACGCACGCTCCCCCTAAAGCGTTGCCGTACCCTCACCTGGACCCTAAACCGTCCCCGTCCCCTAACCCTAACCCTAGCCCGAACCCTAACCCTAACCCTTCCCCGAAGCCTGACCCTCACCCGTCCCCTAATCCTAACCCGTACGCTAACACTAACCCGCGCCCTCACACGCACGCTCCCCCTAAAGCGTTGCCGTACCCTCACCTGGACCCTAAACCGTCCCCGTCCCCTAACCCTAACCCTAGCCCGAACCCTAACCCTAACCCTTCCCCGAAGCCTGACCCTCACCCGTCCCCTAATCCTAACCCGTACGCTAACACTAACCCGCGCCCTCACACACACGCTCCCCCTAAAGCGTTGCCGTACCCTCACCTGGACCCTAAACCGTCCCCATCCCCTAACCCTAACCCTAGCCCGAACCCTAACCCTAACCCTTCCCCGAAGCCTGACCCTCACCCGTCCCCTAATCCTAACCCGTACGCTAACACTAACCCGCGCCCTCACACGCACGCTCCCCCTAAAGCGTTGCCGTACCCTCACCTGGACCCTAAACCGTCCCCGTCCCCTAACCCTAACCCTAGCCCGAACCCTAACCCTAACCCTTCCCCGAAGCCTGACCCTCACCCGTCCCCTAATCCTAACCCGTACGCTAACACTAACCCGCGCCCTCACACGCACGCTCCCCCTAAAGCGTTGCCGTACCCTCACCTGGACCCTAAACCGTCCCCGTCCCCTAACCCTAACCCTAGCCCGAACCCTAACCCTAACCCTTCCCCGAAGCCTGACCCTCACCCGTGCCCTAATCCTAACCCGTACGCTAACACTAACCCGCGCCCTCACACGGACGCTCCCCCTAAAGCGTTGCCGTACCCTCACCTGGACCCTAAACCGTCCCCGTCCCCTAACCCTAACCATAGCCCGAACCCTAACCCTAACCCTTCCCCGAAGCCTGACCCTCACCCGTCCCCTAATCCTAACCCGTACGCTAACACTAACCCGCGCCCTCACACGCACGCTCCCCCTAAAGCGTTGCCGTACCCTCACCTGGACCCTAAACCGTCCCCGTCCCCTAACCCTAACCCTAGCCCGAACCCTAACCCTAACCCTTCCCCGAAACCTGACCCTCACCCGTGCCCTAATCCTAACCCGTACGCTAACACTAACCCGCGCCATCACACGCACGCTCCCCCTAAAGCGTTGCCGTACCCTCACCTGGACCCTAAACCGTCCCCGTCCCCTAACCCTAACCCTAGCCCGAACCCTAACCCTAACCCTTCCCCGAAGCCTGACCCTCACCCGTGCCCTAATCCTAACCCGTACGCTAACACTAACCGGCGCCCTCACACGCACGCTTCCCCTAAAGCGTTGCCGTACCCTCACCTGGACCCTAAACCGTCCCCGTCCCCTAACCCTAACCCTAGCCCGAACCCTAACCCTAACCCTTCCCCGAAGCCTGACCCTCACCCGTCCCCTAATCCTAACCCGTACGCTAACACTAACCCGCGCCCTCACACGCACGCTCCCCCTAAAGCGTTGCCGTACCCTCACCTGGACCCTAAACCGTCCCCGTCCCCTAACTCTAACCCTAGCCCGAACCCTAACCGTAACCCTTCCCCGAAGCCTGACCCTCACCCGTCCCCTAATCCTAACCCGTACGCTAACACTAACCCACGCCATCACACACACGCTCCCCCTAAAGCGTTGCCGTACCCTCACCTGGACCCTAAACCGTCCCCATCCCCTAACCCTAACCCTAGCCCGAACCCTAACCCTAACCCTTCCCCGAAGCCTGACCCTCACCAGTCCCCTAATCCTAACCCGTACGCTAACACTAACCCGCGCCCTCACACGCACGCTCCCCCTAAAGCGTTGCCGTACCCTCACCTGGACCCTAAACCGTCCCCGTACCACTAACCCTAACCCTAGCCCGAACCCTAACCCTAACCCTTCCCCGAAGCCTGACCCTCACCAGTCCCCTAATCCTAACCCGTACGCTAACACTAACCCGCGCCCTCACACGCACGCTCCCCCTAAAGCGTTGCCGTACCCTCACCTGGACCCTAAACCGTCCCCGTCCCCTAACCCTAACCCTAGCCCGAACCCTAAACCTAACCCTTCCCCGAAGCCTGACCCTCACCCGTCCCCTAATCCTAACCCGTACGCTAACACTAACCCGCGCCCTCACACGCACGCTCCCCCTAAAGCGTTGCCGTACCCTCACCTGGACCCTAAACCGTCCCCGTCCCCTAACCCTAACCCTAGCCCGAACCCTAACCCTAACCCTTCCCCGAAGCCTGACCCTCACCCGTCCACTAATCCTAACCCGTACGCTAACACTAACCCGCGCCCTCACACGCACGCTCCCCCTAAAGCGTTGCCGTACCCTCACCTGAACCCTAAACCGTCCCCGTCCCCTAACCCTAACCCTAGCCCGAACCCTAACCCTAACCCTTCCCCGAAGCCTGACCCTCACCCGTGCCCTAATCCTAACCCGTACGCTAACACTAACCCGCGCCCTCACACGCACGCTCCCCCTAAAGCGTTGCCGTACCCTCACCTGGACCCTAAACCGTCCCCGTCCCCTAACCCTAACCCTAGCCCGAACCCTAACCCTAACCCTTCCCCGAAGCCTGACCCTCACCCGTCCCCTAATCCTAACCCGTACGCTAACACTAACCCGCGCCCTCACACGCACGCTCCCCCTAAAGCGTTGCCGTACCCTCACCTGGACCCTAAACCGTCCCCGTCCCCTAACCCTAACCCTAGCCCGAACCCTAACCCTAACCCTTCCCCGAAGCCTGACCCTCACCCGTGCCCTAATCCTAACCCGTACGCTAACACTAACCCGCGCCCTCACACGCACGCTCCCCCTAAAGCGTTGCCGTACCCTCACCTGGACCCTAAACCGTCCCCGTCCCCTAACCCTAACCCTAGCCCGAACCCTAACCCTAACCCTTCCCCGAAGCCTGACGCTCACCCGTCCCCTAATCCTAACCCGTACGCTAACACTAACCCGCGCCCTCACATGCACGCTCCCCCTAAAGCGTTGCCGTACCCTCACCTGGACCCTAAACCGTCCCCGTCCCCTAACCCTAACCCTAGCCCGAACCCTAACCCTAACCCTTCCCCGAAGCCTGACGCTCACCCGTCCCCTAATCCTAACCCGTACGCTAACACTAACCCGCGCCCTCACACGCACGCTCCCCCTAAAGCGTTGCCGTACCCTCACCTGGACCCTAAACCGTCCCCGTCCCCTAACCCTAACCCTAGCCCGAACCCTAACCCTAACCCTTCCCCGAAGCCTGACCCTCACCCGTCCCCTAATCCTAACCCGTACGCTAACACTAACCCGCGCCCTCACACACACGCTCCCCCTAAAGCGTTGCCGTACCCTCACCTGGACCCTAAACCGTCCCCATCCCCTAACCCTAACCCTAGCCCGAACCCTAACCCTAACCCTTCCCCGAAGCCTGACCCTCACCCGTCCCCTAATCCTAACCCGTACGCTAACACTAACCCGCGCCCTCACACGCACGCTCCCCCTAAAGCGTTGCCGTACCCTCACCTGGACCCTAAACCGTCCCCGTCCCCTAACCCTAACCCTAGCCCGAACCCTAACCCTAACCCTTCCCCGAAGCCTGACCCTCACCCGTCCCCTAATCCTAACCCGTACGCTAACACTAACCCGCGCCCTCACACGCACGCTCCCCCTAAAGCGTTGCCGTACCCTCACCTGGACCCTAAACCGTCCCCGTCCCCTAACCCTAACCCTAGCCCGAACCCTAAACCTAACCCTTCCCCGAAGCCTGACCCTCACCCGTCCCCTAATCCTAACCCGTACGCTAACACTAACCCGCGCCCTCACACGCACGCTCCCCCTAAAGCGTTGCCGTACCCTCACCTGGACCCTAAACCGTCCCCGTCCCCTAACCCTAACCCTAGCCCGAACCCTAACCCTAACCCTTCCCCGAAGCCTGACCCTCACCCGTGCCCTAATCCTAACCCGTACGCTAACACTAACCCGCGCCCTCACACGCACGCTCCCCCTAAAGCGTTGCCGTACCCTCACCTGGACCCTACACCGTCCCCGTCCCCTAACCCTAACCATAGCCCGAACCCTAACCCTAACCCTTCCCCGAAGCCTGACCCTCACCCGTCCTCTAATCCTAACCCGTACGCTAACACTAACCCGCGCCCTCACACGCACGCTCCCCCTAAAGCGTTGCCGTACCCTCACCTGGACCCTAAACCGTCCCCGTCCCCTAACCCTAACCCTAGCCCGAACCCTAACCCTAACCCTTCCCCGAAGCCTGACCCTCACCCGTCCCCTAATCCTAACCCGTACGCTAACACTAACCCGTGCCCTCACACGCACGCTCCCCCTAAAGCGTTGCCGTACCCTCACCTGGACCCTAAACCGTCCCCGTCCCCTAACCCTAACCCTAGCCCGAACCCTAACACTAACCCTTCCCCGAAGCCTGACCCTCACCCGTCCCCTAATCCTAACCCGTACGCTAACACTAACCCGCGCCCTCACACGCACGCTCCCCCTAAAGCGTTGCCGTACCCTCACCTGGACCCTAAACCGTCCCCGTCCCCTAACCCTAACCCTAGCCCGAACCCTAACCCTAACCCTTCCCCGAAGCCTGACCCTCACCCGTGCCCTAA
Organism: Delphinus delphis; assembly: GCF_949987515.2. Taxonomy (NCBI): domain Eukaryota; kingdom Metazoa; phylum Chordata; class Mammalia; order Artiodactyla; family Delphinidae; genus Delphinus; species Delphinus delphis. The sequence continues at coordinate 102,314,256 of NC_082693.1, read as the reverse complement.
TCCTAACCCGTACGCTAACACTAACCCGCGCCCTCACACGCACGCTCCCCCTAAAGCGTTGCCGTACCCTCACCTGGACCCTAAACCGTCCCCGTCCCCTAACCCTAACCCTAGCCCGAACCCTAACCCTAACCCTTCCCCGAAGCCTGACCCTCACCCGTCCCCTAATCCTAACCCGTACGCTAACACTAACCCGCGCCCTCACACGCACGCTCCCCCTAAAGCGTTGCCGTACCCTCACCTGGACCCTAAACCGTCCCCGTCCCCTAACCCTAACCCTAGCCCGAACCCTAAACCTAACCCTTCCCCGAAGCCTGACCCTCACCCGTCCCCTAATCCTAACCCGTACGCTAACACTAACCCGCGCCCTCACACGCACGCTCCCCCTAAAGCGTTGCCGTACCCTCACCTGGACCCTAAACCGTCCCCGTCCCCTAACCCTAACCCTAGCCCGAACCCTAACCCTAACCCTTCCCCGAAGCCTGACCCTCACCCGTGCCCTAATCCTAACCCGTACGCTAACACTAACCCGCGCCCTCACACGCACGCTCCCCCTAAAGCGTTGCCGTACCCTCACCTGGACCCTACACCGTCCCCGTCCCCTAACCCTAACCATAGCCCGAACCCTAACCCTAACCCTTCCCCGAAGCCTGACCCTCACCCGTCCCCTAATCCTAACCCGTACGCTAACACTAACCCGCGCCCTCACACGCACGCTCCCCCTAAAGCGTTGCCGTACCCTCACCTGGACCCTAAACCGTCCCCGTCCCCTAACCCTAACCCTAGCCCGAACCCTAACCCTAACCCTTCCCCGAAGCCTGACCCTCACCCGTCCCCTAATCCTAACCCGTACGCTAACACTAACCCGTGCCCTCACACGCACGCTCCCCCTAAAGCGTTGCCGTACCCTCACCTGGACCCTAAACCGTCCCCGTCCCCTAACCCTAACCCTAGCCCGAACCCTAACCCTAACCCTTCCCCGAAGCCTGACCCTCACCCGTCCCCTAATCCTAACCCGTACGCTAACACTAACCCGCGCCCTCACACGCACGCTCCCCCTAAAGCGTTGCCGTACCCTCACCTGGACCCTAAACCGTCCCCGTCCCCTAACCCTAACCCTAGCCCGAACCCTAACCCTAACCCTTCCCCGAAGCCTGACCCTCACCCGTGCCCTAATCCTAACCCGTACGCTAACACTAACCCGCGCCCTCACACGGACGCTCCCCCTAAAGCGTTGCCGTACCCTCACCTGGACCCTAAACCGTCCCCGTCCCCTAACCCTAACCATAGCCCGAACCCTAACCCTAACCCTTCCCCGAAGCCTGACCCTCACCCGTCCCCTAATCCTAACCCGTACGCTAACACTAACCCGCGCCCTCACACGCACGCTCCCCCTAAAGCGTTGCCGTACCCTCACCTGGACCCTAAACCGTCCCCGTCCCCTAACCCTAACCCTAGCCCGAACCCTAACCCTAACCCTTCCCCGAAGCCTGACCCTCACCCGTGCCCTAATCCTAACCCGTACGCTAACACTAACCCGCGCCCTCACACGCACGCTCCCCCTAAAGCGTTGCCGTACCCTCACCTGGACCCTACACCGTCCCCGTCCCCTAACTCTAACCATAGCCCGAACCCTAACCCTAACCCTTCCCCGAAGCCTGACCCTCACCCGTCCCCTAATCCTAACCCGTACGCTAACACTAACCCGCGCCCTCACACGCACGCTCCCCCTAAAGCGTTGCCGTACCCTCACCTGGACCCTAAACCGTCCCCGTCCCCTAACCCTAACCCTAGCCCGAACCCTAACCCTAACCCTTCCCCGAAGCCTGACCCTCACCCGTCCCCTAATCCTAACCCGTACGCTAACACTAACCCGTGCCCTCACACGCACGCTCCCCCTAAAGCGTTGCCGTACCCTCACCTGGACCCTAAACCGTCCCCGTCCCCTAACCCTAACCCTAGCCCGAACCCTAACCCTAACCCTTCCCCGAAGCCTGACCCTCACCCGTCCCCTAATCCTAACCCGTACGCTAACACTAACCCGCGCCCTCACACGCACGCTCCCCCTAAAGCGTTGCCGTACCCTCACCTGGACCCTAAACCGTCCCCGTCCCCTAACCCTAACCCTAGCCCGAACCCTAACCCTAACCCTTCCCCGAAGCCTGACCCTCACCCGTGCCCTAATCCTAACCCGTACGCTAACACTAACCCGCGCCCTCACACGGACGCTCCCCCTAAAGCGTTGCCGTACCCTCACCTGGACCCTAAACCGTCCCCGTCCCCTAACCCTAACCATAGCCCGAACCCTAACCCTAACCCTTCCCCGAAGCCTGACCCTCACCCGTCCCCTAATCCTAACCCGTACGCTAACACTAACCCGCGCCCTCACACGCACGCTCCCCCTAAAGCGTTGCCGTACCCTCACCTGGACCCTAAACCGTCCCCGTCCCCTAACCCTAACCCTAGCCCGAACCCTAACCCTAACCCTTCCCCGAAACCTGACCCTCACCCGTGCCCTAATCCTAACCCGTACGCTAACACTAACCCGCGCCATCACACGCACGCTCCCCCTAAAGCGTTGCCGTACCCTCACCTGGACCCTAAACCGTCCCCGTCCCCTAACCCTAACCCTAGCCCGAACCCTAACCCTAACCCTTCCCCGAAGCCTGACCCTCACCCGTGCCCTAATCCTAACCCGTACGCTAACACTAACCGGCGCCCTCACACGCACGCTTCCCCTAAAGCGTTGCCGTACCCTCACCTGGACCCTAAACCGTCCCCGTCCCCTAACCCTAACCCTAGCCCGAACCCTAACCCTAACCCTTCCCCGAAGCCTGACCCTCACCCGTCCCCTAATCCTAACCCGTACGCTAACACTAACCCGCGCCCTCACACGCACGCTCCCCCTAAAGCGTTGCCGTACCCTCACCTGGACCCTAAACCGTCCCCGTCCCCTAACTCTAACCCTAGCCCGAACCCTAACCGTAACCCTTCCCCGAAGCCTGACCCTCACCCGTCCCCTAATCCTAACCCGTACGCTAACACTAACCCACGCCATCACACACACGCTCCCCCTAAAGCGTTGCCGTACCCTCACCTGGACCCTAAACCGTCCCCATCCCCTAACCCTAACCCTAGCCCGAACCCTAACCCTAACCCTTCCCCGAAGCCTGACCCTCACCAGTCCCCTAATCCTAACCCGTACGCTAACACTAACCCGCGCCCTCACACGCACGCTCCCCCTAAAGCGTTGCCGTACCCTCACCTGGACCCTAAACCGTCCCCGTACCACTAACCCTAACCCTAGCCCGAACCCTAACCCTAACCCTTCCCCGAAGCCTGACCCTCACCAGTCCCCTAATCCTAACCCGTACGCTAACACTAACCCGCGCCCTCACACGCACGCTCCCCCTAAAGCGTTGCCGTACCCTCACCTGGACCCTAAACCGTCCCCGTCCCCTAACCCTAACCCTAGCCCGAACCCTAAACCTAACCCTTCCCCGAAGCCTGACCCTCACCCGTCCCCTAATCCTAACCCGTACGCTAACACTAACCCGCGCCCTCACACGCACGCTCCCCCTAAAGCGTTGCCGTACCCTCACCTGGACCCTAAACCGTCCCCGTCCCCTAACCCTAACCCTAGCCCGAACCCTAACCCTAACCCTTCCCCGAAGCCTGACCCTCACCCGTCCCCTAATCCTAACCCGTACGCTAACACTAACCCGCGCCCTCACACGCACGCTCCCCCTAAAGCGTTGCCGTACCCTCACCTGAACCCTAAACCGTCCCCGTCCCCTAACCCTAACCCTAGCCCGAACCCTAACCCTAACCCTTCCCCGAAGCCTGACCCTCACCCGTGCCCTAATCCTAACCCGTACGCTAACACTAACCCGCACCCTCACACGCACGCTCCCCCTAAAGCGTTGCCGTACCCTCACCTGGACCCTAAACCGTCCCCGTCCCCTAACCCTAACCCTAGCCCGAACCCTAACCCTAACCCTTCCCCGAAGCCTGACCCTCACCCGTCCCCTAATCCTAACCCGTACGCTAACACTAACCCGCGCCCTCACACGCACGCTCCCCCTAAAGCGTTGCCGTACCCTCACCTGGACCCTAAACCGTCCCCGTCCCCTAACCCTAACCCTAGCCCGAACCCTAACCCTAACCCTTCCCCGAAGCCTGACCCTCACCCGTGCCCTAATCCTAACCCGTACGCTAACACTAACCCGCGCCCTCACACGCACGCTCCCCCTAAAGCGTTGCCGTACCCTCACCTGGACCCTAAACCGTCCCCGTCCCCTAACCCTAACCCTAGCCCGAACCCTAACCCTAACCCTTCCCCGAAGCCTGACGCTCACCCGTCCCCTAATCCTAACCCGTACGCTAACACTAACCCGCGCCCTCACACGCACGCTCCCCCTAAAGCGTTGCCGTACCCTCACCTGGACCCTAAACCGTCCCCGTCCCCTAACCCTAACCCTAGCCCGAACCCTAACCCTAACCCTTCCCCGAAACCTGACCCTCACCCGTGCCCTAATCCTAACCCGTACGCTAACACTAACCCGCGCCATCACACGCACGCTCCCCCTAAAGCGTTGCCGTACCCTCACCTGGACCCTAAACCGTCCCCGTCCCCTAACCCTAACCCTAGCCCGAACCCTAACCCTAACCCTTCCCCGAAGCCTGACCCTCACCCGTGCCCTAATCCTAACCCGTACGCTAACACTAACCGGCGCCCTCACACGCACGCTTCCCCTAAAGCGTTGCCGTACCCTCACCTGGACCCTAAACCGTCCCCGTCCCCTAACCCTAACCCTAGCCCGAACCCTAACCCTAACCCTTCCCCGAAGCCTGACCCTCACCCGTCCCCTAATCCTAACCCGTACGCTAACACTAACCCGCGCCCTCACACGCACGCTCCCCCTAAAGCGTTGCCGTACCCTCACCTGGACCCTAAACCGTCCCCGTCCCCTAACTCTAACCCTAGCCCGAACCCTAACCGTAACCCTTCCCCGAAGCCTGACCCTCACCCGTCCCCTAATCCTAACCCGTACGCTAACACTAACCCACGCCATCACACACACGCTCCCCCTAAAGCGTTGCCGTACCCTCACCTGGACCCTAAACCGTCCCCATCCCCTAACCCTAACCCTAGCCCGAACCCTAACCCTAACCCTTCCCCGAAGCCTGACCCTCACCAGTCCCCTAATCCTAACCCGTACGCTAACACTAACCCGCGCCCTCACACGCACGCTCCCCCTAAAGCGTTGCCGTACCCTCACCTGGACCCTAAACCGTCCCCGTACCACTAACCCTAACCCTAGCCCGAACCCTAACCCTAACCCTTCCCCGAAGCCTGACCCTCACCAGTCCCCTAATCCTAACCCGTACGCTAACACTAACCCGCGCCCTCACACGCACGCTCCCCCTAAAGCGTTGCCGTACCCTCACCTGGACCCTAAACCGTCCCCGTCCCCTAACCCTAACCCTAGCCCGAACCCTAAACCTAACCCTTCCCCGAAGCCTGACCCTCACCCGTCCCCTAATCCTAACCCGTACGCTAACACTAACCCGCGCCCTCACACGCACGCTCCCCCTAAAGCGTTGCCGTACCCTCACCTGGACCCTAAACCGTCCCCGTCCCCTAACCCTAACCCTAGCCCGAACCCTAACCCTAACCCTTCCCCGAAGCCTGACCCTCACCCGTCCCCTAATCCTAACCCGTACGCTAACACTAACCCGCGCCCTCACACTCACGCTCCCCCTAAAGCGTTGCCGTACCCTCACCTGAACCCTAAACCGTCCCCGTCCCCTAACCCTAACCCTAGCCCGAACCCTAACCCTAACCCTTCCCCGAAGCCTGACCCTCACCCGTGCCCTAATCCTAACCCGTACGCTAACACTAACCCGCGCCCTCACACGCACGCTCCCCCTAAAGCGTTGCCGTACCCTCACCTGGACCCTAAACCGTCCCCGTCCCCTAACCCTAACCCTAGCCCGAACCCTAACCCTAACCCTTCCCCGAAGCCTGACCCTCACCCGTCCCCTAATCCTAACCCGTACGCTAACACTAACCCGCGCCCTCACACGCACGCTCCCCCTAAAGCGTTGCCGTACCCTCACCTGGACCCTAAACCGTCCCCGTCCCCTAACCCTAACCCTAGCCCGAACCCTAACCCTAACCCTTCCCCGAAGCCTGACCCTCACCCGTGCCCTAATCCTAACCCGTACGCTAACACTAACCCGCGCCCTCACACGCACCCTCCCCCTAAAGCGTTGCCGTACCCTCACCTGGACCCTAAACCGTCCCCGTCCCCTAACCCTAACCCTAGCCCGAACCCTAACCCTAACCCTTCCCCGAAGCCTGACGCTCACCCGTCCCCTAATCCTAACCCGTACGCTAACACTAACCCGCGCCCTCACACGCACGCTCCCCCTAAAGCGTTGCCGTACCCTCACCTGGACCCTAAACCGTCCCCGTCCCCTAACCCTAACCCTAGCCCGAACCCTAACCCTAACCCTTCCCCGAAGCCTGACGCTCACCCGTCCCCTAATCCTAACCCGTACGCTAACACTAACCCGCGCCCTCACACGCACGCTCCCCCTAAAGCGTTGCCGTACCCTCACCTGGACCCTAAACCGTCCCCGTCCCCTAACCCTAACCCTAGCCCGAACCCTAACCCTAACCCTTCCCCGAAGCCTGACCCTCACCCGTCCCCTAATCCTAACCCGTACGCTAACACTAACCCGCGCCCTCACACGCACGCTCCCCCTAAAGCGTTGCCGTACCCTCACCTGGACCCTAAACCGTCCCCGTCCCCTAACCCTAACCCTAGCCCGAACCCTAAACCTAACCCTTCCCCGAAGCCTGACCCTCACCCGTCCCCTAATCCTAACCCGTACGCTAACACTAACCCGCGCCCTCACACGCACGCTCCCCCTAAAGCGTTGCCGTACCCTCACCTGGACCCTAAACCGTCCCCGTCCCCTAACCCTAACCCTAGCCCGAACCCTAACCCTAACCCTTCCCCGAAGCCTGACCCTCACCCGTGCCCTAATCCTAACCCGTACGCTAACACTAACCCGCGCCCTCACACGCACGCTCCCCCTAAAGCGTTGCCGTACCCTCACCTGGACCCTAAACCGTCCCCGTCCCCTAACCCTAACCATAGCCCGAACCCTAACCCTAACCCTTCCCCGAAGCCTGACCCTCACCCGTCCCCTAATCCTAACCCGTACGCTAACACTAACCCGCGCCCTCACACGCACGCTCCCCCTAAAGCGTTGCCGTACCCTCACCTGGACCCTAAACCGTCCCCGTCCCCTAACCCTAACCCTAGCCCGAACCCTAACCCTAACCCTTCCCCGAAACCTGACCCTCACCCGTGCCCTAATCCTAACCCGTACGCTAACACTAACCCGCGCCATCACACGCACGCTCCCCCTAAAGCGTTGCCGTACCCTCACCTGGACCCTAAACCGTCCCCGTCCCCTAACCCTAACCCTAGCCCGAACCCTAACCCTAACCCTTCCCCGAAGCCTGACCCTCACCCGTGCCCTAATCCTAACCCGTACGCTAACACTAACCCGCGCCCTCACACGCACGCTCCCCCTAAAGCGTTGCCGTACCCTCACCTGGACCCTAAACCGTCCCCGTCCCCTAACCCTAACCCTAGCCCGAACCCTAACCCTAACCCTTCCCCGAAGCCTGACCCTCACCCGTCCCCTAATCCTAACCCGTACGCTAACACTAACCCGCGCCCTCACACGCACGCTCCCCCTAAAGCGTTGCCGTACCCTCACCTGGACCCTAAACCGTCCCCGTCCCCGTCCCCTAACCCTAGCCCGAACCCTAACCCTAACCCTTCCCCGAAGCCTGACCCTCACCCGTGCCCTAATCCTAACCCGTACGCTAACACTAACCCGCGCCCTCACACGCACGCTCCCCCTAAAGCGTTGCCGTACCCTCACCTGGACCCTAAACCGTCCCCGTCCCCTAACCCTAACCCTAGCCCGAACCCTAACCCTAACCCTTCCCCGAAGCCTGACGCTCACCCGTCCCCTAATCCTAACCCGTACGCTAACACTAACCCGCGCCCTCACACGCACGCTCCCCCTAAAGCGTTGCCGTACCCTCACCTGGACCCTAAACCGTCCCCGTCCCCTAACCCTAACCCTAGCCCGAACCCTAACCCTAACCCTTCCCCGAAGCCTGACGCTCACCCGTCCCCTAATCCTAACCCGTACGCTAACACTAACCCGCGCCCTCACACGCACGCTCCCCCTAAAGCGTTGCCGTACCCTCACCTGGACCCTAAACCGTCCCCGTCCCCTAACCCTAACCCTAGCCCGAACCCTAACCCTAACCCTTCCCCGAAGCCTGACCCTCACCCGTCCCCTAATCCTAACCCGTACGCTAACACTAACCCGCGCCCTCACACACACGCTCCCCCTAAAGCGTTGCCGTACCCTCACCTGGACCCTAAACCGTCCCCATCCCCTAACCCTAACCCTAGCCGGAACCCTAACCCTAACCCTTCCCCGAAGCCTGACCCTCACCCGTCCCCTAATCCTAACCCGTACGCTAACACTAACCCGCGCCCTCACACGCACGCTCCCCCTAAAGCGTTGCCGTACCCTCACCTGGACCCTAAACCGTCCCCGTCCCCTAACCCTAACCCTAGCCCGAACCCTAACCCTAACCCTTCCCCGAAGCCTGACCCTCACCCGTCCCCTAATCCTAACCCGTACGCTAACACTAACCCGCGCCCTCACACGCACGCTCCCCCTAAAGCGTTGCCGTACCCTCACCTGGACCCTAAACCGTCCCCGTCCCCTAACCCTAACCCTAGCCCGAACCCTAAACCTAACCCTTCCCCGAAGCCTGACCCTCACCCGTCCCCTAATCCTAACCCGTACGCTAACACTAACCCGCGCCCTCACACGCACGCTCCCCCTAAAGCGTTGCCGTACCCTCACCTGGACCCTAAACCGTCCCCGTCCCCTAACCCTAACCCTAGCCCGAACCCTAACCCTAACCCTTCCCCGAAGCCTGACCCTCACCCGTGCCCTAATCCTAACCCGTACGCTAACACTAACCCGCGCCCTCACACGCACGCTCCCCCTAAAGCGTTGCCGTACCCTCACCTGGACCCTAAACCGTCCCCGTCCCCTAACCCTAACCATAGCCCGAACCCTAACCCTAACCCTTCCCCGAAGCCTGACCCTCACCCGTCCCCTAATCCTAACCCGTACGCTAACACTAACCCACGCCCTCACACGCACGCTCCCCCTAAAGCGTTGCCGTACCCTCACCTGGACCCTAAACCGTCCCCGTCCCCTAACCCTAACCCTAGCCCGAACCCTAACCCTAAACCTTCCCCGAAACCTGACCCTCACCCGTGCCCTAATCCTAACCCGTACGCTAACACTAACCCGCGCCATCACACGCACGCTCCCCCTAAAGCGTTGCCGTACCCTCACCTGGACCCTAAACCGTCCCCGTCCCCTAACCCTAACCCTAGCCCGAACCCTAACCCTAACCCTTCCCCGAAGCCTGACCCTCACCCGTCCCCTAATCCTAACCCGTACGCTAACACTAACCCGCGCCCTCACACGCACGCTCCCCCTAAAGCGTTGCCGTACCCTCACCTGGACCCTAAACCGTCCCCGTCCCCTAACCCTAACCCTAGCCCGAACCCTAACCCTAACCCTTCCCCGAAGCCTGACCCTCACCCGTCCCCTAATCCTAACCCGTACGCTAACACTAACCCACGCCCTCACACACACGCTCCCCCTAAAGCGTTGCCGTACCCTCACCTGGACCCTAAACCGTCCCCATCCCCTAACCCTAACCCTAGCCCGAACCCTAACCCTAACCCTTCCCCGAAGCCTGACCCTCACCAGTCCCCTAATCCTAACCCGTACGCTAACACGAAACCGCGCCCTCACACGCACGCTCCCCCTAAAGCGTTGCCGTACCCTCACCTGTACCCTAAACCGTCCCCGTCCCCTAACCCTAACCCTAGCCCGAACCCTAACCGTAACCCTTCCCCGAAGCCTGACCCTCACCCGTCCCCTAATCCTAACCCGTACGCTAACACTAACCCACGCCCTCACACACACGCTCCCCCTAAAGCGTTGCCGTACCCTCACCTGGACCCTAAACCGTCCCCATCCCCTAACCCTAACCCTAGCCCGAACCCTAACCCTAACCCTTCCCCGAAGCCTGACCCTCACCAGTCCCCTAATCCTAACCCGTACGCTAACACTAACCCGCGCCCTCACACGCACGCTCCCCCTAAAGCGTTGCCGTACCCTCACCTGGACCCTAAACCGTCCCCGTCCCCTAACCCTAACCCTAGCCCGAACCCTAACCCTAACCCTTCCCCGAAGCCTGACCCTCACCAGTCCCCTAATCCTAACCCGTACGCTAACACTAACCCGCGCCCTCACACGCACGCTCCCCCTAAAGCGTTGCCGTACCCTCACCTGAACCCTAAACCGTCCCCGTCCCCTAACCCTAACCCTAGCCCGAACCCTAACCCTAACCCTTCCCCGAAGCCTGACCCTCACCCGTGCCCTAATCCTAACCCGTACGCTAACACTAACCCGCGCCCTCACACGCACGCTCCCCCTAAAGCGTTGCCGTACCCTCACCTGGACCCTAAACCGTCCCCGTCCCCTAACCCTAACCCTAGCCCGAACCCTAACCCTAACCCTTCCCCGAAGCCTGACCCTCACCCGTCCCCTAATCCTAACCCGTACGCTAACACTAACCCGCGCCCTCACACGCACGCTCCCCCTAAAGCGTTGCCGTACCCTCACCTGGACCCTAAACCGTCCCCGTTCCCTAACCCTAACCCTAGCCCGAACCCTAACCCTAACACTTCCCCGAAGCCTGACCCTCACCCGTGCCCTAATCCTAACCCGTACGCTAACACTAACCCGCGCCCTCACACGCACGCTCCCCCTAAAGCGTTGCCGTACCCTCACCTGGACCCTAAACCGTCCCCGTCCCCTAACCCTAACCCTAGCCCGAACCCTAACCCTAACACTTCCCCGAAGCCTGACCCTCACCCGTCCCCTAATCCTAACCCGTACGCTAACACTAACCCGTGCCCTCACACGCACGCTCCCCCTAAAGCATTGCCGTACCCTCACCTGGACCCTAAACCGTCCCCGTCCCCTAACCCTAACCCTAGCCCGAACCCTAACCCTAACCCTTCCCCGAAGCCTGACCCTCACCCGTCCCCTAATCCTAACCCGTACGCTAACACTAACCCGCGCCCTCACACACACGCTCCCCCTAAAGCATTGCCGTACCCTCACCTGGACCCTAAACCGTCCCCATCCCCTAACCCTAACCCTAGCCCGAACCCTAACCCTAACCCTTCCCCGAAGCCTGACCCTCACCCGTCCCCTAATCCTAACCCGTACGCTAACACTAACCCGCGCCCTCACACGCACGCTCCCCCTAAAGCGTTGCCGTACCCTCACCTGGACCCTAAACCGTCCCCGTCCCCTAACCCTAACCCTAGCCCGAACCCTAACCCTAACCCTTCCCCGAAGCCTGACCCTCACCCGTCCCCTAATCCTAACCCGTACGCTAACACTAACCCGCGCCCTCACACGCACGCTCCCCCTAAAGCGTTGCCGTACCCTCACCTGGACCCTAAACCGTCCCCGTCCCCTAACCCTAACCCTAGCCCGAACCCTAAACCTAACCCTTCCCCGAAGCCTGACCCTCACCCGTCCCCTAATCCTAACCCGTACGCTAACACTAACCCGTGCCCTCACACGCACGCTCCCCCTAAAGCGTTGCCGTACCCTCACCTGGACCCTAAACCGTCCCCGTCCCCTAACCCTAACCCTAGCCCGAACCCTAACCCTAACCCTTCCCCGAAGCCTGACCCTCACCCGTGCCCTAATCCTAACCCGTACGCTAACACTAACCCGCGCCCTCACACGCACGCTCCCCCTAAAGCGTTGCCGTACCCTCACCTGGACCCTAAACCGTCCCCGTCCCCTAACCCTAACCCTAGCCCGAACCCTAACCCTAACACTTCCCCGAAGCCTGACCCTCACCCGTCCCCTAATCCTAACCCGTACGCTAACACTAACCCGTGCCCTCACACGCACGCTCCCCCTAAAGCATTGCCGTACCCTCACCTGGACCCTAAACCGTCCCCGTCCCCTAACCCTAACCCTAGCCCGAACCCTAACCCTAACCCTTCCCCGAAGCCTGACCCTCACCCGTCCCCTAATCCTAACCCGTACGCTAACACTAACCCGCGCCCTCACACACACGCTCCCCCTAAAGCATTGCCGTACCCTCACCTGGACCCTAAACCGTCCCCATCCCCTAACCCTAACCCTAGCCCGAACCCTAACCCTAACCCTTCCCCGAAGCCTGACCCTCACCCGTCCCCTAATCCTAACCCGTACGCTAACACTAACCCGCGCCCTCACACGCACGCTCCCCCTAAAGCGTTGCCGTACCCTCACCTGGACCCTAAACCGTCCCCGTCCCCTAACCCTAACCCTAGCCCGAACCCTAACCCTAACCCTTCCCCGAAGCCTGACCCTCACCCGTCCCCTAATCCTAACCCGTACGCTAACACTAACCCGCGCCCTCACACGCACGCTCCCCCTAAAGCGTTGCCGTACCCTCACCTGGACCCTAAACCGTCCCCGTCCCCTAACCCTAACCCTAGCCCGAACCCTAAACCTAACCCTTCCCCGAAGCCTGACCCTCACCCGTCCCCTAATCCTAACCCGTACGCTAACACTAACCCGTGCCCTCACACGCACGCTCCCCCTAAAGCGTTGCCGTACCCTCACCTGGACCCTAAACCGTCCCCGTCCCCTAACCCTAACCCTAGCCCGAACCCTAACCCTAACCCTTCCCCGAAGCCTGACCCTCACCCGTGCCCTAATCCTAACCCGTACGCTAACACTAACCGGCGCCCTCACACGCACGCTCCCCCTAAAGCGTTGCCGTACCCTCACCTGGACCCTAAACCGTCCCCGTCCCCTAACTCTAACCCTAGCCCGAACCCTAACCGTAACCCTTCCCCGAAGCCTGACCCTCACCCGTCCCCTAATCCTAACCCGTACGCTAACACTAACCCACGCCCTCACACACACGCTCCCCCTAAAGCGTTGCCGTACCCTCACCTGGACCCTAAACCGTCCCCATCCCCTAACCCTAACCCTAGCCCGAACCCTAACCCTAACCCTTCCCCGAAGCCTGACCCTCACCAGTCCCCTAATCCTAACCCATACGCTAACACTAACCCGCACCCTCACACGCACGCTCCCCCTAAAGCGTTGCCGTACCCTCACCTGGACCCTAAACCGTCCCCGTCCCCTAACCCTAACCCTAGCCCGAACCCTAACCCTAACCCTTCCCCGAAGCCTGACCCTCACCAGTCCCCTAATCCTAACCCGTACGCTAACACTAACCCGCGCCCTCACACGCACGCTCCCCCTAAAGCGTTGCCGTACCCTCACCTGGACCCTAAACCGTCCCCGTCCCCTAACCCTAACCCTAGCCCGAACCCTAACCCTAAACCTTCCCCGAAGCCTGACCCTCACCCGTCCCCTAATCCTAACCCGTACGCTAACACTAACCCACGCCCTCACACGCACGCTCCCCCGAAAGCGTTGCCATACCCTCACCTGAACCCTAAAACGTCCCCGTCCCCTAACCCTAACCCTAGCCCGAACCCTAACCCTAACCCTTCCCCGAAGCCTGACCCTCACCCGTGCCCTAATCCTAACCCGTACGCTAACACTAACCCGCGCCCTCACACGCACACTCCCCCTAAAGCGTTGCCGTACCCTCACCTGGACCCTAAACCGTCCCCGTCCCCTAACCCTAACCCTAGCCCGAACCCTAACCCTAACCCTTCCCCGAAGCCTGACCCTCACCCGTCCCCTAATCCTAACCCGTACGCTAACACTAACCCGCGCCCTCACACGCACGCTCCCCCTAAAGCGTTGCCGTACCCTCACCTGGACCCTAAACCGTCCCCGTCCCCTAACCCTAACCCTAGCCCGAACCCTAACCCTAACCCTTCCCCGAAGCCTGACCCTCACCCGTCCCCTAATCCTAACCCGTACGCTAACACTAACCCGCGCCCTCACACGCACGCTCCCCCTAAAGCGTTGCCGTACCCTCACCTGGACCCTAAACCGTCCCCGTCCCCTAACCCTAACCCTAGCCCGAACCCTAACCCTAACCCTTCCCCGAAGCCTGACCCTCACCCGTCCCCTAATCCTAACCCGTACGCTAACACTAACCCGCGCCCTCACACGCACGCTCCCCCTAAAGCGTTGCCGTACCCTCACCTGGACCCTAAACCGTCCCCGTCCCCTAACCCTAACCCTAGCCCGAACCCTAACCCTAACCCTTCCCCGAAGCCTGACCCTCACCCGTCCCCTAATCCTAACCCGTACGCTAACACTAACCCGCGCCCTCACACGCACGCTCCCCCTAAAGCGTTGCCGTACCCTCACCTGGACCCTAAACCGTCCCCGTCCCCTAACCCTAACCCTAGCCCGAACCCTAACCGTAACCCTTCCCCGAAGCCTGACCCTCACCCGTCCCCTAATCCTAACCCGTACGCTAACAATAACCCGCGCCCTCACACACACGCTCCCCCTAAAGCGTTGCCGTACCCTCACCTGGACCCTAAACCGTCCCCATCCCCTAACCCTAACCCTAGCCCGAACCCTAACCCTAACCCTTCCCCGAAGCCTGACCCTCACCCGTCCCCTAATCCTAACCCGTATGCTAACACTAACCCGCGCCCTCACACGCACGCTCCCCCTAAAGCGTTGCCGTACCCTCACCTGGACCCTAAACCGTCCCCGTCCCCTAACCCTAACCCTAGCCCGAACCCTAACCCTAACCCTTCCCCGAAGCCTGACCCTCACCCGTGCCCTAATCCTAACCCGTACGCTAACACTAACCCGCGCCCTCACACGCACGCTCCCCCTAAAGCGTTGCCGTACCCTCACCTGGACCCTAAACCGTCCCCGTCCCCTAACCCTAACCCTAGCCCGAACCCTAACCCTAACCCTTCCCCGAAGCCTGACCCTCACCCGTGCCCTAATCCTAACCCGTACGCTAACACTAACCCGCGCCCTCACACGCACGCTCCCCCTAAAGCGTTGCCGTACCCTCACCTGGACCCTAAACCGTCCCCGTCCCCTAACCCTAACCCTAGCCCGAACCCTAACCCTAACCCTTCCCCGAAGCCTGACCCTCACCCGTCCCCTAATCCTAACCCGTACGCTAACACTAACCCGCGCCCTCACACGCACGCTCCCCCTAAAGCGTTGCCGTACCCTCACCTGGACCCTAAACCGTCCCCGTCCCCTAACCCTAACCCTAGCCCGAACCCTAACCGTAACCCTTCCCCGAAGCCTGACCCTCACCCGTCCCCTAATCCTAACCCGTACGCTAACACTAACCCGCGCCCTCACACACAAGCTCCCCCTAAAGCGTTGCCGTACCCTCACCTGGACCCTAAACCGTCCCCATCCCCTAACCCTAACCCTAGCCCGAACCCTAACCCTAACCCTTCCCCGAAGCCTGACCCTCACCAGTCCCCTAATCCTAACCCGTACGCTAACACTAACCCGCGCCCTCACACGCACGCTCCCCCTAAAGCGTTGCCGTACCCTCACCTGGACCCTAAACCGTCCCCGTCCCCTAACCCTAACCCTAGCCCGAACCCTAACCCTAACCCTTCCCCGAAACCTGACCCTCACCCGTGCCCTAATCCTAACCCGTACGCTAACACTAACCCGCACCCTCACACGCACGCTCCCCCTAAAGCGTTGCCGTACCCTCACCTGGACCCTAAACCGTCCCCGTCCCCTAACCCTAACCCTAGCCCGAACCCTAACCCTAACCCTTCCCCGAAGCCTGACCCTCACCCGTCCCCTAATCCTAACCCGTACGCTAACACTAACCCGCGCCCTCACACGCACGCTCCCCCTAAAGCGTTGCCGTACCCTCACCTGGACCCTAAACCGTCCCCGTCCCCTAACCCTAACCCTAGCCCGAACCCTAACCCTAACCCTTCCCCGAAGCCTGACCCTCACCCGTGCCCTAATCCTAACCCGTACGCTAACACTAACCCGCACCCTCACACGCACGCTCCCCCTAAAGCGTTGCCGTACCCTCACCTGGACCCTAAACCGTCCCCGTCCCCTAACCCTAACCCTAGCCCGAACCCTAACCCTAACCCTTCCCCGAAGCCTGACCCTCAGCCGTGCCCTAATCCTAACCCGTACGCTAACACTAACCCGCGCCCTCACACGCACGCTCCCCCTAAAGCGTTGCCGTACCCTCACCTGGACCCTAAACCGTCCCCGTCCCCTAACCTTAACCCTAGCCCGAACCCTAACCCTAACCCTTCCCCGAAGCCTGACCCTCACCCGTGCCCTAATCCTAACCCGTACGCTAACACTAACCCGCGCCCTCACACGCACGCTCCCCCTAAAGCGTTGCCGTACCCTCACCTGGACCCTAAACCGTCCCCGTCCCCTAACCCTAACCCTAGCCCGAACCCTAACCCTAACCCTTCCCCGAAGCCTGACCCTCACCCGTCCCCTAATCCTAACCCGTACGCTAACACTAACCCGCGCCCTCACACGCACGCTCCCCTTAAAGCGTTTCCGTACCCTCACCTGGACCCTAAACCGTCCCCGTCCCCTAACCCTAACCCTAGCCCGAACCCTAACCCTAACCCTTCCCCGAAGCCTGACCCTCACCCGTGCCCTAATCCTAACCCGTACGCTAACACTAACCCGCGCCCTCACACGCACGCTCCCCCTAAAGCGTTGCCGTACCCTCACCTGGACCCTAAACCGTCCCCGTCCCCTAACCCTAACCCTAGCCCGAACCCTAACCCTAACCCTTCCCCGAAGCCTGACCCTCACCCGTCCCCTAATCCTAACCCGTACGCTAACACTAACCCGCGCCCTCACACGCACGCTCCCCCTAAAGCGTTCCCGTACCCTCACCTGGACCCTAAACCGTCCCCGTCCCCTAACCCTAACCCTAGCCCGAACCCTAACCCTAACCCTTCCCCGAAGCCTGACCCTCACCCGTGCCCTAATCCTAACCCGTACGCTAACACTAACCCGCGCCCTCACACGCACGCTCCCCCTAAAGCGTTGCCGTACCCTCACCTGGACCCTAAACCGTCCCCGTCCCCTAACCCTAACCCTAGCCCGAACCCTAACCCTAACCCTTCCCCGAAGCCTGACCCTCACCCGTCCCCTAATCCTAACCCGTACGCTAACACTAACCCGCGCCCTCACACGCACGCTCCCCCTAAAGCGTTGCCGTACCCTCACCTGGACCCTAAACCGTCCCCGTCCCCTAACCCTAACCCTAGCCCGAACCCTAACCGTAACCCTTCCCCGAAGCCTGACCCTCACCCGTCCCCTAATCCTAACCCGTACGCTAACAATAACCCGCGCCCTCACACACACGCTCCCCCTAAAGCGTTGCCGTACCCTCACCTGGACCCTAAACCGTCCCCATCCCCTAACCCTAACCCTAGCCCGAACCCTAACCCTAACCCTTCCCCGAAGCCTGACCCTCACCCGTCCCCTAATCCTAACCCGTATGCTAACACTAACCCGCGCCCTCACACGCACGCTCCCCCTAAAGCGTTGCCGTACCCTCACCTGGACCCTAAACCGTCCCCGTCCCCTAACCCTAACCCTAGCCCGAACCCTAACCCTAACCCTTCCCCGAAGCCTGACCCTCACCCGTGCCCTAATCCTAACCCGTACGCTAACACTAACCCGCGCCCTCACACGCACGCTCCCCCTAAAGCGTTGCCGTACCCTCACCTGGACCCTAAACCGTCCCCGTCCCCTAACCCTAACCCTAGCCCGAACCCTAACCCTAACCCTTCCCCGAAGCCTGACCCTCACCCGTGCCCTAATCCTAACCCGTACGCTAACACTAACCCGCGCCCTCACACGCACGCTCCCCCTAAAGCGTTGCCGTACCCTCACCTGGACCCTAAACCGTCCCCGTCCCCTAACCCTAACCCTAGCCCGAACCCTAACCCTAACCCTTCCCCGAAGCCTGACCCTCACCCGTCCCCTAATCCTAACCCGTACGCTAACACTAACCCGCGCCCTCACACGCACGCTCCCCCTAAAGCGTTGCCGTACCCTCACCTGGACCCTAAACCGTCCCCGTCCCCTAACCCTAACCCTAGCCCGAACCCTAACCGTAACCCTTCCCCGAAGCCTGACCCTCACCCGTCCCCTAATCCTAACCCGTACGCTAACACTAACCCGCGCCCTCACACACAAGCTCCCCCTAAAGCGTTGCCGTACCCTCACCTGGACCCTAAACCGTCCCCATCCCCTAACCCTAACCCTAGCCCGAACCCTAACCCTAACCCTTCCCCGAAGCCTGACCCTCACCAGTCCCCTAATCCTAACCCGTACGCTAACACTAACCCGCGCCCTCACACGCACGCTCCCCCTAAAGCGTTGCCGTACCCTCACCTGGACCCTAAACCGTCCCCGTCCCCTAACCCTAACCCTAGCCCGAACCCTAACCCTAACCCTTCCCCGAAACCTGACCCTCACCCGTGCCCTAATCCTAACCCGTACGCTAACACTAACCCGCACCCTCACACGCACGCTCCCCCTAAAGCGTTGCCGTACCCTCACCTGGACCCTAAACCGTCCCCGTCCCCTAACCCTAACCCTAGCCCGAACCCTAACCCTAACCTTTCCCCGAAGCCTGACCCTCACCCGTCCCCTAATCCTAACCCGTACGCTAACACTAACCCGCGCCCTCACACGCACGCTCCCCCTAAAGCGTTGCCGTACCCTCACCTGGACCCTAAACCGTCCCCGTCCCCTAACCCTAACCCTAGCCCGAACCCTAACCCTAACCCTTCCCCGAAGCCTGACCCTCACCCGTGCCCTAATCCTAACCCGTACGCTAACACTAACCCGCACCCTCACACGCACGCTCCCCCTAAAGCGTTGCCGTACCCTCACCTGGACCCTAAACCGTCCCCGTCCCCTAACCCTAACCCTAGCCCGAACCCTAACCCTAACCCTTCCCCGAAGCCTGACCCTCAGCCGTGCCCTAATCCTAACCCGTACGCTAACACTAACCCGCGCCCTCACACGCACGCTCCCCCTAAAGCGTTGCCGTACCCTCACCTGGACCCTAAACCGTCCCCGTCCCCTAACCTTAACCCTAGCCCGAACCCTAACCCTAACCCTTCCCCGAAGCCTGACCCTCACCCGTGCCCTAATCCTAACCCGTACGCTAACACTAACCCGCGCCCTCACACGCACGCTCCCCCTAAAGCGTTGCCGTACCCTCACCTGGACCCTAAACCGTCCCCGTCCCCTAACCCTAACCCTAGCCCGAACCCTAACCCTAACCCTTCCCCGAAGCCTGACCCTCACCCGTCCCCTAATCCTAACCCGTACGCTAACACTAACCCGCGCCCTCACACGCACGCTCCCCTTAAAGCGTTGCCGTACCCTCACCTGGACCCTAAACCGTCCCCGTCCCCTAACCCTAACCCTAGCCCGAACCCTAACCCTAACCCTTCCCCGAAGCCTGACCCTCACCCGTGCCCTAATCCTAACCCGTACGCTAACACTAACCCGCGCCCTCACACGCACGCTCCCCCTAAAGCGTTGCCGTACCCTCACCTGGACCCTAAACCGTCCCCGTCCCCTAACCCTAACCCTAGCCCGAACCCTAACCCTAACCCTTCCCCGAAGCCTGACCCTCACCCGTCCCCTAATCCTAACCCGTACGCTAACACTAACCCGCGCCCTCACACGCACGCTCCCCCTAAAGCGTTCCCGTACCCTCACCTGGACCCTAAACCGTCCCCGTCCCCTAACCCTAACCCTAGCCCGAACCCTAACCCTAACCCTTCCCCGAAGCCTGACCCTCACCCGTGCCCTAATCCTAACCCGTACGCTAACACTAACCCGCGCCCTCACACGCACGCTCCCCCTAAAGCGTTGCCGTACCCTCACCTGGACCCTAAACCGTCCCCGTCCCCTAACCCTAACCATAGCCCGAACCCTAACCCTAACCCTTCCCCGAAGCCTGACCCTCACCCGTCCCCTAATCCTAACCCGTACGCTAACACTAACCCGCGCCCTCACACGCACGCTCCCCCTAAAGCGTTGCCGTACCCTCACCTGGACCCTAAACCGTCCCCGTCCCCTAACCCTAACCCTAGCCCGAACTCTAACCCTAACCCTTCCCCGAAGCCTGACCCTCACCCGTGCCCTAATCCTAACCCGTACGCTAACACTAACCCGCGCCCTCACACGCACGCTCCCCCTAAAGCGTTGCCGTACCCTCACCTGGACCCTAAACCGTCCCCGTCCCCTAACCCTAACCCTAGCCCGAACCCTAACCCTAACCCTTCCCCGAAGCCTGACCCTCACCCGTGCCCTAATCCTAACCCGTACGCTAACACTAACCCGCGCCCTCACACGCACGCTCCCCCTAAAGCTTTGCCGTACCCTCACCTGGACCCTAAACCGTCCCCGTCCCCTAACCCTAACCCTAGCCCGAACCCTAACCCTAACCCTTCCCCGAAGCCTGACCCTCACCCGTGCCCTAATCCTAACCCGTACGCTAACACTAACCCGCGCCCTCACACGCACGCTCCCCCTAAAGCGTTGCCGTACCCTCACCTGGACCCTAAACCGTCCCCGTCCCCTAACCCTAACCCTAGCCCGAACCCTAACCGTAACCCTTCCCCGAAGCCTGACCCTCACCCGTCCCCTAATCCTAACCCGTACGCTAACACTAACCCGCGCCCTCACACGCACGCTCCCCTTAAAGCGTTGCCGTACCCTCACCTGGACCCTAAACCGTCCCCGTCCCCTAACCCTAACCCTAGCCCGAACCCTAACCCTAACCCTTCCCCGAAGCCTGACCCTCACCCGTGCCCTAATCCTAACCCGTACGCTAACACTAACCCGCGCCCTCACACGCACGCTCCCCCTAAAGCGTTGCCGTACCCTCACCTGGACCCTAAACCGTCCCCGTCCCCTAACCCTAACCCTAGCCCGAACCCTAACCCTAACCCTTCCCCGAAGCCTGACCCTCACCCGTCCCCTAATCCTAACCCGTACGCTAACACTAACCCGCGCCCTCACACGCACGCTCCCCCTAAAGCGTTGCCGTACCCTCACCTGGACCCTAAACCGTCCCCGTCCCCTAACCCTAACCCTAGCCCGAACTCTAACCCTAACCCTTCCCCGAAGCCTGACCCTCACCCGTGCCCTAATCCTAACCCGTACGCTAACACTAACCCGCGCCCTCACACGCACGCTCCCCCTAAAGCGTTGCCGTACCCTCACCTGGACCCTAAACCGTCCCCGTCCCCTAACCCTAACCCTAGCCCGAACCCTAACCCTAACCCTTCCCCGAAGCCTGACCCTCACCCGTGCCCTAATCCTAACCCGTACGCTAACACTAACCCGCGCCCTCACACGCACGCTCCCCCTAAAGCGTTGCCGTACCCTCACCTGGACCCTAAACCGTCCCCGTCCCCTAACCCTAACCCTAGCCCGAACCCTAACCCTAACCCTTCCCCGAAGCCTGACCCTCACCCGTGCCCTAATCCTAACCCGTACGCTAACACTAACCCGCGCCCTCACACGCACGCTCCCCCTAAAGCGTTGCCGTACCCTCACCTGGACCCTAAACCGTCCCCGTCCCCTAACCCTAACCCTAGCCCGAACCCTAACCGTAACCCTTCCCCGAAGCCTGACCCTCACCCGTCCCCTAATCCTAACCCGTACGCTAACACTAACCCGCGCCCTCACACACACGCTCCCCCTAAAGCGTTGCCGTACCCTCACCTGGACCCTAAACCGTCCCCATCCCCTAACCCTAACCCTAGCCCGAACCCTAACCCTAACCCTTCCCCGAAGCCTGACCCTCACCAGTCCCCTAATCCTAACCCGTACGCTAACACTAACCCGCGCCCTCACACGCACGCTCCCCCTAAAGCGTTGCCGTACCCTCACCTGGACCCTAAACCGTCCCCGTCCCCTAACCCTAACCCTAGCCCGAACCCTAACCCTAACCCTTCCCCGAAACCTGACCCTCACCCGTGCCCTAATCCTAACCCGTACGCTAACACTAACCCGCGCCCTCACACGCACGCTCCCCCTAAAGCGTTGCCGTACCCTCACCTGGACCCTAAACCGTCCCCGTCCCCTAACCCTAACCCTAGCCCGAACCCTAACCCTAACCCTTCCCCGAAGCCTGACCCTCACCCGTGCCCTAATCCTAACCCGTACGCTAACACTAACCCGCGCCCTCACACGCACGCTCCCCCTAAAGCGTTGCCGTACCCTCACCTGGACCCTAAACCGTCCCCGTCCCCTAACCCTAACCCTAGCCCGAACCCTAACCCTAACCCTTCCCCGAAGCCTGACCCTCACCCGTCCCCTAATCCTAACCCGTACGCTAACACTAACCCGCGCCCTCACACGCACGCTCCCCCTAAAGCGTTGCCGTACCCTCACCTGGACCCTAAACCGTCCCCGTCCCCTAACCCTAACCCTAGCCCGAACCCTAACCGTAACCCTTCCCCGAAGCCTGACCCTCACCCGTCCCCTAATCCTAACCCGTACGCTAACACTAACCCGCGCCCTCACACACACGCTCCCCCTAAAGCGTTGCCGTACCCTCACCTGGACCCTAAACCGTCCCCATCCCCTAACCCTAACCCTAGCCCGAACCCTAACCCTAACCCTTCCCCGAAGCCTGACCCTCACCCGTCCCCTAATCCTAACCCGTACGCTAACACTAACCCGCGCCCTCACACGCACGCTCCCCCTAAAGCGTTGCCGTACCCTCACCTGGACCCTAAACCGTCCCCGTCCCCTAACCCTAACCCTAGCCCGAACCCTAACCCTAACCCTTCCCCGAAGCCTGACCCTCACCAGTCCCCTAATCCTAACCCGTACGCTAACACTAACCCGCGCCCTCACACGCACGCTCCCCCTAAAGCGTTGCCGTACCCTCACCTGGACCCTAAACCGTCCCCGTCCCCTAACCCTAACCCTAGCCCGAACCCTAACCCTAACCCTTCCCCGAAGCCTGACCCTCACCCGTCCCCTAATCCTAACCCGTACGCTAACACTAACCCGCGCCCTCACACGCACGCTCCCCCTAAAGCGTTGCCGTACCCTCACCTGGACCCTAAACCGTCCCCGTCCCCTAACCCTAACCCTAGCCCTAACCCTAACCCTAACCCTTCCCCGAAGCCTGACCCTCACCCGTGCCCTAATCCTAACCCGTACGCTAACACTAACCCGCGCCCTCACACGCACGCTCCCCCTAAAGCGTTGCCGTACCCTCACCTGGACCCTAAACCGTCCCTGTCCCCTAACCCTAACCCTAGCCCGAACCCTAACCCTAACCCTTCCCCGAAGCCTGACCCTCACCCGTCCCCTAATCCTAACCCGTACGCTAACACTAACCCGCGCCCTCACACGCACGCTCCCCCTAAAGCGTTGCCGTACCCTCACCTGGACCCTAAACCGTCCCCGTCCCCTAACCCTAACCCTAGCCCGAACCCTAACCCTAACCCTTCCCCGAAGCCTGACCCTCACCCGTGCCCTAATCCTAACCCGTACGCTAACACTAACCCGCGCCCTCACACGCACGCTCCCCCTAAAGCGTTGCCGTACCCTCACCTGGACCCTAAACCGTCCCCATCCCCTAACCCTAACCCTAGCCCGAACCCTAACCCTAACCCTTCCCCGAAGCCTGACCCTCACCCGTGCCCTAATCCTAACCCGTACGCTAACACTAACCGGCGCCCTCACACGCACGCTCCCCCTAAAGCGTTGCCGTACCCTCACCTGGACCCTAAACCGTCCCCGTCCCCTAACCCTAACCCTAGCCCGAACCCTAACCCTAACCATTCCCCGAAGCCTGACCCTCACCCGTCCCCTAATCCTAACCCGTACGCTAACACTAACCCGCGCCCTCACACGCACGCTCCCCCTAAAGCGTTGCCGTACCCTCACCTGGACCCTAAACCGTCCCCGTCCCCTAACCCTAACCCTAGCCCGAACCCTAACCGTAACCCTTCCCCGAAGCCTGACCCTCACCCGTCCCCTAATCCTAACCCGTACGCTAACACTAACCCGCGCCCTCACACACACGCTCCCCCTAAAGCGTTGCCGTACCCTCACCTGGACCCTAAACCGTCCCCATCCCCTAACCCTAACCCTAGCCCGAACCCTAACCCTAACCCTTCCCCGAAGCCTGACCCTCACCAGTCCCCTAATCCTAACCCGTACGCTAACACTAACCCGCGCCCTCACACGCACGCTCCCCCTAAAGCGTTGCCGTACCCTCACCTGGACCCTAAACCGTCCCCGTCCCCTAACCCTAACCCTAGCCCGAACCCTAACCCTAACCCTTCCCCGAAGCCTGACCGTCACCAGTCCCCTAATCCTAACCCGTACGCTAACACTAACCCGCGCCCTCACATGCACGCTCCCCCTAAAGCGTTGCCGTACCCTCACCTGGACCCTAAACCGTCCCCGTCCCCTAACCCTAACCCTAGCCCGAACCCTAACCCTAACCCTTCCCCGAAGCCTGACCCTCACCCGTGCCCTAATCCTAACCCGTACGCTAACACTATCCCGCGCCCTCACACGCACGCTCCCCCTAAAGCGTTGCCGTACCCTCACCTGGACCCTAAACCGTCCCCGTCCCCTAACCCTAACCCTAGCCCGAACCCTAACCCTAACCCTTCCCCGAAGCCTGACCCTCACCCGTCCCCTAATCCTAACCCGTACGCTAACACTAACCCGCGCCCTCACACGCACGCTCCCCCTAAAGCGTTGCCGTACCCTCACCTGGACCCTAAACCGTCCCCGTCCCCTAACCCTAACCCTAGCCCGAACCCTAACCCTAACCCTTCCCCGAAGCCTGACCCTCACCAGTCCCCTAATCCTAACCCGTACGCTAACACTAACCCGCGCCCTCACACGCACGCTCCCCCTAAAGCGTTGCCGTACCCTCACCTGGACCCTAAACCGTCCCCGTCCCCTAACCCTAACCCTAGCCCGAACCCTAACCCTAACCCTTCCCCGAAGCCTGACCCTCACCCGTCCCCTAATCCTAACCCGTACGCTAACACTAACCCGCGCCCTCACACGCACGCTCCCCCTAAAGCGTTGCCGTACCCTCAACTGGACCCTAAACCGTCCCCGTCCCCTAACCCTAACCCTAGCCCGAACCCTAACCCTAACCCTTCCCCGAAGCCTGACCCTCACCCGTCCCCTAATCCTAACCCGTACGCTAACACTAACCCGCGCCCTCACACACACGCTCCCCCTAAAGCGTTGCCGTACCCTCACCTGGACCCTAAACCGTCCCCATCCCCTAACCCTAACCCTAGCCCGAACCCTAACCCTAACCCTTCCCCGAAGCCTGACCCTCACCAGTCCCCTAATCCTAACCCGTACGCTAACACTAACCCGCGCCCTCACACGCACGCTCCCCCTAAAGCGTTGCCGTACCCTCACCTGGACCCTAAACCGTCCCCGTCCCCTAACCCTAACCCTAGCCCGAACCCTAACCCTAACCCTTCCCCGAAGCCTGACCCTCACCAGTCCCCTAATCCTAACCCGTACGCTAACACTAACCCGCGCCCTCACACGCACGCTCCCCCTAAAGCGTTGCCGTACCCTCACCTGGACCCTAAACCGTCCCCGTCCCCTAACCCTAACCCTAGCCCGAACCCTAACCCTAACCCTTCCCCGAAGCCTGACCCTCACCCGTCCCCTAATCCTAACCCGTACGCTAACACTAACCCGCGCCCTCACACGCACGCTCCCCCTAAAGCGTTGCCGTACCCTCACCTGGACCCTAAACCGTCCCCGTCCCCTAACCCTAACCCTAGTCCGAACCCTAACCCTAACCCTTCCCCGAAGCCTGACCCTCACCCGTGCCCTAATCCTAACCCGTACGCTAACACTAACCCGCGCCCTCACACGCACGCTCCCCCTAAAGCGTTGCCGTACCCTCACCTGGACCCTAAACCGTCCCCGTCCCCTAACCCTAACCCTAGCCCGAACCCTAACCCTAACCCTTCCCCGAAGCCTGACCCTCACTCGTCCCCTAATCCTAACCCGTACGCTAACACTAACCCGCGCCCTCACACGCACGCTCCCCCTAAAGCGTTGCCGTACCCTCACCTGGACCCTAAACCGTCCCCGTCCCCTAACCCTAACCCTAGCCCGAACCCTAACCCTAACCCTTCCCCGAAACCTGACCCTCACCCGTGCCCTAATCCTAACCCGTACGCTAACACTAACCCGCGCCCTCACACGCACGCTCCCCCTAAAGCGTTGCCGTACCCTCACCTGGACCCTAAACCGTCCCCGTCCCCTAACCCTAACCCTAGCCCGAACCCTAACCCTAACCCTTCCCCGAAGCCTGACCCTCACCCGTGCCCTAATCCTAACCCGTACGCTAACACTAACCGGCGCCCTCACACGCACGCTCCCCCTAAAGCGTTGCCGTACCCTCACCTGGACCCTAAACCGTCCCCGTCCCCTAACCCTAACCCTAGCCCGAACACTAACCGTAACCCTTCCCCGAAGCCTGACCCTCACCCGTCCCCTAATCCTAACCCGTACGCTAACACTAACCCGCGCCCTCACACGCACGCTCCCCCTAAAGCGTTGCCGTACCCTCACCTGGACCCTAAACCGTCCCCGTCCCCTAACCCTAACCCTAGCCCGAACCCTAACCGTAACCCTTCCCCGAAGCCTGACCCTCACCCGTCCCCTAATCCTAACCCGTACGCTAACACTAACCCGCGCCCTCACACACACGCTCCCCCTAAAGCGTTGCCGTACCCTCACCTGGACCCTAAACCGTCCCCATCCCCTAACCCTAACCCTAGCCCGAACCCTAACCCTAACCCTTCCCCGAAGCCTGACCCTCACCAGTCCCCTAATCCTAACCCGTACGCTAACACTAACCCGCGCCCTCACACGCACGCTCCCCCTAAAGCGTTGCCGTACCCTCACCTGGACCCTAAACCGTCCCCGTCCCCTAACCCTAACCCTAGCCCGAACCCTAACCCTAACCCTTCCCCGAAGCCTGACCCTCACCAGTCCCCTAATCCTAACCCGTACGCTAACACTAACCCGCGCCCTCACATGCACGCTCCCCCTAAAGCGTTGCCGTACCCTCACCTGGACCCTAAACCGTCCCCGTCCCCTAACCCTAACCCTAGCCCTAACCCTAACCCTAACCCTTCCCCGAAGCCTGACCCTCACCCGTGCCCTAATCCTAACCCGTACGCTAACACTATCCCGCGCCCTCACACGCACGCTCCCCCTAAAGCGTTGCCGTACCCTCACCTGGACCCTAAACCGTCCCCGTCCCCTAACCCTAACCCTAGCCCGAACCCTAACCCTAACCCTTCCCCGAAGCCTGACCCTCACCCGTCCCCTAATCCTAACCCGTACGCTAACACTAACCCGCGCCCTCACACGCACGCTCCCCCTAAAGCGTTGCCGTACCCTCACCTGGACCCTAAACCGTCCCCGTCCCCTAACCCTAACCCTAGCCCGAACCCTAACCCTAACCCTTCCCCGAAGCCTGACCCTCACCCGTGCCCTAATCCTAACCCGTACGCTAACACTATCCCGCGCCCTCACACGCACGCTCCCCCTAAAGCGTTGCCGTACCCTCACCTGGACCCTAAACCGTCCCCGTCCCCTAACCCTAACCCTAGCCCGAACCCTAACCCTAACCCTTCCCCGAAGCCTGACCCTCACCCGTCCCCTAATCCTAACCCGTACGCTAACACTAACCCGCGCCCTCACACGCACGCTCCCCCTAAAGCGTTGCCGTACCCTCACCTGGACCCTAAACCGTCCCCGTCCCCTAACCCTAACCCTAGCCCGAACCCTAACCCTAACCCTTCCCCGAAGCCTGACCCTCACCAGTCCCCTAATCCTAACCCGTACGCTAACACTAACCCGCGCCCTCACACGCACGCTCCCCCTAAAGCGTTGCCGTACCCTCACCTGGACCCTAAACCGTCCCCGTCCCCTAACCCTAACCCTAGCCCGAACCCTAACCCTAACCCTTCCCCGAAGCCTGACCCTCACCCGTCCCCTAATCCTAACCCGTACGCTAACACTAACCCGCGCCCTCACACGCACGCTCCCCCTAAAGCGTTGCCGTACCCTCAACTGGACCCTAAACCGTCCCCGTCCCCTAACCCTAACCCTAGCCCGAACCCTAACCCTAACCCTTCCCCGAAGCCTGACCCTCACCCGTCCCCTAATCCTAACCCGTACGCTAACACTAACCCGCGCCCTCACACACACGCTCCCCCTAAAGCGTTGCCGTACCCTCACCTGGACCCTAAACCGTCCCCATCCCCTAACCCTAACCCTAGCCCGAACCCTAACCCTAACCCTTCCCCGAAGCCTGACCCTCACCAGTCCCCTAATCCTAACCCGTACGCTAACACTAACCCGCGCCCTGACACGCACGCTCCCCCTAAAGCGTTGCCGTACCCTCACCTGGACCCTAAACCGTCCCCGTCCCCTAACCCTAACCCTAGCCCGAACCCTAACCCTAACCCTTCCCCGAAGCCTGACCCTCACCAGTCCCCTAATCCTAACCCGTACGCTAACACTAACCCGCGCCCTCACACGCACGCTCCCCCTAAAGCGTTGCCGTACCCTCACCTGGACCCTAAACCGTCCCCGTCCCCTAACCCTAACCCTAGCCCGAACCCTAACCCTAACCCTTCCCCGAAGCCTGACCCTCACCCGTCCCCTAATCCTAACCCGTACGCTAACACTAACCCGCGCCCTCACACGCACGCTCCCCCTAAAGCGTTGCCGTACCCTCACCTGGACCCTAAACCGTCCCCGTCCCCTAACCCTAACCCTAGTCCGAACCCTAACCCTAACCCTTCCCCGAAGCCTGACCCTCACCCGTGCCCTAATCCTAACCCGTACGCTAACACTAACCCGCGCCCTCACACGCACGCTCCCCCTAAAGCGTTGCCGTACCCTCACCTGGACCCTAAACCGTCCCCGTCCCCTAACCCTAACCCTAGCCCGAACCCTAACCCTAACCCTTCCCCGAAGCCTGACCCTCACTCGTCCCCTAATCCTAACCCGTACGCTAACACTAACCCGCGCCCTCACACGCACGCTCCCCCTAAAGCGTTGCCGTACCCTCACCTGGACCCTAAACCGTCCCCGTCCCCTAACCCTAACCCTAGCCCGAACCCTAACCCTAACCCTTCCCCGAAGCCTGACCCTCACCCGTGCCCTAATCCTAACCCGTACGCTAACACTAACCGGCGCCCTCACACGCACGCTCCCCCTAAAGCGTTGCCGTACCCTCACCTGGACCCTAAACCGTCCCCGTCCCCTAACCCTAACCCTAGCCCGAACACTAACCGTAACCCTTCCCCGAAGCCTGACCCTCACCCGTCCCCTAATCCTAACCCGTACGCTAACACTAACCCGCGCCCTCACACGCACGCTCCCCCTAAAGCGTTGCCGTACCCTCACCTGGACCCTAAACCGTCCCCGTCCCCTAACCCTAACCCTAGCCCGAACCCTAACCGTAACCCTTCCCCGAAGCCTGACCCTCACCCGTCCCCTAATCCTAACCCGTACGCTAACACTAACCCGCGCCCTCACACACACGCTCCCCCTAAAGCGTTGCCGTACCCTCACCTGGACCCTAAACCGTCCCCATCCCCTAACCCTAACCCTAGCCCGAACCCTAACCCTAACCCTTCCCCGAAGCCTGACCCTCACCAGTCCCCTAATCCTAACCCGTACGCTAACACTAACCCGCGCCCTCACACGCACGCTCCCCCTAAAGCGTTGCCGTACCCTCACCTGGACCCTAAACCGTCCCCGTCCCCTAACCCTAACCCTAGCCCGAACCCTAACCCTAACCCTTCCCCTAAGCCTGACCCTCACCAGTCCCCTAATCCTAACCCGTACGCTAACACTAACCCGCGCCCTCACATGCACGCTCCCCCTAAAGCGTTGCCGTACCCTCACCTGGACCCTAAACCGTCCCCGTCCCCTAACCCTAACCCTAGCCCTAACCCTAACCCTAACCCTTCCCCGAAGCCTGACCCTCACCCGTGCCCTAATCCTAACCCGTACGCTAACACTATCCCGCGCCCTCACACGCACGCTCCCCCTAAAGCGTTGCCGTACCCTCACCTGGACCCTAAACCGTCCCCGTCCCCTAACCCTAACCCTAGCCCGAACCCTAACCCTAACCCTTCCCCGAAGCCTGACCCTCACCCGTCCCCTAATCCTAACCCGTACGCTAACACTAACCCGCGCCCTCACACGCACGCTCCCCCTAAAGCGTTGCCGTACCCTCACCTGGACCCTAAACCGTCCCCGTCCCCTAACCCTAACCCTAGCCCGAACCCTAACCCTAACCCTTCCCCGAAGCCTGACCCTCACCCGTGCCCTAATCCTAACCCGTACGCTAACACTAACCCGCGCCCTCACACGCACGCTCCCCCTAAAGCGTTGCCGTACCCTCACCTGGACCCTAAACCGTCCCCGTCCCCTAACCCTAACCCTAGCCCGAACCCTAACCCTAACCCTTCCCCGAAGCCTGACCCTCACCCGTCCCCTAATCCTAACCCGTACGCTAATACTAACCCGCGCCCTCACACGCACGCACCCCCTAAAGCGTTGCCGTACCCTCAACTGGACCCTAAACCGTCCCCGTCCCCTAACCCTAACCCTAGCCCGAACCCTAACCGTAACCCTTCCCCGAAGCCTGACCCTCACCCGTCCCCTAATCCTAACCCGTACGCTAACACTAACCCGCGCCCTCACACACACGCTCCCCCTAAAGCGTTGCCGTACCCTCACCTGGACCCTAAACCGTCCCCATCCCCTAACCCTAACCCTAGCCCGAACCCTAACCCTAACCCTTCCCCGAAGCCTGACCCTCACCAGTCCCCTAATCCTAACCCGTACGCTAACACTAACCCGCGCCCTCACACGCACGCTCCCCCTAAAGCGTTGCCGTACCCTCACCTGGACCCTAAACCGTCCCCGTCCCCTAACCCTAACCCTAGCCCGAACCCTAACCCTAACCCTTCCCCGAAGCCTGACCCTCACCAGTCCCCTAATCCTAACCCGTACGCTAACACTAACCCGCGCCCTCACACGCACGCTCCCCCTAAAGCGTTGCCGTACCCTCACCTGGACCCTAAACCGTCCCCGTCCCCTAACCCTAACCCTAGCCCGAACCCTAACCCTAACCCTTCCCCGAAGCCTGACCCTCACCCGTCCCCTAATCCTAACCCGTACGCTAACACTAACCCGCGCCCTCACACGCACGCTCCCCCTAAAGCGTTGCCGTACCCTCACCTGAACCCTAAACCGTCCCCGTCCCCTAACCCTAACCCTAGCCCGAACCCTAACCCTAACCCTTCCCCGAAGCCTGACCCTCACCCGTGCCCTAATCCTAACCCGTACGCTAACACTAACCCGCGCCCTCACACGCACGCTCCCCCTAAAGCGTTGCCGTACCCTCACCTGGACCCTAAACCGTCCCCGTCCCCTAACCCTAACCCTAGCCCGAACCCTAACCCTAACCCTTCCCCGAAGCCTGACCCTCACCCGTGCCCTAATCCTAACCCGTACGCTAACACTAACCCGCGCCCTCACACGCACGCTCCCCCTAAAGCGTTGCCGTACCCTCACCTGGACCCTAAACCGTCCCCGTCCCCTAACCCTAACCCTAGCCCGAACCCTAACCGTAACCCTTCCCCGAAGCCTGACCCTCACCCGTCCCCTAATCCTAACCCGTACGCTAACACTAACCCGCGTCCTCACACGCACGCTCCCCCTAAAGCGTTGCCGTACCCTCACCTGGACCCTAAACCGTCCCCGTCCCCTAACCCTAACCCTAGCCCGAACCCTAACCCTAACCCTTCCCCGAAGCCTGACCCTCACCCGTCCCCTAATCCTAACCCGTACGCTAACACTAACCCGCGCCCTCACACGCACGCTCCCCCTAAAGCGTTGCCGTACCCTCACCTGGACCCTAAACCGTCCCCGTCCCCTAACCCTAACCCTAGCCCGAACCCTAACCCTAACCCTTCCCCGAAGCCTGACCCTCACCCGTCCCCTAATCCTAACCCGTACGCTAACACTAACCCGCGCCCTCACACACACGCTCCCCCTAAAGCGTTGCCGTACCCTCACCTGGACCCTAAACCGTCCCCATCCCCTAACCCTAACCCTAGCCCGAACCCTAACCCTAACCCTTCCCCGAAGCCTGACCCTCACCCGTCCCCTAATCCTAACCCGTACGCTAACACTAACCCGCGCCCTCACACGCACGCTCCCGCTAAAGCGTTGCCGTACCCTCACCTGGACCCTAAACCGTCCCCGTCCCCTAACCCTAACCCTAGCCCGAACCCTAACCCTAACCCTTCCCCGAAGCCTGACCCTCACCCGTCCCCTAATCCTAACCCGTACGCTAACACTAACCCGCGCCCTCACACGCACGCTCCCCCTAAAGCGTTGCCGTACCCTCACCTGGACCCTAAACCGTCCCCGTCCCCTAACCCTAACCCTAGCCCGAACCCTAAACCTAACCCTTCCCCGAAGCCTGACCCTCACCCGTCCCCTAATCCTAACCCGTACGCTAACACGAACCCGCGCCCTCACACGCACGCTCCCCCTAAAGCGTTGCCGTACCCTCACCTGGACCCTAAACCGTCCCCGTCCCCTAACCCTAACCCTAGCCCGAACCCTATCCCTAACCCTTCCCCGAAGCCTGACCCTCACCCGTCCCCTAATCCTAACCCGTACGCTAACACTAACCCGCGCCCTCACACGCACGCTCCCCCTAAAGCGTTGCCGTACCCTCACCTGGACCCTAAACCGTCCCCGTCCCCTAACCCTAACCATAGCCCGAACCCTAACCCTAACCCTTCCCCGAAGCCTGACCCTCACCAGTCCCCTAATCCTAACCCGTACGCTAACACTAACCCGCGCCCTCACACGCACGCTCCCCCTAAAGCGTTGCCGTACCCTCACCTGGACCCTAAACCGTCCCCGTCCCCTAACCCTAACCCTAGCCCGAACCCTAACCCTAACCCTTCCCTGAAACCTGACCCTCACCCGTGCCCTAACCCTAACCCGTACGCTAACACTAACCCGCGCCCTCACACGCACGCTCCCCCTAAAGCGTTGCCGTACCCTCACCTGGACCTTAAACCGTCCCCGTCCCCTAACCCTAACCCTAGCCCGAACCCTAACCCTAACCCTTCCCCGAAGCCTGACCCTCACCCGTGCCCTAATCCTAACCCGTACGCTAACACTAACCGGCGCCCTCACACGCACGCTCCCCCTAAAGCGTTGCCGTACCCTCACCTGGACCCTAAACCGTCCCCGTCCCCTAACCCTAACCCTAGCCCGAACCCTAACCCTAACCCTTCCCCGAAGCCTGACCCTCACCCGTCCCCTAATCGTAACCCGTACGCTAACACTAACTCGCGCCCTCACACGCACGCTCCCCCTAAAGCGTTGCCGTACCCTCACCTGGACCCTAAACCGTCCCCGTCCCCTAACCCTAACCCTAGCCCGAACCCTAACCGTAACCATTCCCCGAAGCCTGACCCTCACCCGTCCCCTAATCCTAACCCGTACGCTAACACTAACCCACGCCCTCACACACACGCTCCCCCAAAATCGTTGCCGTACCCTCACCTGGACCCTAAACCGTCCCCATCCCCTAACCCTAACCCTAGCCCGAACCCTAACCCTAACCCTTCCCCGAAGCCTGACCCTCACCAGTCCCCTAATCCTAACCCGTACGCTAACACTAACCCGCGCCCTCACACGCACGCTCCCCCTAAAGCGTTGCCGTACCCTCACCTGGACCCTAAACCGTCCCCGTCCCCTAACCCTAACCCTAGCCCGAACCCTAACCCTAACCCTTCCCCGAAGCCTGACCCTCACCAGTCCCCTAATCCTAACCCGTACGCTAACACTAACCCGCGCCCTCACACGCACGCTCCCCCTAAAGCGTTGCCGTACCCTCACCTGGACCCTAAACCGTCCCCGTCCCCTAACCCTAACCCTAGCCCGAACCCTAACCCTAAACCTTCCCCGAAGCCTGACCCTCACCCGTCCCCTAATCCTAACCCGTACGCTAACACTAACCCGCGCCCTCACACGCACGCTCCCCCTAAAGCGTTGCCATACCCTCACCTGAACCCTAAACCGTCCCCGTCCCCTAACCCTAACCCTAGCCCGAACCCTAACCCTAACCCTTCCCCGAAGCCTGACCCTCACCCGTGCCCTAATCCTAACCCGTACGATAACACTAACCCGCGCCCTCACACGCACGCTCCCCCTAAAGCGTTGCCGTACCCTCACCTGGACCCTAAACCGTCCCCGTCCCCTAACCCTAACCCTAGCCCGAAACCTAACCCTAATCCTTCCCCGAAGCCTGACCCTCACCCGTCCCCTAATCCTAACCCGTACGCTAACACTAACCCGCGCCCTCACACGCACGCTCCCCCTAAAGCGTTGCCGTACCCTCACGTGGACCCTAAACCGTCCCCGTCCCCTAACCCTAACCCTAGTCCGAACCCTAACCCTAACCCTTCCCCGAAGCCTGACCCTCACCCGTGCCCTAATCCTAACCCGTACGCTAACACTAACCCGCGCCCTCACACGCACGCTCCCCCTAAAGCGTTGCCGTACCCTCACCTGGACCCTAAACCGTCCCCGTCCCCTAACCCTAACCCTAGCCCGAACCCTAACCCTAACCCTTCCCCGAAGCCTGACCCTCACCCGTCCCCTAATCCTAACCCGTACGCTAACACTAACCCGCGCCCTCACACGCACGCTCCCCCTAAAGCGTTGCCGTACCCTCACCTGGACCCTAAACCGTCCCCGTCCCCTAACCCTAACCCTAGCCCGAACCCTAACCCTAACCCTTCCCCGAAGCCTGACCCTCACCCGTCCCCTAATCCTAACCCGTACGCTAACACTAACCCGCGCCCTCACACGCACGCTCCCCCTAAAGCGTTGCCGTACCCTCACCTGGACCCTAAACCGTCCCCGTCCCCTAACCCTAACCCTAGCCCGAACCCTAACCCTAACCCTTCCCCGAAGCCTGACCCTCACCCGTCCCCTAATCCTAACCCGTACGCTAACACTAACCCGCGCCCTCACACGCACGCTCCCCCTAAAGCGTTGCCGTACCCTCACCTGGACCCTAAACCGTCCCCGTCCCCTAACCCTAACCCTAGCCCGAACCCTAACCCTAACCCTTCCCCGAAGCCTGACCCTCACCCGTCCCCTAATCCTAACCCGTACGCTAACACTAACCCGCGCCCTCACACGCACGCTCCCCCTAAAGCGTTGCCGTACCCTCACCTGGACCCTAAACCGTCCCCGTCCCCTAACCCTAACCCTAGCCCGAACCCTAACCGTAACCCTTCCCCGAAGCCTGACCCTCACCCGTCCCCTAATCCTAACCCGTACGCTAACGCTAACCCGCGCCCTCACACGTACGCTCCCCCTAAAGCGTTGTCGTACCCTCACCTGGACCCTAAACCGTCCCCGTCCCCTAACCCTAACCCTAGCCCGAACCCTAACCCTAACCCTTCCCCGAAGCCTGACCCTCACCCGTCCCCTAATCCTAACCCGTACGCTAACGCTAACCCGCGCCTTCACACGTACGCTCCCCCTAAAGCGTTGTCGTACCCTCACCTGGACCCTATACCGTTCCCGTCCCCTAACCCTAACCCTAGCCCGAACCCTAAACCTAACCCTTCCCCGAAGCCTGACCCTCACCCGTCCCGTAATCGTAACCCGTACGCTAACGCTAACCCGCGCCCTCACACGTACGCTCCCCCTAAAGCGTTGTTGTACCCTAACCTGGACCCTAAACCGTCCCCGTCCGCTAACCCTCACCCTAGCCCGAAACCTAACCTTAACACTTCCCCGAAGCCTCACCCTCACCCGTCCCCTAATCCTAACCCGTACGCTAACGCTAACCCGTGCCCTCAAACGTACGCTCCCCCTAAAGCGTTGTCGTATCCTCACCTGGACCCTAAACCGTCCCCGTCCCCTAACCCTAACCCTAGCCCGAACCCTAACCCTAACCCTTCCCCGAAGCCTGACCCTCACCCGTCCCCTAATCCTAACCCGTACGCTAACGCTAACCCGTGCCCTCACACGTACGCTCCCCCTATAGCGTTGTCGTACCCTCTACTGGACCCTAAACCGTCCCCTAACCCTAAACCTAGCCCGAACCATAACCCTAACCCTTCCCCGAAGCCTTACCCTCAGCCGTCCCCTAATCCTAACCCGTACGCTAACACTAACCCGTGCCCTCACACGTACGCTCCCCCTAAACCGTTGTCGTACCCTCACCCGGACCCTGAACCGTCCCCGTCCCCTAACCCTAACCCTAGCCTGAACCCTGACCCTAACCCTTCCCCGACGCCTTACCCTCACCCGTCCCCTAATCCTAACCTGTACACTAACACTAACCGTGCCCTCACACGTACGCTCCCACTAAAGCATTGTCGTACCCTCACCTGGACCCTAAACCGTCCCCGTTTCCTAACCCTAACCCTAGCCCAAACCCTAACCCTTATCCGAAGACTTACCCTAACCCGTCCCCTAATCCTAACCCGTACGCTGACACTAACCCATGCCCTCACACGTACGCTCACCCTAAACCATTGTCGTACCCTAACCTGTCCCCTAAACCGTCCCCGTCCCCAAACCCTAACCCTAACCCTAACCCTTACCTGAAGCCTTACCCTAACCTGTCCACTCATCCTAACCCGTACGCTTACACTACCCCGTGCCCTCACACGTACGCTCACCCTAAACCGTTGTCGTACCCAAAGCTGTCCCCTAAACCGTACCCGTCCCCTAACCCTAGCCCAAACCCTAACCCTAACCCTTCCCCAAAGCCTTACCCTAAACTGTACCCTAATCCTAACCCATACAATAACACTAACCCGTACCCTAACACGTACACCAACCCTAAAATATTTTCGTACCCTAACCTGTACCCTAAACCCTACCTGTGCCCTAACCATAACCATAACCCTACCCATAACCCTAAACCTTTCCCGAAGCCTTACCCTAACCTATATCTTTATCCTAACCCGTACACTAACAGTTACACATACCGTAACACGTACACTCACCCTAAATCGTTGTCGTATCCTAACATGTACCCTAAACCGTATCCGTCCCCAAACACTAACCCTAACCAGTACCCTACAACTTACCCGAAGCCTTACCCTAACCCGTACCTTAATCCTTACCTGTACACTAACACAAACCCGTACCCTAACACGTACACTAAACCTAAAGCATTGTCGTAACCTAGCCTCTACCCTAAACCGTACTTGTTCCCTACACCTAACCCTACCCTTAATGCTAACCCTAACCCTTCCCTGAATCCTTACCCTAACCCGTACCCTAATCTTTACCCATGCAGAAACACTAACCCTTATGCTAACACGTACACTAACCCTAAAACGTTGTCGTACCCTAACCTCAACACTAAACCATACCCACTCCCTAACCCTAACCCTTACCCTAATCCTAACCATTCCCCGAAGCCTTACCCTAAACCGTACCCTAAACCTAAACCGTACAAAAACACTAACATGTACGCTAACACATACGCTAACCCTAAAATGTTGTCGTACACTAACCTGACCCTAAACTGTACCGGTTCCCTAACCGTAACCCTAACCCTAACACTAACCGTAACCGTTACCCTTACCCAAAGCCTTACCCTAACCCATACTTTATCCTAACCCATACACTAACACTAACCCATACCCTAACACGCACCCTAACCCTAAACTGTGGTCATACCCTAAACTGTACCCTAAACCGTACCCATTCCCTAACCCTTACCCTAACCCTAACCCTAAAACTAACAGTAACCCTTCCCCGAAGCCTTGCCCTAACTCGTACCCTAATCCTAACCCATACAATAACGCTATCACATACCCTAACACGTACGTTAACCATAAAACTTTGTCGTACCCTAACGGGTGCCTTAAACTGTTCCCGTTTCCTAACCCTAACACTAACCCTAACCGTATCCCTAACCCTTATGCCGAGCCTTACCCTAACCCGTACCTTTATGCTAACCCATACACTAACACTAACCTGTACCCTAACACGTAAACTCACCCTAAATCTTTGTCGTACCCTAACCTGTACCCTAAATCGTACCTGTTCCCTAACCCTAACCCTAATCCTAACCGTAACCCTTACCCGAAGCCCTACCCTATCCCATACCTTAATCCTAACACATACACTACCACTAACCCATACCCTAACATGTACGCTAACCCTAAAGCGTTGTCGTACACTAACCTGTACCCTAAACCGTACCTGTTCCGTAACACTAACACTTCCCTGTAGGCTTACCCTAACCCGTACCCTAATCCTAACCCGTACAATAACACTAACCCATACCCTAATACATACGCTAACCCTAAAGCATTGTTGTACCCTAACATGTACCCTACACCATACCCGTTTCCTAGCCCTAACCCTAACCCTAACCGTAACACTTACCCGAAGCCTTACCCTAATCCGTACCTTAATCCTAACCCTTACACTAACACTAACCCATACCCTAACACGTACACTATCCCTAAAGCGTTGTCACACTAACCTGTACCCTAAACTGTACCTGTTCCCTAACCCTAGCCCTAACCCTAAGGCTTACCCTAACCCATACCCTAATCCTATCCCATACACTAACACTAACCCGTACCCTAACACATACCCTAACCCAAACCCGTTGTCATACCCGAAACCATACCCACACCCTATCCTTCACCCGTACACGTAACCGAACCCTACCCCTTACCACAATCCTAACACATACTCTAACTCTAACACGTCCCATAACACATACCCTAACCCTAATCTGTAGCTGTACCCTAACCTGTACCCTAACCCCTACCCGAACCCTAACCCTACCTCTACCCTAACTCGTACCCTAATCCTAACGCATATCTTAACACTAACCCATACCCTAAACCGTACCCTAACCCTAAACCATAGCCGTACACTAAACTGTACCCAAACTCTAATCTGTACCTTAACCCTAACCCTAACCCTAACCCTATCCCATACAGTAACCCTAACCCATACCCTAACCCTAACATGTACCCTAACACACACCCTAACCCTATCCCGTAGCCATACCCTAAACTCTACCCTATCCTGTACCCGAACCCAAACCCTAACCCTAACACGTACCAGAACCCTATCCCATACCCTAACCCTAACACATACCCTAACCCTAAACCGTACCCTAACCTGTACCCTAACCCCTACCCAAACCCTAACCCTAACCCATAGCCTTACCTGTACCTTAACCCCTACCTGAACCCTAACCCTAACCCTAACCCATACCATAACCCTAACCCATATCCTAACACTACCCCATACTCTAACCGGTACACTAACCCTAAACCATAGCCATACACTAAACTGTACCCTAACTCTAACCCATATCCTAACCCTAACCTGTACCCTACCCCGTACCCTAACCCTAACCTGTACCCTAACCATAACATGTACCCTAACCCATATCCATACCCTAACCTGTACCTATCACATACCCGACCTGTAACTGGTACCTGTAACCGTACCCGAACCCTACCCCGTACCCTAACCCTAACCTGTACCCTA
Organism: Delphinus delphis; assembly: GCF_949987515.2. Taxonomy (NCBI): domain Eukaryota; kingdom Metazoa; phylum Chordata; class Mammalia; order Artiodactyla; family Delphinidae; genus Delphinus; species Delphinus delphis. The sequence continues at coordinate 102,274,416 of NC_082693.1, read as the reverse complement.
ACTCTAATAGGTACCCTACCCACAACTTAAACCTAACCCATAGCCATACCCTAACCTGTACCCTAACCCGTACCTGAACCCAAACCCTAACCCGTACCCGACCCCCTACCCCGTATCCTAACCGTAGCACGTACTCTAACCCTAATGGATACCCTAACACATATCCTAACCCTAAACCGTAGCCATACCCTACTCTGTACCCTAACCCCACCCGAACCCTAACCCTAACCCTTACCCTAACTGTACCCTAACCCTACACTGTACCCTAACCCATACCCGTACCCTAACCCTCACTCTAACCTCTACCCTAATCCTAACCTCTACCCTAACACTAACATGTACCCTAATCCGTAGCCGTACCCTATCCTGTACCCTAACCCATACCCGAACCCTAACCTGTACCCGTACCTGTACCCGAACCCTGCCCCATTCCCTAACCCTAACCAGTAGCCATACCCTAACCTGTACCCTAACTCGTACCTGAACCCAAACCCTAACCCTATCCCATACCCGTACCCAAACCCTACCCCGTTCCCTAATCCTAACACGTACCCTAACCCTAACACATACCCTAACCCTAAACCGTAGCCATACCCTAACCTGTTCCCTAACCCCACCCGAACCCTAACCCTAACCCATCCCCTAACCCTAACCCATCCCCTAACCCTAACCCATACCCTAACTCTAACCCATACCATAACCCTAACATGTACATTAACCCATACCCTAACCCTAACCCATACCCATAACCTAAGCTCTACCTTAACCCGTACCCTAACCCTTATGCTAACCCTAACCTGTACCCTAATCCTAACCTGTACCCTAACCCTAGCCCATACCCTAAACCCTAATCCTTACCCTTAACTTAATTTTTTTTTTGTATTTAAAAAAATATTTTTCTGGGGTTAAAACAAATTAGCAGAACAATAAAATAAGACAGAAAGTAACCTGAGTGTCCCTCCAAAAGCTAAGTCTGAAATACTTGGTACTTCTGTTCTATGGACTTTTATGTAGCCTATAAAAGGTGTGAGAGTTCAATCTGTTTTTCTACAGTGAGAAACATGATGTTCCACATGTAAGGAACACCTGAATAAAATGAGAAAGCTATACATTATGCTGGTCATTTCAGGGAGTGCGGAAGGATGGCAAGTGTTAAAATATTTTCTTTTCCTTTAATCTTTTTAAATTTCACTTGTTACAAAGAACTTGAATTATAATTGTACTTTTAAAAAGTAACAATGGAAATTTAAAAGAAAAAATGTATATTGTGTGTTTAACTACATTTCGTAGAACTATTATCCCTGAATCATAATTCTGTTAGTACACCAGTATAGAGATTAGTTCTTTTTTTTTTTTTTTTTTTTGCGGTACGCGGGCCTCTCACTGCTGTGGCCTCTCCCGTTGCAGAGCACAGGCTCCGGCCGCTCCGCGGCATGTGGGATCTTCCCAGACCGCGGCACGAACCCGTGTCCCCTGCATCGGCAGGCGGACTCTCAACCACTGCGCCACCAGGGAAGCCCGAGATTAGTTCTTAATATTTAGGTGAGAACCATTTCCTTCTGTTTTTGAGAATAATTCTGTGAACTCATTTCCAGTAATGGCACTCTTCCCCAAATCAAAGGTTTAACAAGGGAGATGCAGGCAGAATAATCATGAAAACACAAAGCAATACAACAGCAACAAAAAATTTCTAACTTCCAATAACAGCTCAATTTACAAGAGGGTTTATATATTCAGAAGAAAAGCATTCCCCCTTGACTTTCTAACCAGTCAAAATCTATGTATTCTACAGAAAATCTGTGATGTTATTCCCATAAATCTACCCTTTACTGCTTCTGTCTCCCTTAGATTTCCTAAGCACTAGTGTTTTAATGTACAGGTTAAAAACAAAATCCTAATGTGATTTATTTATAATGTGTGTGTTCTTTGTCTTATCCTAGATCTAAAGTCTTCTCCTTGGCTGGACCCCAAATAATATTCCTTTCCGTGCTAAGTGATATCTGGAGAATGGAAGAGGTTTAATAAATACCCTAACTCTAAAGCATACCCTAACCCTAACCTGTACCCTAACCCATACCCTAACCCATACCCTAACCCTAACCCATACCCTAACCCTAACCCATAGCCGTACCCTAACCTGTACCCTAACTCGTACCCTAACCCGTACCCTAAGCCTAACCCTAACCCCTAACCCCTAGCCCTAGCCCTAACCCATAACCCCTAACCCTAACCCCTTACCCCTAACCCTAAGCAAGTCCACAAGTAAACCTCTTGCCCTCCTGGAGAGAGTGATTTAATTTTAAAGAGTAAAGACACAATCAGCTCAGTAATTGGCCACGGGGTCTTGAGGGGCCAAGGCTAACCTGAGCTGGAGGAACATGGATGCTTGCCTGGATGCTCAGAGGCCAAGGGCTGTTCTGAGACCTGCTTATACACCCATGCAGATGGAACAAAGGATCCATCCAGTCCCAGGAGGGCCCCACCAGCCCTCAAGAACACAGCACCGGACTTCCCTGGTCGCGCAGTGGTTAAGAATCTACCTGCCAATGCAGGGGACATGGGTTTGAGCCCTGGTAGAGGAAGATCCCACATGCCGCGGAGCAACTAAGCCCGTGCGCCACAACAACTGAGCCTGAGCTCTAGAGCCTGCGAGCCACCATTACTTAGCCTGCGCTCTAGAACCCGCGAGCCACAACTGCTGAAGCCCACGTGCCTAGAGCCTGTTCTCTGCAACAAGAGCAGCCACTGCAATGAGAAGCCCCCACTCACTGCAACTAGAGAAAGCCTCCGCGCAGCAATGAAGACCCAACACAGCCAAAAATAAACTAATTAATTAATTTTTTTAAAAAAAGGCAGCACCTGGGGGCTGGCAGATTGATGCACCAAGTCTTATATAAACACACACACGTCTACTTAGTACCTGCATGTCAGGGCCATGCTGGACCTGGGGCTGCCCAGACAGAGTGGGGCCTGCATCACGCTTCCCAGAACGGAGGGTGGAGGGAAACCCTGCATGACCTCTGAAGCCCTAAGAACACTTGACTAAGGCTGAGCTCAATTTGAAACAGTGAGTGACCAGAGCAGACATTTCATTCATCTATCAATCAGAATCCAGGACTGGAGGAGCAGAAAACAACGGCCGAGCTCAACCTTGACGCTAATCCTGACATGGATCCTCACCCTAAACTCTGGTCCTGACCCGAAGTCCTGACCTAACCTTAGCCCTAACCTGTACCCTAAACCTGTACCTTACCCTAACCCATAGTCTACCCGTATCGTACCTGTACCTCAATTCTAACCCGTACCCTAACACCCACTCTAACGCAGAACGCTAGCACCCTGAGACCAAAACCATAAACCTTAACCAATAAGCAAAACCATAACCATAACCAAACCATAAACCATAAAATACATTCATTAACCATACACATAAATAAGTCATAACCATGAAACATAACCATAAAACGTAAACCCTAACAGCAATCATAAACCATCACAGCCTCAGCCCTCACACCAGTCCCAGCCCTAATGCTAACCCTGCAAACCACTTACACTGAGCCAAATCTAATCAGATTATGCAAATACATCTTAAAAAAGAAAACTATGGAATTCTCTGGTGGCCCAGTGGTTAGGACTCTGTGTTTTCACTGCCAAGGGCTCGGGTTCGATCCCTGACTGGGGAACTAGGATCCCACAAGCCATGGGATGTGGCCAAAATAAATAAATAAATAAAATGAAATAAAACCACTATTTAAAAAAAGATTTAAAAATAAAGACAAAAAAGAAAACTACCCCAATATAACTTATAAATATGAATGTAAAAATCTATCACAAAATAATAGCAACATGAAACCAACAGAACTTTAAGTGGATAATGCCATAAGCAAGTATCTCTACACCAGAAGTTTCAGGTTGCTCAACATATTAAAAGTAAGCAATGTAATAAAGCACAATAATGGTGTGAAGTAAAAACACATAATCATATCAATTAATGCAGAAAAACTACAGTGAAAATCCAGTGTTATTTCATGACAAACACTCAAGAAAGCAGGACTAAAAGGAAATTTGTTCAATATGGAAAAGAGTAGTACAAAAAGCCACAGCAAACATCATGCTCAACGTTAAACACTGAAAGATTTACTCCTGAAATCAGGAGCAAGGCCAGGAAGCCGGCCTACATCACCGTTACTCAGTAGTGACTGGAAGTTCTACCCAGACTCTTGAGGAAAAAATGAAAGGCATCCGTGGGTGGATGGAAAAATTAAAACTGTGTCTCTTCACAGAACATAGGTCACATCATCTTATATATAAAACTACCTAAAATCAGCAAAGAAATTATTTGAGCTAATCATCTAATTAAGCAAAGTTATAGAACAAAATATCAATTCATGAAAATCTGTCTTATATGTATATGCTAGCAAAAAATAATCTGAAAAAGAATTTATGAAAACAATTCCATTTTAAATAATGTCAACATCAATATTTAGGAGTATATTTAATCAAGGTACAAGACTTGTTTTATGCATGTAAAGTTGTATGTTTGAAATTACTGGAAAGTAAATTACTTTTCAAAATATCATGTATGCCAATAGCATGCCAGAAAAGCAGAGAAAACATCAAACTTCCATATAGAAGCCAAGATTTACCCAGATCCAGTTCACCCAAAGTCCACATGTCATTTAGAGGCACTGTGGGAAGGTTATATTAGGAGCCACTGTCCTCCGTGTTGTGGACGACCTGGATATGATAGAAACAGTGGGATTTTTGAATTCCAATTTTCCACCTCATTCCACAAAAAAAACTATTAGAACTAATAAATGAATTCAGTAAAGTTGCAAAATCAATGCACAGAAATCAGTTGCATTTCTAAACACTAATAATGAACCATCAGAAAGAGAAAGAAGGCAACCCTATTTACAAATGCATCCAAAAGAACAAAATACCTGGAAATAAAGTTAACCAGGGATGTGAAAGACTTGCACACTGAAAAGTTTAAGACATTGATGAAGAAATTGAAAAACACACGAATAAATGGAAAGACATCCTGTTCTCAGGGAATGGAACAATTAATATTGTTAAAATACCCATTCTACCCAAAGCAATGTACACAGTGAATGCAATCCCTCCCAAAATTCCATGGTATTTTCCCCCAAAATAGAGCAAATCCTCCTAATATCTGTGTGGAATCAAAAAGGACCGCAAATAGCCAAAGCAACCCTGAGAAAAGAGAACAGGCTGGAGGCACATCCCTCCCTGACTTCACAATACATTACGAACCTACAGTCACCAAAACAGTGTGGAAGTGGCTCAAAACAGGCACAGGGACCATAGGAACAGGACAGAGAGCCCAGAATTCCACCCACAAGGACGGGGTCAGTTAATTTATGACAAAGGGACCAAGGACACACCACGGAGCACGACACTCCCCACAATAAATGGTGCTGGGAAAACTGGACACCCCATAACTCATGCTGGCTACCCTGCACACAAACCTGACCAAAAACCCAGCTTTGCACACCAAGCCCTTCCTCGGTCACATGAAGACGGACCCCCTCAGCCGTCAGTCGCCCACAGGAATCTTCTCCCCACTTTTCCTCACTGTCTCTTCTTTCCCTCAGGCATCACCTGGGTCCTCAGGAAACCTGTTCCCTAGTCAGCGTGGACGCAGCCCCACTTTGTCCTGAAGTCGAAACCCCAGCGAGTCCTAAGGAGACGGAGACCGAGCTCCTCTCAGCAGAGACGCTGAGCCGGGCGTCCCACGCGAAGCCCCCGCCCCCGCGCCGGAGGAGGTACAACTCATCTCAGCTGCGCTCAGAATCGAGTCCGCAGGGAACGGGCATACGCTGTGGGTCAGAGAGGGGAGCTTGGCGCCACCATGTGGTCAGTGCAGGAAGTGCAGGCAGCGCCTCCCTCACAGGTCACTGGAGACAGCGGCCCCTACTGACAGAACTGCTGAATCCATTAAACTGGAAATTCAAACTGAAATGGAGTCTCTATCCCAAACGTTTTCTAAAATTAGTTAAGGAACAATTAATTGGAAACCATTTGGAATGAAATGAATGTAGATTCAAACTTTACAACTTGTACCAAATTCACTCAAAGTTATTCAGAGGCAAATTTTATTTTATTTTATTATTTATTTTTGACTACGTTGGGTCTTCGTTGCTTCATGGGGGCTTTCTCTAGTTGCGTCGAGCGGGGCTACTCTTCGTTGCGGTGCACGGTCTTCTCATTGCGGTGGCTTCTCTTGTTGGGCAGCACGGGCTCTAGGCGCGCAGGCTTCAGTAATTGTGCCGCGCAGGCTTAGCTGCTCTGCAGCATGTGGGATCTTCCCGGACCAGGGATCGACCCCTTGTTCCCTGCATTGGCAGGCGGACTCTTTTTTTTTTTTTTTTTTTTTTTTTTTTCTGCGGTACACGGGCCTCTCACTGTTGTGGCCTCTCCGGTTGCGGAGCACAGGCTCCGGACGTGCAGGCTCAGCGGCCATGGCCCACGGGCCCAGCCGCTCCGCGGCATGTGGGATCTTCCCAGACCGGGGCACTAACCCGTGTCCCCTGCATCGGCAGGCGGACTCTTAACCACTGCGCCACCAGGGAAGTCCCCACAGGCAAATTTTAAATACAAAACTATTCAAAATTATAGAAGAAAATTGACATGAGCTTGGGTTTGCCCATGTAAATCATGAGCTTTGGAGTTTTAACACACAACACAAAAAGGCAATCTAAAAATGAAAACAAGCAATAACATGGACTTAATTAAAGATTTGTACTCTGTGAATGACCTTACTCAGAAAATCAAAAGACAAGTCACAAACCAGGAGAAAAATATTCGCAAACACATATCTAATAAACGTTTTGTATCAAAACATACAAATAACTCTAACACAAACAACCCAATTAAAATAGGGAAAGATCTGAATGGACACCTGGCCAAAGAAGATACACAGACAGTACACAAAACTATGCCCAGGACTAGGGGGCAGAAAAACAATGGTCCAGCTCAACTCCCTGAGCCATTTGTAACTGTGGACTAGTCCTGTCCTTCATGGAGGTGTCAGAGACATGGAGAGAGAGGAAGGGGAAGAGGCCCAGTTATGCTTAAACCTAACTCTAACCCTGACCATTCCGGCCACTTTCATTTGACATGGTTTAAGAAGTCCTAGTCATAGTAATTAGATTTTAAAAAAATAAAAATAAAAGAATCTCATGGCAGAAGAAAAAGTAAAACTGTCACTCTTTGCAGATGACATGGTACTCTATACAGAAAACCTTGAAGACGACACCCAAAACCAAATAGAACTCATCAGGAAACACAGTTAAGTTGCAGCACACAAAATCAATCTCCAGAAATCGGTTGCATCTCTATACACTCACAACAAAATGCCAGAAGGAGAAATTAAGAAAACAACCCCATAGACAATGAGAGTAACAAAGATAAAATACCTAGGAATACATCGACCCGAGGAGGTGAAAGACCTATACTCAGAAAACTGGAAGACATTGATGAAAGAAACTGAAGACGACACAAACAAATGGAAAGACATACCATGCTCATGGATTAGAAGAATTCGTATTGTTAAAAGGATTCCACACCCCAAGGCTATCTAGAGATTCGATGCCATTTCTAGCAAAATACCAATGGAATTTTTAGGAGAACTAGAACAAGACATGAAGCCATAAAACTCCTAGAAGAAAACATAAGCAGTACACTCTTTGACATCAGTCTTAGCAATATTTTTTGGACCTGTCACCTCAAGCAAGGGAAACAAAGGCAAAATAAAGCAATGGGACTCCATCCAACTGAAAACTTTTTCAATGGCAAAGGAAACCATCCACAAAACAAAAAGGCAGCCTACTGAATGTGAGAAATATTTACAAACAATATGTCTGGTAAGTGGTTCATACACAAAATAGACCAAGAACTCACTCACACAAGTCAGCCTCCAAAAAAAAAAAAACCCAAATAAAATATTGGCAGAAGACCAAACATGTTTCCAAAGAATATATAGAGTTGACCAAAAGACACATGAAAAGATGGTCAACATCACTCATCATCAGGGAAATGCACATCCAAACCACAGTGAGATTATCACCTCACACCTCAAAGAATGGCTACCATCTAAAAGACAACAAATAACAAGTATTGCTCAGGATGTGGAGAAAGGGGAACCCTCATGCACTTTTGTTGGGAATGTGCATTGGTACAACCACTATGGAAAACAGTATGGAAGTTCCTCAAGTAATTAAAAATAGACCTACCATATGATGCAGGAATTACACTTGGTGGTATCTTTCTGAAGGAAACCAAAACACAAATTCAGAAAGATATATGCACCCTTATGTTCATGGCAGCTTTATTGGCAATAGTCAAGATGTGGAAGCCACCAAAGTGTCCATCAATAGACAATTGGATAAAGAAGTTTTCATATATATGTATGAAAACTGGACACACACACACACACACACACACACTGGAATATTACTCAGCCATAAAAAGAATGAAATCTTATGGCAACATGAATGGACCTAGAGGGCATTATGCTAAGTGAGATGTAGCAGACAGAGAAAGACAATTACCTTACGATATCACTTATATGTAGAATCTACAAAACAAAACAAATGAACAAACACCACAAAACAGAAATGGACTCATAGATGCCAAGAACACGCTGGTGGTTGCCAGATGGGAGGGAGTGGAGGGATGAGTGCAATAGTTGAGAAAGATTGAGAAGTTCCAAATTCCAGTTATAAAACGAAAGTCCTGGGGTGTGGTTTACAGCATAGGGAATAGAGTCCATAATACTGTAATAACATTGTATGGTGACAAATTGTAACTAGACTTATCTTGGTGATCATTTTGTAGAGTATAAAAATATCAAGTCACTATGTTGTGTTCCAGAAAACTAATATATAATATTGCCTGTCAAGTATACACCAATTTTACAAAAGAAGAAAAAACACTATCTTAAAAAGAGGAGGGGGTTATAAAGCAGAAACTAACACACCATTGTAAAGCAATTATACTCCAATAAAGATTAAAAAAAAAAACCTCAGGTATAAAGAGAAAAAAAAAAAGAGAAGGGGGAACTTCCCTGGTGGCGCAGTGGATAAGACTGTGCTACCAATGCAGGGGGCCGGGGTTTGATCCCTGGTCAGGGAACTAGAACCCACATGCATGCCACAACTAAGAGTTCACATGCCACAACTAAGAAGCCCACATGCTGCAACTAAGGAGCCCGCCTGCCGCAACTAAGACCCGTTGCAACCAAATATATAAATAAATATATATTTTTTAAGTGTTGGGGACTTCCCTGGTGGTCCAGTGGTTAGGACTCTGTGCTTTCACTGCTGAGGGCACAGGTTCAATCCCTGGTCAGGGAACTAACATCTGGCAAGCTGCACGCTGCAGGCAAAAAAAATTTTTTAATTAAAAATGTGTAAAAAAGAGCATAGTGAGATAAAGAGCGAGAGTCAGATGAAACTTTGAAAGGATGCTGATTGAAAGGCCAAGTGCCTCCTGAAGTTTGACTCTCAAGTGGTCCAGACAAATTGAGGACTTGCAGAGGAGGAGTCATATGATGCTACTGGAATGTTCATTTGTTTCTTTGTTTAAATGGGGTTTATTATTTTTTTAAAGAAGTTTTGAATTCACGGCAAAATTGGGCAGAGTACAGAGAGGTGCCACGTGCCCCCTGCTCTGCTGTTACTGCTCTCTCCATCCACCCCCTCCCCCCCACCCACACAGGTGCTCAGAGTTTCCCTCTCCCCAACTAGCCTATCAACATTCTGTGTGTTGGTCATTATCGCGGAATCTACATGGACACATCATGGTCATCAGAGTCCAGAGTTTACACTAGGGTTCACTGCTGGTGTTGTACATTCTATGGGTTTTGACAAATGTATCTCGCCATGAATGTATCACAATGAATAGTTTCACTGCCTTGAAAGTCCTCTGTGCTTGAGCTGTTTATCATACCCCACCCCTTAACCCCGCCACAAACCCCTAGCAACCCACCCTTTCTGTGGTTCACCTTTTCCCAAATGTCATAGGTAGTTGGTACCCTAAGATGTGGCACCTTTCCAGATTGGCTTCTTTCAGTGAGTGACATGCAGTTAAGGTGCCCCACCTGTCACCCCGTGGCTCCCTCTCTCTCTCATTTTTCTTTTCAGTGCTGAAGAACATTCTGCTGCATGGATGGAGCCCCATCTATCTGTCCATTCACCTCCCGAAGGACATCTTGGTTGCTTCCAGGTTCTGGCAGTTATGAATAAAGCTACCGTAAACGTCCAGATGCAAGTTTCTGTGTAGATGGAAGCATTCGACTCATTTAGGTCCATCAGTACCAAGGAGTTTGAGGGCTGGATCGTAGAGGAAGAATGCGTTTCATTTTGAAAGACACAGCCCACGTTCACAGAGCTTCTGAAGATGGTCGCTGAGAGCATGTCAGCATGCTGAGGAGTCAAGCCAAGGAAGGAGGTAGAATTCAAAGGTGCCGGCGGGGAAGATGTGGCCGAGACCGAACCTGACCTCCACCCTCTTAGAGCTGACGGCTGGTCCTGAGAATTAAATGGGCGTGAAACAGACTCACAGGACGGAACCATACACATTTATTTCCCACAAGTTTTCCCTGACCCAGGGCGCCCTCCTAAGGAAATGAAGAAAGACCCAGAGAAGTGGCAGAAATTCTTTTCTGTTGGGTTGAACACAGAGGCGATTGTGGAAAAGGACCTACACTATGTGGGGAGGCTAAGGAGGTTGAGAATTAGGTTGAACAAGGTCTGTTTGTACAGAATTCTTTCACTCTCCACTGTCTGCCCTTGACGATCGCAATGTCACTCTACTTCCAGCAGAGGGAAGGCGTCTTGCTGGGGGTGGGGCAGGGGGACATGTTATCTGCTGCTTCCAGGAAGGAAGAGGAGAAGGCTCAGAACGCCCTTCTGCACCTGCTGTATTGGGGGGGGGGGAGTTGTTTTTGCTTTGTTTTTTGTTTGTTTGTTTGTTTGTTGTTTGTTGTTTTTTTTCTGCGGTACACGGGCCTCTCACTGTTGTGGCCTCTCCCGTTGCGGAGCACAGGCTCCGGACGCGCAGGCTCAGCGGCCATGGCTCACGGGCCCAGCCGCTCCGCGGCACGTGGGATCTTCCCGGACCGGGGCACGAACCCGTGTCCCATGCATCGGCAGGCGGACTCTCAACCACTGCGCCACCAGGGAAGCCCTGCTTTGTTTTTTGAAGTGTCCGTAGCTCAAGACAATATTCTGGTTTCCTTTACATCTAAGTCCTTTCCCTGGGGTTAGGCTTCTGACAAGAGGAGGGACACATGTTTCTGACATGACGGGCTGGGCAGGCAAGGAGGGATAAGATGGGATGGGTGCGGGCCTGTGCCTGTTCTCTTCTCATGTGTTGGGAAGATGATTCTGCTCTTGCCAAATGGGATCTAACTTCTCCATGAACGATCTAGCAAGATATCAGCTGAAAAGAGGAAGAGTAAAGTTCAGTAAAATGTGGAAGATTGCTGATAGATGCTGGGGTCTCCTGAGCAGTGATTTTATCGGAGACACATGCACATCTCTGGTCTCTGAACCACCATGTTTAAGGCCGATTTGGTGTGTAGGTCATTTTCAATGTACGGTGGTACCATCAGGCCACTTTGGGGTACTGTCTCCGGCTAACCTGAGTGGTGCCGTCGTGCCCACATAAGACGGGGCCCACCCGGGGTTGGCATGGTGCCAGAGAAAGGGAGACAGCGGTATGTCATTGAGCTTAAGGTATTTCTAAGAGAGTGGCTCTCTGGAGAGGTTGAGGTGGAAGGAGGCCAGCTGGATGTCTGTCTGCTTGTTTGTTGGGTATTGGGGGGGGAGGGGCGTGTGCTGTTTATTTTCTGGATGAGGCGAAAGAACTCTTCAAGTAGAGGTGTTTGTACAAGGGGTCTGGCAGGATGGGAGGGTGGGGCTCGGTCCATGTACCAAGATATCTAGAGAATCTATAGTGGCTCAGACTCAGGCCTTTTCTCATAAACAGGCAGGGAGAGGAGTTGGCTTTGTCATCACAAAGCTAACTAGCACCACAGTACTCACGACAGAAGGTTCCCAGAATGAACTGATTTGCAGGAGCCAACACACACAAACTGGAAAAGCATTCCTCATAACCAAGGCCAGAGAATACCTGTGGTCCAAAAACCTCTTGAAGATCAATGTTCTAAAAAGAGAGCAAACACATGCAATTCCACTGAGAGGCCGTGCATATGGCCAGTGTATGTGAGAGATGCTCAGCCTCTCAGATGGGACACATGCAAACATAAACACTGTGGAGGCAGCTTTCGTCACCATCACGCTGGCAGGTTTCTAGTCTGGTGACCACCAGCCCAGGGGACAAAGTGAGGAAGAAGAGGCCCCAGCAGATCCCCTAGAGGGAAGAGTGACCAGACACTCCTCTCTGGGAGAACAGTGTGCAGGACCCATCAAAGTCCCACAGGTGCGTCCCTTTACTAGCAGTGATGATTCTTAGACTTGATCCCACTAAAATTCTTGCCCAATTTTTCAGAGATGTCATTTCAAGGGTATCCATCCCAGTACTGGTTGAAATAGTAGGGAACTGGCAACAACATGAATGTTCATGGAGAGGGGATGGGATCCATCATTTCTGGTCCACATGGACGAATGAATGCTTTGCAGCTAGGAAAGTGGGGACAGGGTGTGTACCTCATGAAAGGGGAGACCTCAGGATTCTCTTAGGTGGGAAGCATGAGGACCAACCATCTGCAGCCTGGATCCCATCTGTAAGACCACAAAGAGGTGAAATAAACAGAGATGTCAATAAATCTGCTTGTGTGAGAGACAGAGATAGAGAGAGACAGGAGAGAGACAGAGCCTGAGAGAGGTGCACCAAACCATTCATGATGGTCACCTCTGGGGGTGGGATTTGCAAACCTCTTCTCTTCTCCTTTAGGTGGTATTTCAATTCTTTATAATATGTGTATATCACTTTATAATATGCGTATAATTCTAAAAAGATTAAAATCATGTTAAGTGTGATCCATTTATCACTCATCGTTGGAATAATTAAAGTAACATCATTTCATGTTTTAAAGATTTATTACAAGGACAGTAACCACTTATGAGGGTAAAATAATGAATTCTAAAGGAATTAAGAATCAAATAGGGCTTCCCTGGTGGCGCAGTGGTTGAGAATCTGCCTGCCAATGCAGGGGACATGGGTTCGAGCCCTGGTCCGGGAAGATCCTGCATGCCGCGGAGCAACTGGACCCGTGAGCCACAATTACTGAGCCTGCATGTCTGGAGCCTGTGCTCCACAACAAGGGAGGCCGCGATAGTGAGAGGCCCATGTACCGCGATGAAGAGTGGCCCCCGCTTGCCACAAGTAGAGAAAGCCCTCGCACAGAAACGAAGACCCAACACAGCCATAAATAAATTAATTAATTAATTAAAAAAAGAATCAAGTAAAGAACAAAAGCTATTGGTGACTCAGTTCCAGGCCAGCTAGGCAGCAGTGAATGGCAGGGTTGGGGCAAGTTTCTCCCGGAGGTTGTATATGTTCTGAATCAGCATCCAGTAGAGGTGAGGGAAATGTGGGTAAGACTTGTACACTGAAAACAACAATTGCTTGTTGAAAGAAACTAAGAGAGAGCTAAATTCATGGAAAATAATCCCATATTCATGGATCAGAAGGCTTAATTCTATTAAGACGGCAATACTCCACAAATAAAGATTCAAGTCAATCCCTACCAAAATTCCAGGTGGTGTTTTGCAGAAATTGACAAGCAGTCTAAAATTCATGTGGAAAAAGGGCTCAGAATAGATCAAAGAATCTTGAAGAACAAAGTTGGAGGTATGGAGAGCCAGACAGAACCCCATGGTTGGTATAAAGACAATTTAAGCTGAAGATACTTGAGATTCAATAGATGCAGGAAAAAAAGAGCTTTCTTGGAGCTTCCCTCATCTGAATAAAAGCAGAAACTTCTGAGAAATGACCACTGCTGTAAATTCCCTCTTCAGGGTGGCTTCTATTCCCAGGAGAGAGACCAAGAGTAAACCCACCATAAGTCCCTTCTGTGAGGTGTTTTATGACCCTGAAGAAGACGCAAACATTATCACAAACTTTCTCATATCCCATTGTTTTCCGAAGAACCTGTTTGTCTTTCCTGAAGAAACCTCTCTGTTCTTCCCATAGAAGCCAATTCTCCCCTCACCCTTTCCCTGCTAAGTTAGGTTATAAGCCTTTGACTCTCATTATTTAGCACTGAGTGACTGTTTTGGTTGGCTCCTGTGTGCATGGAAACAAACATTTTCTCCTGTTAACCTGTCTTCTCTAAGTTTAATTTACAAGCCCCAGCCACTAATCCTGAGAAAGTCGAGGGAATTGTTTTCTTTTTTCACAGTTTTGGTGAACACAAAGGGAAGGCTGGGGCACACCACTCACTCCAGAGGCTGTGATGGATTCTCAGGACGTCTGAAAGAACAAAGAAAAGGTAATAATTCTGACTAAGTCAGCCTCCCAGATATCTGCTCTGACTGGGTCAAATGAGGGCAGTGACAATCTCTCCTTGTCTTCTCCTTTGCTCATCTAGACTGGCATGAGGAAACACTTGGGGGGACCTCTTCTCTGGGCGTTGTGATTTTGCATGGCCCTCAGTTCTGGGTCCTCTCAGTGTCCTTTCCCTCCAGGTACAGCATTGCTTTCCCGTTTGCCCCATTTGGTATCCTGGGAGATTGGCCTGGATCCATTGAGAGTGTTCCCTCTGTGTCTTTCCTCCTGCAAGGAACACTGGTTGTATAGCCTGAGTGTACTGGCAGCCAACTGTCACATTTGGGTCCTTAGAATTTGTAGTTGGTTGTCCAGAAATGTGGGTTGCACCCCACTTGAGGCTGATGTGCTACTTAAGGGGCTGCCAGCTCTCAGGGACTCATGTAGTCTTTATTTCTTTTGGCTGTCTTTGGGAGTGACTCTGTATCACGGCTGCTCTTTTTTCAACCTCTTTAGTGACATCTTTTTGTCCATTGTTGAGCTATAATAAGGCTTATTGGTTTTGAGGCACGTTTAGGAATAAGTATACCTTTGGAAACCGCCTGGGAGGGGAAAAAAGGGTTCAATACAGGAGAATTTACTGGTTGTCCTGGCCAAACACCTGATAAGATATTTGCAAGGATATTTTTAAAAGGTTCTCATCCCCTAATTGTCCATCGACAGATGAATGGATAAAGAAGATGTGGCATATATATACAATGGACTATTACTCAGCCATAAAAAGGAACGAAATTGAGTTATTTGTAGTAAGGTGCATGGACCTAGAGTCTGTCATATAGAGTGAAGTAAGTCAGAAAGAGAAAAACAAATACCGTATGCTAACACATATATATGGAATCTAAAAAACTGATGCTGATCAACCTAGTGGCAGGGCAGGAATAAAGACGCAGATGTAGAGAATGGACTTGAGGACACAAGGCTGCAAGGAGAAGCTGGGACGAAGTGAGACAGTAGCATTGACATATATACACTACCAAATGTAAAACAGATAGCTACTAGGAAGCTGCTGCATAGCACAGGGAGATCAGCTCGATGCTTTATGACGACCTAGAGGGGTGGGATAGGGAGGGTGGGAGGGAGGCCCAAGAGGGAGGGGATATGGGGATACCTGTATACGTACAGCTGATTCACTTTGTTGTACAGCAGAAACTAGCACACATTGTAAAGCAATTATACTCCAATAAAGATGTAATAAATAAATAAATGTTCTCACCCTAAAACAAATATCCTATTGAAACCTCTCAGATGATCAAATTTTTTAAAAAGACGAAGAAGTATCATAGCGAGCCTAAGATCACTTCCTTAACAAAACAAAAGAACGGAAATCAGATTTAGAGGAAAAAATAAAATCCATGTACACAATCAACCATCACCCCATATATATACACTCTGCTCATGCCATTCTTCAGATGCCCCTGGAGAAAACCCTCTCCGAGACTGCAAATGGCCAGGTCCTTGGCCAGAACCTCCTGCTAATTTTCAGAACTTGGCCCCATTGGAGGCTGCTCTTCAGGCCTGAGAGGAGTGATTTGTGAGGCCTCCTCTGCTAAGACCACCTGGGCTAAAATGGAACCATGCGCTCTGAGCGAGACAGAGCACGCCAAGCCTTTGTGGAAGGATTCGTGAAAACATCCCAAAGGCACACAGCTCTAATCCGCACACGAGAATTCTTTGATTTACATCTTAGTTGGAAATCTTCTCCTTGTTATAAAGAGGCAAATCCAAGATAGTGAAGTCGGATGGACAGTTCAGCCTCTTGAAATGATCACGGAGCAAGATATGCAATTCCTTGAAGAATTAAAAACAACCATCCTTGCTTTACTAATCTCATCTGCACGAAACAGAAATGCAGCTGTAGGAGGAATTCAAAGCCCACCCACCCTTCTTATCGATATGAAAGTCTCCACTTTCTTCTCATGTCTGGGCGTTGGGAAGAGAACTGTCCGACACTCCAGAATGAAGATAAACTTAAATAGTAATTGCCCTACATCTCTGATAACAGGAAATATGCCCCAGAAATTCTTATTTTAAATGCTTCCATCCTTCCCCAGGCCCTTCTCCCAGCAAGAGCTGTGTCTTTAAATGTGAACATCCAAGGAAATAACTCTAAGTTGAGGGTGTCTTGCCTTTAATTGTGCTTCTTGCCTCCTGTCATAAAACATGAGACATTTCAAAAATATATCATGGACTTCCCTGGCAGTCCAGTGGTTAAGACTCCGGGCTTCCACTGTGGGGGGCACGCGTTCGACCCCTGGTCGGGGAAACTGCATGCCACTTGGTGCAGCCAAAAAAACAAAAACAAAAACAAAAATATATTATTATTAAGGATATTTGAACACGATTTACAGTATTCAAGATATTCAACTAGTCTCAAGGTTGATAATATTTCTTGAAAAAAATTAGACATTTATTTCTTCACCTCATAAGTGCAATTAACACCCCCTCCCCCCCCAAAAAAAATCCGCAATGCTTTCTTGCCTATCATGCCCAACCGTTGAACAGTAACTTACTCCACTAAAATCACTACCTGAGACCAGAAAGGAAAAAGCTAATTGTAGACAAACTAGATATTTTATCCACTCAGATTGATTTAAAAAAAGAAAAACAAGATGGATACATAGTATTTCCAGAAATTCCACTGTCCAGAATTCAGTCCACAGCCTCCATAAGATTACATATCAGGGCAAATCAAAAATCTGAAAAGTCTTCTCCCCATATATTAGTGAAAAGCTTTAGCTCTCGCTAGGCAAGCAATCTTTGTCTTCCCTCCGCCAGAAACACAGTTCAGAGTCTGCTATTTCACAGAAACAGATGATTTTGTATGACTCCGTTTTACTGACTCACGGCCAAAATTTTGGAAATTTCTCTATATGCACTTGTCTGGATGATTATGTATGTCTCTTATTATGGGGGGGGGTCCCCATCCAAGAACCTAGGAGGGTAGAGGGAGAATTATTCTTCCTCCCATTCACATGTAATGAAATACTATTCAGAAATAGGAAGGAATAAACCATCAACCCATGCACAAAACATGGGTGAATCTTACATGTCTATTGCTAAGTGAAAGAATCCAGTCTGAAGAGGCTGCACACTGTATGACCCCATTTGTATGACATTCTGGAACAGGTAAAACAGAGATGGTAAACAAGTTATGGGGTGGGCATTGAAATATTCCACATGATAATTTAATGTTGGATACCTGCCACTATGCATTAGTTTAAGCCCATGGATTTTTACAACCCAACACGTAAATAATATATAATCAAATTTAGTTATTTAGGATATGGGAGTTTCACAGGATGGAATAGAGAATGTGACAAGGAATCTAACTGATTTAGAAGTACACAAAACTCACTGTTGGTGGGGTGAGGTGTGGGGGGGCCAAAGGTACTTGACCTAATTAACCATGGAAAACAATGGAATCTGTAGAACGAAGGCGAAATGTACCATATCCATAAATACTGGAGTCTCAGCTCCTTCCCATGGTGATAGAAGCTACCAATACTGAAACTACTAAACCTGTAATCTGGGCGGAGCAATGGAGCAAGCAACGAGCTCAATAAATGACGGAGGTGGGAGCCAGTTATCTTACACTCGGAGTGGGAAGTTTCAGATAAGCAAAGGAGGACGGTTACAGTAGCCATGTAATAATGGACAGATTATATTTCCTCAATTTTAAAAACTTCTGTGCATCAAAAGGTGATATACAGAGAGGGAAAATACAGCTCACAGAATGGAAGAAAATATTTGCACATCATATATCTGACAAGAGTCTGTTCTTCAGAATATATCAAGAACGTTTACAAATCATCAACAAAAAGACAACCCAATTTTTTTAGTGGAAAAGGACTTGAAGAGGCACTTCTCTAGACAAGAAATACAAATAGTCAATAAATTCTTAAAAAGACCTCAAACATCAGTAATCATAATGGAAATGCAAGTTAATACCACAGTGCAATCCCCCTCTACACATACTAGAATGGTTATTTAAAAAAAATAGAAAATATCAAACGTTGCCAACAATGTAGAGAAATTGGAACTCTTAAGCATTGCTTGTGGAAATGGAAAATGGTGCAGCCTATGTGTACATTTTTGACATTTCCTCAGAAAGATAAAAATACAGTTACCAGGCTTCCCTGGTGGCTCAGTGGTTAAGAATCTGCCTGCCAATGCAGGGGACACGGGTTCGACCCCTGGTCCGGGAAGATCCCACATGCGGCGGAGCAACTAAGCCCGTGCGCCACAACTATTGAGCCTGCGCTCTAGAGCCCTTGAGCCCCAACTACTGAGCCCTCGAGCCACAACTACTGAAGCCCGCGCACCTAGAGCCTGTGCTCCACAACAAGAGAAGCCACTGCAATGAGAAGCCCGCGCACCGAAACGAAGAGTAGCCCCCACTCGCCGCAAGTAGAGAAAGCCCGCGCGCAGCAACGAAGACCCAATGCAGCCAAAAATAAATAAATAAACTTATTAAAAAATATACCTATACAATTACCTTATTACCTTATGGTTCAACAACTCCACTCCTAGATATAGACATCAAAGAATTGAATAATAGGTGTTCAAACAAACAAAATATATATATATATATACGAATATTCATAGCAGCACTGTTCACAAGAGCCAGAAGGTAGAAGTGACTGAAATGTCCATCAAAGGGCGAATGGATAAACAAAATGGGTAGATCCATAAACTATCCTATTATTCTACTATACAAAGAAATTAAGTAAAATGGCGCAGCCGCTGTGGAAAACAATACGGCAGCTCCCCAAACACTTAAGCAGTTAACGTACGATCTGTCAATTCCACTTCAGGGCATAGACTCAAGTATTTGAAAGCAGTAAGTAGAACGGTTATTTGTGCAACCATATTCATACCAGCATCATTCACAATGGCCAAAAATGTGGAAGCAACCCACGTAACCATCGACTGATGAACAAATAACAAAACGTGGTATATGATATGATTCAGCCTTTAAAACTAAGGTAATTCCCACACATCGCACACATGATGAAACTTGAAGTCACCATGCTAAAACTAAGCTGGTCACAGGACAAGTATTACATGATTCCACTTACATAAGGTATCCAGATAGGTCAAATTCGGAGACAAAGACAATGTGGTTGCCAGGGGCTGAGCGGAGTTAGTGTGTAATGGACAGAGAGTTTCACTTGCGGAAAATGAAGAAGTCCCAGAGACGGATGGTGAGAATGATTGTACGACAATGAGAGGCAGCTAATGCCGCAGGACTGTACACTTAAAACGCTTAAATGGTAAATGTCATGTTACACATTTCTAATCACAATGATAAAAAAAGTTAAGTACTGATATGCATTACAACATGGGTGAACACTGAGCTCATCCACAGCCAAAGGCTCACAGAAGAGGCCACCAAACACAGACTCGCATCATGTGCTCTAAACCCCTGAAGACTGTAAAAATAAGGGGAAATCTCAGTAACGATTCCAGAAAAAGAAAACTGGGTCAGGATGCAAAGAGACATTTCCAAACAGCTGGAAAACCTGCTGAAAGTTGAAGTGGGCCTGTGGATTAAATTATAAAGTGGAAACCTTTTGATTTACTCATTTTGGGGTTATATGCTGGCTCCTGGGGAGAGTGTCCCTATTTTGGGTAAAATAAACTGGAATATTTCATGTGAAGTGGCAAATGTGAGCACTTTTTACTGTTATTGAAAGTGTTCTGTATGTTTGAAATGACTGGGAAGTAAATTACTTTTTAAAACAACCATGACAATACCATGTCAGAAAAGCAGAGGAGATATCAAACCCTAACTCTGACCCCTAACCCTAACCCAACTAATGGTCCAGTTCAACCTTTCATTCATGAGTGACCCTTAGAGAGTGCCGTCCTCCTAGAGGTGTCAGGGAGATGGGGAAAAAAGGAGAGAAATGTGGGCCAGTTACCCTTAACGCTAACATAACCCTCAAACCCTAATCCCTAATCTCTATGCCTAAATTCACTACTCCTAACCCTAACTCTAACCCTAACCCTGTAACCCTCTAACTCTAGCCCCTAGACCCCTTGGCCCTAGCCCTAGTCCTAAGCCCTAAATCCTAAAACCTAGCTTTTGTCCTAGCCCTAACCCTAGCCCTATCCTGTACTCTAACCCATACCCTAACTAACCCATACTCCAACCCAAACCTGAACCCTAGTCCCTGACTCTTAACCCTTGAACCCTATCTCTAACTTCTGATCCCTGAACCCTATCCTAGATCTTGGACCCCCGACCACTGTCTCAAACCCTGATCCTGACCCTAACTACTAAACCCTAACTTCTCACCATAATCCTAATCTAAGATAATTAAAGAGAATAAGAAACAGCCAGAAAAGCAAGAAGGAAACCGAGAGAATGTGGTATCGAAAAAAGCAGTCGAATGCTGCTGAGAGTCTGGTATAGCTAAGCCTGGAATGTACTCACTATATTTGGCACCAGAGACATCACTGATGACATTGGCATGTGCAATTTCTGTAGTGTTGGGCATTCAAAGTAGGTTGGAGTGGGCTTGAATGAATGGGAGTGACCAAAGAAGGCAGAGGCTCAGCTGTGATGACATGCAACTTCAAAGAGTAGCAAAAGTAATAATAATAATAATAATAATCTATTCTGGGGGAAGGGGAGCAAAGATGTTGGTATCAAAGTCCGAAGTGTCTGGCTGTGAACTTCACCAGCCACCAATGAAAATACACCCCCAAAAGAGAGTACCTGGTAGCCTTCCAGTTTACGGTCCAGCATGCAAGGAGTTCAGAAGTTGACACTCTGTCCTAACAAGTAAGAAGCTAAACTGAAAAACCACCAGCTATTCTTAGAGAGGTGAGGTCACAGAGCAAACCACTGCCCCCCAAAATGAAGAGAAAGACAGGCAGAGCAGAAACCCACAAGTAGAAACACATCGCAGGAACCAGCATCAGGAAAGGTAAACCTACCTACTGTAATTGACAAGTCACTGAACACTCAGTGTGGACAAATCTGAGAGCTAAAAACTCCAGGGTGGGCCCAGTCTTAGGGGAGCTCCCACACTTTTGTGAGTTTTACCTCCAGGAGAGCTCCAGGTCTTCACAGTGAATATTGGAGAAAAATCCCTCATGCTTCCAGCAGAAGGAAAGGAAAAATAACTACTTTAAAATACACCAGGGCATTCTGTTCTTAACAAGCCTGCCCTCAGGAGAAACCATTTTGCCAGAGCCTGACCTGTTAGGGTTTTATGAGAGCTCAACCAAACTGACAGAAGAGAAATACTCAACTCCAGCTAGCTCTATCCATCCTGTTCCACCTTAGGAGGGAAAAAACTGGTGAAGTTCACAGTCCAGGGGCACAGGCTCACCAAAGACTGAGGCCTAGTCACAGGACTACAGAGCACTTCTGTTCTCCCACATCTAACATCACATTACTAAGGCCTATTTACTACAGTTCCTTTTACTTAGTACATGTCCAACTTTCAACAAAAATTACAAGGCATACTCAAAAGCAAAAAACATAGTTTGAAGAGACTGAACAAGCATCAGAACCAGAGTCAGATATGGCAAGAATTTGGAATTATCAGATTGGGAATTTAAAACAATATTTATTAATATGCTAAGGGATTTACTGGAACAAATAAATAACATGGATAATGTAAGAACAGAAATGGAATTTTTAAGAATTAGTTAAAAAGAAATGTTAGAGATCAAAAATACTGTAACAAAAATGAAGAACATTTTCGATGGGCTTATTAGGATCCGGGTTGTGGCTGAGGAAAGAATCTCTGAGCTTGAGGATATAAAAACCAGGACAGAATATCCAAGACAAAAGGTGTAACATACACATAATGGAAATACCAGAAAAAAACCCAGAACAGAACAGAAGCACTAAAGCCTGAGAATTTCCACCAAATTAATGTCAGACACAAAAACAGAGACCCGGGAAGCTCAGAGAACACCAGCAGGATAAACGCCACCAAAAAAAAAAACACACCTAAGCATACCATATTCAAACTTCAGAAAAACCAACATACAGAAAAAAACCTTGAAAAAAACCACAGGGAAAAAACATCTTACCCATGAAGTAACAAAGGTAAGAATTACATACTTCTCAGAAGCCAGGAACGCAAGAAGAGAGTGGAGTGAAGTACTTACAGTACTGAGAGAAAAAACCACGAAGCTAGAATTCTATGCTCTATGAAAGTATCTTTCAAAAGTGAAAGAGAGGGCTTCCCTGGTGGCGCAGTGGTTGGCAGTCCGCCTGCCGATGCGGGGGGCGCGGGTTCGTGCCTCGGTCCGGGAGGATCCCGCATGCCGCGGAGCGGCTGGGCCCGTGGGCCCGTGGGCCATGGCCGCTGGGCCTGCGTGTCTGGAGCCTGTGCTCCGCGGCAGGAGAGGCCACAGCAGTGAGAGGCCAGTGTACCGCAAAAAAAAAAAAAAAAGTGAAGGAGACTTTTTCAGACAAACAAAAATTGACCTGCCTTGCAAGAAATGTTATAAAGAAGTTCTTCAGAGAGAAGGAAAATAATGTAGATCATAAACTTGGATCCACATCTACCATCAGAGGATGAATAAGTGAAGGTAAAACTTTTCATTTAATTTTTCTTTTTCTCAGTTGCTCTAATAGATAACAGTTTATTCAAAATAATAATGTCAACAATGCATTCAGTTATGTGTGCTTATATATAAGTGAGATAAAGGACAGGTGGAAAGAATAGGAGTATTTCATTATTATAAGGCACCTGCACTACCTGTGAAGTGGTATAGTGTTATTAACCGGACTTGAATATTTTATAAATGTACATTTCAAACTCTAGGGCAACCATCAAAAATGTAAAAACAAAATAAGCATGATTGATATGACCGGAGAGGGGAGGAAATGGAATCATATAAAATTAAAATGCTCAATTAAAACCCCAAAAGGCAAAAAAAAAAAAAAAAGTAGGAAAGACAAAATAGGAAAAAAAGAACAAGGGCAACAAATAGAAACTAGGAACAAATAGATAGATATTAATCAAACAATATCAATAATCACTTTGAATATCAATTGTCTAAATATACCAATTACAAGACAGATTGTCAGAGTGAATCAAACAACAAGACCCAGCTATCTGCTGTCTAAAGTAAATGCACGGAGAAAGATATATCATACTAACACCAATTAAAAGAAATCAGGAGTAGCTATCTTAATTTCAGATAGAGAGGACTTCAGACCAAGGAAAGTTATCAGAGATAAAGAGAGGTATTACATAATGATAAAGGGGTCAATATTTCAAGAAGACATGCAATCCTTAATGTATGTACCAAACAACAGGGTGTCAAACTACTTGAGGCAAAAAGAAGAACAGCAATGAGAAACAGATGATTCCAGTATTATTTTGAGACTTCAACACCCCTCTCTCAGAAATGGACACAGCCAGCAGGCAGAAAATCAGTGAGGACGTAGCTGAACTCAATAGCACCTTCAATCAACTGGATATAATGGACATCTATACACTACTTCATCCCACAACAGCAGAATACACATTCTTCTCAAGCTCACATGGAACATATACCAAAATAGACCACATTCTGGGCCATGAAACACAACTTAACAAATTTAAAAGAATACAAATCATACAATGACTACTCTAATTCCGTTCCAAAAGGCTCTTTTGCCAGACAGCCTTTGAGTGGGGACTTTCCCTAGGTTAGCACCTAATTACCCGCTGAAGCCCAGCTCACTTCCCCTGTTGCTTTCTCTCGGCGTCCTGCGCACTTTCTTCAGAGGCTTTGTCTGTAATTTTATTACAACAGCTAGTTGATTTACACGTCTGCCCCACTGGAAGGTCAGCGCCAAGATGGCAGCTCTGTTGCTCTCCGCTGTACCCTCAGTCCCCACAAGGAATGCCTGTCTTAGCCCACAGCTGCCCTCAACAGGTACTTCTTGAATAAATCAATGAATGCCCCTGAGCCGGCATCTCACTGCCGAGCTGTGTGGAGGGAGAACTAGGTTCCCTGATAAACCTGGCTCAGTCGTGGCTGTCGCAATTCTCGGTTAACAACAATGGAGTAGAAAAATATGCTCATGGGACTTCCCTGGTGGCGCAGTGGTTAAGAGTCCGCCTGCCAATGCAGGGGATACAGTTTCCATCCCTGGTCCGGGAAGATCCCACATGCCGCAGAGCAACTAAGCCCGTGCGCCACAACTACTGAGCCTGCGCTCTAGAACCCGCGAGCCACAGCTACTGAGCCCTCGTGCCACAACTACTCAAGCCCGTGTGCCTAGAGCCCGTGCTCCGCAACGAGAAGCCACTGCAATGAGAAGCCCGCGCACCGCAACGAAGAGTAGCCCCCTCTCGCTGCAACTAGAGAAAGCCCGCGCGCAGCAACAAAGACCAAAAATAAATAAACTTTTTTTTTAAAAAAAGAAAGAAAAATATGCTCAGAATCGCCCCAAGAGAGAATTACAAACTTTAGAAATCACCTAGTCTTCTGCCTCCCACACATGAGGCCCCACCCCCCCCCCACTTTCCCCAGCGCTGGTCTGCGCCCCTTCCATCACCCCCAAAGAAGCCCCGCACTCGGGCACCAACGCCCACACAAGACTCCGGCCCCACACCTATGGTCCACCCACCGCACCTGAGCACCCTGCCCCCGTGCCTGCACCCCGCCCCACACGCCACAGGCCCCGCCCCCACGCCTCAGGAACGCTTCCCCAGTCGTTCCCCCCGCGGCCGCCCAGTCACTCCCCAAGGCCTACAGCCGCTTGAACCCTGGCTCAGCCCCGGGGCCAAAGCCCACCCCAGACTCCGGCTATTGGAAGCCCCAGGCCGGCCCGGTCCGGGTACTCATTGACCGGCAGTACTCTCGCCCGGCACTGGACTAGCCAGCCAGCCCCCGGCGAGGTCCTTCAGGCCTTTGGCCGGGCAGCCCTCCTAGGGTCCTTGCGCGGTTGCGTAGCATCTGCGAGGACGCGGGCAGCGCTGGAAGCTGAGTGAACCGCGGTTGGGACCCGGGCTGACTCGCGGGGTCCGAGACAGGGCAGGGTCCGGGACGGGGCGGGATCCGAGGGGGACTCGGGGCCCTGAGGGCGGCTGGCCGTGGGCGGACCGACCTGCGGCGCTCCTGGTCTCCAGCCCTCGCCCGGGAACGGCCGAGAAGACGAAGTCGCGCGGGTGGCGGCCTCGCATGTGGGAACCGCCCCTCCAAGGCCGTCCTCGGGCCCTTGGCCAGTGCGGGGAAGAACGGGACAGTGGGTTCTGGCAACGGTAGGGGGAGGGGGGGCGAAGGCAGCCCAGCCTGGCTGCGGGGGTAAAGTGGTTCTCAGACCTGTTTGGTGCCCGAAAACTACTTGAGTGAAAGAGAACTTATCCACTGGGTGGCGAGGACATCGACACCCATTGAAGGTCTTTGAGAACGGGTTTGGCCGCGTTTGGCTTCCGAACAGGTCGCTCCAGCTTCAGGGTGGAGGTAGAAGGGACAGCCCCTCATTATGCTTATCAGGCATCTGCCACTTCCCAGTCACTGCTTTTGAGGCTGAGGGTACCTCGGTAAAGAAGGCTGAGTCCCTACCTGAGCAGAAACAGTAGCATTGCAGTTAGGGAAACTCAGGGGTCCTGTCGGTATTTTCCACCCTTGTGTGCACGTCTGTCATAGCTCTTGCCACAGTAGACTGCCATCGTGTCTCCTATCCGGGTGCAAGATGTACCCGTGATGAACCCTCAGTAAGTGCGAGCACTGATGCTGCGTTGTCGTTGCATCATTTTTGTGCCGAGTTAACTCGGAGTGTGGACTGCGGCACATTCCCAGTAATGTTCGTGAAGTTATATTTGGGCTTAAGGACATGAGGGTAGTGGAATAGAGCTAGAGGTTGTTACGCCTCGATGTTGGCGTCGGGTGGCTGGTGATGTATTGTGCAGACAGGGAACGTGAGGAGCGACTTCGGGGTGGGCAGGGCTTAGGTTTCACAGGTTATTTTTGCCTGTGTGGAATAGTTCGCTGTTCAGAATCTGGTAGGCAGTTGCACACCTGAGTCTGGCACTGAGGGAAGCGATCTCTGTGGAGATACAGATCTGGCATCATCAGCATGTAGGAGATACCTAAAACCAGTAGAGGCTGGAATAACCCTAGAGAAGAGGGTCTGGGGAATGCCTAGTTGAGAGAGGAGAAGGCAGCTACTGATGGCAGTATGATGGAAAATGAAGTGGAAGTGAGAAGCATGAGGTAGAGGATCAGGAATACAGGTTAGGGTTCTTTGGCTGTGTGATCTGTCATTCAGTGATGAGAATTCAGGCTTACAGAGCCCTCTTTGTCAGACAGTGTCTCAACTCAATCATGTGATGTGGGCACTGAGTTTTGTCCCTGCTTTACAAGTGAGAAAACGCTTGTAGGTAAAACTTGCAAAGCTTCAACATGGCTTTAGAATAGTCTCTCCAGGTGGGAGTGGGAGCTGTGGTTCTGAGCATAGCTGAAGTAAAGAGATGACATAGGGTAAACCACTCTCAGAAGATCTGGGTGGGGACAAGATTACAGCCCCATGATTCAGCAAGTGCTAGCCAGGTGGGTGGTGAATAGAGAAGGATGTAAGTGTTTCCTTGGGCCCCTCTCTTGTCAGCTCATTGTCTCCCCTGTCCAGGAAGAGGAAGTGGATTTGGTGGAGGGGACTTCTCATCTCTTTAACAACAGCCTCTTCTTGATCTTCCCAGACGGTGACAAGACCCCCCTCCCCTGAGCTGATCCCCTTTCTACAGCCAGGAGCCAATGGCCGGGGACAGAGCCAAACCCTGTGAGCTGGACCAAGAGAAATACGATGCCGATGACAATGTGAAAATCATCTGCCTGGGGGACAGCGCTGTGGGCAAGTCCAAGTATGTTGGGAGATTAGGGAAGAAATGCCAGGCCCAGAGTGGGTCTAGGTTGTTAGAAAAATCCTCCAGAGGCATAGAGGAGCATGGCTTCTATGGGAGTGGTGAGAGAGTAGTCTTGGCTGGAGCCCAGGTCTGCATGGGGGAACAAGGGAGCGTCACATCAGCAGCTGTGTGTGTTTGGGGAGGAGGGCGTCCCCAGGGGCAAGTCACAGGACTGAGGAAATTGAGCTTTATCCATGAGTCCTGGCAGAAAGTATGGGACCGGTCACCCTAGAGACTACTGAAGCAGTCCTGGTGAGGTGAGAGCTGGGGTATTCCTGTGTGTGGTATGGGGCTGAGAGACTGCAAGATGCAGACAGTGGGAATGGGGAGAGGAAAGTGTGAGAAGTGTGACTGGCACAACCAGCGACAGGTCGAAGAAAGGTGGTGAAGATACTGTCTTGAAAGAACTCAGAGTTGAGAAGAGTGGATAGAAATGATGCCTGACTATAATCAGCGTAAAGATTTTTTTTTTCTTAAAAGATTTAATTTTTATTTATTTTGGGCTGTGTTGGCTCTTGGTTGCTGCGAGCGGGCTTTCTCTAGTTGCAGTGAGCGGGGGCTACTCTGTTGAGGTGAGTGGGCTTCTCACTGCGGTGGCTTCTCTTGTTGCGGAGCGTGGGCTTTAGGCGCGCGGGCTTCAGTAGTTGTGGCACACGGGCTCAGTAGTTGTGGCTCGTGGGCTGTAGAGCACAGGCTCAGTAGTTGTGGCGCATGGGCTTAGTTGCTCTGCGGCATGTGGGATCTTCCTGGACCAGGAATGGAACCCGTGTCCCCTGCATTGGGAGACAGATTCCCATCCGCTGCGCCACCAGGGAAGTCCCAGGGTAAAGATTGACACACTCTTTTAACTGACTTCAGTGCCTCTGTGCACAGGCGTGGAGCTTCCCCTGAAGGGAGGCTCTGCAGTGCTGGCAGCTTGTCTCCACAGGGTGTGAGCCTGTTTCTCAGCTGTCTTGGACCAGTGGGGCACACATCCATTTCTGCCTTCGCAGGATGAGGGTAAACTTGCCCCTAACCAGATGCCTAGTTTAGTCTTATACCCAGGTGCCCCAGTTCCACCTTGGTTTCCACTTTTATCTGTTATTAACATATCCTTAGACCCAGGTAGCTGTCAGTAATTCCCTAGGGGCTTTGCTGATTGGGGCAGAGGTCACTAACTTTTCTCAGCCTCAAGTCTGTTTATTTTAAAAGGTGCCCTGGGAAAAGCAAAGCAGGAACTTGTGGCGGGAATCCTAAACTCAGGTCCTCATCTAAATGTCCAGACTTTAGGTGTGAGCAGGATTGTCATGCTGTAAAATGTCTAGGAAGCAACTCACAATAACTGTTTTCTCATCACAGTGCTCTGGCTAGAACTGCCAGTACTGTGTTGAATAGAAGTGGCAAAAGTAGGCATCTTCTTGTTTCTCATTATAAGGGAAAGCTTTCAGTCTTTTGCAATTGAGTATTAACTGTGGGGTTTTCATATATGGCCTTTATCCTAGAGGTAATTACCTTCTATTCCTAGTTTTTGTCATGAGATGGTGTTGGTTTTTGTCAAATGCTTTTTCTGCATTTGTTGAGATGAATATGTAGGATTTTTCCTTTGTTCTATTAATATGATATGTTTGATTAATTTTTTTAAGTTGAACCATCCTTATACTCTGAGAATAAATCTCCCTTGGTCCTTTTGATGGTGTATAATCCTTTTAATATGATTTGCTTTGCCAGTGGATTTTTTTGAGGATTTTTACAACTAAATTCATGAGGAGTATTGGCCTGTAGGTTTCTTTTCTAGTAGTGTCATTGTCTGACTTTGGAATCAGGGTACCACTGGCCTCATAGAAAGAATTATGGAGTGTTCCCTCCTCCTCAATTTTTGGGAAGAGTTTGAGAAGGATTGGTGTTTGTTCATGAAATGGTTGGTAGAATTCACCAGTGAAGCCATCCAGTCCCGGACTTTTCCTTATGGGAGATTTTTGAATACTGATATAATCTCCTTACTTGGTATAGGTCTACTCAGATTTTCTATTTCGTCTTGAGTCTGTTTGGTACTTTGTGTGTTTCTAGGAATTTGTGCACTTCATCTCAGTTATCCAGCTTGTTCGTTCCTCGTATTCTCTTGTAATTCTTTTTGTTTCTGTAAAATTGATGTTACTGTCCCCAGTTTCAGTTCTGATTTTGATCATTTGTGTCCTCTCTTTTTTCTTAGTCTAGCTAAGGTTTGTTGATTTTGTTGATCTTTTCAGAGAACTAATTTCTGGTTACACTGATTTTTGTCTGTTGTCTTTCTATTCTGTATTTTGTTTATCTCCACTCTAATCTTTATTATTTCCTTCCTTCTGCTAACTTTGAGTTTAGTTTGCTCTTTCATGTCTACTACCTAAAGATGTACAGTTATGTTATTGATTTAATTTGACTAAATCTTCCCTATTTGATTTAATTTCCACCTTTTTGTGAAATTTCTTGTTTTTCTTCTGTTATTAATTTCTAGTTTCATTCCATTTTATTTGAAAAGATACTTTGTATGATCTAAGTCTTTTAAATTTTATTATGACTTTTTTTTGTGGCCTAACTCATGTTCACTTGAGAAGAATATGTATACTACTATTGTTGGGTGGAGTATTCTGTGTATGTCTGTTAGGTCTAATTGGTGGTTAGACCTAGTTAGTGTGGTTCAAGTCCTCTGTTTCATTGTTCTACTCATTATTGGAAGTGGGGTATTGAAATCTCAATATATTATTGTGCAACTCTCTATTTCTCCTTTTAGTTGTGTCAGTGTTAGCTTCATATATTTTGGGACTCTGTTGTGTGGTGCATATATGTTTATAACTTTTATATCTTTTTGATAGATTGAACTTTTTATCAATATATAATGTCCTCCTTTGTCTCTTGTAACATTTGTCACTTAAAAGTTTATTTTGTCTGACTGTAGTATAGTCACCCCATTTCTCTCTTGAATACTGTTTGCATGCAATATCTTTATCATCCTTTTGTTTTCCAACTTCTTTGTGACCTTGTATCTAAAGCAAGTGTCTTACAGTTAGGACATGCCTGGATCATGTTTTTTTAATATACACTCCCAATCTCTCACTTTTAGTTGGAGAGTTTTATCTATTCTCATTTGCAACAACAATAATTAAAGCTATTACTGATAAAGAAGGATTTACTTCTGCCATTTAGCTATTTGTTTTATGTCTCCAGTTTTTTTTCCTCAAGTACTCCATTACTTTTTCTTTTTTTTAATTTTTTGTAGTGTACTATTTTGAGTCCCTTCTTGTCTTGTATAATTTTTTTAGTTGTTTATTAATGGTTGCCTTGAAGATTATAATTAATATCTAAAATTTATAGCAGCCTATTTGAATACCAGTTTAGTTATAATAGTATACCAACACTCTGCTCCTATATATTTCTATCCCTCCCCTTGATATTGTTTTGTCACAAATTACAACTTTATACATTGTGATCATTAACATAGATTTACAATTATAGTTTTAGATATTTGTCTTTTAAATCATGGGAAAAAAGAGGAGTTACAAACCAAAAATATGAGAATACTGGTTTTGGGGTTTTTTTTTTTTTTTTTTGGCTGCGTTGGGTCTTTGTTGCTGCGCACAGGCTTTCTTCTAATTTCTGCAAATGGGGGCTACTCTTCGTTTTGGTGCACGGGCTTCTCATCACGGTGGCTTCTCTTGTTGCAGAGCACGGGCTCTAGGTGCGTGGGCCTCAGTAATTGTGATACACAGGCTCAGTAGTTGTGGCTCTTGGGCTCTAGAGCACAGGCTCAGTAGTTGTGGCACACAGGCTTAGTTGCTCTGCAGCATGTGGGATCTTCCTGGACCAGGGTTCGAACCCATGTCCCCTGCATTGGCAGGTGGATTCTTAACCAGTGCGCCACCAGGGAAGCCCAAGAATACTGGTTATTATCTTTACCTGTGTAGCTACCTTTACTGAAGATCTTTATTTCTTCATACAGCTTCAAGTTACTGTCTAGTGTCCTTTCATTTCAACCTAAAGGACTTATTGTACCATTTCTTATAGGACAGATATACTGGTAATAAGTCACATCAGCTTATGTTTATCTGGGAATGTCTTAATTTCTCCCTCATTCTTGAAGGATAGTTTGCTGAACATAGAATTCTTTTTTGACAATTTTTTTTTCAGGACTTTAAATATATCATTCCACTGCCTTCTGATCTCAGTGGTGTCTGATGAGAAGTTAGCTGTTTATCTTATTGAAGATTTTGTCTTTGAGTTTTGACATTTTGCCTATAATGTGGATCTCTGTGAGTTTATCCTGTTTGGAGTTTGTTGAGCTTCCTGGGTGTGTACATTCATGTCTTGCATCAGGTTTGGGAAGTTTTTAGCCATTATTTCTTCAACTAGTCTCTCTGCCCCCACCCCTCTTCTATTGATGATGCATGTGTTAGGATGATTTATGTTGTCTGATAGGCTCCTTAGGCACTGGTCATTTTTACTCATTTTTCTTTCTGCTTCTTAGACTGGATAATTCCAGTTGCTGATCCTTTCTTCTGCCTTCTCAAATATGCTGTTGAAACTGTCTAGGGAGTTTTTCATTTAAATTATTGTACTTCTCAGCTCCAGAATATCCATTTGGTTTCTTTTCATAATTTCTATCTCTTTATTAATACTCTCATTCTGTTTATATGTTGCTTTCTAATTTCCTTTGGTTCTTTGTCCATGGTTTTCTTTAGTTTTTTGAGCATATTTAAGATAATTGATTTAACTTCTTTGACTGGTAATTCCAGGGTCTGGATTTCTTCAGGTATTGTTTCTGTTAAATTCTTTTTATCATGAGAATAGGCTATACCTTCCTGTTTCGTTGTAGGCTTTGTAATTTTCTGGTTGTTAATTAGACATTCTGAGTATTTTGATGTGGTGACTTTGGAACTCAGATATTCCACTCCTCGGGTATAGCTGATTTCTGCTTGTTTAGAGCTGGAGTATCCACTTGTAACTTTCCCATATACTATTTTTGCAAAGTGTATATTCCTTCTTGTGTGTGGTCACTGATATTTCTATTCCATTATCTGTGATCATACAGTGACCTGATAAAGATTTCCTTAAATATTTGACTCCAAAAGGGGAAAGAAACAAAGAGGTATTCCTATCCCTTTAAATTTCCAATAGATGCCAGCAGGGGAAGACTCTGAAGCCTAAGAGAGCTGAGATCCGGCTCCTCGGCCAAACTTCTTGAGGAAAGTATCTCTACTGGAGCCAGACATTTGGAACACGGGTCACTGCCTAGCTGCAGTGGGCCTGAGGAGTGGGTGACCATTGCTGGTTTGTGCGTGTTGTTCTTTTGCACAAGACCAGCACTCTCCTTTTATCCAGCACTCTACTGGTCATTGTGTCCAGTCAGGTTCCAGAGTTCTGAAATAGTTGATTCTGATCATTTTTTCCAGTTATTGGTTGTTTCAGTTGAGGGAGTGACCCATAGAACTTCATACTCCATCCACCATTTTAAGTAATGTCCTCAAGTAATGTTCATTTTTTTCCTACATAGATATCCATTTGTTTCCACACCATTCCTTGATAAAACAATCCTTTACCCTGTTGACTTGCAGTAATGCTTTTGTTCTAAATCCAGTGACCATACACGTGGCTATATATATTTTAAGTGTGTGTTTACTGCCTGTCTTCACCCACTAGACTGTAAGCTCCATGAAGACAGGAATTTTCCTCTGTTTTGTTAAATGTTATATCATGGCACCTAGCATAGTATCTGGCAAATGGCAAGCACTCAGTAATTATTTTAAATTTTTTTGTACTAAAATATGTTTGTCCATTCTTCTGCTGAAGAACAGTTATGAAATTACAATTTTTATGGTATTAGACACAATATTGCAGTGAATATTTTTATGCCTATCATCTTGGGCACACAGTCTATTAGACTTGGGGTGAAATTGCCCAGTTTTAGGATTAGCTCAAACTTTGACTTATCCCAGTTGCTCTCCAAAGTAGTAGTATATTAAGTTCGCACTCCTACCAGCACAGTACAAGAGTTTCCACAAAATGTGCAACATTTGGTATCATACGACTTTTTCAACTTTGCTAATCTGAAGGATGTGTGTGCTATTTCATTTTATTTTAATTTGCATGAAAATCATTAATTTACATTAAAATCATTCAAGATTGAGCATCTTTTCATATGTTTTTTAGCCATTCTTCTGAATTGCCTGTTCATATTCTTAGGACCCAGGTTGTGTGTGTGTTCTCTTATTCACGTATCAGAGCTGTTCATAATCTCTGTATATTAATTCTTTGTCAGTGATTGGCATTGCACGTAGCTTCTCCCAGTCTGTGTTTTGTTTTGTTTTGTTTATTTCTTAACTTTTCATTTTGAAATAACAGATTTACAGGATGTTGCAAAGAGAATACAGAGAGGGCCTGTGTACCCTTCACCCAGTTTCCCCAGTGGTTATATCTTACATAACTGTAGTACAAGATCAAATCAGGAAACTGGCGTTAGTTCAATGCATATGTATAATTCTGTGTCATTTTGTCACATGGGTAGATTTGTGTAAGCATCACTGGACTCAAGATCCAAAACTATTCCATCACTGCAGAGGCCTCGGTCCTGCTGTCCATTTATAGTCACACCCACCCCACTTCACCTCCTACCACCCCTATTAACCCCTGTAGCCACTAATATTCTCCATCTCTATAATTGTGTCATCTTGGCAACATTGTATAAAAGGCATTATACAA
The DNA here is from genome assembly GCF_949987515.2 of Delphinus delphis. Taxonomy (NCBI): domain Eukaryota; kingdom Metazoa; phylum Chordata; class Mammalia; order Artiodactyla; family Delphinidae; genus Delphinus; species Delphinus delphis. The sequence goes on along the minus strand of NC_082693.1, from coordinate 102,240,298 downwards.
CGTGTGACCTTTTTCACTCAGCATAATACCCTTAAGATTTGTTCAAATTGTTGGGTATATCAGTAATCTTTTCCTTGCTATTGCTGAGTAGTAGTCCATATTATAGATGTACCACAGTTTGTTTATTCCCTAAAAGGAGGAAACTGGGGTCCCTGCCCACAGGGAAAGCATCTGTGGGTGCTGGGTCAGCGTTATAGCCGAAGGGTGTCAGGAACTTAAGGGGAGTCAGAAAGAGGGTGGGTGGGTGGTTCCTGGGCATTGTCCTTGAAAGGAAACTGTGTAGCTGTGGAAGGAGTGGGAGGGGGGAAGCCACAGCTGGCTTCCAAGTTTTCAACCCTTGGGTGGTGCAACAGGGGCAGGCAGGAGCGTTGAGGGATGCACCTGACCACTTGCACATTCTCCTTACAGACTTATGGAGAGATTTCTCATGGATGGATTGTATCCTTCAAGTTTTGAAATGCTCCTTGTTCCTGTGGCCCTTTCCACCCTCAGGCCAGCTCAGCCCCACTGCCCACCCCTTTGCTCCAGCGGTCCAGGGAGGAGGGATAAGTGAGTAAGTTCGCAGGTTTCATTTCATGCTGGCTTCTCACCAGCTGACCCACGTGGCATCACATGTAGTTGGTGCTGCATATTTTCAAGCTTACTCACATCTGGATCTGCTTTCTATTAGGAAAGCAGTGGAATGGCTAACAGTAAGTACCTCGTCAAATGCCTGGACTCAAACCCCGCCTCTTCCTTCTTAGTAGCTCTGGCGCTGGGCAAGTCACTTAACATCTCTGACCTCAGAGCTTGGGCTCTCTAATGTTTAAACATTCTCTGGTATGAGTCAACTTTGTAAAATAGGAAGCGCCAGCCCCACCCTCCTTCCGTGAATCGTTGCATTGTGCAGGTTTGGAATGAGACAATTGGGATGGTTTTTAAAAGCTTCCCAAGTGAGTCCGTTGAGAACTGGGGGTGAGAAGAACCCCAGAGCCCCCTGCTCCCTGCCCGGGGCCCCAGCCCCGCCGTGGTAGACTCTAAGTGTATCTTACTTCACCTTCTACCAAGTTCTCCTTTGCACCCACCCACCTGCATCATCCCAGCTCCGATGGTTAAACCACACAGCATCTTGCAGCTTCAGGAAATGTTATTCCCCAAGCTTTTTGATAGGGTTGCAAAAAGCAAACTACAGTTCATAAACAGTTTGTCAGCTGTCTGGCTTATGAAGACTTTTTTTCCCTGGAACTGTCATGTTGCTTCTTATGGCTGGGTTTCCTCTCTGGCCTGCAAGAGCCCCATCCATGGGGAGCTGGGGCATCCCCGCAGTCTCATTGGCCAACTACGTGATGCTGTTTCAGACAGCTGCTCTGTAAAATTCCATTCCATGTTTTCCCTTGGACTTAGGTGGCCAGGACATAATCCCAACCTCTCCCACCCCTCACCTTTCCATGGAGCTTGTGCCTGTGATATTTGAAGTTGATCCTCTGTCTGCAACACTCATTCAATTTAAAATCTAAATAACTTCTTAAAGAAGGAGAGAGAGAGCCCATTCCATCCCCCCAGCAGCCGCCCCCCCAGCACCTTGCTTACGTCTCTTTTCATTCATCTTTGCCCCTTAACCTAAGTGCAGTCAGCCCCGGCAGCTGTCCACACACGCCCTGACCCTGTACAAGCACACGGCCACGGTGGACGGCAAGACCGTCCTTGTGGGTGAGCAGCACAGTGCCGAGCCACACCACCTCTCAGGAGGGAGAAGTAGTGGGGGAGAGAGTCAAGCAGGGGGAAATGAGACCCCAGGCATGGATGAAGGGTGATAGGTACAACCCAGAGAGCCCGGAAGCCAGGGAGGGTGGGAGGAAGCACGCAGGGTTCTGTTCCGGTGCTCTTCAGCCAGTGTAAAGAAACAACAGGGTTGGTCTGAGTGTCATCTGCCACAAAGGGTTTGGCTTTAAATGTGGTCACAACCTTCCCCTTGGCCAGGCCACACGTCCGGCCTGACTGTGTCCACCCTCTGTGATCAGCACACATGGGAATTGGGCCTAGTTGTGACCTTGGAGCGTCCTGCATCTTATAGGTGGGGGAAGGAGGTCACTGACCCTCTCCCTCTTGGGGCTCCCTGTCTGTACTCTCCTTCCTCCTGGCCCTGGGTCTCCCTCTCACCCGCCCCCACGCACGCCCAGGTGCGTTACATCCTGACAACACACCCGCGAGCTGTGTGGTCTCCGTTGCTCCCCATCCTCCCACGGGTGCCTTTGTTTCCGAACACAGACACCGCACAGAGATGCTCAGCGTCTGGGGCTCTCTGCCCTTCATCCCCCATCAGGCAGTCAGAGCTGTGTTCACATTGCAGACTTTTGGGACACAGCAGGCCAAGAGCGGTTCCAGAGCATGCACGCCTCCTACTACCACAAGGCCCACGCCTGCATCATGGTATGAAACCAACTGGAGGGCAAAGGCTCTGGGCAAGTCTGGCCTGAGGGGTGAAGGGATGAAGGGCCCAGCAGGACTGAGCCCTCCTCACCAGGGCTGGGTGCTGGAGGGAAGGATTAGCGCAGGCTTCAGAGTGCACGTGCTTCCCAGAGGTTCGGAGTGAGAACACGCCAGAGCCAGCTTCTCTTCCGGGGGTGGGGGGATGTGTGGAGCCACCATTCCAGCGGGAGGAGCAAGTTCAGGGCCTCATCATCAGGCAGAGCATCTAAGAGTCCAACACAGTCCCTCCCTAATGGAGGCCTCCCTCATCCGCTGCTCTCTAGGGGCAGATGCTGGGGCTGAGCAGGCTCTGGTTCCCAGGGAGCTTTCCCCTCCAAAATGGCCCCCTCCTCCGTCTCAGCCTCTCACTTTGCTGTCTAGAGCACAGCCCTCAGAGGTCCAGCCCAGTAGCCAGTGGGTGACAGGTGCCGCAGGAGAGCCTGACACTCAGCTATGGCAAGGGCCACGAATAGAGAGAGGAACTGTAAGCCTGTGTCCTTTAGGACCTCCTGCCCACAAACTCACTGGCTCCTTTCTCAGGCTCTTCTGTCCCTTAAGCACAAGATCTCTTGAAATTTTCCAAACTTTAATGCTAGTACCTATAATGGGACAAAACAAAAGAGGGTAACAGGGTAAGGCAAATGGGGGCAGACTAGTGGCAGCAGTCGTGACCTCTTGCCTCTGACACATCTCCACTAGCTCCTTTTGGGCCCTCTTCTGAGACCTGGGGTGTTCGTCCTGCCAGCCTCCCTGCATACCTGTATGTGCAGGTGCCTACCACCAGCCCCGGCCTGCGGTAGGGGGCCTTGCCGGTAGAAAGCGCTCAGCCTCTCGTGACCACACGGGGACCTGATAGTCCCAGAGGGAGCTGGGGTTCCACCCTCCACCTTGAAAGCCCAAAGGGTATGCTCCTCAGCTCTCAAAACAAGGAAAGGAAGCTCAGGAAACCAGGCCTGGACAAAGTGTGACTGACAGTCACCATGGCAGGCAGCCATGGGAGGTGTGAAGCAGATTCCGGAAGTTTCATTACAAGCGTATTTTAAAAGAAGTCTTTATTGGGAATTCAAGACAAAGTAGTCATTTATTGAAATTGGGCCTGGAGAGTGCCATTAGAAGAGCCTCTCAGGTGGACCTCCTGCTGCCTCAGGTGTGACAGCTGCTGACCAGAGCCCGCTGCCGTGCAGGGGGAATCCCTGGCCCTGGACGTGGTTACTCCCATGAAGGGCTGGGTTGCTTAGAAGCAAGATCTGCCATTCCAGCAGGTTACAGGGTTGTGCATCTCAATCCACTGCTGTGCTGGGGCAGTTTGGACATGGGAGTCTCTTCTGGAGGGTGTCTGGGCAACAGAAAGCTGGCCTTTGAGAAGCTCCTGCGAGGGGCTTGAAGGATCCCTGTAGCAGCAACGTGAAGCATCTTAGGGCTTCTGTCCTCCCCGCCCTAGAGCCAGTCACAGTGCTCATGCTTCTTGCGGGCACTTTTCAATAGGTGAAAACTATAAATTATAGAAAGTTAGTAAAATTATGATAAGCTACAGAAGAATAAAAGACAAAAGTACTTCTACAAAGTCTAAAATACAAAATTAAAAGTCTATAATTAAAAGTAAATCAAAATAACTGAAAGGAAATTCTAGAAACATTTAAGATTATCATAGAGGAGGTGTTTTGGGTTTTTTTGGCCACACCACGCGTGGCATGTGGGATCTTGGTTCCCCAACCAGGGATGGAGCCCACGCTCCCTGCATTGGAAGTGTGGAGTCTTAACCACTGGACCAGCAGGGAAGTCCCATTATAAGGGAGTTTTTAAACAAAGTTTAAGCAGTAGTTAGACTACGAAAAAAACAAAAAGCTTACCATTTGTAACGGACTTATCAATAAGTAAAATGATAAAATCCGGTTAAAATAGGTAAATAAGGTGACCGGATGAAGGTTCTAGAGGGTGAGAAGGGTGGGCAAGGCATAGCCCTTGTGGTTAGAGGGGAGGCCGCTCAGAGTGGTGCGTGGTCCGAGTTGCCAAGCCCGTGTTTGCCTGCTTGTGTGTGTGTCACCTGGGGGTGGCATGCAGAGACACTGATGCACTTGGGCTGTCTTCTTTCCTCTGCTAATTGCAGGTATTTGATGTGCAGAGGAAAATCACCTACAAGAACCTGAGCACCTGGTATGCAGAGCTTCGGGAGTTCAGGCCAGAGATTCCATGCATTGTGGTGGCCAATAAAATCGATGGTGAGGCCACCTTACATCTGGGTGCCAGCAATTCATGGGGGACCCACCATCACACGTTTCCTCTTCCTTTCCTGGGCCAGCGAACCGTCAATGGTCCATTCTTTTTCCCGACACACAGCCCTTGGTTTCTTGCCATCACTGCCCTCCCAGTAAGGATCCAAGTGAGGCAACCTGCCTTCTCGAGACACAGATCCCAGTGAAATGAACTCTTTCTAAGACGCGTCCCCTGGTTGTCCCTGCTCATCCCTCTTCCTAGAATGGGGACCTCCAGTGACCCACCCTGCAAAATTCTCTCCCTTTGCCTTTGTAGACAGGCCCATGTCCTACCTTCTCTCTACAGCAGACATAAAGATGACCCAAAAAAGCTTCAGTTTTGCCAGGAAGTTCTCCCTGCCCCTGTACTTTGTCTCAGCTGCTGATGGTACCAACGTTGTGAAGGTAATGGGAGACTGCAGAGACAGTCTCGTAAGGCCGGGGACGGCCTGGTGCTGAAGTTACCAGGGAAGCGCTGGAGAGAAGGGCTGGCTGCAGGGCTGGTGGAGAGGACGGGCACTGTTTTGGGGGCTGTGCTGAGCATGTGGTGACAGGAAGGGGTCGTGTGAGCATTGACAGTAGGGGCGGTGGTGGGTTGGGCTTGGTGAAGAAAAGGTGCATTGACCATGCATGGGGTCAGGGTGACAGGGAAAAGGTGAATTGAGGAGTGACCGTGCTGATTTTAGGGTGGAGTACTGTGGGGACATATGATGGGAGCGGGGCCAGTGGGTACAGGGCAGGCAGAGTCCAGGCCACTGGCCCCACGGCCTTGTTTCCCTCCCCACCACCTTCACCTTACCTCCAGCTCTTCAGCGATGCAATTCGATTAGCTGTGTCCTACAAACAGAACTCCCGGGACTTCATGGATGAGGTTTTGCAGGAGCTTGAGGTAGGTCAGGCCCGGATGTCAGGTGGCGTAGAGGAAGCGGCTTCCCTTCATAGGGGTGCAGAGCATAACCCAACAGACCGACTTTGCAGGCCACACGTGCTCGTCGAGGGCACTGCCCCTAGAGGTGTCAGAGCTACAGTTGGTCAAATGCAAGGCCAGGCCTCACCTGCAACCTTGTTCACAGAGCATCAGCTTGGAGCAGAAGGAGGAGGATATGCTGGGCAAAGAGCCGCGTGGCCACGTCGAGAGCCCATCTCCCTCCTGAGCCACAGAAGGAGGCCTCTCTCCACGGCCGACTTGGGGAGGGGGGGAGTTCAGAATACCCCTCCCTTCTGCAGTCCTTCAGCTCTCACGTGAGACGTTCTTCCAGGCCATCCCCTGCTATGCCTCCTACAGACCCAACCATCCCATTTGCTCCCCCACTGCCGTGGCCCGTGAGACCTGACCCGTCACAGTTGTTCCCTCCCCTGTAGTCGGGCAGGGAAGGGGTCCGCACCAGACCCTGGGGCAGAATTAAGGATGGACACTCCAGGTTATGTGGGACGGTGAAGAAAATCGGGCAACATTCTGTGTGTGTCTCTTAAATAAAAGGAAATTTAGGTGTTTTTTTTCCCCCTCCCAGAACTGACCTCAGGGCCTATTCGTTGCATTTCTACCAAGGGAATGATTTCTACCAAGGGAATGATTTCTAATTCCTGACTGTCCTTTTTCCTCTAGTCTCCCAACGAAACCAACCATTTTAAGAAAATGGTTTTGAACAGAGAGCTGTTCATTCCGTAAGTTTTTCCAGAGTTCTGCTAGGTACAGCCAGTACATTGATGAACAGTGAGGCCAAGATCACAGGCCCAAGTTTGTTGTTAACATCACGTGAAAGCAGGCGACTGCTCTGGCCATACTTAGTAATACACAAACATCGTAGTTGTAAACATCGAGGGTCAATACAGCCACACCACAAGGCACACCTGTTTGCATTGTAAAAAATTGGCTTTCGGAAAGCTTCCTTTAAAACCCCTATTTCAACAAGGGAGGATTTCCTTCATTTTTCTTGAGGACTAGTGTGGACATTGTACCTCCTTGGGTGGCAAGGGCTGCTGAGAACTCTCATGCTGCCTTTTCCATTCATCTCCAGGACTTGTGGTTCACTAGGATGCTTTTATGATCATCTTGTACGTCATTTCCATTTTTAAAATTTATTTTTATTTACGTTGAATAGATGTGCATGCTTTGTGGGCATGGATTTCTCTGAGCAAAGAGTCACAAGAGAACGAGCGGATCATCAGCCACGTTAGTAAGGGGAGACTGCCGTGACCTGTCGTGTTATCTCTAGATTGATTGTCACAGAGACCATTTCCGTGGAATTCAGTGTTTTTAAAAGAATGGGTGTTTGTTTGGGAGTCAAGAACAAGCATTTTTACCCTTTAGATTACTGACGCTTACAATTTCAACTTCACAGATTTAACCCGACCAGGAAATTTCAGGAATGCGTTACCCTGGTGAGATGTACTTTTAAAAACAACAAACAACAGAAACAACCCTTTAGTTATTATAAATGATTAATAAGTGTTTTTTAAATATAATGGCTTCACTGAGATATAATTCAAAAACCGTATAATTCACCATCAGTATTGGCTTTACGTAACCATTTTGCATCAGGTTCCCTGGAAGCAAAGCCTGAGAAGGCAACTCTTGTTCAGATGACTCATTGTGGCAGTTTTCTGTCTCTGCTGGGGACCAGCTTCAGTCTCCCCCTTCCTAGGGAAGCTCTGGAGGACAAACTGCCCCACAAGGATGGTCCCACTTTGAGACCAGGGCCCTTTTTGTGCCGGTTGGCCAAGTGTGTGAGGAGGAGGTGGAAGGGGTGACTTGTAGTGTCCAGGGCAAAAGGGCTCCTGTTTTAGCAAGGACAGTTCCCTGGGGAAAGGGCAGCTGTGAGTTTCAACACTCAAAGTAGGTAGGGGATAAGTGCTCAGGCAGGGTGCCAGCAATATCCATGGCCACCTGCCCATACATTGCTCAAATCCACCTGCTTCTTAAAGCAGTATGTCACCCTGACATACAGGAACACCACCCCTGAGTCTTTTTTAAATAATTCATTGAGGTGAAATTACATAACATAAAATTAAAGTACACAATGCAGTGCCATTTAGTACAGTTACAGTGTCGTGCAGCTGTCACCTCTATCTAGTTCTAAAACATCTCCATCACTCTGAAGTAAAACCCCTTACTCGTTAGTAGTTTCTCCAACACTCCCTCCCCTCAGCCCCTTTGAAACACTGATCCACGTTCTTTCTGTCTCTATGGATTTATCTACTCTGGATATTTCATATAAATGAAATAAAACGATACGTGACCTTTTGTGTCTTTCACTCAGCATGTTTTCAAGATTCACGCATATATCATGTACTTCATTCCTCTCTATGGCTAATGTTCCATTGTATTAAATAACTCAAGTTGTCTATCCGTTCATCCGTTGATGGATGTTTGGATCCATCTTTCAGCTATTGCGAATAGTGCTGCTATGAACATGCTTATACATGTGCTTATACGAGCAGTTTTCAATTCTTCTGGGTGTCAGAGTCTGCTCGGGCTGCTGTAACAAAATACCACTGACTGGGTGGCTTACAACAGATATTTATTTCTCACAGTTCCGGAGGCCGGGAAGTCTAAGGTCAAGGTGCTGGCAAGGTAGGTTTCATCCTGAAGCCTCTTCTCTTGGCTTGTAGGCAGCTGCCATCTCACTGTGTGCCCACATGACCTCTTTGTGTTCAGGTAGATTCCTCTTAAGAGACTATGTCCTGGGACTTACCTGGTGGCGCAGTGGTTAAGAATCCGCTTGCCTTGCCAGTGCCGGGGCCCAGGTTTGAGCCCGGGCCCAGGAAGATCCCACGTGCCACGGAGCAACTAAGCCCGTGCTCCACAACTACTGAGCCTGTGCTCTAGAGCCTGTGCCCCGCAACAAGAAGCCAACGCAGTGAGAAACCCACGCACCGCAACGAAGAGTAGCCCCCGCTCGCCACACCTAGAGAAAGCCCACGCGCAGCAACAAAGACTCAACGCAGCCAAAAAATAGTTTTTTTAAAAAGACTATATCCTGTGACCCCCATAATGACATCCTAATTAGGGCCCCACGCGTATGACCTCATTTAACCTTAATTACTTCCTGAAGACCATGTCTCCAAATACAATGACATGAGGGTAAGGGCTTCAACATTTAAATTGGGGGGTGTGGGAGGAGGGCATAGCACAGTGATCTAGGAGTGGAATTACAAGATCACATAGTGGGACTTCCCTGGTGGCGCAGTGGTTAAGAATCCCCCTGCCAGTGCAGGGGACACAGATTCCATCCCTGGCCCGGGAAGATCCCGCATGCCACGGAGCAACTAAGCCCATGTGCCACAACTACTGAGCCTGTGCTCTAGAGCCTGCGAGGCACAACTACTGAGCCCACGTGCCACAACCACTGAGCCCGTGTGCCTAGAGCCTGTGCTCTGCAACAAGAGAAGCCACCACAATGAGAAGCCCACGCACCCCAATGCAGAGTAGCCCCCGCTCGCCACAACTAGAGAAAGCCTGCGCGCAGCTTTCAACACAGCCAAAAACAAATAAATTTATTTTTTTTAAAAAAGAAGATCATATAGTAATTTTATGTGTAAACTTTTGAGGAATTGCCAATGTGTTTTCCACAGTGGAACCACCATTTTACACCATTTTACATTGCTGTCCTACAAGCAATGTACAAGAGTTCCAATTTCCCACATCCTTGCTAGCACTTGTTATTTTCCATTTTTAAAGATAAGCCATCTTAGTAGTTACGAAGTGGTACTTCACTGTGGTTTTGAGATACATTTCCCCTTCATTTGTATTATTTATTTGGAGAAACAACTATTCAAGTAGTTTGCTTTTTTTTTTTCCCCCGGTACGCGGGCCTCTCACTGTTGTGGCCTCTCCCGTTGCGGAGCACAGGCTCCGGACGCGCAGGCCCAGCGGCCATGGCTCACGGGCCCAGCCGCTCCGCGGCATGTGGGATCTTCCCGGACCGGGGCACGAACCCGTGTCCCCTGCATCGGCAGGCGGACTCTCAACCACTGCACCACCAGGGAAGCCCCTATTTTGCTTATTTTTAAATTGAGTTGTTTGACTTTTTGCTGTTGAGTTATAAGAATTCTTTACATATTCTGGATATTAAATTCTTATTTATGACTTTTACAAATATTTTTCCCATTCTACAGGTTGTATTTACACTTTCTTGATAATGTCCTTAATGAACAAAAGTATTTAATTTTATTTTTGGCCGTGCCTTGTGACTTTCGGGATCTTAGTTCCCCAACCAGGGGTCGAACCCGGGCCCTTGGCAGTGAAAGCACCGAGTCCTAACCACTGGACATCAAGGGAATTCCCTGAAAAGTATTTAATTTTGATCAAGTCCAATTTATCTTTTTTTTCTTTTATTGCTCATGCTCTTGGTGTCATATCTAAGAACGCATTGCCAAGTCCAAGGTCATGAAGACTTACCCTTATGTTCTCTTTTAAGAGTTTTATGGTTTTAGCTCTTATATGTAAGTCATTGATCCATTTTGAGTTAATTTTTATATATAGTATAACGTAGGGATCCAGCTTCCTACCTTTGCCTGTGGATATCCCATTGTCCTAGCAATATTTGTCAAGAACACTATTCTTTTCTGTCTGAATGGTCTTACCACCTTTGTCAAAAATCAATTGGTCATAGTTGTATGAGTTTATTTCTGGACTCTCAATTCTATTCCATTGGTCTAGATGTCTATCCTTATGCCAGTACCACACTATTTCAATTACTGTAGCTTTGTAGTACAGTTTTGAACTTGGAAAGTATGAGTCCTTCAACTTCTTTCTAAAGATTGTTTTGACATCTTAACAATATTAAGTCTTCCAATTCATGAACACTGGATGTCTTTCCTTTTTTTTCCCATTTATTTATATCTTTAACTTCTTTCATCAATGTTTGTACTTTTCACGTATGAATCTCTCACTTATTGGTTAAATTTATTTCCAGATTTTTTTTTAGATGCTATTTACTTTTTTATTTATCCCTTGCTGTTTATAGAAACAGCTGACTTTTGTATGTTGATCTTGTACCCTGAAACTTTGAATTCTTTTATTAATTCTAATAGTTTTCCTGCGCATACTTTGGGGGTTTTCTATAAATAGAATCATATCATGTGCATATTGAAAAGGTTTTACTTCTTCCTTTCCAATATGGGTGACTTGTATTTCCTTTTCTTGCCTAACTCCTCTGACTGGAATTTCCAGTACTATGTTGAATTAAATAGTAAAAGCAGCCATCCTTGTTTTGTTCCTGATCTTAGGGGGAACTTTTTCAGTTTTTCACCACTGAATGTGATGTTAGCTATGGATTTTTCATATGGCCTTTATCATGTTGTAGAAGTTCCCTTCTATTCCTGATTTTCCGAGTGCTTTCATTATAAAAGGCTGCTGGATTTTGTCTAATGCTCTTCCTGCATTAGTTGAGATGACTGTGTGGTCTTTCCACCTCACTTCTATCAATGTAATGAATTACATTGATTGATTTTTTATATTGAGCCACCCTTTGCAAACCAGTAAACGATGCCAAAACAAAAGAGCAATTTGAAAATCTGTTACTGAATGGGACAAACAAGGAGGTTCTTTGTTGCTGGATGACTTTTGGAGCTGCAGGACTTGGTTCTGCTCTGGTGGCAGGGTTTTGCTATATTAATGACCTTACAGTAATCCAATCAACACAGAAGATGCACAAATACCTTGAGAGATGTTGAGAAACTGTGTCTTGGGTATGACAGCTGGGGTCAAGTAACTAACAGCTGCAGCATCCAAAGGCTTCCTAAACTCACCATTTCAGTCTTGCTGGCTAAAGATGTTTCTGTGTACCTTTTTCCGAAATAAGTTCCTACATCATATGCAGTCCAGGAGCTCAAAGCAGTTGGAGGTGTGGTGATTACTGCCTCTCACAACTGCAAGGAAGAGAACAGACAAAGGGTCTATTGGGAAACTGGTGTTTAGATCACATCTCCTCATGATGAAGAAAGTCCAAAATGCATAGAGGACTGTGTGGAACCCTGGAATGCTTCCTGGAATAATGATTTAGTGAATGCCAGCCTACTGGAGAGAGACTCTCTGCAGGACATTACAGGAGACACATGGAAGATCTGAAAAAGACTGATTTTCACAGGGAATCAAACTCAAAGACCACCTTGAAATTTGTACATATATCTTTTCATGGGGTCGGACATGACTATGTGCAGTTGACTCTGCACGTGTTTGGTTTTAAGCCTCCAATTCCATTACCAGAACAAAAAGATCCTGATCCAGACTTTTATACCATTAAATGCCCAAATATGAAGGAGAGTCTGTGCTGGAAATTTCCCAGAGACTGGCAGAGAAAGAGAACGCTCAGATAGTGCTACCTACAGGTCCCAGTGCAGACCAGCTGGCTGTGGCAGAACTCCAGGAGGATGGTCAATGGAAAGTTTTCACGGGGAATGAGTTGGCAACTTTGTTTAGTGGGGGGGGGGGCGGGGGGGTGGATATTTGATTGCCGGAAAAATAAATCAAGAAATTCTGATGTGAATAATGTTTATATGTTAGCCTCAGCAGTCTCTTCCAAAATTTTGTATCCAGTTGCACTTAAAGAAGGATTTTAGGGACTTCCCTCATGGTGCAGTGGTTAAGAATCTGCCTGCCAATGCAGGGGACACAGGTTTGAGCCCTCCTCCAGGAAGATCCCACATGCCATGGAGCAACTAAGCCCGTGTGCCTCAACTACTGACCCTGTGCTCTAGAGCCTACAAGCCACAACTACTGAGCCCACGTACCACAACTACTGAAGCTCACATGCCTAGACCCCGTGTTCTACAATAAGAGAAGCCACCAAAATGAGAAGCCCTCACACCACAACAAAGAGTAACCCCTGCTTGCCACAACTAGAGAAAGCCCGTGTGCAGCAACGAAGACCCAACAGCAGCCGAAAATAAAATACATAAATAGATTATTTTTTTAAAAAAAGAAGGATTTTTATTTTGAAGAAATATTACCAGACTTTAAATGGCTAGGAAGTAGGATAAAAGACCTGGAAAATGGGAAAGAAGTCATTATTGCATTTAAAAAGTCCATTGCTTTTCTGCGTGGAACTTCAATTTTGAATAAAGATGGGGTGAGTACAGCCATCGTTGTGGCTGAGGTGTTATCTTAACTGGAAACCATAAGCATAACACTGAGCCAGTAACCGATTAAGGGTTGTGAAAAATATGATTATCATATTTCAAAAACTTCATATTTCTTGTGTTTTGATCTGACTACCAACAAATGCATATTTGAAAGTCTTCACAATTTTGATTCTCTGAAAGAATATCCATCATATTGCATACATGGGACATTACCTGTGAATATGACAGCAGCCAGCCTAATAAGAAGTAAATGCTGGACTTCCCTGGTGGTGCAGTGGTTAAGAATCCCCCTGCCAATGCAGCGGACACGGGTTCAAGCCCTGGTCCAGGAAGATTCCACATGCCACTGAGCAACTAAGCCCGTGCGCCGCAACTACTGAGCATGAGCTCTAGAGCCCGTGAACCACAACTACTGAGCCCACGTGACACAACTACTGAAGCTTGCACACCTAGAGCCCGTGCATCACAACAAGAGAAACCACTGCAATGAGGAGCCCGCGCACCACAACGAAGGGTAGCCCCCCACCCCCGCTCGCCACAACTAGAGAAAGCCCGCATACAGCAACAAAGACCCAGTGCAGCCAAAGATAAATAAATAAATTTATAAAAAAGAAAGAAATCAATGCTGCCTGTGAATAAAAATAACCAAATGATTACATTTGTTAACAAACTCAGGTTCAGCTGTTCACCGCTCAAAAGCCAATAATCGAGAGGCAAGTGTCAGTAGACAGGAAAGATGTTTTAATCAGAAAAGCCGGCAATCTGGGGAGAAGGCAGACTCACATCCCCAGACCAAATCCAAAGATTCTACTCAGCCATGACAGTTTTTAAAGGGAAAAGCGAGAGGGGGGAGAATCTCAGTGAATCATCGAGGCAGGAGGCTGTGTTCCGCATCCTTCCCTATTGCGTGCAGGCTGGCTGACTCTCCCTTCTGACGCCCGTCTTGCCCGTGTGATCTGCCTGCAGGGTGGCTAAGGGGGTTGTTGGGGATAGAGAGCTGGTCATTCTTTACTTAATTCTTTATTCTTAGTTCTTTTTATCTAGGAAAAGAATAAACAGGTTAATTAGGTTATTTCAAGTTTAGAGGGGAACAGAAATGGGCAAAAGAGCTACTTTCACACTTGCTTTTCAAAATGCTGTTTTGCTATTCTTCAGACAAGCAAGACAAAACCAAAGATAAAGTATTATGCAGAGAAGCGCACATCATCCAACCAGAGTGTCGCTGCCTTACTGAAAGAAGAATTGAAGAAATTCATTGAGGCCCTTCAATTAATTAATCAGTTAATCAATAGCTGATCTAAGGAAGGAATGGAAAATTTTACTTGAGCCAATTTGAGTATTATTACCCAGGAGACAGTCTTTCAGGAAGCCCTGAGGACTGTTGGGCCCATTTTTGGTCAAAGAACAGTTATATACATTTTTGAGACAAAGTGTTATATATCAAATGACATATTGATAGTTTACACAATCCAGATCTGCGTGTACAGAGGCAGTAGTGGGTCGTCTTTGCTCCTTACAAGATTAGGAAGGAAGGTTCTCACCTAAGGAGGTCTGGTTAATGCAGATGCACAGAACACACTAAAGGGTCTGAAGAGGCCCAGACCGGGAGAGAGAAATTTTACGTTTAATTGTTTCTTGTCTTGCCACAAAATGTGAATTTTGTTTCATCACTCGATTAAAAATTTTGAGCCCAGTAAAAATGGGCTGACCTGGCACTCTGTTTAGGTGTACACCCGTCTGTCGTTGCTTTCGCTGGCACTTGGGACAGAAAAACCAAGCTGCGCCTGGACCTCGTGTTAGCGTTCTTTATCTCATCCGGCTGAGTGTCTTTTTTCCTTTTATTTTCTTCTGGCTTGGTCAAGTAACTAAACAAGCTGTATAAATTTGAAATGAAATGGTCTGGAGGGAAATTATTCAAACTTTTCATAATCTTGAACAAAACTCATTACATTAGAAGTATCATAGCAACACATTGTTCTTCCTTTAACAAAAACATAACCAAAGTGAGTTTACTAATTAAAGTGTGATTAAGCTTAGTTCCAGTGTCTTGTAATTGTGTATAGCACATTTTATTTATTTATTTGGCTGCGTCGGGTCTTAGTTGCCGCACATGGGATCTTCGTTGCTGGGTGTAAGATCTTCGTTGCTGCACACAGTACCTTTTTAGTTGCGGCATGCAGTCTCTTTTAGTTGCGGCATGCGGGATCTAGTTCCCTGACCAGGGATCAAACCCAGGCCCCTGCACTAGGAGCGTGGAGTCTTAACAAGTGGACCACCAGGGAAGTCCCTATAGCACATTTTTAAAAGAAGCATGTGTTATGTATTTAATTGTAGAGTTAGTTAAGGAAGTTAATCCATTAAATTGGCAAGAAAATGGCACTGTTCCCAGATCACTGTGGAAACGTGTTATTGTTACATCATAGGTATTTATTTACAAATTAGAATATCTGAAGCAGGGCATTTCGCGCTTCCATATGTGGCTTCAGCGCCTCTGTTGATACTCTTGGTGCAGGATACATTTATTGTATATTTTAAAAATCCCGATGTTTACTGAACATAAAACAATAGGGGACACTCCTGGTGGCTTTGTTCTTGTCGCGTTTCTTGGAAACTTCTCAGGGTCTGGTGTGAACTGAAATGATGTTCCTGCATTGCATGTGATTTAATCAGTTCGTTTTTAGGCAGCTAGAGAAAAATCTTTTGAACTATTTAGGTGCTTCACCTCTATGTTAAATGGATTTGCTGATTTAAGTAAATAAAAAAATCAGAGCTGAGAAAGGAGCTGGAATTTATTTAGAAGTTTAACTTTTGAATTATATTTTTGTAAGTAGATTTATGCTAATGTTACTAAGAAATAAAACAAACAGATTTTAGGTGTTATGGAACACTAAAACTCCAGTTTATTGTAACATTTTTCTGACCTGAACAAAATTTCTGATCATATAAGAACCATTTATCATTTTTAATGTGGAAAAAAATTTATGGAAGGTCATTTTTGGTTGATTCTGCAGTCTTCTGAAAAAAGACTTAATAGAGAAGTGCTGTTTAATCTTAAAGTATATTCTGTTCTACATAGTTCACAGAATACTTAAACACACGTGGTATAGTTTAAGAGGTAACAATCATAAGGCCTTGAATGTAATCATACTAAACAAATTACCTATAGGAGATAGCAGTGGTATAAGAGAATTTATTTCCTAACATAATAATAATATAAAGTTTGTACTGATTAGAATGTTCAGTAAATCATGGTTTGGTTTGTTGCAGCTGTCAGCTAACATTTGGTTGAACGCACATAATTTTCAAATTATTATATTGCCACTATTGTTAATTTTTTCCTTCTTTACTTTCTCATAGCTGTGTCTTGTATGATTTAGGTAATAGACAGCTAGCCAAACGTGAAGCACCACTTTTCTGAATGAGTTTGTTTTCAAAGGTTTTGCACTGAAGAAGAAATATGTAGAATTTTTTATTTGCTTTTAAGAATGTAGATTGTCATTTAGGAAATGGCCTCTATTTTACAAAGTGGTATAATACTGTACATGTGAAAAATATGTATATTTGGCTTGATATCCGTGTTTCAGTGACTGAAGAACAAAGCGGAGCTGAAATGATACAACAGCCCGTTCATCATCACTAAGCCACGTCTTGATGGTTACTCTCTATGAGGAGCATAGTTTTATTTGAGTGCTTTAATATAACGCAAGATTTAAGTCATCTTAATCAAGGTGAAAAGTTAGAAGCTTGGATTCTTATCTCAAAAATTTTGAAATCCAGGGCTTCCCTGGTGGCGCAGTGGTTGAGAGTCCGCCTGCCGATGCAGGGGACGCGGGTTCGTGCCCCGGTCCGGGAAGATCCCACGTGCCGCGGGGCGGCTGGGCCCGTGAGCCATGGCCGCTGAGCCTGCACGTCCGGAGCCTGTGCTCCGCGACGGGAGAGGCCACAACAGTGAGAGGCCCGCGTACCGCAAAAAAAAAAAAAAAAATTTAAAAATCCAAAATTAAAATGAACAGAAATCTTACAAATTCCCAAAGTATATAGACTGAGGAATCATCTGATTCCAGCCAAGCTCTGGAGTCTGTCCGAGCATGATGTTTAGCATGAGCTTAACATAGTGCTCACCACTTGGCTAACAGGATCAATTCAGTGCCCAGGCCGGCCAGGAGAGACGCAGATGGTAGCCAGCAAGTCCCAGCCTTGGGCTCTGCATTGTTTATCTTTCTCTCCAGGAATAATATCACGGGAATGAATGAATTCTCCTTGATTGCACATATCAAAACTCAATTTTCTAGAGTTTGGGGAAAAAGAAATAATGAGTGGGGCAAGATCAAAGCATATGTTGGAAATTAGCAGTGAAAACAAACAACAGAAAGGTCAGTAAGGCTGCACAGGAAACGCTTCTTGGGAAGGGCAAACCTACTTACCACCCCAAAGTAGGAACAATCTGACTGTGGGCAAGTTGTTGACTTGTGCTTGTCTGTTATTATAGGAGCAGTAATGAGTCAATTGTTTCCCTTTATTAGCAAACACTAAAAAGAGACCTAGTTTTATGAGGTGAGAAAAAGTATCCCTTTCACTAATTCAGTCCCTGCTAGCGTGTTGTGTCTTAGGGGCCTATGGGAACTCGGAAGGTGATACAGCCTACAGATACAGCCTACGCGTCCGAAGCCCTGGATTTTATTTTTTTGAGAATACTTATCATTTGCCTAACGATCCCACAGGGAAAGAGTGAGCATATTCCTCGGATGCCTGGATGCCCTTCGGTATTGGTTCAACGTACTGCTTATCCATTTCTTCCCTGCTCCTCCTGTCCCTGTGGGCAGGGGCTTCTGCTCCAGGATCTGTGAGCCATTTTCAGGGCTAGAGTATCCACAGAGCCATTTTCAGGGCTAGGGACATGAAGGCCGATCAAAGAGTCTTGCTTCTGGGCTTCCCTGGTGGCGCAGTGGTTGAGAGTCCGCCTGCCGATGCAGGGGACACGGGTTCGTGCCCCGGTCTGGGAAGATCCCACGTGCCGCGGAGCGGCTGGGCCCGTGAGCCATGGCCGCTAAGCCTGCACGTCCGGAGCCTGTGCTCCGCAGCGGAGAGGCCACAGCAGTGAGAGGCCCGCGTACCGCAAAAAAAAAAGAGTCTTGCTTCGCTTATAAACAGCTTCATTCATAATTTTTAAAATGAAGATTAAAACATCCATTAGATTGGCAAGGACTGATGAATTTGTTATGAACCAGATGTGGGGAAACGTGCACATTGAGGGGGGAGCTAAAATGGAAGACTGGAAATTCCCTCCTAGGAAGGAAATGTGACACTATAGCTCAAAAATGCCCATACTGCGGAGCGTAGTTAGAGAAGGGGTCCATATGCGCTAATATGGAAATGTCTGTATTTGATAAATGAAAAAAAGGAAGTCAAAGAGTAATATCAACAGTGAAAATATAAGAAGGGGATTAGGTTACCGTCACGTGCATGGGAAGTTTGCAGAAGGTAGACAAGAACCCGCCGCCTAGACTCTGCGGGCTCCCATCAGAGTGTTCCTTGAGCTCAGCCCTGTCTCTCCAGGAAGGAGACCCAAGTGTCAGCTACAGATCGTAGGCCCAGGGCAGCATTTTCCACCTCAAGGAGGAGAGAAGAAGCAAACTAAGGACAGATTCCTCTCGTGGGTCTGTCTCTTCACACCACCAGGAGAGCATGGCCTCCAGCAGACTTGGACGCACACCCTTCATTTCTAGTCAGCTCACCTCACGGGAGCTGAGAGGCCCGTTGATTATATGCAGAGACACTAAGCGCTAAATGATTACCTGGACCACAGCCCCAGGTCACCTTGTTCTAGTTTTTAAAATCAAGATTTAAAAAGAACCACAATTGACATCATTAATACAAGCAGTTCCAACTTGTCGGGCGGTGAACGGAGGAGACAAGGTAGTTGAGATGAGGGATTGAGTTGGGGAGGGCAGAGAGGAAGAAGTCCAGAGAGCATCTCTTTACGTACATATATTTATATTTGTATCTATAATCAGTTATTTCGAGTTTTTTTCCTCAGGAGTGAGGGGTTCAATGGGTCCGTTGAGAAGGGGGTCAGATCAGAAGGAGGCAGGCTGCTCTGGGATGTCTGTGGTCTCCATTTCATAAGTGCACTTTCTGTCAAAAAAGGCCTGCCCCTTCAAGGCCTCTATGAGCTGCTGTAGTCGCTTGGCAAAAGAAAGTGCTTGGGGAGGTTTAGTGGAAGGTGGCGGTGGGGGAGGGGGGGCAGGGGGGGGAGGGGGGGGCGGTGGAGCTGCGGGTTGGGGTCGGGCCACTGCAGTGGGGCTCTGGGAGGGAGGTGGTCGAGGAGGGTGTTTGAAGTACCAAGGTGGGCGAATAGAAGGCTGAGTGGAGGCGGGTTTAGTGGGGGGGGCTGGAGTAGAAGGAGGGGGAGGGGTGGGCAACTGAATCATGTGCAAAGCATTAGAACCAATCTTGGAAGCAATCCAGTTCAGATAGGACCAGGTAGACGTGTAGACTCCGGGGCGCTTAGCTCGGGCACAGCCTACCCCCCAGCTTGTGATTCCCACGACCACGTAGCTGTTTTCCACGCTCTCTCTGCACATGAGAGGCCCGCCGCTGTCCCCCTGCCCAGAAGGACACAGAAGTCACTCTCTGCCGGAGCCACTTTCCCTGCCCAGAAGCGTCATAGACTCTGGGAGGCATTTTTGCAGTCGTACGGTTCCCTGCTGCCATAAACACAGGCGGCTGTGGTAAAGTTGAGGTGCACCAACAGCTTCTCTGGGATGAGAAGGGTGTGGATTGTCATGGGTTTCCTCGCGGTGAGGGGGCAGGATGAGCAAATCCATGTGCCTGAGCACGTGGTGTTACGTGCGTACGTGAGCATGTGTGTACAAGGGGATCTGACTGCTTTGCATTGTGGTGAAGAGAGGTAAGCGCCCTCTCTGGAGCAGTGTCTGGATCATATGATCTCTGCGTTAGGGTGGGATACAGTTCTACAAGTGGTGACTGATCCTTTGTAGGGGCAGCTGGTGGGTGTCACCTCCCAAGCTCACTGTGACTGCAGATGCTGGAAGACGGGACCGGGGAAATTTGCTCAGGGATCCAAAAAAGAGGTGTCCGCAAGGGCCTGGGCACCCAAAGGAAAGTTACCTGGCAGGTGTCAATCTTGCCTTCAGGATACCCTGCGCACACATTGGTTGAACGAATGCGCCCATTGTACCAGCTGGTCGAGTTACATAAGTCGAGGTCGATGATGTTCACACGTGCCTCCTGCAGTATAGGTGATATCCTGGGGACTACAGCCAGGCGACTCAGTGGTCAGTGATCACAGAAGACGTGTTCTGGGAAAGCCTTCCTCCCTCCACTAAAACCCCATCGTCCTGAAATGCTCTGTTTAAACCTGAGATCCATGCAAGTCAATGCCCCCGGCCTCTCCTTACCCACTCCTGAAGGGAAGAAAACACACAGCTGGAAGAGCAGAGGAGAGACGGGAGATGGAGGTGGAGGAGAGAGGAAGGAGGTGCACGTGGGCAGACGGCAGGCGGAGGATGGATGGATACAGCTGGAGCGTCGTGTACATTAATGGTAGGTGATGGCTGACAGCGGGCATGTTACCAATTATACTGAGGATGCGCTGAGCACTCACTATGAATCACACAGGCTTCGTCCCATTCACTCCTCACAGCCGCCTCAGGAGTTAGGAACGGTTATTCCCCTTTTCTCCCATCAGGAGATTGGAGCACCACTTGCCAGGGTCACGGCAGGGACCTGGTGCGGCTTGGATTCACACCCAGGTTTTCCTCTCTAGACTCAAGTCCAGACCATGCCTTTCGTTCTGGCTATAGGTCACGCCCCTGCTTTTTATCCTCCACCCGGTTGTGGATGGGACCCACTGGACTTGGTCTGATGAGTCCCTCTCCATGTGCCTCGTATCTGTTTTGAGATGTGGAGAGAGCAGGGCTAGGCAGGGCCTCCACACACAGGCAGACCTGTCAGGGGCACGGGTGGTTGAAATGACCCCTGAGGCCACGTCAGAACTTCCTTTATTGCCTCAGGTGCTCAGCCATGACCAGGGGTTAAGAAAGGCCCAGCCTGTGCTGGGGCCAGAGCAGCCAGCTCCATTGCCTCTGGCTTGGAGCCCAAGAGCCCACGCGCCCGCCCCTCTGCATCACGTGGTCCCACAGACAGGAGGGCTCCACTGGCCCTGCCACAGCAGCACCCACAGCCCAGTGGGCTTGACCATCGTCTGCAGTACAGATGGGAGCTGCCAGGTCAGACCTGTCGGAGGGGCAGACCCGGAGCGCGGCTCTGAAGGCCGAGACTGGAAGGCAGGCGCCCCGTGGAGCGCTGCGGGTGGGGCGGGCACAGGCAGCATTCAGTAGACGGCTGCTGAATGCATGTGTGCGTGGCTTAGGTTACGCTTCCAACCTCCTCAGCCCCCACCTTTCCTTCCCATCCAAGCAGCAATGAGGGTTTTGTACACGCACTGCCCTTCGGGTAGGGGTAACACGGAAATAACAATGGCAAGCCTGGCTTGTTGGCCATTGAGGTGGCCTCTTAAATCTACGGCAGAGCCCACAGTCTTGAAAGCCATGAAATTCACTGTTCAGAGCCAGGTGTCCTGAAACACAGAAGAGTTTTCTCAGTCCCAGCACCTTGGCTTTAAACGTCAAATGCCAAAAAAGCCTGCAGGAGCTAAAAATTCAATGGAAAAAGAGGCCGATTCCCAAAAGTGCTCTTCCAGCCCCAAAGCATCCGAGTTCAAGGAACAGGTAGGTCAAGGAAAAGAAAGGTCGGAAGGAATATCACAGGAGGCTGGGGGTTTCTTTAAGACTTGGCCTTAAAGGTGGGGGATGTGCTTGCAAAAAAAAAAAAGATAGAAATCTCATTAAATTTAAGGTGACTCTAGAACAAAATAGGTCTTGCATGACGTCCAGGGTATAGGTGGGAGCCCACAGTTCTCCTGAGCAAAAGGACAGCAGAGGTGGGGTTGGTGGGCGGGTGGGGGGGGCGGTCACCAGATGGAAATCCTGAGATCAGCCTTCCAGGGACTGCAAGAACCCCCAAAAGAACCCCCGTCGGACGGGTGGGCAGAGCAGGGCAGGCCAGGGGATGAGAAAAGAAGAAAGTGTGTACTTGCTCTAGAGATGATGGCAGAGCCCCGGACACCAACAGCCGGACAGGGGTTGACACCCCAGGCCAGGGAGGAAAGGCTGTGAGTCAGCAAAGGCCAGCGAAAGCACAGGCGGCTGGGAGGAGATGCCCTTCCCCGAGGGACAGCATAGGTGGCAATCCTATCAGAAACTAAGAGCAAACTGTGAGAGAGGAGAAGACGAGTTAAGGGAAGCATCCAAAATTACCGATTTTTGTTACCAAAAAAAGAAAAAAATACTGAGTTTTAAACCCCAAATGATTGAACTGCCTTGAGTTAGGAATCCCAGATTTTCCATTATCAATGAACAAAAGAGATTGAAAGCTAAGTTAATTTCAATCATATCTTCACATCCCTAATGTGACTCACGCACCCACCTACGGAAAGCTGAACGGGCAGCTCACGAGCAGAGGCCTGTCCTACTCCGTCTTGCCCCGCTAGCGGAACCTTGCTGCCCGTTGCTGACCCGCAGAAAGCCACAACCACCGCCAGCCCCTCTCCCGGCCTCCAGAGGACACGCGCAGTAACAGGACACGGCTGGGCAGGATGGGCTGCTGGGCAGCGTGTGGAGGTGGCACTAGGACAGAAGGGCCGGGCTCAGGAGTCGCAGAGCTTGGAGACCACGTGACCTGGCCCTTCCATATACAGATGGGGAAACTGAGGCACTGAGAGAGGGAAGATCAGTCTAAAGCCCTTCTCCAAGTGCTACTTCGGGGCACGTCCCCCACTTCCAGAACTCACCCTGGGGCTCCAGGCACAGCCTTGACCCCATGCTAAAGACGCCAAGGTTCTCCTGGCGCCTGCCATCTGCCTCTCCCCGGGGGGCACACCAGCCACCAGTGAGGGGCCCTGGGCAGGGAACTCTACTCTCTTTCTCTGGCTGTGAAAGGGGACAGTGACTGGACCCGCTCACAGCACCACGCTGGGGACTGGGTGGGGCTAGGGCAGGCGCCCACATATTTCCCCTTCACCTCAAGGACCACCAACGAGGTGACCAGCACTTCTCCCTGCCAGTACTCACCGTTCTCTTCTAAGAATCCCCAGCCAGCCACCCAGCATGTCTGGGGAATTCTGGGTGGGCCTGCCCGAAATTGGGGCAGGCAGCCTGGTCCAATGAAGTACCCACAGGGAACAGGAGGGGTGATCTTCATGAGAGCGATGTCGTTTGCCTCTGAGCCCGGGGAGTATTTCTCGTGAATGATGATTTTCTCAGCGTATCTCTCCTGCAGAGGCGGCTTCACTGGCTTATTGCTTCCCCACACGACTTCCTTTGCTCCGAAAATCAGCCTCCAGTCGGTAACTTTGCTGTGGGCACAGAGGTAAGCCAGGTCACCCTCACTGTGGACTGGCTGGTGACCGTGACCCTTGGAGCACCCCATCCCCAGCGGGTGTGGGTCAACCACACGGGGCCCAAAGCATCAGGTTTCCCCGGCACACAGACCCTTGGAGAACGCCCAGTTCTGAGAAGAGCCTTTCTGAAGACCCCCTCCACGTGTTCCCGCACATACGTTTTGCTCCGGAAGCAGTGAGCAGCAGTGAGCAGCCAGTGGGCGTTGAGCAAGGTGCCCCCGCACACGTGATACCGCCGATTGTCGTGGTACGTGAGGACCTGGAGGCTGACCATCCAGGGCCAGGCCCCGAGCGCTGCGGGCTGCCCACCGATGATACGCATGCCCCCTTGCGGGTTCTGCCTGAACCGTAGCCCGCAGGGGCCACTGAGGAGAGACCATGGGCACAGTTCGAATCAAGAATAGGCCAGCCTGTCCTCTTGCCTCCACAAATGGGGGAGAGGGGCATGGGGCTGGTCACAGTGGGGAAGAGCTGTGGGGTCCTGGGAAAGCAGGGGCAGCTCGAGGGTGTGGGATCCAGGGGGACGGCTGAGCAGTGGTGCTGTGGCGGCTGTGATGGGACAGGAAGCCACGGGCTCCAGGAACTTTTCCAGGGGTGGCATTTCTTGGGTCTTGTGAGTGTGGTCACAGGTGGGGATAGAGGGGCCCATGGGTAGCTAGGACAGACTGTGAGGGCCCTAGAAGTATGGGAGTTCCCTGATCAGAGGGGGAGGCTAAAGGTGGGAACGGAGGGGGGGTAATCTTGTGTGGGAAACTCCGGGAAGAGCCAGCGGGTCCTGGGGCTGCAGGGTTGGGTTGGACAATGGTAGGAGGAGAGCAGCCGCAGGTAGATACAGTGACCCCCAGGGGAGGGGGGCACACTGGGGCGGGAGCGGCCCAGAGTGGGGAAGGTCAGGGCTCTGTGTCTCTGGTGGGAGTTTGGTAGCCATCGGCATTGCGGGGCACCTTGGGGGCTTGGGATTCTACACATGGAGTGGAGGTCCCAGAGGTACCGCCTGACGATACCCTGGGGCCTTTGGGGTCACCCTCAGTGGGGGGAGGGGGGGTGTCCCAGTGTCTGCGGGAGGACAGGAGCTCCTGAGAATCAAGACTCCCGTTCAAGAGGCAGTGAAGTCCGTCACTGGGCGGGGAGGGAGCACAGGCCTGTGTGCTGCAGGGCCCCAGGAGTCAATCTCTGGAGGAAACCATGGACGTCTGGGGCCCTGGGGGCTCTGGGATGAGGATGCTGGGAGCAGGGATGGTCTGGGTTGGGGATGTGGGTAACAGGCGCTGTGAGACCCGGGGGACGGCTGAGGCCCCAGCTTGGCTTCCTCCAGAGCCCTGGACAGAGGGTGTCTGGGTGGGGTCTGTTACTCAGAAGACACCCTCCCCGCCCCTGGTGTCTCTGACACTTACTCACACGTGGTGTTATCTCTAGCGACCACAGACACTGCCAAGACCAGCAGAACGGCAGTTGGCAGCATCTCTACCAAACTCCTGCCCCAGCCTGGCCTGGAAGCCCAGTGACCTCACAAAGCTCCATGGCCTTCTGACCAATCAGCAGAGCGACCTCCCACCGCCCACCCTCCAAGCAGTCAGGCCAGGCAGGAGGAGCCCTTTAGCTCAACCGGTTCATGCTGAAGTGACTTCCCAACTTCCTGCACAGGTTTCCCCCGCCCCAGGGTGACGCGGGTTCACATGCAGCCCCCTCCCTCTGTCCCAAGGCCAGGATCTTCAGTCCCAGTTATCTTCCAAGGTCCCACACCATCTGAGGTTCCACCTTTGTGCAGGTTCAGGGTCTGACCCTCATGCAAGCTGTAGCCACAGTCCCATTCCAACTCACAGGCTGAGGGGCAGCTCAGCCACTCTGCGACAAGATGGTGCAAAATGTCAGCGGTTCGAGAGAGGCTCCACGTGTTGACAGACCCTTAACACTGCGGGGGGAAACTGTCTTTCCCTCTTCCAAGTGTGCGCTGTCAGCACACTTTCTGAAGACCATTTTGAACTCACCCAGCTTAAGACTACAAAGCCCACCTTTCCCTCCACAGGGTCTCGGTATCTTCTACCTGAGTGTCTCCAGGTCTCCTCCCTGGGGCCATGGGCAGCAGGGTGTTGTCTCCTATACCTGAGTGTCAGGAATTCTCAGCACAGTTACCTGAATGTCATGAAGTAAAGTTTCTGCTGATTGTCAGGAGACAGCATCTCACCTCCAGAGTAGGAGAATGCTCACCTCACCTACCTGGATGTTAAAAAGTTTACCTCCCCTGTAAGAGTGTGGGGAGGTCGCATCTCTACCTACTAGAGGAGCAGTCTTAGCTCCTGTACCTGAGTATAAGGTCTCAGCTGGCCTATCCGAATGTCAAGGAGTTGCACTCCACCTATATGAGTGTCACGAGGCCCCACCTCTCCCACCCGACTGTCAGGACACCTCATGTCCTCTTTCCAGGTGTGAAGAGTTTTCAGATTGTCAGCCGATCTCGATTCCTTCACCCGAGCATCTTCTCTGACGAAATGTCCTACTTTCTCATTTCATGTAACCTTCAGGAGGTCCCATGCCCCTCAACTGAACATCCAGCAGGTGGCATATATCTTACCTGAGTATCAGGGAGCTGCCATCTCCTCTCCCTGACTGTGACGATGTCTCTTTTCTTCCATCTCGGGGCCAAAGGCCTCAACTCCACCACCTGAGTGTCACTTTGTCCCATCTTCTCTGCCTGAGAACCGAAAGGTCTCACATCCTCTATCTGAGTGTCAAGAGGTTGCATCTCACCTATATGAGTACTCTGAGGCTTCAACTGCCACACTGGAGTGTCAGGGATTCTCACATCCCCACTTGACTGCCAGGATGTCTCCCAGCCCCTGCTTGAGGAGACCGTCGTCTCCCTTCTGGAATGTCGTGAGCTTACATCTTCTCTACCTGAGCACCACAAGGTCTCCTCTCCTCTACATAAGTGTCCAAAGCTCTCCCTTCAACCCCCTGACTGTCTGAAGTCTTTCTCTCCCCTTCCTGGGTGTCTGGAGGTCTCACCTCCCCTACCTGAGGGTCATGAAATCTCTATCTCCCATGTGAGCACAAG
This sequence comes from Delphinus delphis, assembly GCF_949987515.2. Taxonomy (NCBI): domain Eukaryota; kingdom Metazoa; phylum Chordata; class Mammalia; order Artiodactyla; family Delphinidae; genus Delphinus; species Delphinus delphis. The sequence continues at coordinate 102,213,975 of NC_082693.1, read as the reverse complement.
GAGGTCTTACAGGCCCTGAGTGTCGGGAGGTCTCATCTCTTCTGCTCTGTGTCTGGAGGTCCTGCCTCTTCTCTCTAAGTGACCGAGGGGTTTCCTGTCCCTTACTTTAGTACAAGCACGTCTCATCTTCCTTATTTGAGTGTCATGAGGCTTCGTTGTCCCCGGGTATCAGGCTTTTCCATCTATTCTACCTAATTGTCGGGGCACCTCACTTCCTCTCCAATGTCCAGAGACATCCTCTCACACACCTTGTTGTCAGGAAGTTATTTTCTCCACATGACTGGCCCCAAATATACTCTCCCCGCAGGTCAGAAGGTCTTGTTCTCTCCTATTACAAAGATGAGTTTGAGATTCATTATTTCCCTTCCTGCCAAGCGGGAGGTTTTATTTCCCTTATATAAATGCAATCAGGTCTCAAAGATATCAACTATTGGAGTGTCACGAGATTTTCCTCTCTGCTACTGCATGTCGGGAGGTCTCCCTCTCCGCTCCCTGAGCGTAAGGAGGATTCATCTCCCCTCCATCCGTTTCAGGGCTCTTAGATACTTTATCTGTTAGGATCTCTTACTTCCCATACCTGAGTGTCACAGGACTTGTTTCTTCTACTTGACTTTCAGGAGGACTCTTCTGCCTTACATAAGTGTTCAAGGTCTCTCTCTCTCTCTCTCTCTCTCTCTCTCTCTCCTCTCTCTCATCTCAGGTGGTCTCACCTCTTCTATCTGAAGATTTCGAGGTCCTATTTCACCAACCTGAGGCCTTGCTTATTTTAACTCAGTGTCAGACTGTGCCTGATAAGGTAACCAAAAAAGGCTTTGGAAATATAGTTCAAGAAATGGCAATAGGAACTCTATAAGTGATATTAAAGGTTTGCTTGTTAAAGAAAAGGTTATTCAGGTGTTTTTACAGGATTTTGATGGGCATAAAATTGATCCAGTATTTAGATCCATGAGAGTCATTTAACAGAATGATGTAACCATTTATTTTAAATGTTAATATGTACAATTTTCTGGAAATCATAACTTTTGCAAGTTTTCCAAAATATAGGATGAAAATGTAACATATAAACTTCAAAATGAAAAGTGGTACCCAGTTTTTCAAAACATTTAGGGGTTATGCAGTAACAAAGATTGAAGACCCAATGTCTAGATCCCAGAAGACAATTATTGTTTGACTCTTCAGAGTAGCGCCCACTTCTGAGTCTTGGAGGGGTTAGAGCACCTGCTCCCGGCCACAGTCATGGGTTGAGCGATAGGCACACGGACCAGCAGAGGCTTAATTTTGTCGTTAAACCTAATGGAAGAGTGACTGCGTTGGCCTTCTCCACGCTGTTCCCAAGAGCAAAGGAGGGAGGTGGGAAGGTACAGGACAGTTAGGATTCCGGGCCCAGAGGATGGGGTCTCAATGGCTACTGGGGGCTGGGCTCAGGCCAAGGTGGGGCTCCCGTACCCCTCCCCGCGAGGTTCCTTCTCCCCAGTCTCCAGTCCCACTCCCTCCCCACCCCGACGTGGCCCTCTAGCTGACCCCAGCCCTCCGCCCTGCCCCTGTGCACTCTGCACCCCACTCACCTGAACAGTCCAACTCCCACCCCGTCTTCCTCACACTGACCCTTAACCTCTGCCGGCTCCCACCGGCCCCTCCCTCACTTCTCCCATCCTCTGTTGTTCTCCAGCACGGCCCCCGGCAGAGAAGAAACCTCATCGTCCAGCCAGCCTTAGTGCCCCCAGGACCTTGGGGGCGGCTGGTGGTAAGGGAGGGTTGGAGCCACAGCCTCTGCTCCGGGTTCCAGAGAGAGCACTGGTGAGTTGCTTGGGGCCCCTGAGAGGATAAAGCTGGAACATTCTGAGGTCGTGACGAGGCAGAGGCGGGGCAGGGAGTTCATAGTCCAGAGTGAGAAAGTGGTCACAGGCGTTTGGAGGCTTCAGCTCACTCAGCCCTGTGTCCCTCTGCCATCTCTCCACCTGCCGCTGCAGGCTTCTCTGGTATAGATCTGGAAGGTTCTGACCCATTTTCTGAGGCACTGGGGTGGCTTCCGACCCGTGGGGACATCGGTCTCCCCAGACCCCCGGGGGCCGGGACGGCAACGCCATTCCCAGGGAAGGCGGCTCCCACTGCCGAGCTCTTCCTCTCCTCCACTGGAAAGCTGGACTCGCCCCAAGTCCCGGGCCCAGTTCCGGGGAGGCCCAGGGTTCCACACGCAGCTCAGAGGAGCTCAGCGCCCCAGCTGCCACGGCGCTCAGGCCCAGAGCGAGTCGGGGCCCCACCTCTGCCCCGCACACCCGGGCCCTCCCAGGCCCCCACTCCTCGACTCCCTTCTTGGCCTCTTCTGTAGGATGACCACTGTTTCTAACTTGAAAACGAAGCCAAAATTGGAAAGTGTTGAAAATTTGAAACTGGGGGGCTTTCTAGACAGACGATGAGCCTCTCTCAAGGTCCCACTGCCAAGCAGTCGCCGTCGCAGCCTCACTGGGGCCTTCACCTTCCTTTGCAGGCCGTCCAGACCTTCACCTGCTCCTCAGAGCTTCTCTGCCTTCCCCCCACCTCCGGGTAAAGACTCCTGAGTCCACCCCCCTTCTGCCCACAAGGCTTCACCCATCCACCGTTCTTACTCTCCCTGGGATCCTCACGCTTCCCTGGAGGCGTCGCCCAGGCCCCATCCTGAATCGAGGTCTACATTTGTCGTGTGTCACATTCACATTCCACCTTGACCCAGCGTGGCCAGGCTGTGCACCCACTGCCCCTCCTAAAACCCCACCGGGCGACTGGTGCCCAACGGGTCTGATAGCCCACCTCTGCGGCTTCTGGCCCTCTCTCAGACCTGGGCCCCGCAGTCTCCGCCCTTCCACGGCTCCCTCTGGGTCTCCTTGGCCGTCTCGCCTCACTGTTCCTCCTCCTTTCACTCTTAGAGGTGCCTCTGCCCTTCCCGCGAGCTACCAGCCCCCACCAGGTGCCACACAGCACTTGCCCCATCAGTGGCTGGTGGCAGCTGGCTCAGAGGGGAGAAGGCCTGAACGTGGGCAGAAGCCTTGGGGGCTGGAAAGCACGGGTAGACAGAAGAGGGTTCAAAGACAGGAGCAGCAGAATTTAGGGACAACTGGATACCAGGGGGAAAAGTGGACAGAGGCCACGGAGGACAACCGGACTTATAGCTCAGAAGGTGTCATTCACTGAGCTGGTGAGCAGAGGGCGAAGCTTCCAGCTCAGGAAGCATGGGCTCAGGTCCAGCAGGACTTGGAGAGAGAGAGAGGCACGGAGAAGCCGGGCACGTGGGCGTGGAGCTCAGCAGAGAGACTGGGTCAGAGACGGGGATCTGCAGGTGATCGCGGCGTGTGGCTGAATGCTTACTTGAGGCCGGGGAGGTCTGTGTGAGCTGTCCAAGGGACAGCAGAGTTTGTGCTCCCAACACCTCCTCTCAAGCAGGCAACAGAGAGATGGTTTCATTTCTTATAAATTTATTACATAATAATATTATAATAATTATTATCAATAATAATAATATAAGAAACATAGATCTCTGTGGGGTGTATCACAACGTCAGGGTCAGGAGGCCTCAGGACTGGAGCAGGGGGTGAAATCCCCCAGCTGGAACTCCATACAAAAGGAGGGGTGAAGCAGAACTGACCCTGTAAAGTTAAAAACCCAAATTGAACGGAACCAAAAACCCACAGGTGAGTGTGAGACGAGTGTGTATGTGGCAGTCTGTTACAGTGACTGCTGCTGTGTGTGTGACCTGGTCTCTCGGTGAAAGGGTTACTGGGTGTGAATCCGCCCAGGGAATGGGGCCAGCGGGCTGGGGGCGGGGCAGGTGGGCACAGACCGGCGTGCCAGGTCCCTGGGCTGTGAAAACTTCTGTTTTCTGGGTTTTTTAATTTTTATTAAAAAAAGCTAGAAATATAAACAGAAACTTGTGAGTGACGTGGATGGAGCTTAGTCCAGACTCCACAGCCTAGGTTTAAAAACGTCCCGGGCCCCCCGCCCCACAGGTCATTGCTGAGTGTGAGTAGTCACAGTAAGGGGGGCTGGGGTGCCCGCCGGGGCCTTTGCCTCTCCCCAGGGCTCGCAGTGGCCTGGCTCTAGGGCTGCCCCTATGAAGCCCGACGGGGGGGGGGGGGAGAGCACTGCCTCCAGGGGCCCCTGGGGGCCTCTCCCAAGCAGCATGCCTTCGCCAAGAAGGCCCACGCAGGCTCGGCGAGGCTCTGGAGGGACAGGCTGGGCAAACAGCAGGTCCCAGTGTGCAAGACGACCTCTGACTTTCTTTGGAAGTGGAGACGGGGTGCTTTCACAGGCACACACCCATGCACGCACCCTGTGCACGCTTCCGAAGCCCCTACACTAGTCCAGAGTGGCCCCTAGGGACCGCTCTCCAGTCAGGCACACGCGGGGCTCCGATGCACTCAGTCGCACCCCGAGATTCACACACTCGCACATGTGCGCACACACACAGGGCGGAACTGGAGACTTCAGGTCTGAGGCGGGGAGGCTTCTTTGCTGTAGTCGCCCAGCAGCGTGGGGAGGAGGCTAGACCCCTACTGGGGAGGGACCCTGTGAGAGAGATAGCTGGGGGCGGGTGCCAGGGCCCTGCCCTCCCACCCCACCCCCACCCCACCCCTGGTCCAGGGCCACGGTCTCCCAGGCCATCTGACCTTGCTAGTGCCCAGCAGGACTCGCTGCCTGCCGCCCCTCCTCCACGCAGCACCTGAAGGGTCGGTGGGGCACACTATAGCTCAGCGAGGGGAGAGGGCCCAGCCGGGGCCCCAGGGCGGGTTACTAGGACCCTGGCCAACCCCAGACCAGCTGGAGCATCCCCCGCCCCATGTGGGGTGGCAGTGGCAGTTGAGGGGCCAGAGATGGAAGACTGGGCAGCCGCAGCGGAACCAGTGGGGGGCTGGAGGGGAGGGGAAGGGAAGCTATTGAGGACAGAGATATTTGTTCCTTTTCTCGTTCCAAATATAGAGTGGATTAAAATATGCAAAACAGGGGGGGCTCCTTGGCCCCCAACCGAGAACCCCAATGTCTCCCCCCTCCCCCCGAGTCACCAAGGTGTGTCTTGACCTTGCATGCTGGACTAGGTTCCCCCCTCTGCGAAAGTAGCCACCAGGAGCTGAGCGGGAGATGGTCAGGCCGGAGCACCCCCGTCCCCAACCCCCTCCCGCTCCAGCCCCCCCCCACCCCCGCCCCACGGCCCGCGCCCTTCCTGACCGTGTGCTGGGTGGGGCTCGACGGCCTGGGAGGGCACTAAGCAATGTACAGGGCAAGTCTCCGAGCAACAGCAAACAGGACGATTCATGCAACATTCCTGGCCCGGGCGCCGTTGGGGTGGGGGTTAGGGGGCGGGCCGAGCCCGCGGCCCGGGGGCGGAGGTGGGGGACCCTGCCGGCAGGGCGCGGGCGTGGGGGTCGGGGGGGCGTCAGCTGCCGTCCAGCTGCCTGAGCGCGCGCTCGATGTTCATGCGGTGGCCCACGCGCGTGACGCCCAGCTCCACGAAGTCGTCCTTGGTGAGCGCCGGCAGGTGCGCGCCCTCGATCTCGTGGTCCTCGAAGCGGTCGCGGTGCTCGCCCAAGTGGATGCTCTCCAGCCAGTCGCCCACGTCGAACTTGCTCCAGAGTTGCAGGGGCTTTTGCTGGAAGGGCCGGCGCGGGCTGGGGGCCCCGGGGCTGGGGCCAGGCGCTGGCGAGGGCAGCGGCGAAGGCGAGGGCGAGCGGCTGCGCGCGCTCACACTGCGCACCACGAAGCGCACCTCCTTCGGCTCGTGCGGGATGGAGAGGCTGGACGACTTGAGGATGGTGGGGGGCGTGAGGCCGAAGGGCCGCCCCGCGCCCCCCGCGCCCGCCCCCAGCCCCTCCACCCGCTCCAGCGACGCGGGCTTCACTGGGCTCGGGGCGCGCCGCGCCACTGGGTAGCGGCCGCCGGGCCGCACCGGGTAGGAGGCCCCGCCGCCCGGGCCCCCAGGGCTGCGCTGCGCTGAGATGGTGCTCAGCTCACCGAGGCTGCTGAAGAGCCTGCGGAGGGAGAGGGGGTCAAGGCCAGGTGAGGGGCACTAGGCCAGGTGGGGGTGGGCGGAGGGGCGGGGGCCAGCGGCCAGGAGGACTGTGGGAGGGTGGGGGCGGGAGGGGGTGGCCTGGGACTCGGTGGGTAGCCTCAGGGCCAGAGGAAGAAAGGAGGGTAGGGTCCTGTGGTTACTCTGGCCCGGTCCTCAGACTCAGAGCCAGTGCCCTGCTGGGGGAGGCGGGGCCCTAGACTGAGCGGCCCACGAGGAGTAAAACCCCTGGCCCCCTCCACTCTTTGCGGGCTCCAAGGGCAGGCTGCCAGGGGAAAGACAGCCGCTGGGGCAAAGGGCTTCCCACCGCATTTCTGACAGCCCGGGACACCAGCTCTGGACAGTGCCCCGTCCACCCACACCCTGGAGAGTAAGACTCCGGCAAGACCCCTCACCACTTCTCCCACACACCACTTCCCCCTCTGTCATCATGAGGGGACCCAGAAAGACCTGGGCTGGCCGCACGGCTGGCTGAGTCGTGGTACAGGCTGGTGGCAGCACAAGACGGAACAAGTCCATGAGGTCTGAGACAGACACGAGGCGGCGTTCACACCCACACAGAGCGGCGGCACGTGCAGGGCAGGCGTGAGGCAGCAACACACCCATGACACTCGGCCTCCCCGCACAGGACAGCGCACAGCAGCAGCGGCAGCACCCACGTGTGTTACACACATGCAGCAGCAGCGGCAGGAGTGGCAGTGGCCTGCTCACGACAGTGACAGCAGCACATGTGCACGCGCACACACACATACACACACACGCACACGCACACACACACAGATGGGTCTTCACTTCCCAGCATCACCTGATAGGACCCCAGGTCTTCAGCCCCGCCACGCCCCCCAGCATGGCCATGGTGGGAGGCCTGGCTGGGGGAACGCCTCCAGAGAAAACCCACTCCTAGATCCCAGGCCACCTCCACCCCGTTTCTTTCCCTATCCCCTACTGTGGCCACGGGAAGCCTCATGGGGCCGTCAGTGGCACCAAAGCCCCATGAAGCCACGCAGAGCAGAGATCCAGGCGGGCAGGTGCAGCGCAGACAGCGAGAGGCATGGGATGGGCATGCTCACTTACACAGCCGGCGCTCGGGACCACCGCGCAGCTAGACAGAGCAGCCACATGCAGATGGGCGGGAGAGAGCAATGAGAGAGAGTGTTAGCGGCCCAGGCCCTCAAAGCAGGCACATGGCCCCCAGTCACGACCACAGGGAGGGCAGCCAGGTGCAGGGGCCCCCTGGCCAGATACCCAGTAAGGGAGGGATTCAGGTGCAGTGGGCCCAGGTGAGATGGGAGGGAACACATCTGGAGCTGCTGGAGGAAGGAAAGTGCAGGCACGACGTGGGCAGAGCTGGGTGGGCTCCTGGCTTGCCTGTGAGCTGTTCTCTGGTCTGTGAAGTGCAGACCACAGTGGTGTCCATCCACAGGCTTTACTAAGAGCCCTGTGTGGCAGCTGCTCAGCAGACCCCTGGCACTTGGGGATGCTTCGTGTCCCCTTGTGTTGCTGCTGCCTGAAGGGCCTCTCTCCAGCTGCCATCGCACCTCCCTCTCCCTGCCCTTGCCCACACTGGGCTAAGGACCCCTCCCCTGGGTTCCCCCACCCACCTCTGTGCTACCCTGACTGGCACCTGTCCCACACTGCACGGGCACCCTGAGCATCCCTCCTCGCCTGAAAGCAGGTTTGGTCTCTTCCCGTCTCAGCCGTGCAAGGTGAGCCTCCCGCTGGAGACCCAACTCTGTCCCTCCCACTCAGCCTGGTTTCCACTGCCTTCCACTGGCTCCCTCTCCTCAGCCTCTGTCCCTGCTGCCTCGCCCACCTGCTCAGACCCAGAGCAGAGCCTCTTGAAGAGGCCAGACCATGCTTCCCCCACCCAGCAGAGAGGGACTCAAAGGACGCCTGGGGTGATGGGCTCAAGGAACAGGCACCGATCACCAGAAGAGACCCTCCCCTCTCCCACGTCTGACCTCCACGGTACCGCCTGGGTTCCGGAGCAAAGTGGGGCGGCAGTGGAGGGTGGGGGAGGGTGCCAAGGACGTGGTAGGTGCCCAAGTGGTCGTGATTGCTAGGGAGAGGGCGAGGGGGCAGTGCTGGGGGATTGGGCCCTCCCGCACCCCGGGGCCTCAAGCATCCCACCCTGGCACGGGGACCTGCATCTCGGGATGCAGTTCTGCGTGGCCCACCCCCAGAGTCCCCTGGAGCACGGTCTGGAGCCCTGGCAGGGGGTGAGCTGGGGGCCTAGGATGAGGGCAGACTGGCTCAGAAGCACCAGGGAGACCCTGCCGAGGGGAGATACTGGGTGTGGGGAGGTGGGCACCTGCCAGAGGCTAGGGCTGGTGCCAGGAGGTACCATGAGTGAGGGACTGACCCAGCGGAGCGCAGGGGAGAGGGCGGGTCACACTCCTAAGGCCCCAGGGCATAGCAGGGAGTGGCCGGGGATGCCCACGGCCCAGAGGTCTGCTGCTTCTCCCCTTCCTCTTGGGGAACAGGGCACTTCCCACATTGTCCCAGGCCAGGCACCCGGGAGCGTCCATGGTCAAGGTCCACATGTTTCCACACCACCTCTGCAGGGCCATTGCTGTCCATCGCCACTCTGAGCTGTCTGACGGCCTCCCCAGCCAGGCTCTGACCGCGGCATGGCCACATCACAACCGCTGCCAGCCTCCCAGAGGGCTTCTGGGCCACCCACTCTCTAACATGTGGCACCTCACTAGGCACAGCACCCCTGGACGCCTTCCGGTCTTTCCCCAGACGTCTCAGCCAGGCTCCACACTCCCCAGCAACTTCGCCACCAGTGTCTGAACCTTGCACTGCCTGCTTCCTCGTGACTCCTTGACCAGTGAGGTCTGCTCCTGCCCCACCACCCCGCGCCCGGCACCCTCTCCTCTACCCCTTCCTTCCTAGATGGGCTCCCCTCTCAGTTCGCACTTTCTCCCAGGCCGTGTCACCCACTCCCACCCTTTCCTGTGACCGATGTGGCCAAGAAGGCCACATGTGAAGCCAACGACTCTCCCCAGACCTCTCCTGGGGTCTCCAAACACGCTCTCCCTCGCCCCAGTCCTGTTCACACCAGAGGCCTGCGAGCCACCATCAGCCGCTCCATCCTCCCCGCCATGGCCGATGCGCCACCAACTCCCAGCATTAACCCTGGCCCTCCTCGCCCGCAGCCACCTCGGACCCAGACCTTCCGCGCTCTCACTCGGGACCTTTCCTCTCACTTCCTAATTGCTATCCTTGACGCTTGGTGCCTAGCTCAAAGCCAGGAACACAATATGCACTGAAAAAAACGTTAGAAAACAACGTGACATGTCACTCTCAGGCTCGACTGCCTGTCAACCCATTGGTGCCAACAGGCAAGAAAAAGCCCACTCCGGCCCTGGTCCCTGCCTGGAGCCTTCTGCCACTGCACTCACGCAGGGCAGGTCTAGGCCTGTGGCCTTTTGAAATTTAAGAGCCTCATTAACGGAAATACTCCTCAACAGAAGCACAAACTACATACGGGCTTGTGAGCGTCCCATTGCACTCTCTCTGGTCTCTGTGTCTCACTCCAGCCCTAACTTCTCACCGCCCACACTAGGTCATGGCTCCAACCTTGATGCACCCAGATGCCCCTATGACCCCTCCTCTGTGACCCCTTCCCGCTCCCCTAGCAGAGTTCCGTGAACTCCTGAAGCCCTGATCACATCTGCTGCAAAAACACACCTCACAGGCCCCCAACCTGTGAGGACCTCCGCAAGGACAGAGCACATCCTGGCCCCTGTGCCCTGCACTGGCCGGCAAACAACAGGTCCAGTTTCAAAAGAATAAGCCCTGAGGCACCTGCAGTCATGTATGGCTTTATCCAGATCCCTGTCAGATGGGCTAGCAGGACAGAGCTCACAGTAGGTCCCCAGGGCGGGGTTTCTCCACCATCGCAGAAACGTGCGTCTTCTGTGGGATGCTAATTAGTGATCTACTAAAGAAGCTGTCCGAGACCACAGCACACAGCACATCAAAAGTTCTGAGAAGTACTGCAGGAAAGAAACCTCATCAACTTTGGGTTTCCAAAGCTATTTCGCCATGAACTTTTTTCTGTAACATCAGATGTGACGGTCAGACAGGTGTCAAACTGAGGGCCACAGCAAAACTGAGTATTGCTGTGGGGCTCAGAGACATGTGCCCTTCAGACCACCCGCGGGGTCTGGAAGACAAAGGGAGTTCAGAGCAGATGTGGGGCTCTGAGCAGACAAATGTTCTGCCTATCAGGCTAGACCCAAAGCCAGAAGCATAAAGAGGTGGATGGTCTGGGATCAAAGTTCCAAAAAGCCAAAGGCCATGGGCCTTCCGGATGCCCCAGTGCCATTTCCACAAGGTGCTTCAAGTCCGTGACATAAGGGGTAACGTCCCCTTCCCCTTCTGAGGTCTTCCTAGACCTCGGGCCGCAGAGTGTCTTGCGGGGGAAGGACGCCGGAGCCTAGACTGAGCTGCCAGCGAGGAAGGTGGGCAGAGCAGGCGCTTCCTCTCTTGTGGTGTCTGTCGGGTGAGGAGAGGGGCAGGCCTGCGAGGGAACACATGGGGGCCAGTGGACAAGGCACAGGGGTGTGACCCACTGGGTGGCCGTGGCAACTGCCCTAGGGCTTCAGCTAGGATCCATCCTGGGAAGGAAACAGCCCCGCTGGGACATCAGAACTTCCTGCACTTTGGACATGTCTCTGAAAGACAGTATCACTAGCACTTTTATCGCTGTGTGAGAAATGAGTGTCAGACTCTAGCCACCGCTGGCGGCAAAACAAGAGCTGCCCAGCAGCGCCGATGGGCACCACAGCCACTGCCGGCCACGTGCGGGGCTGACTGGACGTGGCCACAGCGTCTCCGCTCAGCCACCTGCCAGGGGCCAGAAGTAAAGGGTCCAGGACAGGCAGTGGGGCCCACCCCGGGGGCCATGGTTCCACCCAGGTCCGAGGGCAAGAAGGGGCACGTAAGAGGACGGAAGGAAGGAAGGAAGGGTGAACAGCAGCAGAAGGAAATGTAGAGGGAAGTGGGAGTGGAAGCGCAGGGCAGACGGGAGCTGCTGGGCCTCTCGAGCGGCACTGGCTGGGCTCAAACGCAGGTGATTTCAGAACCCACGTGCTGTCTGTCACACACCTGACCGATAGACAGAGGCTCGGTCTACAGAACGAACACACGCACTTCTGTGTGAGGGGACTGCGGCACAGAAACACAGTGTCTGTCACTAGAAGCGGCTGAATGACAGAGGCCCCATACTCCAGTGGACAGAGAGTGGGGCTTGAGGCCAGATGCCACCATCTGCTGGCTGGAATGGATCTCCTCAGAAGCTCAATTTTATCGTCTGGAAAATGGAGATTCTATTATTATCCATCGAACAGAATTGCTCTGAAGAGGAGGTAACGTGACTTGGCCTTTTCCAGTGCAGAGCGCTCATTTTCCCGTAAGGACCCTAAGAGTCCTCCTACCGGCCCGCCTGAGGGCCTGGTCACCCTCACCATTTCACAGGGGTGGGACTGAAGTTCACTGAGGTTAAGTGGTTTGTCCAAGAATACAAACTCAGATGCAAGCTGCTGAGGTGGGGATCCAGGGCCCCCTGACCCCAGGCCGATGTCAGGGAACAAAGCCAGGTGCCAGAGCTGGTGAATGCCGTGGCACAGGGAGCCTCTTGTTTCAGGCTCTCCAGCATCTGGCACCTTTGGGAACAGCACCTGACGTTCCTTTGGACACCCGCCCCCCTCACTCAGCACCCATCCGGTAGCTCTGGCTGACCCCATGCCCTGGCTCCCAGGATAGCATATGAGGCAGGCCTGGCCAACAGTAGCCCGATGCCTCCCTGACCCCAGTGACCGTTTCAGGGGAGGCAGGGGATCCACACGAAGCCAATCGGAGGCCGGGATTCTGCAGGAACTCCTGAGGGAAAGAGGCTCACTCTCCCGTGGGCCTGCAGGACAGATGGGATGTACAGGTTGGAACTGCTGGCCTTGCCCCTCCCCCACACCACTTCCAAGAAAGGAAACAAACACAGGTTCTGGCATGACCCAGACCCACTGGCCAAGAGCGCCTCGCCGTGACGAAGGGGAAACGCTGAGGACGACCGTGAGGGACATGGCGGCAGGTCCAGCCCAGAGACCACCTCCTCCTGCCCTGTGACGGCCCAGCTGCACCACAGGAGCCAGCAGAGCTAAGGCAACACCTGGGCTCTCCTGAGCTCGGCCAAGGGGCTCGACAACCAGCAAACCTCAACCAAGTGTCTGTCCTTCTGTGGCATTTGTCCTAAGCCACCTCCCTAGACCTCAAGTCACAAGAGACAGCACTTGCGTTTAGCTTTGTTCTTTCGTCCGTTTAGCAAATGTTTTATTGAGGCCTGCACTGTGCCGGGCACTGTGCTACCCGCTGTCAATGGCTTTAATTTTCATCAGGACCAAGGGGCACAGAGGAAAGGAAGGGCTGGTGGAGGGGGGAGAAACAGAGAGCGAAGATGGGGACTGGTCCAGGCTGTATCAGGGATCCCCGCCCTCTGTTCCACAGAGGCCTAGGATCTGGGCTGCTCACTGCAACTGGACACTCCTGGCCACACCCCTGACACCCACTCGAAGGGCACTTTAAACATCGCCCTGCTGGGAAGAGGGCTTTCACATTCAACTGGGAGTTGGAAGAGATGAAAAGGGGAGGGCCCCGGCGCAAGCCTGGGGTGACGGGAGCTGGAGGGCAGCGCTGCCCAACCACGCGGGAGAGGCGTCACTCGTCTCCCGAGCCCCCACTTATCCTTCGAGTCCTCAGCTGGAAGAAAGTAGATGAGACAAGCCCTTGTGCGCAAGACCTGGATGCCTCACTGCTCTGTGAACTCTGCCTCCCAAGGCTGGCAGGAAAGACTCACTAGGCTGGTCTTCAGGGCGGCGAGAAGGACTCAGGAGGTGGCAACCCAAGTGCTACCCACAAAGCCAGAGGTGGGGGAGGGCTACGGGGCACAGAAGGCGAAGGCAGACGACGGCTGGCCAGGGGGCGGCCAGCTCTGCCTCAGACCACTCGTGGGCAGGAACCAGCTCTCCCGCCAGCAAGCCTGGAGCCCACAGGCCCGAGGAGGCACCCCTTGGGGGCGGAGCCTTGGGAATGAGGTCCTCAAGGAAAGGGCCAAGGGATGAGCCCAGAGGCTCTGGCAGCTTCTGCCCAGCCAGAACAGCACCCCAGCCAGAGCAGCACCCCAGCCCCCTGCTCGGCCCCTCCCCCCACTTCCAGGGCACCATGTGGCCTCTTTAAGTCCCCACCTTGTGTAGGAAGTGGGCGGGGAGGACAGAGGAACGGGTAAAGTATGGAGAAGAGAGAGTGGACAGAGGTACAGAAAAACGGCATGATTTCCGCCCAAGAATGGCTTCCCGATGCACTTTGAAAATCACGCACAGGGACCTGTGCTTGAGAGACTCTGAGGCGGTGCTGAGAGACAGAACAGAAATGTTTCCGGGGCAGAAAACGGGAAACTGGTGGTGGGTCCTAAGAGGAAAAGGGTCCAGTGTACTCCAGGTTTCAAAAGGAAGCAAGGCAGCTACGAAAGGAAGTGAGGAACGATGGCACTGGCCACGTGGGACAGCCATGTGGCCACAGAGAAGCCAAGTAGCTGGGGTGGGGGTGGGGGAGAGCTGCACCTTGAGTGTGGACCAGAGAACGACCCTTGATGGTAGCAGAGGCAGCTACGTCAGGTGTGAGAGCGAGAGCACAGGGACCCCGCGGCAGGGAGCCTCCAGGAGGGCTGTGAAGGCGTTCATGGCCAGCCTGGGTCTCCGGTGGGTGCCCAGCTCCCACTGCCAGCACCGACAGGGACAGAGAGAACAGAACCCCTGATATTTCAGATCGCTGAAAGAGCCTTCGGTCTCAGACAGGTAAAGCAAGGCCAGATAAAGGACAAAGATGTGGACCGGAGAAGCACAGGGATGGGTGCCACGGACAGGTGAGGGAGGGGACAGCACGGGCTGTGGAGGAGGAACAGAGGGAACCGTGGAAGGACAAGAGGAAGAACGGGGTGGGCATGGACAGGGGACAGGACCCTCCCCACACCGCCCTGCTCACCGAGCTGCCGCGATGGGCGACTTCTTGGCGGGGTCCAGCAGGCCGCCCAGGCCGCCAACCGGCTCCTCCCCCAGGGAGCGGGTGTCTTTGTTCAGCTGTTGCAGGCGGGAGCTGAGCTCACTGATCACAGTTGGCTTGTCGTCTTCGGGCCCGGGGAGCCCCCGGCTCTCCACGGGGTCCCCCCACAGCTTGGACCTTCTCTGGAAGAGGTAGCGAGGGCGAGCAGGCCCGGCAGCGGAGGCCAGCCCGGCGGAGGCGGCATGATGCTGCTGGGCCATAAGCTCGCTGTCGGAGGACTGCTTCAGCAGCGGGTCCCTGAAAGTCACCGGCCCCTTCCCCAGCGGGGACTTGAGCTTGGGCTTGGGAGGCACTGGTGGCTTCTCGAGTAGAAAAGTATGTCCGTCGGCGAAGGACGTGTGGGTGTCGGTGAGTTCCCCACTCTCCGAGCTCAGGGTGGACATGCTGGACACTGTGGAGATGGTGCTCGTGGTCTCCAGGTGGGGGTCACTGGAGCTGCGCGTGTCAGCCTCCTCCACCCCCGAATCCGCTGCGGACTCGGGGGCAGGGGGCGGCTCGCTGCTCGGCTTCCCTGAGGCCGGGCCTGGCAGCGTGGCGGGCGAGGGACCTGGGCCAGGGAGTGGGGTGGCCAGCAGGACCCCATTGGCAAACTCTTCAGGAGGCGGCACGAGTCCGATGCGGGCCAGCTCCTCTCTGGTCTCCTCATCGCTGGAGGACAGCTGGGCCGGCGGCAGGTTCACGGCGAATACCAGCTCTGGCTCCTCCTCTGAGCTGCCCTGGCCCAGCCCGGGGTCGGTCGGGGTACTGCCAGGGGGCTGGGCCCGGGGGCTAGGCAGGGGCTCTGCCACCACGGCCGACTGCGTGGGGGCCGGGGCCAGCTCTGGGGTGCCCGGGCGCTCCTCTCCGGCCCCCAGCCCACCGGGCTCCTGCCCATTGCTGGTGGCGTGCACGACGATGAGGCCGGCTGGCCGCTGCAGGGATGTGTCCAGGACGCTGAGGATCATGGACTTCTTGTCCTCCGGTGACTTCCGCTCCTCCCGGGGAGCTTTCTCGGCTTCCCTGCGAGCAGGCACAGGAACCCAGGCGGGGCTCCTCGGGGAGAAGGCTGGGGAGGCCAGGGGCCCTCGCTCAGTGTCACGAGCCTGCACATCCACAAACAAGGGCCCAGGGCGGTCGGTGTCAGGGCTGTGCACAGGTGTGGGGGAGCGGGAGGGCGCCTGGGAGGCCAGAGCCCGCTCCCGGGCAGCCAGGGCAAGGGCCAGGGGTGAGCTGGGGTCCAGGGGTTTGCCGGTGAGCGGGTGGATGAAGGTGGAGCCCGAAGGCCCAAGGCTCGAGCTGCTGACCAATGGCTTCAGAGCGGAGACAGGGGAGGGCAGCAGGAGGTCACGGCCGGTGGTGGCGCCGGCCCCCAGCAGGCGCTCGTCAATGGAGCGGGAGGGCTGCAGGGAGGGCATATCTGCGCTAGGAGGGCTGCTCTCGACGGCTCCGACAGACAGGAAGACGGTGGAGCGCCGCCGCTCCTCCAGCCGCCGGTCCTTGCCTGGGGCCGGGCCGCCGAACGCGAGCCCGGGGCCGTCTCCGGGGCTGTAGTCGAGGCCGCTCGGCCGAGGCCCGCGGTGTGTCGGCGAGGGCTCCCGGGCGAAGCTGCCGCCCGCCGGGCCAGGGCTACCCACGGCCAGGGCCGCGCGCTCCTGCGCATCCTCCACCTGCAGCTGCTTCACCAGCGGGCTTTTGCGGCGCTGAGGTTTGGACGGCGCGAAGAGGCTGGCGCTGAAGGCGCCGAGGTTGGCGTAAGGGCTGTCGGGGCCGGGCGGCCGCGGCCGACGCTTCGGGCGCTCCGGCGGAGTGGCCGCTGGCGGGGGCCGGGGGACGTCGCCTGCCTCGGGCGCCGAGTCCTGAAGGATGATCATGGACCGCGCGCGCTTCTGCCGTTCCGGGTAGGGCAGCGGCCCCAGGGCCGCGCCGGGATCATACAGGCCCGGGGCGCCCGCGCCCAGGCGCGCCTCCAGACCGGGTTTGAAGCTGGAGCGCACGGTGTCATAGGCGCGGCCCGGCGGAGGCGGCGGCGAGAAGGCGGGGGGCGGCCCGGAGTCGAAGTAGTAGGGTGCGGGCGGGGGCGGCGGTGCGGTCTGCGGCGGGGGCGGGATACCTCGGCCCTCGCGCACTGAATCCTGCATCGACGTGCTCCTCGGGAAGCGCCCCTCCAGCAAGGACGCCAGCTTCTCATCTTCCCCTGCGGACAGAGGGGCCCCGGTGAGCCCGGCCCAGGAGCCAGGGGCCTTCGAGGAGGCCCCTCCCGACCCAGGCGCCCGCCCTCCCCGTCCGCAGAGGCCGGCCCCGCCCCCACCCACCCCCCACCCCAGGGCAGCCAAGGTCCCGGACGCCAAGGCGCCTTCTTAATCCGCGGGCGGTGCTGGCCGCCAGCCAGAGGACGGAGTCAGGGTGGGCGTGGGCGCTAGTATGAGATCAGGGGTAGACAGGGGGATCCCAGAGCAGGGGATCTAAGCAAGATCCCCAGTCTGGGCTCGTCCCCGCCGGGTTGGGAGGGCTCCTGCGGAGACTGGGGAGAGGTATCCGTTCAGATATAGCGGAGAGGAGGGCCCCCCAGCGGAGGCTGTGACAGAAGACCCAAATTCTGCCTCCTCAGGTTGGGTACATGGAGAGAGCCCAAGGTCAACACCGCAGGAGGGCAGGGGCAGCCCCACCCCCACCCCCAGTCGTGGGGACAGAACTGCAGAGAAGGGCCAGGAGGTGGCTGGCACAGGCCTTCGCACACAAGACTGCGCAAGGCCTCATCTCAGAACCACCAGCAGTGGAACAAGCAGGTGTCACTGGGAGGCCCTGGTGGCAACCAGAGGCGGGAAGAAGGGAGATGGTCAGAAATGAGCGGGAACTCTCCCAAGCGGGAGTGACGCGCTGTGGACAAGGGGGCAGCAGGGCTGTGGCCGGGGAGAGAGCCGATGCCCAGGTGAGGGAGGCTTTGTAAAGAGAAGTCCTGAAAGGCTCTACCCCAGAGACCGACGGGCACTGGACTGGGGGAGGCTGCCAGGAGGTCACTGCCGTAGCCCTAGTGGCGGAAATTCAGAAAGGCTGGGCAGGAGGGAGGGCGGGCGGCAGTGGAATGGCAGGCTGAGCACCTGACACGTATTTTAGTTTCACTCCTTATGGGCTGTGTGACCCCAGGCCAGGCCCTGAGCCCCTCTACGCCCCAGTTCTCTCATGGACAACATGGACTGAAAGTGAACCCTACTTCCTGCCGCACTCAGCTTGTCATTAGGACCTGTGCGGGGTCAGGGCTGGCGCTCAGAGCCCCCACCGTCCCGCCGCCCAGCCAGGACAGGGCAGGGCCTCCCGAGTGTTCCCGTGTACACAGTGCGTACACCTGTGCTGCAGGTGTGTTCGGTTAGGCTGCAGGTGTAAGGCAGCCCGATGCAAGGACAGTGGCGGGGTGGCTCCTCAGTGCTGACACACAGGTCTCTGGAACAAGTCTTTGGGAATCTACACCTGGCCTCACTCTGGGCTTGGTCCCATTTTTATGAACTCACGACGATGCAGCCTGCCTGTTCCTGACCACCTCCTCCCCTGGCCACCACAGTGCTCAGCAGGCCTCCCACCCAGCACTGTTCGCGTGTGTCCTGCGTAAGGGCTCAGCAAGGGGCGTGGCGCATGCGGGAGCTTTCGTGTGAGAGAAGGCTTGAGCTCCAGCCCTGCCACTTCCTGTCTGATGCCTCTTAACCTCTTGGCGCTTCAGTTTCCTCATCTCTGGAGACCTGCGCCCTCCCACGGAAGCGCGGAGTGAAGCCATTCAAAGCTCATAGCACAGGGCTGAGCCCCCAGCAGCGCCCCCAGGAAGGTGGCTGAGGTCGTCGCCATCATCATCATCACCACCATCATCGTTTTTAGGCCAGGCTTCCACCCCCACTGCTGGACACAGATTCCGCGCCAGGTCCGGCCTGGGTCTCCTCCCTGCTGCATTTCTTGCGCAGCAGCTCAACACCCACAAGCTTGTGCGTGAGACGGAGCCACGTGGGACAAGCTACTGCACCCGGGACACGCCGGAGGGTCAGCGTGCCACGTTCTGACCCAGGGTAAAGACAAGTCACTTTCCTTGTGATGAAAATGGGAATCCAAACAACAGCCGTGAGCATTTCGCCAGCACTTTCTGCGCACCAGCCTCAAGGTGCAGGACCTGCATCTACCATCACCGCGAGCAGTCACTCAGTACTCAGTCTGTGAGTACAGCCCTCTGTGCGAACCTCAACCCTGAGGCTTCAAGGCTTGAGATGTGTGCCCAGGGCCACGTAGCCAGGACAAGGGGTAGGAGTCCCGGAGTCTGACACTTCAGCCAGCGTTCAAGTGGGTGACAGGCGGCAGGCTCGGGCAAGGGGGATTAAAGATGAGCCACCCATGGACCGAGCACAGGAGGGTCCAGGAGGGTGAGCAGGGACCAGCTGGCAGTCTCCACTGAGGCTTACAGCCTGAAGGACAGGCACTTAGATGCGGACCTGTGGTGGTCAGTACTGAGACTGGGTGGGGCTGAGGGACAGGCCATCCAGGCAGATGAGGGCAGGTGGAGAACAGCCAGTCCTGGTAGATGTCACTCAGAGGGAGGCAGAGACAAAGGTCCCTAGATGAAGCAGGAGGGCGCTGGGGCTAGGCCTCAGGGCCCCAAGGCAAGGCAGAGCCCACAGAGGACCAACTCTAGGGATGTGAGGTGGTATCTTGTGCAGAAAGCCCCCTGTGGCCAGAGGGATGGACTAGAGGGTGAAGCTGGGGCAGGAGGTCAAGAGGAGACCAAAGCTGTGGTCTCCAGACGCTGAGGCACAAGACACTGAGGCCTGGCCAGGTAAGGCTGCAAGGACGGTGAGGAAGCCGGCCATCCCTAATTTGTCCGGGGAGGCAGAGAATAAGGAGGAAACCACAGAGGATGCCCAGGGCTTAGGCCAGGGAGGTGAGGGGGGAGTGCCTCTTGGCTCCAAAGCAGCTGCAGTCTCATGTGTCCTCTCCCCCACCCTCCTACCTACAGAAATGACCCATAGCGGTCTCTGAAGGACCACTACTGTCAGCAATTCATGCCATTATCTCTCAGAAACCCCCACTCAGCAAAGTATCTGGCACGTCTGAGCCCAAACACACACACACATGCCCGGCCTTTCTTGACACCCAAGCATGGTTGGTGCTCCCTAGTAAATGTGCTTTGCACCCCCCATGTAACTGCTGAGCTGAGCTGTCTGCAGACACGTCACCTCCTCCAACTGAGCCCCAGACCCTGCCCAGCATCAGCCTAGAGTGTGCATCAATCAGCTGGGGTCCTGGGGTGAATGAGGGATTGGGTTTGCAGAAACTGGCCAGATGAGTGAATAGAAGACAGGTAAGGCAGCTGTGTGACCTTGGGCAAGTCATTTTACCTCTGTTTTCTCATCTATAATCCAGAGGTGCTGATGGTGTTACCTCAGCAGGGTTCCTGTAAGTACTAAATGAACCAGTGTGTGTAGAACACAGAGCGGTGGGGTACACAGGGACAAATGGATGCACGAGTGGAAAGGTCAGTGGGTGAACAGATGGACAGACAACTGGACATGTCTGTAGGTGGATGGATGGACAGGTGGGCAGGTAAGGGAGGAGCAGTGGGTGGGGCTTATTAGATGACCCAGTCTGGGGTCAACAAGAGAGGAGATGGCCAAGGGTGAGATGTGATGAGGCCCCAAGGAGACAGGTGCAGAAGGCAAAGAGGCTAAGGACATAACCTTGAGAAAGACCCACATCTTGCAGGGGAACGATGGGCACTGAACAGGTCCAGCCTGAGAACTGAGGGCAAAACCAGTTAAGTGTTGTCTTAGAAGCCCTGGGTAGGAAAATTCCATGGAGGAGGGAGCAGCAAAATCAAATGTGTCCACTGGGAGGAACGCCCTGGAAACCACTGGTGACCCTGGTGAGAACAGTTTCAGGTATGGACAATTCCCTAAAAGGCCGAGAGGCAGGCAGGGAATGGAAGACAGCAAATATGGGTGACTTCCGGAGAAAACTGGCTGTGAAGGAGAGGAGAGATACAGAGCAATAACTGGGGTGCCGGGGGGAGGGGAGAGGGCAGATTCAAGGGGAGGGTAGCTTAGCATCAGAAACGTGACAGGTACTCGGGCTGGAGGGGGCACAGCCAGGTAGGATATGGAAGACCCAGGGACAGGGATGCTGGTGTCCGTGGGAAGTACAGACGGGGGTGCCCACTGGCAGGGGGTGACAGATGGCGAGAAGCCTCAAGGGTATCTTTCAGCAAAGTATCTCTGGGTTGGGGGAAGGGCTGACACCCCACACGCACATCCATATACGTCCACAAAAAATGAGATTCCTGGGTTGGGGCCAGGGAGAGACAGGACTCAGAGAGAAACCGGAAACCTCAGTCGAAAGGTGGGGAGAGACGGGGTCCTCCAGCCCCGCACGCACTCCAGCCCCCGCCCCAGTCCTCCAGCCCCATGCAGCTCCCAGCCCAGCCATACCTACAGATTTGGTCCGTGGAATCCCCTTCCGCAGGGAGCCTGGCAGCTTCTCTGGGCCTGGGAGGCCCTGGCGCTCGAACAGTGACTGTGAGAGTTGGAGGGGGTGGGGGTATATGGAGGTTCCAGAGCACTGGGGTCCCCAGCTGCCCATCCAGCCCCACCCATCCTCCTCCCAAGCCTGAGATCAGACACCCCATGTGCTAATTCCAACAGTGCTAATTCCCATGGTGTCTGACCCAGAAGCCAGGCCCAGGCCCTGCCTCCAAGAAGCAGGGGCATGGCTGCGGGCCCACAGGGATAGGCAGCACTGGGCAGGGGTGATGCAGACGGGCCAGAGCAGTCAGGGGTCCTGGGTATGGCCGAGGTGAGGCTGCGGGAGCAGCCCAGAAGGTGCCAAGTGAGAGGAGTGGGCGGGGGGGACAGCGACACCATGTTGTGGCCTCAGCACGGCTGGGGTCCTTGCTCTAGGTGGCACAGAACCTGCCGAAGGCGGGAGGCGCCAGAAGAGTGAGAGCTCAGCACGAGCTGGACTGTGGCTGTTCTGAGGGCTGATGGCCCCAGGTGTCTTCGGGAGACGCTATGGGGTCCTTCACCCCCACCCCTGGAGAGTGGAGTCCAAATGATGGACCCTCACCCTCCAAAATGCACAAACACCCAGTAGGGGCCATGGCACTCTGACCCCGTGCCCCACCCATCCCCCAGCGCCCCCAGCTGCCAGGCTGGCTTACGCTGATCTCGGCAGGGGTGATCCTCCGACTGGTGGGCCGCTGTTTGACGGTGGCAGCTCTTGAGTCAGCATCCGCGATGTCTGGCCTCAGCGCCGGCTCCGTGGCAGCTGCCAGGATCTCGTCCAGCTTCTCTGCACAGCCAAGGAGGTGCCGTCTCGGCCACAGGGACCTCGAACCCGCTACCGCCCCCTGCAGCCCCACTCACGCATCCTGGCTGGTCCTCCCGGGGCTGCTGACAGAGGCCACTGGGCCCCGCCCACCTCGGCCCCTCCCTCCCCAAGGCACACAATCCAGACACAAGACAGGAGGCCCCACAACGTGTATCCCATCCAAGCCCCTCACGCGCCAGAAGCCAGACCCTGCTCCAGCCTGGCCCCTCCGTCCTCAGGGAGGCCCCAGGGGACCCCGCGAACCCCACTCCAGGAAAAGCCTGGCTGACCATTAGGGAGAGAACCAGGCAGGGGGCGGGACTGTTTACAGCCCAGAGACCTCCTGAATTTCCCCATTTCCCTTTGCCCTTTCACTCTTCTCCTTAGCACGTGGCATTCCTCGCCTGCCTGTACTGCCACTGCACCAAAAGATAGGCTGTAGCCCCAGAACAGACCTGATGCACAGTCGCTGCCCACAGA
The DNA here is from genome assembly GCF_949987515.2 of Delphinus delphis. Taxonomy (NCBI): domain Eukaryota; kingdom Metazoa; phylum Chordata; class Mammalia; order Artiodactyla; family Delphinidae; genus Delphinus; species Delphinus delphis. The sequence continues at coordinate 102,192,029 of NC_082693.1, read as the reverse complement.
GAATGTGTATAAAGCAAGAACCATGGGGGGCGGGGCGGGCTCACTGCCCGAGGCTAGAGACCTAAGAAATAGCTGCATGCAGATCAGGAGGCCACAGAACCTACAACCCCCGAAAGGCAGCCCCACCAAGGGTGGGGGGTGCAGAGAAGAGGACACTGGGAGGGGCAGTGCTGGGGGGCTTCCACCGGCCCCTTAGAAAGCAGCCCCAGAAGCCAGGAGCGGGAAGGACAAGCCCAGGGCTGAGCCTGAACCAGGTGCCCTCGGGCGGCGCTCTTCAAATCTGTTGGAAAAGAAAAACTGTTTGCTTGTTTTTCTTAAAGCTACGTAATGTTTCTGAAAGTGGTGCTTTTGATTAGCGAGTGACTTGGAGATTTTGTTAAACACTTGTGTCTGAAACCTATCAGCTGTGGACGGATGACTGGGGAGGGCCCGCTTAGGGCCAGCACACGGGACACTGCAGGGGCTGGGGGCAGCTCCCACGTGCACCTGGCCGCCACACTGCCCCTCTCATCCAGGAGCCCCACCTCAGCCCACCCATCACTCAGCCTCGAAATCCCTGAGCCCTTCCAGACTCTTAGGAGCTGTGCCAACCATAGAGGACCACGCATCTGGTTACACTTAGTCCTTTTATGCCCCAAGTGCCCCCTTGAAGAACTGTGGTCAGCCCTGACACCTCCTCCCAGCACTGCTCAGTCATTGCTGTGGGGAAGGAAATAAACTCCTCCGAGATGTACAGTACCCGACCCAACCCAGACCCATCCTGTATCCTGACTGTTCTGACCTAATCTCTTTGCGACTTGGTTTCCTGATCTGATAACAGGCATTAAGAAAGGTACCTGCTTCAGTGTCTGTTGTGAGAATTAGCACACACGGCAGAAGTGCTACAGCTGTGCCCGGCGCGTCCAGCCTGGTCCCCGAATACAAGAGAGTTCAACAAACGCTGCGAGTGACCAGCAAAACACGCTCCATCTACAGACCAGCTCGCTTGGCCTGTGCACAGCTCCCAGCGCCACCAGGTGCAGACAGGGGCGGGCTGTGAGAGGGGCCTTCCTGTTTGCTTCTGTAATGAGGTAAGTAATTGCCCTTTGGAAGCTGAAATCACCATGATCACCATTTGCTAAGTCCGTGGGGATTTCCAGAGTTAGAAGCGGTTTATGTGGCCCCTCTCATGCTGCAACCACCACAGGCAGAAGGGATCACTATTGCCCCCATTCTACCCAAGAAGAATCTGAAGCTCTGGGAGAGAGAAGTTGCCCCAGATCATAGATCCGGTAAGTAAGAGATCAGACTTAACAACCAGATTATCCGGAAACCACAGACATAAAGACATGAGCGGAGAGAAGATATTTCCGTGGGCCTCACGGGGCGCACGCTCACCCGAGCTGTGGATTTACGGGCTGCGTCTCTAGGTCCGGAAGCACTCAAGCTCAGAGACCCAGAGCAGTGTGCACGTGAAGTTATTAGCAAAGCGAATATTGTTGGCCATGGGGCCATGGTGCTGAGGCCAGACGAGACTCATTTTCAAAAGGAAAAGCATCAAGAATTCTGCAAACTACAAGCTGGTGAGGTTGACACCAATCCCCAACAAAATGAGAAAACTATATTCTTAAATAAATGACTTTAGATACTTAACAAAAGAAATGAAGCCCACTAGGAACCAGGTCTGGGGCACTACACTGGCTGTCAGGGTCGCTATGTGGCAGGGACGCAGCTGGGGATGCAGCTGTTTGAACCAGGACCCAAGCAGGGATGAGGGGCCTGCGGGGGCGACGAATCGCCGTCACTTCCCCTACGACTGGAAGAAGCACACAGGCCACAGCAGAGCACCCTGGGAGCCCCGCTAATGAGCTGAGGAAAGAACCAAAACATTCCAGAAATAGCTTGTGTGTCTGCCTCAAAGGTGTGAAGAAAAGTGTCCCCAGAAGAGACCTAGTCATCTGTTTTATACCTGAAAAGACCCTGAAAAGGGAAAGCATTTCACCTGGGACCGGGGCAAGGGCGACGGGAGAATTCAGGGGGTGAGATCGCAGGTCACACAGGGAACCTGGGCTCAGACAGATGGGCAAGTGTGTCCCTGGCACAGGGAAGGCCCAGTGGATCCCGGAGTGAGGGGTGGGCGGGCACCAGGCACAAAGACAAACGAGTGAACACACACGCCTGGGGCCACAAAGCCACCTCAGGCCCCTGCTTGGCACGGACTCCTGTGCAGCAGAAGGAGGCTCCAGGCTCCACGTGAGGTGCAGCCGGCTGGCAAAGGCCAGGCCCTAGACCCCACCAGACCCTGGACCTCAGCGCCCAGGCCCAGACTCTGTCCCCGCCTGGCTGCTGCGCCTCACGGAGCCAGGCTGGACATCCAGGACATCCAGGAAGGAGCTTCAAAGGATCCAGGGTGGGAGGTCTGACGGGAGGCGCGGGGTGGTCAAGTCAGCAGCTCTGGGGCCCAGATTCCCGCTCCTAAAGGGCCAAGCACAGAGGCGGGACCCACACACCAGGCACAGGAGCCCCAGGAAACAAGCAGAGACAAGCGGCACGGGCTGGGGCTGAGCACCTGACACCCCCGCCCCCACCAGCCCGGTCACCTTGTTCCCCAAGCGAGCTCCACAGCTGGGCCCTCTGGACCCTTCCCCCCTCTGCTCCGGGCTGTGGCACGCGCTGTGGCCTCCACTGGGACGCCTTTCCAGCTCTGCCTCAGCAGCCCCCATGGCCCTCACACCGCTGCCCCCAGCTCACTCGAGCCCCCGAGGATTGTGGCCACACTCACCATCCCAGGCCCATCTGACCCTTCCCAGGTCCTTCCACTGCGCCCCCAGCAGCCCCCCCACGGAGAAGGCCAACAGGAGGGTGCAACCCAGGCTCCCAGACCCCCTGACTCGAACAGGAGCCCCTCCCACACAAGCACTTCCGCAGCCAAGGGTCAGGCAAAGCTGGGCCCCGAGCACAGCAGACGACTCACCCCCTTTCCTTCTCCGAATGGAGGCTTGGAATCGAGAAACAGAGTAAACGGGTGAGAGGCAGGACTCGTCCCTCGGCACCCGGGCCCCACTCCCCACTCCCACCCCTCCTAGCCCATCCCTTCCCTCCCGACAGCCAGGACCTCCCAGACCCCCACCACCCCTGGCCTATACCCTTGTCAGATCGCGGGTGGCAAACCGACCCAAATACCAAGTCAGTACGTGAAATTCAAGGTGGGAACAACCACAAGCAGGGACAATGCCTGTGCGCATGCACGCGCACGCACGCACACACTCACACGTGCTCGTGTACGTCCACACACACACAGACATGCACACACCTGTGTGGACACACAGCTAAGTCACACTTGGTTCAATCAAACGTTTGTTCAGAAAAAAGGCAAAACCCCATAAAAACCCATTTCAGAGGCCACCAATGGTGCAGTGGCCACCCACAAGCATTCCTGCAGTGTGTTTCCAACAACAGGCAAGTCAGCGTGTTTTCCAGACCAAGGCCAGTCAGGGACCACACCCTGGCATGGCACCTGCCCTGACATTCTCATCTCGAAAGAACAAGGAACCCAGAAGTTCCAGATTTCTTAGTGGAAAGAGGATGGACAGGAGGGGCTTGGACCCATCAGGGCCCCTCTGGCCTGGGCCTCCACCAACCTCTGCAGCCCCAGCACGTCCTTGGTTCGAGCTATGCAATGAGCACCTGCTGAGTGTGAGGGGCCCCAGGGCTGAAGGGCACTAGAGGGGTCCCACCCTCCCTCCTCCCTCTCTCTCCCTCTCAGGAGAGTCCCCACCCAACCCCTCCTCTTCATGCCGTTTCTGCCAGCCACCTCAGCCCTTCCTTTTTGGGGACACCAGTGCCCCCCCAGGGGGCAGGATATACCTTCCCTTCCTCTTCCCCCTGCAGGGCCCTCCAAGCCACAGGGAGCCACCTTGCGTGAGCCCCATCCTTGCCACCTGCTTTTCTGTCGCCTCACGTTTTCCTTTCTTCCCAGGTGTTCAGGTCATCTTCTCAATAGACCACAGACACTAAAGGGCCCTGTCAGCCCTCGATATCGTGACATAAAACTGACATGTTCATGCTGGCAACGAACCCACGGGCCTTCCTTCTGTCCCGTAAAAGCACAAGCACTGGATCATGGGATGATCGCTTAGGCACCTGGGATGCTAAGGCACCCTGATGCTGGCCTGGCTTCCTCAAACCACGTGTGTCTACAGAAGGTCGGCAGGTGGACTGGCTTCCCAGGACAGCTGTCGTCCAGGGGCAGGAGTGGGTTTCCTGTGGGTTTCCTCTGAACAGAGCCACGGGAAGGGCCTGGGTCCAGTTCAACAAAAGCTGTGACCCGCTCACTCAGCAGTGTGGATGGAGGCTCTGCGGTAGGCTGTCCCTTCACCCTCCCCCAGACTCTGCTCAGGAAAAGCTGGTGAAAAGGATGCTGACCTCGGGCCGCAAGAGTGAGCCCCCTCCCTCTGGAAGACAGGGGTCTGTGGAGCAACCCTGTCACAAGGCAACAGAGGGGACACCCAGGCCAGAGAGGAAGGAGGCTCTTCTTCCATCCACTGGTCTCTGCACACAGAAGCAGCCCAGAGAGCAGAAGGCAAATCTTCTGTTTCTGCAGCGCAGAGTCCCTGGGTCCCTGGATGACAGACCTCAGGCTGCCCAAGCACCTCTTCCTGAACGTGCAGCTGAACGTGGCCACGTGACGGCCTCTGGCAAGAGACTCCCAGGAACCACCCACCAGAGCCTGGTGTGGGGTCTAGCCAGACCCAGCTGCCTACTGGTATTGGTTTATTGACCAGTTTGGACCTTCAATCAGTGCAGTGGGTCAGCTCCCCATGACTAGCCTTGCACCCTTGTGACCCCGGGGCCCGGGGCTTCTCTGCCTTACTCTTGAATGAGCGAGGTTACTAGGCATAGAATTCCAGGTGCAAAGGCATTCTGACCCAAGACTTTGAAGTTACCGTTCCGCTGTCTTCTAGCATCTGCTGATCAGACCTCCGCTGTCAGTCTGACCCCTGTTCCTTTGTAAGTCATCATTCTCTGGCAATTCAGGTTTTTCTTTTCGTCTATGGTGTTGTGAAATTTTACTATGACAGGTCTAGGGGTAGCTTTGTTTTTACTTCATTGCTTCAGACTTACACTCCTGCAAACTGGAGTCTCATGTCCTCGTTCAATTTTAGAAAAGTCTTAGCCATTTACTCTTCAAATATTGCCTCTTCCCCAATCTTTTAACTCTTTCCCTCTGGGACTCTATTTAGGCTGGGATTTTTCTCAGCTGGCCTCCATATTTTTTGTCTACTCTTTGATATTTTGCATCTCCTTATCTTTCTGTGCTGAACTTCGGGTAGTTTCCTCAGATTATCTTTTAATTCATAGTTTCTTCCTTCAGGTGGGTCTACCATATTGTTTCCCAGGCACGGATTTTTAAAATCTCAGGGGCTCTATTTTTGTTTCAATAACATTTCTTTAGGAATCCTTTTAAAATCTGCTTATCCTGATTTTTCCCCCCCACTGTGTTGTTCTTTCATTATGAGTTCTGTTATTTCTCTCAAACTTTGGCTTTAAACACCTTGTTTTGTCTCTTTCATAGCATCCTACGGTTCCCAGTTCTTCTGATGCTAATTCCAAGTCCTGGGCTTGGCTCTACTTCCCCCATCTCTTGGCTTTGTGGGGGTATCAGAGCCCCAGTGCCCTGCCCGTAGGATCTGTATCGGTCCCAAGCCCTCATGGACTATGGGAGCATCTGCTTCCTCTCACTCCCTTGGCTCTGATTTCTCTCTTCATTTTCGAGAACTGGGAAATTCCTCTTCTTTTGTTTTGAGATGGCTGTGTATTTTTAGAGTTTTACTTTATTCAGAATATTTATGGGGAAGAAGGTCCTGACCACATCAGCCTAATCTATCTTGGTGGCTGTTCTCCACACCAAACTAAACTGCAGTCAAGAGTACCTGCTCAGGGCTTCCCTGGTGGCGCAGTGGTTGAGAGTCCGCCTGCCGATGCAGGGGACGCGGGTTCGTGCCCCGGTCTGGGAAGATCCCACATGCCGCGGAGCGGCTGGGCCCGTGAGCCATGGCCGCTGGGCCTGCGCGTCCGGAGCCTGTGCTCCGCAACGGGAGAGGCCACAGCAGTGAGAGGCCCGCGTACCACAAAAAAAAAAAAAAAAAAAAAAAGAGTACCTGCTTGGAAGGGAAGGGCTCAGCAAAGGTCTAGGGTCAGGGATCAGTCCATGAGGGAGGTCAGAAATAATTTTAGGGGACAGGTAAGGGTTCCTTCTATGGCTGGGGCAGAACCAAGCCTGAAGCCAGGGTTGGGGCTCAGTCTAGAACCAGGATCAGGGCCCTTCCTGTGCCCACGACTGGGCTAGAGCTCAGCACACGACCAGAGTCAGGGGTCCTTCTATGGCTGGAACGAGAGCAAAGTCTGGGACTCGAATTGGGTTCAGGTTATGGAAGGATCGAGCACGCTAACAGCCATGTGCATTGGGACATGCCACGATAAAGATGTTCATGGTCGTGTAAGTCAGGGCATAACCATTCTTAACTGTCACGTATGTCAGGACACGGTCATGTATATCTGAACATGCCAATGATGAGGCTATTAACGGTCACATATATCGAGACACACCCACGATGAGGCTGCTGGTGGTCACCCTGGAATCGTGCCCTCCACATACCCATCAAAGCCTCAACACACTCTTGTTTGCCTCCTGCAACTTACGAGGACCTGTCCCATCACCATACCAGCAATGTTCACAACGGCCCCGCGAGGTCGGCAGCTCACTCTACGGAGCCCTGCTTAACTGATGTGTGAACGGGTGCTGAGAGGGCACAGGAAATGCGAAGACCACACAGCTAGTGCCTGGCAGAGCCGGGAGCAAAGGTCAGGCCCCCTTTTCTCACTTGGATGAAATGAAGACGTAGAGTCATACCGGAGGTGTGGAGGACCGGGGCTGCGCGCGCACACGCATGCAAACACACTGGTGAGCCAGGGCCTGAGTCCCCACCGCCACACGTGATGGTCCCACTGTCTGTCCCCAGCCCTGTCACCCTGCCCCTCAGCCCTCGATCCATCCACACGTCAGCTCCCTTTTCAGCCCACAGACACCCAATTCCCCCACCACTCCAGCACCCACCCATTTACCTCTAACCTGTCCATACATCCACCTCTCGGTCCTCCCTCCCCTCTGTCTCTGCCTGGCTTTGGCCCAGCTCCCCTGACCTGGGCCCCCGCCCTGGGCTATCTGCCCACCGCCTGCCCTGCCACTCACCAAGCTCCTCGAGCTCCGCCGTCATGGACTTGGAGCGCAGGGTCAGCGTGGTACTGGGGGCCCTCTTAGGGGGCGGCGGGGCTGCAAAGAAGAGGGAGGCCTTGGACCTCCTGTCCAGCAGCAGGCAGCGCGGCGTGGCCAGGTGCAGGTGCCACCTGCGCTCCACCGCTTGGATCTCCTCGTACTCCCGCGAGGACGAGTCACACTGCGCCAGGATCTTGTTCAGGCTGCGGCTGGATGCAAACTTCTTCATGGCGCTGGGAGCTCAGGGGGTGCTGAAGGCCGGGCTGGGCCAGGGCAGCCAGGGCCTCAGGCGGTGGTCGAGGGCCCCAGGGGGGTCACAGTGCTGGCCAGCCTCAGCCCGAGGGCCCACGTGGAAGGCTTCGAGGGCAGAGTCATGGGGTGGGGGCTGGGAGGGGTCTCCCGGCAGGCCGGGCTCCTGCTGCTCCAGCGCCCGCCCCCCCCACCAGGCCTGGAGGCCGCTGCCCCTCGGGGGACCAGGGTGTGGTCAGCCAAGCCAGGGCCTGGGCTGGGCTAGACCCGGCCAGCAAAGCCTCCTGGGCCCAGGCTGTGCCGCGACGTTGGCGCGGGGAGAAGACGCTTTTCCTCTTCCCTCAGGTGCCGCCTCCCCCTTCCCTCCGACAATAAGCGGCAGCGGCAGCGTCAACCTCACAGTTGCTATGGCAACCCCGGCCTCCAGGCAGCTGCTGGCAGCGTCGGGAAGGAGGGCTCTTCCATGCCAGGGGCTGGGGGGCGCCGGGAAGGAGGGGGCAGGGATCTTAGGAGGGCAACCTGGGGTCAGAGGCCGGGAGAGGGTTGGCTGTCTAACATCGGGGATTGGCACCCAGGCGGCGCACGTGGGCGTTCGCCTAGGTTCAGGCCTCTGACGTCAGCAGTCAGCAGTCTGGGGCCGGGGGTGATGAGAGGAGCATGGGCCTGGGGTCAAAGGTCTAAGGTCAGGGGACAGAGCAGGGAGACTGGGCACAGAGGTCCGAAGCCCGAGCCCTCACCTCTGCGCCGAGCCCCATCTTCTTCAGGCTTCCTTGTCACTGACACCACCTTCATGACGAGGCGGTTCCCGCCCTGGCGGATCAGAGCCACCACCTGCTTGTGCCCGACCTTCACCACGTTCACTCCATTCACCTGGGACAGTCAGGGCCCGGGGGCCATCCAGGTGAGTCCTCCTCGGGCTCGGACAGAGGCCAGCACCCCACAGGGCCACACAGGGAAGGACGAGCCTCACCTCGATTAGGAAGTCCCCGGTGCGCAGCCCGGCCCTCCAGGCCACGCCCTCCACGTCCACCGACTCGAGATACTGAAGCGCTGGGAAGGCCGGCGTGGGCGTGAACTCCTCGATGGGGGTCTCTGCTGTGGGACGGGAAGAGGGCAATAAGGACGGCGTCCTGCCAGCAGGGTCCAGGTGGAGGTGGCTGCCACACAGCAACCTCCCACGAACGACCTGGGCCGGGGGGCGGCAGGCGGGGGCTGCCCAGCGCGAGAAGAGCCGGCCCGGGAATCCAGGACACACCCCTCTGAGAGACCCCCCCCCCGCCCCCGCCACTCACCCCACCAGAAAGGCCCCCGCTCCATTAGACACGCACAGCAGAGATCCTGGGAACCAATGAGGGAAAGGACCCGCTGCCTCCTACCAACATCCCAAACCAAGAATACAGAGTCACAGCAGGGAGAGGAAGCGGGTGGGGGAGAAGAAAGGGGGGCAGGGGCGCGGCAGGAGGAGAGCAGAGGAGAGGAGCAGAGGCAGGACACAGAAGACACCCCGAGTGGTGCACAGCCCTTGCCAGCTGGGTACCCCGCTCCGTTACCTTTGGCCCCCCGGAGCACAAAACCAAAGCCTTCGTGGTCCCGTTTCTGCAGGACAGCCACCTTGTCGTCAATGACATAATCGCTGACAGAGGAAAACAGAAAGGTGAGGAGAACCCTGCCGGGAAGGCACGTGCCCCAGACAGGATCCCACGGGCACGGACACAGCCCACCCTGGGAGCTGTCCTTGGACTCACCCGGGAGGCCTCCCTCCACATCTGACGCTCCATCGCACGCGTGCCCACCCTCGCCCGCCTGCCCACCTGCCCCACCTGTACCTGTGTGCAGAGAGGCTGTCATAGGAGCCCACCGTGTAGTGGCGGAAAAGTCGCTTCGTCCGGTCCTCCCGGGTTTCTGAGGGGAGGTTCAGGAGCTGACAGAGGGTCTCATCCTCCACGTGGCGTGAACCGCCCCCTGAACCACGCCCGTCACCAGCCGCACGCGCGCGCACACACACACGCACACGCATGCACGCACGCTCACGCACACGCCCCTGGCATGGTAGTGCCCACATGGAAGTGGGGGGTCCAAATCCTGGGGTCCTGGGCCCAGCGGTCCTAGGTGGGAAGGCTGAGGGGACCATGCAGGAACTCTTGCCTCTAGGGGTCAGGGTCCAGACGGGGGCAGGAGCTGTGGCTCATCTTTCTCCTGAGTGGCTGCACACAGCAGACCGGACAGGGCCAGGGCAAGCACAGAGAGAGTCAGCAAGCCCCTAGACTAAGGGCAGAGAAGGTTGCGCACGCACACGTGTGGCCTGGAGTCACGTGTAAGTGCTGTGTTCATACAGGCGTGTCTCTGTGACCTGCAGTCACGTGCAGGTGCCGTGCTCATACGCGTGCCTGTCTGTGTGTGCATGACCCCCAGTCATGCGCAAGGGTCACGCTACATACCCCTGGGAACTGGCACTGAGGTGGCCCTGTGTCTTCAACGTACCCCTCACCACAGAGCCGCTCACCCCCATGGGGTCCTTTGCTCCAGACGCCACCTCCATGTATGGGGGGCTAGGTCCCCCTATCCTGCTGTCACTGCATCCCACAGAGCTTTATCCCCGTCTGTACTCTTGATCTCAGAGTCCCTCACAGCCACTGCAGAGCTGCCCCACCCTCGGCCTCGCTGACGTCCTGCAAGCCCGCAGGTTCCAGTCCGCACCTCCAGTCACGACCCTCCCTGCTCCAGGCTTGCTTCTCCAGCTGCCTGTAAACGTACACTGGATTCTCTGGTACCCTCGCACCCACTCCTGGCCCCCAGCCCCCAGCACCTCTGTCTCCAGCTCCACCACCACCTGTAATTTCACCCCTCAGCTCCTCCCCCCTTCTCCACCAGCTTAGCATTCCTCAAGATCAATTTATTCATTCAACAAGTACGTACTGAGCTCCTACTACGTACCAGGCTCCAAGAATGGAGCAGAGAACAGAACGAAGCCCCCCTACCCTGCGGAGTTTACAGGCTAAACTGTACAGATGAAGAGAGAGAGGAGACGAGAAACAGGTACACACAGAACGTGTGGAATGCTGGTAAGCAGTAAGAAAAAAGGAAGCCGTTTGGGGCGCTGCAATTCTAGGTGGTCACGTGAAGGCCTCCCCAGGAAGGGAGAGGTGAACAAAGGCACGAGGACGTAAGGGAGCAGCCCTCCGTGTGGGTAAAGGCTTTCTGGGACAGTGAACAGCCTGGGCAGCTGGGGCGGAGGGAGCAGGAGAGAGAGCAGGAAAGGAGGCCCGAGAGGGGACCTATGATTCTGACGACTGTCTCCACTAACTGTAAGCTCCTGAGGGTAAGGACCATGTCTCCACTAACTGTCTCCACTAACTGTAAGCTCCTGAGGGTAAGGACCATGTCTCCACTAACTGTCTCCACTAACTGTAAGCTCCTGAGGGTAAGGACCATGTCTCCACTAACTGTCTCCACTAACTGTAAGCTCCTGAGGGTAAGGACCATGTCGCAGTTGTTTCTGTGATCCTAGCACCAAGCACAGCACCTGGCACACAACAGGCGTTCCAAATGCCAACTGGAAGGACAGACAGGTGGACAACTGGCTGGGGCGGGGGGGTGGATGGATGGAAGGATGGATGGAACAAGAGGTAGATAGAAGGATGGATCAAAAGGTAAATGTATATATAAGTGGATGGAGGGAAAGAGAGCAGGGTAGGGAGGTGGGGGGATGGATGGAAGGAGGGGATGGGTGGACTGGGTCTGCTAGGTGGCTTGATGGATGACAGGATGGGTGGGTGAGTGAAAGCATAGATGGATGTAAGAGTAGACAGAGGGGACTTCCCTGGTGGCACAGTGGTTAAGAATCCGCGTGCCAAGGCAGGGGACACGGGTTCGATCCCTGGTCTGGGAAGATCCCACATGCCGCGAAGCAACTAAGCCCATGCGCCACAACTACTGAGCCTGAGCTCTAGAGCCCGCGAGCCACAACTACTGAAGCCTAGAGCCCGTGCTCCACAACAAGAGAAGCCACCGCGATGAGAAGCCCGCACACTGCAACGAAGAGTAGTCCCCGCTCGCCGCAACTAGAGAAAGCCCGCACGCAGCAACAAAGACCCAGCACAGCCAAAACTTAATTAATTAATTTAAAAAAAAATAGTAGACGGAGGGACTTCCCTGGTGGAGCAGTGGTTAAGAATCCACCTGCCAACGCAGGGGACACAGGTTCGATCCCTGGCCCAGGAAGATCCCACATGCTGCAGAGCAACTAAGCCTGTGCGCCATAACTACTGAGCCTGTGCTCTAGGGCCCATGAGCCACAACTACTGAGCCCGCGAGCCACACTACTGAAGCCTGCGTGCCCTAGAGCCCATGCGCCGCAACTACTGAGCTCACATGCTGCAACTACTGAAGCCCACGTGCCTAGAGCCCACGCTCCGCAACAAGAGAAGCCACCGCAACGAGAAGCCCGTGCACCTCAACAAAGAGTAGCCCCTGCTCGCCGCGACTAGAGGAAGCCTGCGTGCAGCAACGAAGACGCAACGCAGCCAAAAATTAAAAAATTTTAAAAAAAGAGTAGATGGAGCAGTGGCTGGATGGAAAGAAGAGCTCCTGTTAACATCAGAAGACACAGGTATCAGGAAAAGTATTGATCTGGATTTCAGAACCCTGCCACTAACTTGTGTGATTCTCAGTATGTTCGACAGTCCCTTTTGGCCCTCTCCTTATAAAGCAGGAAAATTCACCTTGGAGGGGCCCCCTAGGTTCACCTTGGAGGGGCCCCCTAGGTTCTGATGGCCTATAGTCTGATCTCACTGGCACCGTCCCCAGTGCTCACACCCTCTCCTCCCTCTGCAGCACACCTGCACCCACCACCCTGCCGTCGCCAAAGCCAGAGCAGGCCAGGCCTCTCCTCACCTCCACCACACCCTTCTCCACGCTGACCCAACTTCGGAAACGTTCACAGTGCCTGCCTGCAGAAGGACTCCTCCCCCAAAAATGACCCTCTGCAGATCACTGGACTCCTATTTTTATATTTATCGACCAAACACAAATTATTACATAACGCAAATGAAAACACACAGCATGCCCCCCCCACCCCCAGTACTGGAAAGAAAGGAGGAGGAGGGAGGATGCCAGCCAGAGCCATAGCTTTGGTGTTCTATGCCAGCCTCCCGGATGCCCAGGGCCGCCTCCCCACTCCCTCCCCTCACAGCTCAACTCTCCCTGCTTGCAACTGCTGCTTTCACCCAGATGGGTGCCGTGGGAGCCTTGCTCTCTGCTGACCCAGGGCATCGGCCTGGCCCACACGTGTTGGCAGTATCCCCTCCTTGGCCTCTAAGTCCCTTCTCTGTCCCTGCTCCAGTCTCAGAAACAGATCTTTCTTTGGATCTGGGCCTGCTGGAAGCAGCTTCCTGTTCCTGGGCTGCCCTCTCGCCTCTGGCAGAACTCAGCCCCTGGGTCCCAGATCAGAGACTCTGCCCAGAGCAGCTGGCGGCCGGGCCTGCAGGTAAGGACAGAGGTTATTCCCACCCCCTCCCAGCAGGCAGCCCCCGCAGGCCCGTCTCCCTGCCCGTCCATGAAACGCTCCCATCTACCCAGGTACCTTCTGACACTTTCAGATGACAAATCCCAGAGCCACCCCTGTCTAGGAGCCCCACCACTGCCCGGAGGCCTACAGCTCCTTCAACAGGTTGCTCTGTGTCGTCTCCCTTCTCTATGACTCCAGTCCAGCCCTGCCCATCCCGTCTCCGTCTCCCTGCTTTGCCCTGCCTGGGCCATCACCCTAATCCTAAATGACCAGCACGATCAGGACAGCGGCCCCCAGACTCCTCCTGCGACACCGCCACAAACTTTAGCCCCTGGTCCCAGGACGCGGGACCAGCCCTCACACTCCCCACTCCAGCCCTGCCGCCCGCCCCTCAACACACAGGTTCGCTCAGCCAGAGCCCCTGAAGCGTGGTAGCTACAGCACAGAGCCTGCAGCCCGCTGCCTACACTGCAAACGAGACTGCGCCCTGGGCTGCGGGACAGAACCCTCCCAGAGATGAACTAACAACAACTGTCCCCACCTCCCAGGCACGCCGGGACGAGTCAGTGAACTCTTAGATGTAAGAGAGCTTAAAACCCAGCCAGGCATCCTGACACTGCTTGGAGCACACGGGGTGCCAGCACGTGTAGGTCTAGAAGGCCATGCCGTGCCCTGGCCAACAGGCCGTGCCCTGGCCAACAGGCTCTGCCCCCACCCCCACCATGCTGACCACCTAGATGGTCCTCGCGATCCTTTAAGGCTTAGCTCAAACAACACCTCTGCTTTAAAGGCCCCCGGACTCCTTCAGACCGACCCAGGGAGGCCCCTGTGCTCACGCCTGTCACAGCCATGCAGTGTGCCCGCCTGCCCCTCGCTAGGCAGAGAGCCAGCCCCTGTGACCCCAGCTCCCAACACAGGGTCCAGCGCACGTCAACCACCTAACAAACATGGGCTGTTCTCAAATTCCAACTCCAGTCCAGACCTCCCTTCCTTCCTCCCCAGCCTCAGATTCAGCTCCAACTGCCCCTGGACCCACAGAGTTCTCAGACCAGAACCTTTATTGCCCACCCTATAGGGGCGCACAGGACCCACTCCCTACGCAGGTCTCGAGGCCCCTCCTTCCCCTCCCCTCTCCTGTCCAGTTGGCACCAGAGCCCAAACTTCCGAAACCACTCCCCACCTCAACATACCACCCCACCTGCCCACGATGGGCAGAATACAGGATGTCGTGTCCCTCCCAGGCTCCCAGCCGCAAGGAGAGCCGTCAGGGTGAGGCGGTGTGAACAGCCAGGTATGAGAGTCAAGGCTCCACTGTGAAGCAATTATACTCCAATAAAAATAAATAAATAATTTATAATAAAGGCTCCTGCTCAGGAGTGGGTCAGCGGCCACACTCCTGCTTCCCTGGGCTCTGCCACGCTCCACCCAGGGCAGGGGTCCAGGCCACACAGGGGTGGGCTCCCCTGGGGAAACCCGCAACCCAGGATAAGGGAGCACAGCAACCCTGGCTCTGAGCCCTTCATGTGCAGAAAGACAGAGGAATGCACCCTGGGTCCAGACACACCACTAGTGACCACCACCTAGCCACCATTCAGGAGGGGGCTCCCTTGTCCCACCAGCTCTCGGGGCCAGAAATAATACCTGCGGGTCGAGGGGCCTCCTGGGTGCGCAGTCAGCCCTGGCTGGGGTCTTGAAGGGACCCCGCTCCTTTCCACCGGCAGGACCACCTCAGATCCCAACTCCCAGAGGGGTCCTTCCTGGAGGTTCAGGTGGTGAGCAGGGTTGGACCGAGGCTGCTCACCAGCCCCAGGAGCCACGGCCTTTGCCCTCACGTCCTTCCTGCAGGCTAAGGATGCAGCCATCCCCCACCTGCTGCCCTCAGACCATCCTGGCCCCAGGGCACCCATGACAGCCCCTCTGGGCCCAACTGGCCTCATTTCCTTTTGGCTGGCCCAGGCCTCCCGGCACTGCCCACTTGGACAATCTGTCCACTTTGGAAAGATGCCTCTTTTCTCATACTGACCTCTTTACTTGTCTGCCAGCCACACGGCAATCACACACTCCAAGCACCCAGCATTTCTGTGAGAACCGTGTCTGGGAAGGGTTGTGGTCACTGAGAGCCACATGTGGGATCACAGACTGGTGCACGTTCATACGTGTGCGTCCCATGGGCGCGCACGTCACACGTGTCTCCACAGCTGTCCAGGATCCAGATGCACACGTGTGTGTTGGTAAGTAAGTATGGGGTGAACGCGTGCCGTGTCTGTCATGTACACGAGTTTGCACCTACTTCGAACGTGTGTTTGAGTTTGTTCTAGTCTTTTCTCTGTGTATACAATGAGGATCTGCCTCCAAGCAAGACCAGCGGGAAGCTGGAAGGGGCGGCACCCTCAGGGGCCACCCAGGGGACGTAGGGGTCACTCACCGTGCCGCGTGTCATACTGTCTCATCTGCACCTCCTCCACGCAGTCAGCCGGGAACCAGCCTGTGCGGCCTTTCACGGTCCCCTCCCAAAAACCGCCCTCCCCAATGCTGAGCACTGGAGGGACAGAAGCCAGACGGGCTGTCAGGGTGGAGGAGGGCGGCCGGAGGGCCACACCTCTCCCACCAGCACCACCAGCCCCACCTCCACCTCCTCGGGCTCAGGCTCTGCCCACCCACCCTTCACGTCTCTCCTTCCCTTCCCGTCCCTTCCTTCATCCTCCTGTCTTTTCCCCTGGGAAAATTTTGGGATCCACACAGAAGACAGAAAAGAACAGATGGGCACAGCACAGGATGGGCATGTGGGGGACAGAGAGACGCACAGATGGACACACTCGAGGGGGGGACAGGAGGCAGAGGCAGGGGCCACAATCCTACTCCTGCCCTCCCAGCTGACCCCTCTCCTCCCACCTCTTCAACCAACCCCCAACCAACCTTGCTCTGTCGCCCACCCCAGGGGTCACGGCCAAGAGCTCAGGGTCATTGTGCTGCGGCCAGGGGATTAGGCCACATGATGGGCCATGGAGAGCTGACCCTCGCAACTGTGTCTTTCTTAGGCTCCACGGGCAGAGAGCGCTCATGAGGTGGGGACCCCAGTGATGACAGAGACCCTCGTAATGCAAGGGCCTTGTCATGGCACAGGACCCCTCATCACAGACACCCCCAGAATGGCAGAGGGTTCCCACATATCGCAAGCGTTTCCAATGAAAAAAGTCCCAGAAGTGACACAGGAACCCCATAATTCAAGGAAGCTCTGTAATAGGATAAGGTCCTACGAACACAGAGAACCCCACCACCACCAGCCCCGAGCATGACACAGAAACACCCCCATGACGAGAGGAGCTTCTGTTGTGACACGGAAAACCCAAAATGACAGAGGATGGAGAGGGACCCACGACAGGAACCCCATAAAGACAGACACCCCTCCCTGACAGAGCCCTTCACAGCGACACAAGGAATCCCCAGTGGCAGATGCAACCCATAATGACCACGGCGACTCAGAGTTCCCAGGGACACCCCTAATAACAGACACCCAAAATGGCATCAGCCCCTCCACGGTCGCCGGGAAGCCGGGCCGGGCACCCCAGAGTGGCGCCCGCGAACCCCAGGAGGCCCCGCGCCGCGCCCCCCCGCGACCGCGCCCCCCGCGCCCCCTCACCCTTCACGGCCTCGCCGCGGTGCAGCGGGATCTCGCCCTCGCCCTGCGGGCTGTGCGCCTTCACGGCGATGAACTTGCGGCCGGGGACAGCGCTGTAAAGTTTCCGCTTCGGGCCCCTGGGCGGCGGCGCGGGGGCCGCGGGGGGCGCCGGGCCAGGGCCGGGCACGGGACCGGGGCCGCCGGGGCCGCCGGGACCGCTCGGGCTGTAGACGAACACGTAGGTGACGGACGCGATGCCGGGGGGCAGCGGGCACGCGAAGCCGGCGCCCGGGGCCTCCATGGCGCGCGGCCCGGCCCCGCCGCCGGCCTCACCGCAGCCGCCGCCGCAGCGCCCGCCGCCCGCCGCCCGCCGCGGCCGCCCGCCCGCCCGCCGGGGGCCCGGCCCGGGGCCGCTCCATGGGCCGCGCCGCCGCGCCCGGCCCGCTCCCGCCAGCGCACGAGCCGCGCCCGCTCAGGGCTCCGGGGCCGCGGGGCTGCGCTCCCGGGCGCGCCGGGCTCGCTCCATGCCACGGCCGCTCCGCGCGCCCCGCCTCCTCCGCGGCCCGGCTCCTCCCTCTGCGGGCGGCGGGCCGGGCTCCCTCCTCTCCCCCCTGCGGCCCGGTCGCCGCGGCCCCGACGCGGGAGAGGCCGAGGGGCCGAGGGGGACTACGGTGCCCAGAGGGGAAGGTGGGGGAGGGGTCAGTCCGACGGAGGAGCGCGGGGACGGGGGAGGCGGGACCGGCTGGGTGGGAGCTGGGGAGGGACTGGAGGCTTCGGACAGGAGGGAAGCGCCTCCGTGAAGGTCCGCCTCGCCGCCAGGAGGGGCTCCCCCAGCGGGTCCGCGCCCGCACCCTCCAGCTCGGGCCTTGGCCTCCTCACACCCTGACCGCTGCGTGTGCTGGGCGCCAGAATCCCCCTCCCGACCTGGGTCTTCTCCTGGACATCTGCCTCGGATGTTCATGCCCTCTCCAGGCTGACCGCCTTGCCCGGACCACTCCCCCGATCTGGGCACCGAGCCTGAGGCCTCGGCCCTACGCCTCTGCCCTGCTCAACGGCCTGCACTGGCTCCCTGGCACCTAGGCCGACCAGGTCCACGTTCTCCGCCGATAGCCAGGCTCTCTGGGACGAGAATTAGCTACACTTCAGTAACTAGGCTGGGTGCCTTCTTTTCCCTCCCGCGGTCGCTCATAAGGCTGTCCCCAACACCTCAGCTATCCTAATGCCCCTCCTCCGGCCAACTGTTAAGTTACTGTCTCTCAGCTCCGAATGCACCTCTCTCTGTCCGGCTCTGTGATGGTGGTGGGGACTCTGCGACTACATTTCATGGCAGGCTTTGCCAACAGGGGGAGCCAGGGGGAAACTGCCACCTCGGCCACCTCTACCCACCACCCCACAACAGCAGCTCAAACTCAGCCGTCTACCTTCTCTCCTTCCACCAAACGTGATCTCTCCCCCTGAGGCCCTCTCCCTCCAGGGTGCACCAAACTTCCTCAGCCCCCTCTTGGCCGCTCACTGGGGGACTCCCTTACCTCCAATAAAAATTACCTGGATCGCTCCCCCCCAGCTGCTGCTTCGTCCTTAGCCCCCCACCACATCTGGCACTCTAGGCACCTACTAAATGTTTGCTGGAAAGAAAGCTACAATAATTCTGTTCTCCCCACAGAGCAGGTCTTAGCTTGTGTTTGCTGAAAGAATGACCGAATATACGAAAACTGCATGAAAGCAGGGCTTCCACACCGCTCCAGCTCAGGAGCAGCCCATCTGCAAAACTGAAACACCCCAAAGTTTGTTCTTTTAGCCACTGGGCCATGCAAAAGTTTTGGGGGAGAACTGAGGTGATTTGGGGCAGGACAGGTAGCCTTGCAGTCTGGGTAGGGACATCGCAGGTCGAGGCTATATGAGCAGGGACGACAGCAGAGGAAGAAATGGCTTCTATAAGCTCCTGCTGCACCCCTCTGCTGAACGCTCAGGCTTAGGAAGTTTGGGAATCAGGTCTACCGGGGGACAAGTTAAGCTGCTTCCCAGCTCTGTGACTTTGGGCAAGTCATTTACCCCACCTGAGAGTTAGGACCCTCATCTGTAAAATACAGCACAGCCTCATACACGGTCAACACTACGCTGCTGAGCCCAGCTGTCATTGTGAAAACAAAGTGCTATTTATGTAACTCTTTCAGTCAACATGTCAGCCGAGCACCTTCTATGTGACTGGCTCTGGAGCAACTGTGGGAAATGAGAAAGACAGCTCCTGCCCTCAAGGTGCAGGGAGGAGAGAGGCCTTAATCAGCAGCAGCAGGCCACTGCTGTGGGCCAGGGGGGTCCCAGTAGGGAGCCCTCACTGCCCAGGCTCCAGAAGGCTTCCCAAAGGAAATCTTTGGGTAGGATTAGCCTACCTTACTGATGAGAAAGGCAGGCACAGAGTGGTTGGCTAATCCGCACAAGGCCACACGGGAGGCAGATGCAAGGACTGCACTGGAGCCCATCCATCTGTCTGCAGAGCCAGTTTCTACCTTCCACTCCCCACTGCTCAGCTCAGTGGGGCTCCAGCCCACAGAGTCTGGTGAGGCTCCCGCCCAGGCTTTTTGCTCTAAGTTCTAGGAGTGCCAAGTCCTTCAGACGTCCTTGGTTCTCAGGGTCCCAGCACTCATGGTGAGGGATAAAGAGAAGAGCCATGGGGTCCTGTGGTTATACAGGGCCAGAGCGGCTGGGGAAACACCAAGACGGAGCGTTGGGATGAAGGCTCCCCCCTTGGGAACAGGGCTAGGGTCCACCCATAGATTTTGAGCCCTCATGGAAAGGAAGCTCCAGTCCCTGACCTCTTGCCACACGTCACCCAGCCCTGCCTCATCCCAGCCCTCACCCTCCTCCCTGGCACTGCAGGAACCTTTCTAAACCACAGGTCTGACCAGACCCTCTCCCCACAACATTCTCCCTCAGCTGCCCACTGCCTTCGGGACAAGTCCAGCTCCAGCCAGAGATCAGCACGGGGGCGCCTGCCCCAGGCCACAGGACCTCACCTTCTTCCCTTTCCCATCCAAAGAGACCCCCCCGCCGACCCAAAGCCTCAGCTCATCACTGCAGAGGTGCCAGGCACAAACAGGCCCCTCCCTGCCCCGCTAATGCTGGCTCCTCCAGGCTCAGGTCCCGGCCCCCACATACCTGATCTTACTCTGGCTGCCCCTGCCTGCTGCGAGGCCACTGCCGTCACTCTGCTGGTCACCATCCCGGTCCCGGTCTTTCTCCTCCTGCAGCCGCTGGAGCAGCAGCTGGTGGGGGAGGCTTCGCAGTGAAGGTCCAGGAGAAGCTGCTGGCTGCACCTCACCCTTCAGGTTGATGTCGCTGGCCGAGCGCTGCAGGGGCCGAGGAGAGGCAAGGCCGCTAGGGCCAGCCAGCCGCCGCCGCTTCGCATAGCTGGGGGTTTCCCTGAATGGTACTGGGAGGGGGTAGGGGGGACAGGTGAGACTCTGGGCAGCCAGAAAGGGTGACCAACTTGTCCTGGTTTGCCTGGTATTTCCAGATTTTAAAAGTAGAATCCTATGTCCCAGGAACTGCCTCAGTCCCGGCAAACCAGGACAGCTGGTCACCCCATGACTGAAACTATGATGCCAGGAGGGACACATACCAAACTGCCTCTACCTCTACCTTCAGGGGTAAAAGCCTGCCCTTCCTCTCAGCCAAATGAGGTCTTGGAACTGCCTTTTTCACAGGCTTCCAGAGAGACAAAACCGGCCACATGTGACAAATCTCACCAGACTACCACTGTATAGAACTGTTTGCAGCTGACCATAACCAGAGAAACTGTAAAAGATGTTCTAGACCGGGGGTTGGCAAACATCTGTAATGAATCAGATAGTGACCATTTCAGGCTTTGCAAGCCATACAGTCTCTGTTGTAAGGACTCAGCACGGCCTCTGCGGCATGAAAACAGCCTCAAATGATGTATAAGCAGATGGGTGTGGCTGAGTTCTAATAAAACTTTATTTAAATAGCAGATGATGAGTTTAAAAACATGATCCAACTATGTACTATTTACAAAAGAATCACTTTAGATCCAGAGACACAAGTAGGCTTCAAATAAAAGGATAATGGAAGATAATTTCATGTAAATAGTAACCAAAAGAGAGCTAAGTAGCTACATTAATATCGGACAAAATAGACTTAAAAGATAAAAAGTGTTACAAGAGACAGAGGACATTATATATTGATAAAAGTGTCAATTCATCAAATAGATTAACAATTATTAATACATATACAACAAAGCATCAAAATATATGAAACAAACACTGATATCTTTGGAGAAATAGACAGTTCTACAATAATATTTAAGACTTTAACACCCCACCTTCAATAATGAATAGAACATCTAAAGACAAGATCAATAAGGACATAGAAGACTTGAACCAATTAGACCTAACAAATATATATATATATATATATATATATATATATATGTATATATATGGGACACTCCACAGAAGAAGAGCAGAATACACATTATTCTCAAGTGCACATGGAACATTCTCCGAGATAGATCATTAATGAGGTCACCAAAAAAGTGTCAATAAATTTAAAAAGACTGAAATCATACAAAGTATCTTCTGCAATGACAATGGAATGAAGCTAGAAACTAAGAACAGGAAAAAAAACCTGGAAAATTCCCAAATATGTGAAAAATTAAACAACACTCTTAAACAATGTGTCAAAACAGAAATCATAAGGAAAATTGAAAACACTTTGAGAAAAGAAAAACAAAAATACAACATACCAAAACTTACAGGATGCAGTAAAAGCAGTACTAAAAGGTAAATTTATAGCTGTAAGCACCTACATTAAAAAGGGATAAAGGTCTCAAATCAATAACCTATTTAAGGAACTAGAAAAAGAGAAGCAAACCAAACCCAAAGCTAGCAGAGGAAGGAAATAATAAAACTTACTTGAGATAAACAAAATAGAGAATAGAAATACAGACAGAATCAATGACACCAAAAGTTGTTTCTTTGAAAATATCAACAAAATTGACAAAACTTTAGCTAGACTGACTAAGAAAAAAAAGAGAAGGGGGACACAAATAACTGAAATCAGAAATGAAAATTGGGGTATTACTGCCAACCTTATACAAGTAAAAAGAAATATAAGAGAATACAATGAATAATTGTATGTCAACAAAGTAGATAAACTAGATGGACAAATTCTAGAAAAACATAAATTACCAAAACTGACTCAAGAAGAAATAGAAAATCTAAACAGACCCATAAAAAGCAAGGAGATTGGATCAGTAATCACAAATCTCCCAACAAAGAAAAATCCAGCATGAAATGGCATCGCTAATGAATTCCACCAAACATTTAAAGAAGAATTAGCAAAATCCTTCTCAAATTCTTCCCCAAAAATGGAAGAGGTAGGAACACTTCCTAACTTATTCTATGAGCAATTTTTAAATGAGCAAAGGGACTTCCCTGGTGGTTCAGTGGGTAAGACTCTGTGCTCCCAATGCAGGGGGCCCAGGTTCTATCCCCGGTAGGGAAACTAGGTCCCACATGCATGCCGCAACTAAGAAGCCCTCATGCCGCACCTAAAAGATCCCGCATGCTGCAACTAAGACCCGGCAAAGCCGAAATAAATAAATAAATATTTTTAAAAATAAATAAAAATGAGCAACATTTCTCCTGACATTTCTCCAAAAAAGATGTACAAACAGCCAACAAGCACATGAAAAGATGCATCAACAACCATTAGGGAAATGCAAATCAAAACCACAATGAGATACCACTTCACTTAGACTAGAATGGCTATAATAAAAAAATTTTTTTAATAAAAAATATTCTTTTAAAGGTAATAACAAGTGGTGGTGAGGATTTGAAGAATTTGGAACCCTCATGCATTGCTGGGGGAATGTAAAATGGTGAAAAACAATTTGGTAGTTCCTCGAAAAATTAAATATAGAATTATCATATGACCCAGCAATTCCACTCCTAAGTGTACACCCAAAATAATTGAAAACAGGTTTTCAAGCAAATACATTTCACACATCTTCGTAGCAGCAATATTCACAATAGCCAAAGGGTGGAAACAGCCCAAGTGTCCATCAAAGGATGAATGGATAAACAAAATGTCACATATACAAACAATGGAATATTATTCAGCCATAAAAAGGAATGAAGTAGTGATACATCCTACAATATGGATAAAGCTTGAAAACAAGGAAGCCAAATACTAAGGGTCATTCCACTTAAATGAAATATCCAGAATAGGTAAATCTCTGCAGACAGAAAGTATGTTAATAGTTGACAGGGGTTGAGGGAGAGGGGAATGTGGAATAGTTGCTTAATATATATGTTGTTTCCATTTGGGAGGATGAAAATGTTTTGGAATTCAATACAGTTGGTTGTGAATGTACTAAATACCACTGAATTATTCCATTTAAAATAGTTAATTTTATGTTACATGAATCTGATTTTGACGGTGGGCTGGATTTGGCCTGGGGGCATTGTTTGCCAAGCCCTATTCTAGACTCCTGTTATGCAAAGTGTGGGCCTTGGGCCTCACCTCCAGCTTTTAGAAATGCAGAATCTCAGGCTCCACCCAGACCCTCTGAGTCAGAATCTACATTTAACTAGATCCCTGGGTGACTCAAATGTACATTGCTAAGTGAGAAGCACCTCCCTAGGGCACTTCAAAAGCACTCTGGGAGAGCAAGTCAGAGAGAAGTGTACTTGAAAGTGTACACACAAGAGAGGGTGGGAGAGCCTGTGGACCCAGAGGTAGCCCAAGGCGACAGGTGAGGAAGCAGAGGTGGCTGCTCCCAGGTAGGATCCCTGCTTCCAGCTGGTCAGTCTAGAGGGGGAAGGTGAGGCTGCCAAGAGGCTTCCAGGTGACCTGTCCCGGGAAGGGTGACAGGCCTCAGCCTACCAGATCCCTCCAGGTGGGCTTCGTGCCTGAGGAAAAGGAAGGATGACTGGGCAAAGCCTCCCTGCCGCTCCTCCTCTGTGCGCAGGTCCCACCCGGGTCCCCAAGCTGGGGTGGGACGTGACAACTGACTCATGGAGGGAGTGTGCGCAGAGGGAGTGGGGTCACAAGGATGGATCCCTGGATTGCTCAGGACTAAAGACAGGCTTTGCCGTTAACCCTTCTGTGCCTCAGTTTCCTCCTCTGTAAGAATGGACTAACAACAATCACTCATTGGGGGGTTGTTAACACAGTGAATTAAAGTAACAGGGCTTATCGTAAGCACTCATGGACACCTGGCTGCGTCTTCTGAGTGTATGTGTGACACCTGAGCAGGTAAGGGCACATGGCCGACAGAGCTGATGCCCACAATGGGACTAACTGATATGGACCTCTCAGCTCAGCGACAAATGCCTAACCCCAGCCGGGTGAGCTCACTCTGGATCAGGCAGACAGAAAGGTAATGGTGACCCCAGGAGCCCTGGCATGTCTGTTCAAAGAAGAGGGGCAGCTGAGGCCTGCCTGACTCTCAGCCCGGACCGTGGCCTGGCCCCCACCCTCAAGGCCACCTGCCAGAGTCCAGACCCACGGAATCGAATCCCACATGAGGTCAGAGGGGGAAGGGGTTGCAAATAACCATATTTTACTGAAAGGAACTGAGGCGCAGAGGTCCCAAGAAGCTTTCCCAAGGTGACATCACAAGCAGAAGAGGGAACCCACATCCACAAACCAGGCTTCTCCCAGGCTAACAAACACCTCCAAACACGCAGCAGCCCCAACCAGACCCTAACTGGAGCCCTTGCTCTGTCTCTCACCCCTAATTCAAACCTCAAACTTCATCACAGTTCTCTCCCAAGCAGAACCTGGGCCCCAAGCCTACACCACTTCATCAGCTCAGTTACGTGCTCGACACACGCCTACTGATTCTGCAGCCTACCCGCTGTCACAGTCCGCTGACCCTGCTTGGGGAACGAGGGGCTCCTAACCAAGCCTCACTGTGGGGAGGACTGTTCTGGGAAGACTCTATATCGGAAGACTTCTTAACATGAACTTGGCCTTCGTCTTAACCCCTGCCTGACCATAACCTCACATTAGAACCAACAAGGACTCAAAACCTGAGACCAGCTCTAGCCCTCTGCTGTCCACTGTCACTTTAAATTTGATAAAAATGGGGATATCAGGCTTCCCTGGTGGCGCAGTGGTTGAGAGTCCGCCTGCGATGCAGGGGACATGGGTTCGTGCCCCAGTCCGGGAAGATCCCACAGGCCGCGGAGCGGCTGGGCCCCTGAGCCATGGCCACTGAGCCTGCGCATCCAGAGCCTGTGCTCCGCAACCGAAGAGGCCACAACAGTGAGAGGCCCGCGTACCGCAAAAAAAAAAAAAAAAAAAAAATGGGGATATCGCAGTCCCAGCAGAAAGGGGAGCCTGGGAGTCTGTGTTCCAAAGAGAGCCGTGGGCAGAAAAGCCTTGTCCACCAAGGACAGAGGGAGCTGAGCAGGAAGTCCCTCTATGGCTAGGGGGCTGGAAGGGGCAGCCCCTGGCCAGAAAATATACTTTCCAGGAAGAGAGGCCCACCCCCCAGCCACCCCACACAGGGAGGGGCGGCAGGATTTGGAGGGCTGACAGGGGAGTGGGTGCCCCCTGACCCAGGCCCGATGTGAGCCCTCCTGCCCTGAGGTTCAGACTACAGGGCACCCCCTGGTTCTCCTTCTGGGGCACGTGCGGGGCTCCCCCTGAAGCACTGGCTGCCGAAGGCTCAGAGCCCCTCGCCCCGAGACCGCTGCCACCCTCTCCCACGGGCATCCCCGCCACTGGGTTTTGACTTCTTTGCGCGTGCATACATGTGTCGAGGCTTGCTACGGGCCACTTGAACTGCTTTATGTGCCAGGATGAAGTGAAACACTGAGGGTCCACTGCCACGTGTCCCCTGCTGGCCCTTCACACGACCTAACAGGAAAACAAATCTTGACCCTAACTTCAACCCTGCTTGCAACCTAAGTTGATCTCTAAACCCAGCACTGGCGCCAACCCACAGCCCTATCCATTATTACCATACCCTTGACCCTGACCTGACTCTAACCCCAATCCACAGCCCTCACCTAACCATGACCTTGACCCTGACCCTTTGTCCACCCTACACAGGCCCTTCCCTCAGCACATTCCCCATACCTGCAGGGGCCACTAATGGACCACTCCCAGTTGTACTGGAAGAACTGGAGGAAAAGGCTCAGGGTATGGGGGCTTCCTTGTAACACCCCCACTGACCCTTGCACTGCTGGGCCCCGACGACCCCCACAAATGCACATTCAGCAGGGACCTGGGTGGGCAGAACTCACCAACATCCGAATCTTTGTGAGTCTTGATGACCTCCGCAAGCTCAAAGTTCCCTGCTATGATGGCCACCTGCGGGAGGGGAGGGGCAGGAGGGAGGCTCAGCAGCCCCAAACGCGCCTCCCCTGGGCCCCGGCGGCGCCTTCTCGGACCCCCGTGTGGGGTCTTCCTCAGCTGGGGGCCCCAGGTTCGGACGCTGTCCCCTGCCTAAACTCACCACCCCAGTCTGCATGGGACCGAGGGGTCTCCTGGGACATGAGACTCTCGGAGCTAAAGCTGGGACGTGCTGGCCACTCTGCCTGTTCTCTTAAGGGCCCCTCCACACGCCATCTTTTCTGTCTCAGCCATGGCCCACCACTACCTTACTCCTGTCGCCCTCTCTGCTCCGTGCCCCCACCCCTGCATCTCGTCATCCAGAAAGCCCTCCACTGCTGCCTCTGCCCCCTTGACTAGACAATCAGTGGCCACACCTGCTCTTCCCACGTCTCCTATGGAGGCCCTTGCTCCCACTGAGAGTGGGGTCCCAGCTCCCTCCGTGTCCAAAGTCCCCATGACGTGGTCCCCGACTCCCCCCACAAACTCCAGGCCACACAGAGACCCATCCGTCGGGTCATCCTGGTGCTAAGAACCAAACCTGGCCAGAGAAAAGGCCCAGAAACATGACCTGAGTTCCGCCGGGATCTGGGACCACCCCTCTCGCCCCTGGTTCGGCCTCTGCACCCCACCTGTCTCTGGTAGATCAGGCCCACAACTGTTCTCCCTTGGCCCCAGGGCCCTCTAGCCCTCTTCTCCTCTTCCTGGAAGGGGGACCAAGGGAACCACCCTCAACGAACACCCCCACCACGAGCTGGGCACTGCACTGGCTCACCCCCTTCCTCCGTCCCACCCTGGGGCGATCCTGGAGTCAGAGCTCCCTTATTACTCTACAGGGGAAAAAAGCAAGCTCTAGAGAGACCAAGCCACATACAAACAGACAAACACGCCCTGGGGCAGCCTCATGCTCCTGTAGACACTGGCGTACCTGGAAGGCTGTCTGGCTGTTATAATTGCGGACATCCTTATTGGCTCCACGGAAAAGCAGGACGCGGGCACAGCTCTCCTGTGGGAGGGTCGGAGTAGGGGTTGCAACTGGGCGACAGCACACGCGCACGCCGGAGTGCAGGGCACACGCACCCACGCCTACACGTTCAGCGCACACATGTGTAGCACAGGGACAAGCAGGTCAGGTGCACACGTGCAGGTCCCACCTGGCCCAGAGGGCCCAGGCACACACAATTCACACCTGGTTGTGCAGAACACACACACACGACACGTGTGTGCAGGGAAATGATATACACACGTAGGTCTACAAGGCCACAGCTCACTGCAGAACGCAGAACACGCACTTGTGGCGCGACACACAGGGTCAGACGTGCACACACAGGTAGTCACTGCACAGCATCACCTGTGTGTACACACACGTGTGCACAGGCGCAGGCACACCTGGTTGTAGAGGGCACAGATGTGCAGGGCTGTGTTCCCCGAGGCGTTCTGAGCCCCCATGTTGGCTCCGTAGAACAGCAGGTGCTCCAGGTGCTGCACGTGCCCGAAGCGGCAGGCCTGGGGAGGAAAGAGGTGCTGCTGGGCCCCTGGACAGAGCCCAAGCCCCAAACCCCGGAGACAGAGCCGGGGACACCCCCGCCGTCGTGCTCCCCGCCCACCTGGTGGACCTCCTGCCAGCCATTCTCGTCGGCGGTCCCCAGCCGAGCGTGGTCGTGCAGAAGCAGCTCACAGCAGAGGGCGTCTCCCCCACCCAGGGCGCTGTGGTACAAGGGCGTCAGGCCGCGGCTGTCCTTGTAGTCGGGGGAAGCGCCCAGGTCCAGCAGGGTCTGAGAGCGAGAACCTCAGTATTCATGCCAGGCCAGCCTCCTCCCGCTACTGGGCCGCACGCCCCTCCGGGCCAGGGCTGTGCCCGCACTGACCGTCAAGGCCGCCGCATTCCGCTGGCGCGTGGCACAGTGCACAGCGGTGAGCCCGTCGCGGGTGCGGAAGTCCAGGTGAGCACCGCCGTTCCTCAGCACCTTCAGCAGGTCTGTGGCGTCGTCTAGCTGGGCCGCAAGGCTCAGAGGACACTCTGGGTTCAAGGGATAGATGAAGGTCATAGTCCTGGCCATTCCAAGGCCATGCCCCTTCCTGCTCTGCTTCTCACCTCCTGAGTCAGGATCGTGGAAATTGGGGTCCAGCCCCTTGTCCAGCAGGCGTGCCACCTTTTCCGTGTTGTGCAGCTGGACATATTCCATAAACTTCTTCAGGTTCGCCTGGAACACCCAGCCATCCTGATCAGCCCACACCACGGCCACCATCATCTGACCATCACCCACCTTCCACCAGGGAGCCTCAGATTACCTGCGGGGCACCACCCCACCCCACCCTCAGTCTGACCTATCAGCCTACATCGTGACCTTGTCACGCCTCTCATGTCACCCTAAGCCCTGCACTCCCGCTGTGGCCCCGATCCCAGCTCAGCTGGACCCACGCCCTGCTCCAAGTCCTTCCCTGAATCCCAAGCTGTCAGCCTGAGCCCAGCCAGCCCCTCGACAAGGCCAGGCTGCCCTCGCTCACGCCCCCTGAGTGAGTTCCCTACCCCAACCTCAGCCCCTGCCCTGGCTTCTCTCCCTGGCTCCTGGTGCCCCAACCTGTCCAGCCTGGAAGAGCCCGAGGCCACGTGGGCAGGAGCCAGCCCAGGGCAGCCCACATCCCCATCACTCTCAAGGTAGCCTGTTCCTTATCCAGCCCATTTTCTTCACAAGCTCACCCCGTGGCAGACTGCCAACTCCGGGGCCCTCCCCCATCACCAGGTGCCCCCTCCTGCCACGTGACCTTGACCGCCTTTCATTCATACCCCGAGTCGTGCGTCGTGCGCTAATGTAACCAGCAAAGCCTCACTGAGCTCCTGCTGGTGCTACAGTGCCACGTGCACAGGGCAAGGTGCCCTGGCCAGAGGCCCCGGGCCCTCTAGAAACGAAGCGCATCACAGATAAGACAGGGTGCCGCAGGGCCAGCCCCATGGGAGGAGCATCCTCCGGGGGGTCAGGCAGTGAGAAAGGAGGAATGATGCTCACGGCTGACAGGAAAGACCTCAGCTGTAGCCGGCAGGGGGGGGGGGGGGGGCAGTGTGATGGTGGGGGCCAGCTGGAGCCCAGGCAGGCAGAAACACGGGACTGTGGTAAGGAATCGAAACGCATCCTAAAAACGAGTGGGACTCACTGAAGGTCAGGAGTCACTGGTGTCCTGTGGGTCACTGGGGACAGTTTTGGAGGAGGGGCAACTACAGGAGGAACCCAGGGTGATAGGTCACACCGGGGCCAGTGAGGGAGTCTCTGCCCAGCCACAGAGTCATGGCTACTGACCACCACATGCCCCGGGGTAGCAGAGAAGTCTGGCACGGAGGCTCCAGGATCACAGCGCGGTCACTGGGCCGCAGGGGTGAATGTTCAGATCCCTCTCTTAGGCTCCAGAGACTGTCAATGAAGTGTCCAGCAAGCAAATGTCCATTGGCCCAGGGGAGCCTGGGGTGGGAGCTCAGGGACTCTGACTGTGGGAAGGGCCGCGGCACCCACCCTGCCCCTCCTACATTCAGAGAAGACAGGGAGGTGCCCCCCAAAGAGCACTTGGGGTCAGACCCTCCTAGCAACATTATCGAGGAGTAAAGACTCCACAAGTATGCCTAGGGGCAGGGCCCCAGAGTCAGAGAGATCTGGGTTCAGCCCCAGCATCACTGGATGCAGAGCTGTAAGTCAGTCACTTAACTTCCCTGGGACTCAGTATCTTCATCTGTGAAATGGGATGATAATAGTCCCTCACAGAAGAAAATTAATGAGATGCCTAAAGTGCCCAGCACTGGATGACTACTAAGTGCTGGGCTCCCTGTTCTCCCCACCCCTACCCAGCTCCCCGCAACAACCACATCTGGCGCCTGCTCACTTCTCCCCCACAAAGACACTGTGCCCTATCGCACTCCACCCCTTAGCCGGGGCCCACCAGAGGGGTCAGCCAGAGTCTGATCTCACTAGAACCCATCACCAGACCGACCACCCCAAAGCCATGGTGCCCCGAGTCTGCACCCAGCCCTCTAGCCGTCCCCAACACCCACTCTGGGCCCCTAACGACAAGAGAAAGCAGACTGAGCCAACGCTGGCAGGACTGACTGGTCAGCCCCAACCAAGGTCGGGTGGGGGGTTCTGGGAACAGGGGGAGGGCCTCAAGAAGGGAGTTTTTAAACAACATTTTTGACACCACAAAACCCAGTTAAGGCTGGGGTGGGTGAACACTGGTCATGGGGGGGCGGCGGTCAGAGGGGGTGTAGAAGGTGACCTTGGAGTCCACTCCCTGTGGCTGCCTCCTTACCTTTGTGTGAAGCTTTGCAAACTGCTTATCATCAATAAGGTTCTGGGCATAAACTCGTCGCTTGTATCGAAACTGCTCAGGTAAAGACAAGGCAGAAAAAGGCATCCGCCTGGGCTGAGTGAGTGAAAGTATGCACATAACCGAGTCCTGCCCACTTCTGTGCGGCTAGGGCCCCACGCTGCTCGCCACCACCACCACCCCGCCCCCCGCCACAAAACCGCTGCCGGCCAGCCACACGAAGCCATGCACACTACCATGGACACCACCAACACAGAGGTCAGGCGTGATGTACGCCCAGCTGTCCGCCTGCAGTGCCCTTTCTGTCTCATTCCCATCCCCGGGATTCCCTGGAAACCTCAGTCCTCTTCCAAGACCAGGTTCCAGGCTGACCTTCCGAGACATGCCGTCTCTGGGAAGAACTGTCCCTACTTGCCGGGGCCACCACGGAGGCCAAGCCGGCTCTGAGCTCTGCCACCGTAATTCTTGGCTTCAGTGCTCATTGCACTTGCCACCCCCACCTCCAAACCGTGGGTCTGGGTCCCCTTGCTCACAGGGCGCTCAGCAGCCTTTACACCGTGGACGGGTGAGCAAACGAGGAAGCTTAGGTCGCCCTTCGGACAACTTCACGGGCGGGGAGGAGGAGACGCTGACACCGACATGCACACAGACCACGGCTGGCTTACTCCACACAGCGCTCCGGGCACTCACGCCTGCTCACACCCCATCGCACGTGCCGCTGACCGCACGCACGGCACGCGGCTCACACCTCACGCGCCAGACACACAACTCAACCCCCCCGCCCGCCGCTTCCACACTAACTCGCCGCGTCCGTGCCCCTCGCTGCCGCGCCCTCCGCCGCTCCCGCCCCGGAGCTCGGAGCTCTCAGCCCGCCCCCTGCCGCGCCCCCGGCCGCCGCTCACCTCCAGGTAGGGCAGGGGCGTGTCCAGGTTGGGCGGGTATTCCTGCAGGAGCCGCTCCTCGTCCAGGAACTTGCCCGCGCGGCCCCGGGAGGGCGGCTGAAAGAGCCCGTAGTTGAGCGCGTCCTGGAGGCTGTGGTTGAGGGCGCAGAGCACGCGCTGCTTGGCTGCCCACACCGGCGCGGCCGGGTCCAGGCGCAGGCACTTCTGCGGCGGAGCGGGAGCGTGAGCGCCGATCGGCCCCGCGCGGCGCTGAGTACTGAGTCCCCGGGCCCCGCGCGCCCAGGCCGCGGACCCCGAACCTCCGCGCCCCGCCGGCTAGGCCTCGCCCCGAGGGCGGTGCTTCCCCAGGCCCCGCCCCCGCCCTGGAGGTGGGGAGGGTCCCGGCGGAGGTGGTGGGGGAGGGGTGAGTAGCGGCGGGCCTGGGGTCTCCCGCGCAGGGCTCCGAGAGCGCGGGTGGGGGGCTGGGAGAGGAGGGCGGGGGTGCCGCCGGGATCCGGGCGGCGAGGCTCACCGTCTGCTGAAGGTCCGGGATGCCGACGCGCACGATCACGGCGCTGGCCCCGGGGCCGTCCATCCCCGCGCCCCGGCCGTGGCCGCTCGCGGCCGGGAGCTGGGCGCCCCGGGGCTCCTCGCGGCGCCCCGGCCCCCCCTGCCCCCCCACCGGAGCCCCGTCGGCCGCGATGCGCGGGAGGGGGCCGGGGGGGGCCGGGGCCGGCACGGGGGACAGCGGCGCCGAGGGCTCCGCAGGGGCGGCGGCGGCGGCGGCGGCGGCGGCGGCGCGGCTCAGCTGCATCGGCCCCGGCTCCGCTCGGCGCCTGCCTTCCCCGGGGGCGGGGGCGGCGGGGGGAGGGGGCCTGAGCGGCGAGGAAAGCGGGGGTGGCAAGGGGGCTGCGCCGGAGGCGGGGGCCGGGAGGGCTCAGAGCCAGCCGAGGGCGAGGGGGACTTTGCGGGGTCCCGGGGTGAGGGGTGAGGGGTGGGGTTGGTGCGAAGGGCGAGGGCCGCGCAGCAAGGCGGGGGCCTAGGGGCTGCGCCGGGGGTGTGGGGAGTCCTAGGCCTCAGTGTGGGGAGAGTAGCTGAGCAGCAAGGGCCGCGCCGCCGTTCGGCTGCGGAAGAGCATCTGTGGCCCACAGGGGAAGATGCGGCGAGGAGGGGGTCTTGGACCTGGCGTGGGGGCCGCCTTGGGCACAGGGACCAGAGGCAGGGCAGGAAGGGGAGAGAAAAACAGGAAAATTAATTTCCGGGGGTGGCAGCTTCTCTACCACCCTACCGACCTCCCCTCCCCACCCCACTCAGGCCCCGGAGGAGATGACAGAGACCAACACTGCCCCAGTCCTGGGGTGGGACGGTGGGGACCTCGGAAACCTGGAGGGGCCGGGACTTCTCCCACAGCCAGAACCAATTAACCTCACAACTTAACCCTTAGGACCACGCCGAACAGTGTGCCGCGCGGCTCCCGGCTCCCCCACCCCTGGCCGAGGCTGGGGAGTTCACTCCGGACTCTGAGGCCCGCCTCTTCTGCCCTCCTCCTCAGGTCCCCTGGTCCGCCTAGCTCCAACGCCTGTCACGCCCTCCCAGTCACCTTAGCGACGACAAGATGGGGGCGCGACCTGAGAGGAAGGGCTTAGGGGAGGGGGCGCCACTAGCCTCCACCTGCAACCGGGAAGTGAATTTTAGTTTCACGCGTTGTCGTGGCAACGCGGGAGGGGGTGATGAGTAGGCGGAGGAGAGGGGAGCGCAGTAAAGAAACTAGCTCAGGCGCCACCGCCCCACTGGAGCTGGCCAGGTCCCACCAACACTCATCAGCCTCACAGAACTACCCCAGTGCTGGGAAACCCTGTGCCCCCAAGGTCCCTAAAAGCGAAGAGCGGCCCCTTGACGTCGAAATAGCCCTGATTTCCCGAGAAACAGCTTCTGACTCCCCCAGAACTCCCCCAACATGCCTGACTCCTCCCCAGAAAC
Source organism: Delphinus delphis (assembly GCF_949987515.2). Lineage (NCBI taxonomy): Eukaryota > Metazoa > Chordata > Mammalia > Artiodactyla > Delphinidae > Delphinus > Delphinus delphis. The sequence goes on along the minus strand of NC_082693.1, from coordinate 102,158,862 downwards.
AGGCCCTGACCCCCGCAGCCGCTCACCCTGGCCGACCTTCACAGAACACCCCAGCATGAGGACACCTTCGGGTCCCTGGCAGAAGACAGCCCAGCCTCACCTACCTTCTCCAAGAGCAGCCCTGGGTCCCCTGAGCCTCCCGGGAATAAACTTGAATGAACCTCCCCGCCCCCCCCCCCGCCCCCCACACACACACAGAAAGCCTCCCTACCCCTCCCCATGACAACCTGGAAGCAGCCTTACCCCACACGGACCAGCGCTTGACACCCCCTCCAAGAACAGCCTCCTCCCCACAGAGCCCCGCAATACCCCCCCTCCCCCCCCAACAGCCTCTGGTCACCCCAGACCGCGGCCCTCTTCCCCAGGACCAGCCCTGACCCCTGAGGGAAACCGGGCTCTCTCCCTGCCCAGCCGGCCCCCCTTCAGGAAAAATCTCTGCCTCCCAGGATTTCACTGACCCCGCAGAGCCGAGTTTCCAGCGCTGTCTGTGGTCTGGGCCCGCTTTCTTCCCGAGCCTGGGTGGACCCTGCCTGCCTAGAAATGTGGCCCCAGGATGTCCAGGCTCTTCCCAAGGCCACTGGCCTGGCCTGAGTGGGGGAGCTGAGGGTCCCCAGGGGCTGGAGCAGGATGGGAGGGGTAGGGGAAGGGGGGAGCAGGAAGGGGCTGTCGGAAGCCCACTTATCTGCAGGAAGCACCTTGGGAAGCACGTGGCCCAGCCCTGGAGAGAGGAAGCTAGTGCTTCCCGGCCCCCCTCCTGTCTCCACTGTCTTCCTGCCCCTGTTCTCCCCTCCCTGAGTCACCCAGAGCTGCCCCCCCACCGTGTCCCTCATCCCTCCCACTGTGGCAGCTGCAAGGCCGGCCGTGCTCACCGGAGTCCCCGATTCGTGGTGGGACTGAAGGAGGAGGCTCACAACCAGCTGCAGAGCAGCCCCAGGCCTCCGTGCTCTCCCTGCAAACCTACCCTTGACCTGGAGAGCCAGGCACCCATGTGGCCACCCATCCTGGACCTCACGGAGGCCCCCTCGGCCTCCCCAGCAACCCACTGGCCTCGGTGAGTCCAGCACGATGAATGCCGAGCTTTCAGGAGAAAACCTCACAACCTTGCTGATGGCCACATTCCTGGTCTCCAGGCTCAGGCGGGCCTGCACTGCCAGGGCTGTTTCCACAGAGCACCTGGCGCAAAGGATGGGTACATAATGAACGAATGCCAAACCGGCACCACTCCTCTGGACCCACCACCACCCTGGCAAATGGCAAAAGTTCCAATACCCAGAAGCACCTTACCCACACAATGTCCTCCTGTCCCTGCAACATGGTGGGTTTACAGAGGAGGAAGCCCAGGGACAAGCTATTTTGTGGAGAATAAAAGACCCCCAGGCTCTTCACCACCTCCCAGCCTCACCCCGCTGCTCTCCTGTCTCTGTCCTTGAAGGTGAGGATTCCCCAGACCCCATGGCCCCTCTGCATCTCCACTCCTTCCATCAGGGCTAAGGTTCCAGAATGACCCATGGTTCTCCCATCCCCACTTCTTCCCACCACACACGTTCAGACGCCCGGGGCCTGTGGGAGCTCACATGGGCAAAGCGTCCAGAACAGTGCCTGGCACAGGATCAAACCCATCCGTGGGTTAACCCCTGCACACATTGGCCGTCTGACACCCTTGGTGCCCCACACTCTCAAAATCTTAAGCCCCCCCACCAGCGTGGGTGGTCCACCCCCAACTCCTGGCCCTTCCTGGTGAGGCCGTTTGTGACCCCTCCCTCACCATGCCATCCCTCCCTCCTTTTACATTCCTGGGGCCACTTCCTCACCCAAACCCTAACCCTTCCCTCCCTCTCACCCCTCGGCCTGGCCGCACAATCGCCTCTGCTGAAAACCCCACAGGCCTGCGTTCTCTCCGATCTCCCCTCACCCCTGGTTTCCTTGACAACTGGGGGCGGGGGGGGGGGGCGGGGGGGCAGAGGAGCGTCCCGCTGTCGGCTGCTCCCCTGGCTGCCCTCGGGCTTCTCTCCCAGTCTATGCTGCACTCTGATCTCTCCTCCGCAGCGCCCTAGGCCCACCTGCCTGTAATCACTCACTTGTTGCTCACTGTTTAGGATCTGTCTCCCCCCCAGAATGGAGGCTCCCTGTGGAGAGGGAGCTTTGCCTGTTTGGTTCGCTGCTGTGTCCAAGGCCCTGGTGCTCAGTCGATGCTCAGCGTGTATTTGCTGAACCTTCATCTACAGACTGTTCACGCCCAACTTTCTTCAGAGCAGACCCTCTCCAACCTCCAGAGCAGATTGTAGGGGCAGAATACCTGAGTGTTCAGTTGACTGTCCGGATCTGGCGTGCTTTTTGTGGGTAGGGTTTTGGGGTTTTGTTTGTTGTTGTTGCTGTTGTTTTGCTTCTAGTTATCTAACATCTATCAGTATATTTAGATTCTGTTTCATCCTGAGTCTGATTTGTTAAGTTTTGTCTGTCTAGGAATACAAATCTATTTCTAAAGAATCAGCTTTTCATTCTGTTAATCATCTCTACTTCTATTTTGTTTATTTCTTTCTACTGTTTTGGTTGTTGTTAAGATTCTTTTTCTTATTTCTTCAGCTGAGTACTCAACTCAATTTTTAGTCTTTCTCTTCTCTGACAATGAGTATATAAGGTTATAAATTTCCAAGTGTGACTTTAGTTATGTCCAGTAAGTCTTGATAAGTAGCATTTTTAATTTCATCTTGTTGATTTTCTAATATCAATTATATAGTTTGCTTTAGGAATTGCTGAAAAATGTGCTTACTTAAATTTTCAAATGTAAACTAGGTTTTCTTTGGAGGGAGGACTAACCCTTAGCTACTGATTTCTTTTTTTATTGTGTTGTGGTCAGAAGGTGATCTGCATAATGCAGATGTATATATATATCTCCATTATATCAAGCTTGTTAATTGTATTATTCAAATATCCTATGGCCTTTCTAATGTTCTGTTTGCTTGATTTATAAGTTACTAAAAGAAGTGGGATAAAATCTCACTTTAGCAGTCTCACCATGAAATTTTGCCAATTTGGGATTTATATGTCTTTCCAGACTTTGTTTTTAATGCTAACAGGTTTAGGATTATTACAGCTTCCTGATAAATTATTCCTCTTATTATTATATGGTACCCTTCTTTATCCCTATGCTTTTTGCCTTAATTTTTTTTTTTCAATAATTAGCCTAGGCACGGCACTTTTCTGTGAGTATTGACCTCATATGTCTTTTCCCCTCATTTTCCTTTTATCCTTTCTACATCTTACATTCCTAGGTGTGCTTGTGGTAAATAGTATGTGTGGCCAGATTTTTATGAAAACCAATCTTACAATTTTCAACTTTTGACGGTGCTTTATTGTGATTATTGATTACTGATATGTTTTCATATTTTTTTACCATCTTATTTTGTGTTGTCGGTTGGTTTTTTGTTTTTGTCTTTCCTCTGTGCTGCTTTTTTCTCCCGTTGGGCCCTCCGTTTGATTGATCACATTATCTTTATTCCTTTTTCCCTCAACTCCCATTGTTTTGGAAGTCCAGCATTCTCCTTCTTTCATTTTCATAAACACACTTAAATTTTCAGCATGTGGGATTAACAAAGCCTGAAGTCAATTACTGTCTCCACCCACCTCGGGAACTAGGGGGAGTTTAAGATGCTTTAGCTGCAGGTATTCGTCCACATCGTCCTCACTCCAGTGAGTCTTGAGGCTGCTTCAGGAGTCACATGTCAACCCGCTCTTTACTCACTTTCCTTCTGGCTTGAATTTCCTTCTTCCTGAAAGTAGTGACAGATTTCAGTCTTTGAAATGTCTTATTTCACCCTCATTTTGAGTGATAATTTAGCCACTGTAGAATTCTAAATTGACAAATTATTTTTTTCTCAATACTTGGAAGATTTTTCTCTCTGTGTGCTGTATTCTGCGTAATTTTCCCAATTCTGACTTCCATCTCACTGATTCTGTTTGATTTTAATCTGCTGTTAATCCCATCCATAGGGTTGTTGTTGGTTTTTTCCCCATAGACTTTTAAATTTCAATGACCGTAGGTTCTATTTCTGTAAGCCGTGTTTCATACATTATCAAATCTGCTTGCTCTTTCTTTATATTGGCTTTTTCTTTTTTATTTAATGCAATTTTTATTTAATGCAATTTTTAGATTTCTTTTGTCTTTAATTATTTTAAAAACATTTATTTTAAAATTCTAGTCAGTAGTTCCCTTATGTGAAATTTTTGGTGGTCTAATCCTGTTTGCGGTGTCCACCGACTCACTCACTGTAGGGGGACTGTAGGTTCTTTCTGTGACAGTTTTGTGACTTGGGGTTACGAACTCAGCTGGGCCTGTATTTATGTGGAAATCCTGGGCAGCCTAGATGTGTCCCTCAGAGGAGTACGACTAGCCCAGGACTAACCAGCGCAGTCGACCACTACGCAACCACTAAGCCCCAAGACTGTGAGTTTTGCCTACATGTCTACCTCTTCTACCCAAAGGTCACTGACAATTTAAGAACTATGTGAGGTGTTTTTTTTTAATTATTATGGTAAATACATAACAAAATTTACCATCTTAACCACTTTTAAGTGTATGATACAGTAGTGTTAAAAGGAACAATATATTTTTTAAAATAATAAGTCCATCCTAGTGTTAAAAGACAGGCACATGGATTGTGAATAAAATCTGTGAAGACATGATACGGACGGATCAGAAGATGGAAAAGCCAACAAAAGCTGAAGAGTCGGCTGCACAGCCCTAATGTCACAGCAGCTTCTGGGGAAGGGGCCAGCTGGGCACAGTGGGACCATGCTGGAGTGGGGCGGGGTCAGCTGACTCCAGCTGCAGGGCACAGAACTGCTCCCCGAGTATAGTGGGCGGGGGACTGGAGAGACCCCTGGGCCAGAAGAGAAGTGGGGCTGTTATTGCAGGGAGAGAGGGGCTTAACTTTTTATGAAAGGTAATTCCTAGCCCCTCCTTCACAACTTTCTGAATGACAGGGGATCCCCAGCCTACTTTCTGCCAGGGTCCCCTTGCACTCACACGTCCCCACCCACCATCTTGAAGGGAAGCCCTCCTAGGGATAAATCCCACTCAGTTCATTCTTTTTGTTCTGAGCAGCATTCCATTTTATGAAAATACCATGTTGATATGCATATTGGGGTTGATTCTAGTTTGGGACAGTTATGAATAAAACTGCTGTGAATATTTTTGCTAACTTTTAAAGAAACTGGCAAGCAGTTTTCCAGAATGATAGTACCATTTTACATTCCAGCTTTTCCCATCTCCTCCATATCCTTGCTAACACTTGGTATTTCCTGTCTTTTTAATTTTTAGCCATTCTAATGGATGTATAGTGGTATCTCCTTGTGTGATTAAATTTGCATTTCTCTGATGACTAATGATATTGAGCCTCTTTTCATATGCTTATTAGCCATTCACATGTCTTTTGTGAAGTGTCCATTCAAGTCCACTGACCATTTTTTTAAAAATGTGTAGTTTACCTAATTGAAATTTTGAAGCTCTTTATATATTGTGGGAACAAATTTTTTTGTAAGATACGTGTATTGCAAAAGTTCTCTAATTTTGTAGCTTCCTTTCACTTTCATAGTAGTTTCCTTCAAAGAACAGAAGTTTTTTATTATTATAGAGTGAGCTTATCTTTTTTCGTCTATCATTTATATTCTGTATCCTATCCAAGAAATTTTTTCCTCCTGCAAGATCATAAAATTTTCTCCTGGGTTTTCAATGAGAAGTTGTAGTTTTAACTTTTCATTTAGTTCTATGATTAATTTCAAGTTAATTTTTATTTGCGGTGTCAAGAAAAGGTTGATGTTTGTATTTTCCCTTTTGGGGTGTCCAGTTGTTTCATTCCATTTTTTAATTATTTTAAAATATTTTTATTTACATTGTTTTGCAACCATCACCACTATGTCCAGAACGTTTTCATCATGCCATATGGAAACTCTGTGCCCATTAAGTAGTAACACTCCATTCCCCTCCCCCGGCCCCTGTAACCACTTTTCTACTTTCTGTCTCCACCACTATTTTAGGGACCTCTCAACACCATTTTTTTTTTTTTTTTTTTTTTTTTGCGGTACGTGGGCCTCTCACTGTTGTGGCCTCTCCCGTTGCAGAGCACAGGCTCCGGACGCGCAGGCTCAGTGGCCATGGCTCACAGGCCCAGCCGCTCCACGGCATGTGGGATCTTCCCGGACCGGGGCACGAACCCGTGTCCCCCGCATCGGCAGGTGGATTCTCAACCACTGTGGCACCAGGGAAGCCCTCAACACCATTTTTGAAAACTCCTTTCCCACTGAATTGCCTTTGCACTTTCTTTACTTTTCCTTTAATCTATATTTATAATTTTTTTCATTTATTTATTTATTTTTTTGGCTGCGTTGTGTCTTCATTGCTGCACGCAGGCTTTCTCTAGTTGTGGTGAGCGGGGGCTACTCTTGGTAGTGGTGCGTGGGCTTCTCACTGTGGTGGCTTCTCATGTTGCGGAGCACGGGCTCTAGGAGTGCGGGCTTCAGTAGTTGTGGCATGCGGGCTCAGTATTTGTGGCTCACAGGCTCTAGAGGGCAGGCTCAGTAGTTGTGATGCACGGACTTTGTTGCTCTGCAGCATATGGGATCTTCCTGGACCAGGGCTCGAACCTGTATCCCCTGCATTGGCAGGCAGATTCTTAACCACTGTGCCACCAGGGAAGCCCTAATGTATATTTATACACTTTCTCCAATACCACACTTATCTTAATTTCTATAACTCTATACTAAGTCTTGAAATCAGATAGTGTAAGTCCTACAACTTCATTCTTTTTTAATTTTGTTGGCTATTCTAGGTCATTTTCATTTCTATGTTTTAGAAGTTTTAGAATCAGCTTGTCAATTTCTACAAAAATTAAAAGCCACCTGGGAATTTAATTGGGTATTGCATTGAGTCTATAAATATATTTAGAGAAAATGGACATCTTAACAATATTGAATCTTCTAATGTTTGAACATGGTATGTCCCCCATTTATTTTGTTTTCCTCAGGCATCTCAGCAAGGCTTAGTAGTTTTCAGGGTTGCATTCTTAAACATTTTGTTAAATTTGCTCCTAAGAATTTTGTTATGTCACGTTATTACAAATGAAATTGTTAAATTTCATGCTATAATTGTTTGTTGCTAGTATATAAAAATACAACTGATTTTTGTAGGTAAATTTTGTAGCTTATAACCTTGTTAAATTCACTTCATTTTATAGTATTTTTGTAGATTCCTTAGGATTTTCTACATAAATCGTCAGCAAATAGCAAAATACTTCCTTATTTTGAATGTTTATGCCTTTCATTTATTTTTCTTGCCTTGTTGCAATGACCACCAGTACAGTGTCATACAGAAGTGATAAGAGCAGGCATTCTTGCTTTTCTCTCAATCATCAGTAGAAAATGTTTGCTATTTCACCATGAAGTATGTTATCTGAAGGTTTTTTTATAGATACCCTTTATCAGATTTAGAAAATTACCTTGTAGTCCTTGTCTGTAGAGAGTTTTTCATTATGAACAGATAGCTGACCCACTTAAGGAACATTTTGATACCTTACCCAATAACTGCGTACATCCTATCGGCCAGAACTGGGTCTGGCTGCAAGTGAGGCTAGAAAATGTTCTTTCTTAAGTGAGCACATTACTGCCTCCTAGAAAACCAGGGCTCTGTTAATAAGGAAGAAGTCATGATGGATATCAGAATAGGCAACTAGCAAGATGCCACTGTGGGTATACAATTCTAGATTAACGGTTATTGACATGCCACATTTTAAACTTACTATTCTATTGTCATCTTGTTGCCATTAAAATAAATACTGTTTTGAATTGTTATTCTTTCTGTAGGTAATTTGTTCTCTCTGGCTACTTTTCAGACCCTGTTGTCTTTAATATTATTCAATTTCAATATGATGTGCCTAGGTGTTCTTTTAGTTTTATTTATCCAGTTTGCAATTTGTTGTGATTCCTGAATCTGAGGAGTTATGTCTTTCATCAAATCTGAAAATTCTCTGCTATTATCTTTTTTAATATTGTACCTCCTCAGTATCTTCTTTTAAAAATATGTTAGACCTCATGTATGAACGTTGAAAACATTATGTGAAGGGAAATAAGCCATTCACAAAGGGCAAATATTATATGACTCTACTGATCTGAGGTTCCTAGAATAGGCAAATTCATAGAGACAGAAAGCAGAATAGAGGTTACCAGGGGCTGGGGAAAGGAGAGAATAGATAGTATTGTTAATGGGGACAGAGTTTCTCTTTGAGATAATGAACAAGTTCTGGAAATGAATAGTGGTGATGGTTCTACAACATTGTGAATGTATTTTGTTAAATTATAAATTGTGAAAATTTTTAAAAGATTGAAATTTTTAATATATATTAGACCTTCTCACTGTAACTTCTATAAAATGGTCTCATCTCCCAGTCTAACTATTTTGCATTCAGTCTACTATCTTCTAGTTCAATAATTCTCAGTTGTGTCTAGGCTGCTATTAACCTGCCCATTGAAATTTCAATTCTTATATTTTTCATTTCTAAAGTTATATTTCGTTTGTTTTAAAATCTATCAGATTCTTTCTTTTCCTTTATCCTTTTTTTCTGATGCTTTCTAACAGTTTCTCGTTCCTTGTTCAGGTTTTCAACTGCATCTTTTATCTCTGAGGCCATTTTTAGCATCCTTACATGTTTTGTGATTTTTAGATTGTGATCTCATGTTTGGTTAATCCAAACTGTGGTAAGCTGGAGGGATTGAACTCCTCCAGAGGTGATTTGCATTTGCTCCCGCTAGGTGCCTCAATGCTGCCAACATATAACCACTTCAACTCAATTCTAAACCACCCAGGTAGGGAATTCCCTTATGGTCCAGTGGTTAGGACTCCACACTTCCGCTGCTGGGGGCGCAGGTTCGATTCCTGGTCGGGGAACTAAGATCCTGCAAGCTGTGCAGTGTGACCAAAAAAAACCCACCCAGTATGTATTTAAAACCCACACCCATTTGAAGGTAAAAGTCTGTACTTATGAATTCTGAAGGGAGATTTGATTTCTGTCTTGTGGTGAGTTTGTCACAAATTTTCTCATTTCTCTTTCCTAGAAAGGAGATTTTTTTTCCTAGCCTTTGTAACCTTTTACTGAAATTACGAGTCTTTAATAATCCTGACTTCATGTGGGTATCAAAATACCAACTTCTTATATTGCATGGGCCCACATCCCTTTCTCTTGCCTTCTATGCAGCCATTAAAACCCAGAGCTTTAAGTTCCTGGTATTGAGAATGTCCCTGATATCACACTTGCTTACCCTGTTGCTTTTAGTTTCTACTTACTATATTTTACTCAGCATTTCCAAGTGTTTCACAATAGAGGGGTTTTAGGTTATATTGCTGGAAATCTGTTTTTCTTATTCAGCCACAGCAGTCAGCACATAGAAGTGTTTAATGATTGTTTGCTGGTCAGATATTAAATGAGTCAATAAGTGAACAGAAAGACATCCTGCATTTTATTTTACTTTTTAAAATAAATTATTTATTTTTGGCTGCATTGGGTCTTCGTTGCTGCACGCAGGCCTTCTCTAGTTGTGGCGAGAGGGGGCTACTCTTTGTTGCGGTGTGCGGGCTTCTCATTGCGGTGGCTTCTCGTTGTGGAGCACAGGCTCTAGGCGCACAGGCTTCAGTAGTTGCAGCACGCGGGCTCAGTAGTTGTGGCTTGCAGGCTCTAGAGCGCAGGCTCAGTAGTTGTGGCGCACGGGCTTAGTTGCTCTGCGGCATGTGGGATCTTCCTGCACCAGGGCTCGAACCCATGTCCCCTGCACTGGCAGGCAGATTCTTAACCACTGCGCCACCAGGGAAGTCCAACATCCTGCATTTTAAAATGTTTATTACCCACACACAACAAAGTATGAGGGTAAGGCACTAGGAATACAGCAGTGATCAAATGGGTCCCTCCTGGTCAACCACATCCTCTCATTCACTGAGAACTTCAGCACCCTGATGACAGGTGGTCTGCTCACTCCAAGTTCTGACATCCTCCATGTCTCTCCAAGTGATCCCTCACACCGTGGCCTCCCAGTTCCTCCACCTCTCATCTCACTGACTGTAAAAGCTAGGGTTTAGGTGTAGATTATAGACGCACGTATGGCTAGTTTGAGCAGGAAGGTATTTAATACATGGAATTAGTGGCTACAACGTCATTGGAAGTACTGAAAGTAGCACTTACCCTGAGCTGCTAGAAATATACTCTCCCCCAACAATACCACAGAACTAGTCCCCTGGGGATTTGTTCTTTTTTGCCACAGTCAGCAAACTGAGGTGTCAGAAAACTGATATTCCAACTGCTGGCTCCAACAGACCACACCTCGGAGTCTGTATTTCCAGCCCCTTTCGCATCTAGGTAAGGCCATGTCACAGAGTTCTGGAATTGCTTTGGGTAGAAATGATGTGTGCCACTCCTAGGCCTAGCCCATAAATACCTCCTGCTTATCCTGCATGCTCTCTGTTCGCTCTTCCGCTGGCTGAATGTAGGCGTCCAGGATGACCTTAAATCCACATGTCACAAGTGGCAGCACTTCCTTCAGCACGGGTCCCTAAATGCCTATATGGAGCAGAGACTCACCCACCCCCATTCCTGCCTATGTCGCAAACTGGACTTCCTGTGAGCAAGAAACAAATGTCTATTGTATTGAGTCACTGAGACTTGGGGGTTTTCTGTTAAAGTAGCTGGTGTTTCCTCAACTGCTATAGGAGACTCCATTGAGCTTTCCACCTTCAGAGTCCTTGTCTAGATCAGCAGGTAGTGTTGCACTGGCCAGCTGCTCAACATATCTGTTTGAATAATATGCTTGGGAACCAGGGAGATTAATACAAAATAAATTCACGTAACCACTGTATCCATTGTGGGATGGACAGTGGCCCCAAATGCATGACTTATCTGACTTCCAAAGCCCAGCTCTCATCAGTGTACTGTGGGGTCATCAGAATGTCCAAGAAGTGGGGCTTCCCTGGTGGCACAGTGGTTGAGAGTCCGCCTGCCGATGCAGGGGACACGGGTTTGTGCCCCGGTCCGGGAAGATCCCACATGCCGCGGAGTGGCTGGGCCCGTGAGCCATGGCCGCTGAGCCTGCGCGTCCGGAGCCTCTGCTCCGCAACGGGAGAGGCCACAACAGTGAAAGGCCCGCCTACCACAAAAAAAAAAAAAAAAAAAAAAAAAATGTCCAAGAAGTGGCATTCGCTCAGAGCCAGTGCCCAACAACCCCTCCGAGCCTGAGGTGTCCCTTCCCCTAGTGCATGGCCATCCTGGCCAAAGGCCATACCTCCCTGCAGCGGAGGCCAGGGAAAAGACTTAGTACAGCCTTGGGTGTTTCTGCCAGGTCTTTCCCTCTGGCAGAGGGCTCCAGGTCTGTGAGTGACTCATGTCCAGGAACTGGAAGAGGAGCTGCGCTGTGAGTCACGTCTGGGCCGTGTTCCCGAGACCCAGGGTCTTTCCACCGCTAGCCCCGCCTCCACTAGTGCTGACCCCTGCTTTTGTCCTGGAGGGTAACTCCACTGGCCAGGGAGCCAAAAATCTCTGAGGCCACGCCATTCTGCCTGACCATGATGGTGACAATACCTGCCTGGCCATGTGGCCTCTGCCACCCTAGCATCTTGTCATCCATTTCATTTGTGTCCCACAGTGGCCAGCTCCCCAGAGCCTTGCAAGGGTGTGGCTGCTTCCCTTCCTTACTCCAAGGTCCACCTCAATGTCTCAGTGAGAGCATCTTCCAGGCCCTCACAGAGGACAGTTAGGGGACAACAGAGCAGGTCAAGCACAATACACTCCTGTCCCTCTCTGTCTTTGGATGCCTTTTTCTGTATTAAACCAAAGAGTTTCCAGCATCTTGGCTTCATTCACATGGGCTGTCATGAGCCCTGGTTTTAACCACAGCACAAACAGACAACACCATCCGAGCCCCTCAGATCCAGAACCTGTGCTCAGTCAGTCCTGCCTGACTTAGGATCATTTTCCTCCAATATCCAGGGGACAGGAATGATGGTTGCTGAGGGCAAAGTGGACGGAGCAGACCCAAAGGAGGAGGTGGAGGCCTGCACAGATGGTCTTCGGTGTCCTGGGTCCCCCACATCCGCCAGTCCCAAGAACCACTGCAGAAGCCCTTCAGGTGGGCCAAGTGTTCTCCATGAAGCGGCTGGCCCACCCCACTCACCCCAGGCAGGCCCAGGAAATGGGAGGCCCTCCCTTGCCCTAGGTGCCGAAAGAGCAGGCACGCACCGCTCACAGGGCCCCTCTCCTAACTGTGGGTGTTAGTTCCAAATTAGCAATGCCCAGAGCCACTTCCGCAGCCTGGCAGGATGCCTCGCACCGGGGCTCTGTCCCAAGCTGACCCTCTTGCCGGCTCCCGCAGCAAAGCCAAGAAAGGCTCACATCTCCAAAAGACTCTGGCGCCCGCAGAGCGCGGCTTTGAACAAACACAGCTGGCAGCACATGCGCCCTCCCCCCACCCAGAGGTCAGGGCTGGGCTGGCTCTGCTGTCCCGTGTGCACACACCAGAACAGCCTCCAGAGACTGCAGGGGGAAAGTGCCAGTCATTTGCATAACAGCACAACCACAGGCCGGCTCTTCCAGAGAGTCAGGGCAGGCCCTCCGCTGCCTGGGGTAGTTCCCAGCTTGCAGCGGAGAGGGAAGAAAGTGCTTTTGGTTGATTCCTTTTAAACTCCGATTCACAGCACCAACCAGCTGTGATAGTTCCAATTACAAGTTCAAAGATTTCTGGGCCACGGAAAAACTTTCTGTCCTGGCCACCCACCCCATACTGCTCCCACGCACCGGCCCAGAAACCACACTGGAATGTGACACCAAGGGGGTGGCTCACCGGAGCCCCTTCCGTTCCCCACGAGGCCAGCAGCAGCCGCAAGCCCAGCCGTGTCTCTGGGAGTCGCTACCCTTCCAATTTTCTCCCCCACGCTGCCTCTCGTCTTGAGCTTTCATCTTTCACCAGCAAAATACCAGCTCCCCAGCCAGGGCTGCAGTGGAAACTGTGTCTTGGCCCCCACCCCAGTGACCAGAGGCCTTTCAGGGGCCCTGTCCACTCTCCCACTGGCTCCAGGGTCAGTAACCACGGGAAGCCCTCCCCAACCAGCAGCCCGCATCCTGCTCTTCCTGAGGTCAGACCTTGTGGGGGACCCTGAAGCCTGAGAGCTGCCCAGGGGAGGGCTGGGGGTGGGCGACGAATGTCCTAGGGGAGCTGCTGTGGGGAGGCTCCCTGGGGGAGTTACGTGGGGTCTTCAGCTGCACTAAGATACCCACCTAACCACCCCCTGGGGCGTTCTCTTACTTTGAAACAGCTAAACAAACTGCGGACCAAAAAGGTGAAGCCATTCGTCCGAAGCTGTGCAGTGATGGAGCCAGGACCGTCATCTCCGCTTTCGATGGGCCCTTCCCATTGATGTAACCCGGACGCAGAGCAAACCCCATATGCCCCTCTACACAGCACACACACGCCCCACCACGCACACCGCACATCACACACACATCACACACGCACACACACACCCTGACGCACAACAGACACACACATGAACGGAGGGGAAAGGGTTGGGAAGAAATTTTTATCTCCTGTTTCAAGAAAAACACCAAAAGTAGTGTTGAAGGAAAAGCCAGCAGCCCGCGGGCTCCACGGTTTTTGTTTCGATTCGCTCGCTCCACACTCTCCGGGTTCAGGCCCCTTATGGAACACACCGCGCGCCGAGCGCGAACGCCGGCAACCCGCTTGCGAGCACCTCCCCCGCCGCCCCGCACCTGGCGCCAACTGCCTCGGGGCGCAAACCGGGTCGGAGCGCGCGCGCACGACCGCGCCGCCCCCCGCCGCAGGCTCGCGACCCCGCCCCAACCCCGGTCAGAGAAGGCCTCGCCGCACCCCCGGGCCGGGCGCCCCCTGCCTGGCCCTGCGCCCCGCCCCTGCGGGGGTGGGGTGGGGTGGCCGCGCGGAAGTCACGGGGTCAGGGGGCGGGTCGCAGGGCGGGCCGGGGGCGGGACCGGGCCAGGCGGAAGCGCCAGCAGAGGGCACTGCTGCCCGCTGTTCCGCGTTCGCCCCTCCCCTGCCGTGAACTGCCTTCGTCCCGCTTCGCGCGGGTCAGCGTCCTGGGACTTCTGCCCCTGATCACGAGCCTGGGCCGGGACCTTTACGTGAAGAGGGTCAGATCTCCGCCTAAGAATCTAAAGGTGTCCTGGCCCTTGAGGGTCCCCAGGGAGTTAGATCCCAGGCTACGGGCTCCTGTGTTCTGTTGAGGTCAAGGGTCTCAGGTGCCGAGTTCGCTGGGACTTAAGGAAGGGGTTGTCTCAGGCGGGGTTAGGGGAGTATTTGGGTCTGAGGTCTCAGGGGAGGGTAGTGCCTGGGTCTGGGGTATCAGAAATTAGTGCCTGGGTCTGGGGTCTCAGGGGAGGGTAGTGCCTGGATCAGGGGTCTCAGGGGAGGGTAGTGCCTGGGTCTGGGGTATCAGGGGAGGGTAGTGCCTTGCGTCTGGGGTCTCAAGGGAGGGTAGTGCCTGGGTCTGGGGTATCAGGGGAGGGTAGTGCCTAGGTCTGAGGTCTCAGGGGAGGGTAGTGCCTAGGTCTGAGGTCTCAGGAGAGGTTAGTGCCTGGGTCTGGGGTATCAGAAGTTAGTGCCTGGGTCTGGGATATCAGGGGAGGGTAGTGCCTTGCATCTGGGGTATCAGGGGAGGGTAGTGCCTTGCGTCTGGGGTTCTGGGATAGAGCTTTCTGGAACCACTTTGCCTTCCCTCCCAAGGGTCTCTTGTTACAGGCCTGTCTGTGCCGGGTGCCATGGTGGCTCTGTGGACCCTCACTCTGGCCTTGGCTGCTGGCCTGGCTGCTACCAGCCCACCCAACATTGTGCTGATCTTTGCTGATGACCTGGGCTATGGGGACCTGGGCTCCTATGGACACCCCAGTTCCACCACCCCCAATCTGGACCAACTGGCCGCAGGGGGTCTGCGGTTCACGGACTTCTACGTGCCTGTGTCTCTGTGCACACCCTCCCGGTGAGCAAGGAGACCGGGAGCCCTCACCCCAAATGCCCACCCCTGCCCATCCAGTTCCTCCCAGATGCACTCTGGGTTGCAGAGGGAGGAAGAGGGTCTCCATCCCTCTGTGGAGAAGTTCGCGTCTCTTTGTTTTTGTCCTCTCCCTCCCCTTCTCCTTGTGTCCCTCTCAATCACTTTTGCTCCCTCTCACGGACTCTGTGACTTGTCCTATAGGGCTGCCCTCCTGACCGGCCGACTCCCAGTTCGGATGGGCCTGTACCCTGGCGTTCTGGAGCCCAGCTCCCGAGGGGGCCTGCCCCTGGAGGAGGTGACCCTGGCTGAGGTCCTGGCTGCCCGAGGCTACCTCACAGGGATAGCTGGCAAATGGCACCTTGGGGTGGGACCTGAGGGGGCCTTTCTGCCCCCCCACCATGGCTTCCATCGATTCCTGGGCATCCCATACTCCCATGACCAGGTAGGAACCACAGGGGTCCGTCCCTTTGACCCTACAGCCCCAGCCCACAGCCCAGACCTCTGAAGGAGCTGCTCCCCCAGGGCCCTTGCCAGAACCTGACCTGCTTCCCGCCGGCCACCCCCTGCGATGGCGGCTGCGACCAGGGCCTGGTCCCTGTCCCTCTGTTGGCCAACCTCTCGGTGGAGGCACAGCCCCCTTGGCTTCCTGGACTTGAGGCCCGCTACGTGGCCTTCGCCCGTGACCTCATGGCAGATGCCCAGCGCCAGGGCCGCCCGTTCTTCCTGTACTACGCCTCCCATGTGAGTGATCGTGCCCCCCCCAGCCCAGGGCTGCCCGTGACCTCTACCTGCTGCTAACTCCAGTCTCCATCCCCAGCACACCCACTACCCCCAGTTCAGTGGGCAGAGCTTTTCGGGGCGCTCAGGCCGAGGGCCGTTTGGGGACTCCCTGATGGAGCTGGATGCGGCCGTGGGGGCCCTGATGACGGCTGTGGGGGACCTGGGGCTGCTCGGAGAGACACTGGTCTTCTTCACTGCAGACAACGGGTACTCCGGCAGGGGGCAGAGGATGCTGGTCGATCCCTCACAGGGCCCTGGGGTCTTCCCATCTTGACTGCTGGCCGAGGACGTAGTGGGATAAGGGGGTCTCAGGAGATGCTGGCCATATGTGGTGACACCAGGTGCATGTGTGTGGGAGGCTGGGGGCCACGAGTACATGGAGGTGCTTGTCTTGGTAGGACAGGGAGCGGACAGGCACATGCTGGCCGTTTCTGGGCAAAATGTGTAACTTAGAAGTCTGGGGCTGGGGTCACTGGGGCAGGCCAGAGACCCTGAGCCCCTCATCGCAGATAACCTCTCGGGTGTTGCAGACCTGAGACGATGCGGATGTCCCACGGCGGCTGCTCTGGCCTCCTGCGATGCGGAAAGGGAACCACTTTCGAGGGGGGCGTCCGAGAGCCTGCCTTGGCCTTCTGGCCAGGCCACATCGCTCCCGGTCAGTCTTCAGGCCTTCTCCTCCTGGACTCTTGGCCCCACCTCCCCAACCTTGATCACAGATGGAGTGACTGTACAGCCCTCTACCCGCAGGTGTGACCCATGAGCTAGCCAGCTCCCTGGACCTACTGCCCACCCTGGCAGCCCTGGCAGGGGCCCCGCTGCCCAATGTCACCTTGGATGGCGTTGACCTCAGCCCTCTGCTGCTGGGCACAGGCAAGGTAGGGCCCGTGACCTCATGACCCCTGCTCCCCCCAACCCCCCCCGGGCCCCCCCAACTTGCCCTCCCCCGGAGTGAGTATGGGGAGCACCTGAAGCCCCTGGGGCCAGGCAGACCCTCTGTCGAGCAGCGTCCAAGGGGTGCCGCCCCTGGGGCTCTCGGGTGGGCAGGGAGCCACTGCACAGCCAGGGCCCAACGCAGGGCTGAGGCTCCGGGTATGTGCAGACCCCCGACTTTGCCCCCAGAGTCCCCGGCAGACCCTCTTCTTCTACCCGGCCTACCCAGACGAGGTCCGAGGGGTCTTTGCTGTGCGAAGCGGCAAGTACAAGGCACACTTCTTCACCCAGGGTAACTGCCTCTCCCCAGCCCCGCCCACCCCTCATAGCCCCAGAGCCCACCCCCGCCGCCCCCGCCCTGTGCACAGATGTGCCCCCCTCCCCAGGCTCTGTCCACAGCGACACCACTGCGGACCCTGCCTGCCATGCCTCTAGTCCTCTGACTGCCCATGAGCCCCCGCTGCTCTTTGACCTGTCTGAGGACCCTGGTGAGAACTACAACCTTCTGGGGGGTGTGGCTGAGGTCGCCCCAGAGGCGCTGCAGGCGCTGAAGCAACTTCAGCTGCTCAAGGCCCAGTTTGATGCTGCCGTGACCTTCAGCCCCAGCCAGATAGCCCGGGGCGAGGACCCTGCCCTGCAGGTCTGCTGTCAGCCCAGCTGCACCCCCAGGCCATCCTGCTGCCACTGCCCTGAGCTCCAGCCCTGAGAGCATAGGCGGAGGCCAGCCCCGTGCCCCTCGCCCCACCCAGGCGTGTGATGGTTCATTGCTGTGCTGTGGGTGTGTAGAGGTGGTTTGTACCTGAGCACGCTAATAACACCAGCTGACACTTGTAGGTGTGAGAATTCACATGATCCTTGTGATAGCCCTGAGATAGGTGTTGTTCTGCCCGTTGCAAATGAGGAACCTGAGGCGTGGAGAGGTCCAGCAACTTGTCTGAGGTCACCCAGCCAGTGAGAGGTTGGCTCTGGAAGCTGCCCCCTCCCCCTGGTGATTGCTTGTGTCAGTGCAGACAAGCGTGGTGGTGAGTGTGGGCACACCTGTTCACGGGGGCAAAACTAGGTGCTTTTATGTGCCAGGACGGGGTGAGGAGGGGGCGAGGGCATGGCGGGCAGCAGACCCCGAAGACGCGGAGTGCCCACGAGAGCCAGGTTTTCCCCGGGGAAGAAGCACAGGAACTGGACCACCCTGGGTGTTAGAAACCTGTCTGAAGGAGGGAGAGGGGTTACACGGTCTACTGTGGTGAAGTGGGCTGGGGAGCCCTGCCAGCTCTGAGGAAGGCATGTCAGCAGCTCCAGAGGCTTCCCCTCAGCCCCCCAGTGCCCCTTCCAGAGCTCTGCATTTCCTACCTGCACACACATTTCCAGTCTCCTGGCTTCGCCTCTGCCCCCATGGGAGCCATTCCCCACCGGCAAAGTGATCTCTTAAAAACAAGCAGGTTGGGCTCCATTTGTGCTCAAAACTGCAGGCTTCCTATCATGCTCAGAATAGAACCCAGACTCCTTGGAGTGGCCCACCATGCCCCACCCCACAGCCCTCGTCCGTCAGCCCCGGCAGCTGGCCGGGTTGCCCATCATCAGGGGAAGATGCTCATCTTTGACTCTGTCTGGCATCTTCTCTGCAGAGGGGCCCCCTGCCTGCCCACCCACTGGCATCTGCGTGGTGGCATGTAGCCCTCCTGGGGTCCCCTTGTGTGTGTACCGATCCAGGGCCACGTGCTCCTAGAGCGGCTGTCACACCCCACATGCTCCCTCAGCATTGGTTGAGTGAGAAGAGTGCCGTCTGGGGGCTCAGGGCCCCGAGTGGGTGTCCTGTCCTCGTGGTAGACCAAACAGCCATCCCCGTCCTCCTAACGGTCCCCTCACTGTTTCATTGGTGGGCAGAGGCCCCGTGACCTCTGAGGTACAGGCTGTCCTAGTCCCAGGAGGCTAGTAGCCAGTCTGAGCCAATCACAATCCAGTGATTGGTCCAAGAGAGGCGTGTGACCAAGGGTCCTGGTCAGTGAAAGGTCAGGGGCAGTCTGCTGGAATCCCGGGGTCCTGCATCACTCATCCTCCAGGAGTGGTGAGGACGGTGCTGCAGCATCACGGGGCCTGACCAGACATCATGCATCCGCTAAACGAGTGTCTCCAGCCACGTACCTCCAGAGCTCACAATGTAAGAAAATAAACCAGCCTATGTAAGCCGAGTGCTGCTGCTTGTCTATTACTTGCAGCTGAAAGCAGTCTTGCTGGAATGATGTGTGAACGGGACGTGTAGAGGGCATGTGTATGTGTGCAGGGGTCCTCCTGAGTGAGCCCGTGGTGTCAGATCCTGCTGTATCTTGGAGCTGCCCCCATAGGGCAGTGGTTTCCTTGGGGGCCCCTTCAGCCACTGACGCTGACATAAGAAGGGCCCATGTGCACGTGTGGTCTGGGCATGCCCACCCCCTGCAGCCTGCAGCTTCTCTTCTAGGGGGCCCGCAGTCACCTCGAGGTGCCTTGGTTTCAGGATGAGAACAGAGAGGAATGGAAGCAGGTGCATGATCTCTGTATCACATCCAAAGATCAAACCCTCCAGCAAGAATACATGAATGCCAGCACCCAGGCATAACCTGCAGGCGCCTTGTCCAGGTCTGCCGCCCAGCTGGGTGGTGAGCATCGCTTTATTAGTTCCACAGACCTTTACTTACCACCCAGCGCTGCGCTTAGGGCTGGGGCACAGATCGACAGGGGGGACTCACCCCTGCTCCTTTGGTGCTTAACGTCTAGCAAAGGAGATGACCATCAACCCTGCGCACTCAGACCAAATGGAGTTCAGTGTGGTAGAAACTCAACTTCCCAGGTTTCGGTGTGTGGGTGTTGCCTGGGAACAAGGATCGGGAACCGTCAGGTGCTACAGAAGTTCTCTGTCTTGACTGGGGGTGCTGGAAACGCGGTGCACGCACATGTATAATGCACTTGAGCCACACGCTTGAGTGCCCTTTATGATGCCATGTATATTTTATACTTCAGTAGAAATAAAATATTAATCGTGATCGTGTCAACTGTATCTCGAGAAAACTGGAAGAAAAAAACTTCACTGTAGTAAATACCACAAAGGAAGAGAGCTTGGTGCCACGAAAGTGCAACTGCGGGGCGGGGCAGGGGCGCTGGAAATGACTGAACCAGTTAGGGCTGCTTCCCCGTCTGCTGAGACCTGACGGGTGTTCACTCCACCCTCCCAACGCAAGGTTCCCCCCCGCCCACTGTTGGTCTCGCTGGGAGGCTCTGAGGGCAGGAAAGCTTGTTTCCCATCCTTGTAGCTGCTTTAGTGCGATGCGCCCTCTTTGTAGAGGCACCAGTGTGCGCACGTGCTCCCCCGTGTTCGTGCACACGCGCCCGAAAACGGGCCTGCATACTCGACACAGACATGCACACGCTCACGCCTGTTCATACACACACTCACAGCCCCAAATGCTGTCTGCGATGTCCCTTCTCTGCTGCTGTTGATTTGAAAAGCAGCCCTTTTCCTGTGAGCCTGAGACCATCCACGCCCACCGAGTGGCTTCCTCAGGGAGCCCAGCATCCTCTGGAAGGAGCCACGTGTGTTTGGAAGGAGCAGAACGTTGTGCTGTGGGTGCTGTGGTTTCCCTCAGGAGGGAAGAAGAGATACCTGGACACGCCCCTCCTACCCCCCGTGACTGTGACTGTGACCCCCACATCTTACCTGTGGGTGTTGAGCTCGACCCTGACGCTCATCACGGCTGGACACCGCCTGTGGGATGTCTGGAGAGTCCTGCCAGCTCCCTGACCCCAGGCCTGGTGTAGGCGGGGCTTGCTTCTTCTCTCTGCTCTCAGCCTGCAACGAGCTGCTCTAAAGGGCAAGGGGTGTACACTCCTGGGGTGGTCTTCAACCAGTGGGGGTCAGGAGCCAGCAGGTAAGTGTTCCTGCTTTGCATCCTTCGGGTATATGGTTCAGGGAAGAACTCTTACGCTTCTCAGAAGGGCAGCCAGCCTTAAGGATGGGCCTTACACTGGCTTTTGCTCCCTCCCTACCTCATTCGTGCCCTCTCCTCACGACAGCACACAGTGGGGCTTTTACGAAACCAGCTGCCTGCCCCTCTGCCCTTGTACGTCCTCTTGCATGGAACTGAGCACAATGCCCAGAGACACAGCAGCCCTCAGGCAGTCATGAGGGCGAAGACCACACACTAAGGGCACAGGACCAAGGGAAGGAGCCTGCTGTTCTCGACGTCACCTTCTAGAAGCCACACCAGCGTCCAGGCCTCCTGCGGCACAAGAAACGCCCTGATTTATTAGACTGTCTCCCTGGGCAGTTCTCTTAGAGCTGAATGCTCTGCATCCCACCTATCACACGAACCACTGTTGAAACATTCCCAGTGACATCCAAAAAGAAGCGTGCTCTTGACATGCAGAATATAAAATCCAGGGTGTACATGTATTTCTTTTTACCTTATTGATTATATTTTTGAATCTATGATTATGTTTTTCTCCTTTTCTTGCCACTCAAACATTTTAAATCATGAATTTCTTGGTCAGCAGTTTCATAACTAGAATCTGAGCTGAGACCACCATTCTTTATTTTATAATGATCTTAGCTACTCTGCCTTAATCTTTTTTTTTTTTTTTTTTTGCGGTACGCGGGCCTCTCAGTGTTGTGGCCTCTCCCGTTGCGGAGCACAGGCTCCGGACACGCAGGCTCAGCGGCCATGGCTCACGGGCCCAGCCACTCCGCGGCACGTGGGATCTTCCCGGACCGGGGCACGAACCCGTGTCCCCTGCATTGGCAGGCGGACTCTCAACCACTGCGCCACCAGGGAAGCCCGTTTGCCTTAATCTTTTTGCCCTAAATTATTCCTTGATTCTCCCAATCTCTTTCTGGCCTCAAACAAAACAAAACAAAACTCATAGATAAGAAGGAAACTGGAAAAAAAATACACCAAAACATTAGCAATCGTCTTTAAGTTGAAAAGATACGCTCAGGGGAGTCCTGCTCTTGGCCTGACAGCTGAACTCACCAAATCCTATGAGACTGGTATTTCCATTGTGGCCAAAATAACTTTTTATGTTTGGGGTTTTTTGGTTCTTTTTTTTAGATGTATTTATTATTTATTTATTTTTATTTTTTGCTGCATCAGGTCTTAGTTGCGGCACACGGGATCTTCGTTGAGGCATGTGGGCTCTTTCATTGTCGTGTGCAGGCTTCTCTCTAGTTGTGGCATGCGGGTTTTTTTATCTCTAGTTGTGGCGTGCAGGCTCCAGGGCGTGTGGGTTCTGTGGTTTGCGGCACGCAGGCTCCCTAGTTGAGGAGCACGAGCTCAGTAGTTGTGGCTCCCGGGCTTAGTTGCCCCGCAGCATGTGGGATCTTAGTTCCCTGACCGGGGATCAAACCCTCGTCCCCTGCATTGTAAGGTGGATTCTTTACCACTGGACCACCAGGGAAGTCCCTATGTTTGGATTTAATGAATGTATCTGTACTTTTTTTAGTTTTCTGTGGGTGTTTCTATTTGCATTCGGGGGTCCCTAATAGCAACATATAATGCTTGAAACAAGACATGTTCATTGCAGAGAAAAAAAGGAAGAGAAACTGTCAGCCCCACCTCCGGCAACAACGACTGCAGTCTTTGTGTTTTCGTTCAGTCTTTTTCAGTGTAGTTTCTAGTGTAGATTCTGCATATTTACTTGTCCTTAATAGCATAACAAATATTTCTGTATTATTACTAAATGTTTGTAAGCACACTTTTTTTGTACCAGCCCACTATTCCAATTAGGTATATATACCTTAATACAGTTAACCCTACTGGCCAATATTTAGATTGTCTTTTGTGTTTTCAACATTTTAAACAAGAACATGTACCGTACAAGGCTTTTCATTTAGGGTGCTCTCCTTGGCTGGCACAGCCCTGGCATTGGAGGCTTACTCACTCACCACTCAGGGCTCTGAGGGCCCCCAGCACGTGTGCCAGGCTCTGGGAGGACGGGGGCACTAGCAGACCCACAGTTGGCAGCCTCTGCCCAGGGCCCCCCTGCGTCCGGGAGGATAGGAGGTCACCCAGCCACATGCAGAGAAAGCTCAGTGTCCAGGGTGGAAATAATGGGGTGGAGGGAAGAGGGGCTGGAGAGGGGCAGCGACAGGGCAGGCTGAGGTCACACAGGGAGCCACAGCAGAGTTAAGAGGGCGAGCGGCCTGCTCAGGTTTCTGTTTAAACAACCGGGTCTGGTTGCAGGAGCTGGTGGATTGCAGACACAGGTGGAGGTGGGAGCCTAGAGGAGGCTGCTTGACGCACAAAGATCCAGGCGGAGGCGGGGAGGCGGGGGGGGGGGGGGGGGGGGCAGGCTTGGGGTGGTGGGGGGTGGCGCTGACAGCAGGGGCAGTCTAGGGTGCCTCCACGCTTCCTGCTCAGGCAACTGGAAGAGACACAAAGCACAGAATATAGAATGGGGCACATGGGGAAGAGGCTCACGTCACTTCAAAGTGTCCGTGGCTCCCACCAGGAGTTCTGTGTCTCTGCACCTCAGGGCCCTGGTTAGGGTCCCACGTTTACCGAACTCCACCAGGCGCCTGGCCAGTGACTGGCAGAAGCAGCACTCCTGGAGGGCGCTGGGGTTGGTGAGGTAAGGCACAGCACAGAGCTGAAGCACACGGTCTGCCGGGGGCAGGACTCTGGGGCCCTCAGCACAGGGAAGGCACCGAGGCCGCCGCGGGGGAGAGGAGGCCAGTGAGCGGACCCAGGACAGAGCCAGGGCGGGGCCTGGAGCGCAGCTGAGCCGGAGCAGACCACGAGCCAGCCCCGAGAAAGAACAGCTGGGGAGGTGAAGGAAGGTGCCCGGGCCGGTGCAGGAAAGGAGACCAGAGGCGGAAGGAAGGTGGGCAGGTGTGGGAAGGTCCCTCCTGACAGGAAGCTGTGCCAGGTGAAGGATGCCCAAGTGTGTCCGGCTGCTGTCCCGAAGGGCCACCGCAGGAAGGGAAGGTATGGGTACAGAGACAGGAGATGAATTGGAGGGCGGGACTGAGCCCAACAGGGGCGGGGTGGGGGCCGGGCAAATGGAGCCTCCCCTGGATGGGGGGTCCAATTTCCACCTGACAGAGAGTGAAGGAACAGCAGGCGGGCGGGGTGCAGCCACAGGGACCTGAGAATCACGCCCCCAGGCTGAGGGGCAGAGGTGCGCGTCCAGGGGTTCTCTGCCTGCCTCATTCAACTGTAATCAGCAGGAAAGTTTTCTCGTAGATGTTCTGCTGAGTTGGTCTTCTTGCAGGGTCGGGGGACCCTGGCCTGCGCCAGGGCTAACCAAATGCTGAAGCGTGGCCATTTACTGATTCCTAACCCGTGACTATGTTCTCTGTTTGCCGGTTGCCCTTAAATTAATTTGAGTAGAGGTGTGTGATTTCTATAGACAGTGGTTTTCAACCTTCATGCAGTGAATTTGTCTACACTGGCCTTTCTCACTCTCATTTCTTAACCTTCACCTGTTGTCTTCCTGGAGCTGCTGGCATCCTGGGCTCGGGGGGTTAGGGCGGGGGGCAGGCCCACCCTCAGAAAGGCACTGACCACCATGCTGACCTCAGCACTTGAGAGCTGGGGCTCGCTGGGGGCAGGGGGCCGGGGAAGCCCTTTCTCCAGGAGGTACCATCTGTAATCACCTAGGGCATGTGACAGTCACCTCTTTTCTTCTGGCTTTCTGTGGAGAATTTTTAAAACACTAATCTTAAGATCTAAGCAGACTGACGCCTGCTCTCTGTCTCACATACACACTCACAAGCGTGCAGGCACACTCATAAGCACGCACACACCTCCCAGCCTGGCACTCCAGTGCAGGTGGAAAGGACACACGCTGCGTGACCTTCCTCTCTGGCCTCAGCTTCCTCGCTGGCCAAGCAAGTGTATTTGGAGAGCACCCACCGCGCACCGCACAGGGACACCAGCGTGATTTCAGAGAGCAGTGAAGGGGTCTCCTGATTCCATCACCCTGGGGTCTTGGTCCCCACTGCCATGGACAGTGCCTGGGCCCCTGGCCCCTTATCTGCGCCCCCCCCCCCAGAAATAGCCAAGGTCACACCAAGCAGAGAGTTTATTGAGGTGCTGGACTGCGGGGAGTGTTTGCAGCGGCATAGCAGATGCTGGTGTGGCCGGGGCCTGGGCCGGGGCACCCTCCTCCTAAGCAGCGTCTGGGGCTTGGGGTGACCACGACTCCTAGTCTCCCGCAGGGCCCTACTGGGGAACCCCTCCCTGCTTACCCCTGAGCTCCTCGTGGGGCACTATGGGGGGGGGTCCCTCTCTTTGTCCCTATGGTGAGGATGGGATATGACCCCTTGATATTCACTATAAAAATTAAAATTCCTTTATAAATCACACGGGAAAAGCAAGAGGGGATCACCTGGGAGCTCCCTCCACACGCCCCTCCCAATTCTGACCCCAAAGTAAAGAGCAGAGGGCAAGAGTTTGCAGGCACAGAGGAGCAGAGACAGACAGGAGGAGAGAAGAGGGAGGGCAAGGGCAGACCAGGGCAACACAGAGAGAAAAGATCAGGGGTAGCGAAGGTGCAGGCTCCACGCTTCAGCAGCCCCTGGGGAGCAAGGAGGAGAGTTCCCAGCACAGCCCGGAGACTCGCCAGATGCCAGGTCCCATGTGCCCCCAGTCCAGTCCTTGCCAAAGCCGAGGTGGCCGCATGAGATGCCCCCAGCCCCAGGCGCTCCCGGAGCGGGAGAGCAGCGGGTGGCTACTCCAGGTAGATGTCCTCTGTGGGGCAGGCGTACTCCAGGTGCCGCTGGTAGTACTCCAGGAAGGCGCGGCTGGGGGAGAGAGCGGCCTCAGCCCCAGGCTCCCCAGGCCCGCCCGCCTGGGCCTGCCCATGCCCCCCCCCCCACCCCCACCCCCGCCCAGCTTCGTCCCTCAGCCCTCCTGGCCCGGCCCCTTTTCCTTACGGTCTAACCTCAATGCTGCCTTCCCACCCCCAGCCCCGTGGTCAGTGTGCCCGTGCTGTTCCCACGCCCAGGACTCCCTTCCACGCTCCTGCCCCAAGCGTTCTGCCCACCACCTTCCCAACCCTCCACCACCACCACTGTCATCTGGCCTTCCCTCCCTTCCCCTCCCCTGTCTCCCCAAACTTCATCTCCATCCCTCCTCCCAGCCTGCTCACCACCACCCCCCGCCCCGGGGAACCGCTGCACCGGTTCTGCATCCCCACTCCAGCCCCAGCCGTCACTCCACGCTGGCCCAGCCCTAATCCTGCAACCCACCCTCCGGACTCACTCACCCCACACTCTGGGCCACGGGCCTCATCGACTCCTGGGAGACGAAAACGTGGCAGGCAAAACGGCTCAGCAGCGGGTGTTTGGTGATGAAGCCAAAATAGCTGTGGGGAGAGCGGCGGTGAGCACACGGGCCGCCCCCAGGCCCACCCCTCAGCCCCCAGGGATCGAGGAGAAGAGCCAGGGACAGAGGGCTCAGGGAGGGCGTGTGGGGCTGGGGAATGTGCGGGTCACGCGATTTCAAGATTCGAGGCCCCTTTCTGGGCCCTCGTCAAAGCACAGCGCTGGGCATCTGTGAGGAGTTAGCGATCTATGCTCATCTGTCCACAAGGGTGTCCCACTGCATCTTCCTTCTCCCAAGACAGTGCCAGCTGCCTCTGTGCGCCACCCCCACCCCCACCCAAAGCCTGCCCCTGGACCACAGAGCAAGGCCTCCCCGTCTTCTGGGCACCACATCTCAGCTGACTCTTCCTTGTCATGTCACCTGACACCCTGAGCCTGCCCAGTCCCACCTCTGGTCCTGCAAACCCACAGCTGTTTTCCGGGCTCTGATGTGGGGCTTGGCATGGGCCCTGACATGTGAAACAGTCTTTCTGAAGAAGCTTGTACCCTGGCTCTGTCGCCCCAGCTCTGTTCCACGTATGCCTTTCCTGAATCTGCCCTTCTTCTCATCAAGACATTAATAAAAATTGTTGTCCAGAGGGAGGCACTGCCAGAATCCTGCAGCAGGAGGGCTGAGACCCACCCCCCCACTGTGGCTAACGCAGCCCACGTCAGGTGGGATTAGGGTTTTGCGGTTCCACCAGATGGGAATCCACACGGCAGCATCATCGCTGGGACAACGTGCTCACGTTGGCCACGAACACGTCACAGCCTTGTCTTGAATGCCACGCTCAGATGATCCCATTCACGGGGAGTGCCAGGCACCGTCCTCAGCAAAGCTCTTTATGTCATTAGCTCCCATAAACCTCACAACGGCCCTGCGCGCTGGGCCTCTAGACGAGGGCGTCGGAAACGCAGCCGGTCTGTGGCGCCCTGGGGGTGCTCTCAGCCACCTGTGATCTCACACGCCACACGCTCCCACCTTATCCGGACACAGTGTGCCCAGCACGTGCCTAATCCAGCCCGCTTCACAGCGAGATGCCTGACATTGGCTCCTTGTGGCCCCTCACTGTGCGGACTGGGCTGAGTTCTGCAGTAACATGTACCAGGAAAGTCTGGGCCAGGACAGAACCGCCTTGGTCTCCTCCTGGCCATGGAACTGCATCTGGGTCAGCGTCTGGCCTGGACGCCTGAGCCTGTGGCACCCAGTTTCCCTCTGCTGTCCTTCCTCTCTCGGGTGTGCCACCCTCAGCCCAGTGTCCGTGTGGGCCACCGTGCACACTGGTCCTCATGGTGCCAGGTCTGCCCCGCCGCCTGTTCTGAGCCCTGGCCCTCCACCCCTCAGAGCAGCATCTAAACTGTGATCCCATCAAACCACCTCCCTCTCAAGGGAGAAACCAAACTGGGCTCTGACCCGGCTGAGGGTGGACACCATCGCCCAGCCAGCAGACAGAACGCCCCTCACTCTTACCACAAGTGTCCAGGAGACACACATGCCGGCCTCAGTATCTGTCACAGCCTCAGCCCCAGCAGCAGTGTGTCCTCCCCACATCCTGCCTCCCCTGAGGACCTGCTTCCTCAAATACCACTGGGCCCTTCGGAGCCTCTGCTTGGCCCTGTCTGCGTCGCAGGTTAGCTCCTCCTGTCGCTTCATCTAGGGCACTGGCATCCTGTGCGCAGGAGGCCGGCTGGGCAGGAAGGCTGTAGCCCTCCATCCGCTGGTTATGCTTCCCTTTCACTCCCGTCTCTTCTCTCTCTGCCTGGCTATCCTGTCTGCCCCATGGCCGAAGTTACCTACCGGCTCCGAACGTACCTCCCCCCAGGTCTCCCTTCCACACTCCAGACCACGTAGCAACGGCCGCTTCACCCTCACTGCCTCTGGATTGAACCCTGCATCGCCAGCCTGTGAGGCCCACTCACTCCAGGCCTCTTCTCCTGGCGCGTGGGTCACTAACTGCTCAACACCCAGGTCACCCTTGATTCTCTCTCCAGGTCACCCTTGATTCTCTCTCCAGGTCAGCCTCTACATCCAATCAACTCAGGTCCTGCCTGCCCACCTCCTAAATGCCACTAGGTCACAGCACCTGGATAACCTCGGCAGCCACCTGGTCTCCTGCCAGCAGCACTTGGGTCCTTCCACCCTGCACAGCAGCCTGTCAACCTGACTGTGTCACCCCACGGCCCCATCGCCAATGGGATTAAGTATAAGCTCCTTGGCATAGTCAAAAGGACACAGGTGCTCTTAGTGTCCCTCCAGCCTTACCCAACTGCCCCCAAAGAGCCCCTAGTGCCCCTCGCCCACAGCCCTGGCTCAGCTGGCTCCCTGCCAAGAAGATCCACCCTGTCACCCACTTGCCTTTCAAGGTTCGTAGAGTGGTCTTCAGCCGCCCCGCTAAGTCCCAGGAGAATTCACCCGCCTCCCTGCAGGTCTGCTCACTGCAGCCCCATGCACACGTCCACCAGAGTCCCACGAGTGCTTCGAGCACTCGCTTGTCTGTGTGTCTGTCTCCCCACCCAGACCAGATGGGAGCCTGTCTGATCCAGGTGTCCTGGGCCCAGAACAGAGTGGGCGCCACGTGGGGACTCAACTCCTGGAGCCAAGTGGGTGCGGGTGAGAGGGTGGGATGGTGAGTGCGCAGCCCTCAGGGTTTGAGGGGACCAGGGGATGGGGGAGTCTCATACCAGCTGTTGCGGGGGTGGCAGCCGCAGAACGAGATGTTCTTCATCTGGAAGAAATGGCTGCAGTGCTGGAACTAGAGCAGAGGTGGCAGGAGAGGCCACGCTAGACAGAGCAGCCCAGGGCCACCCCGGCCACCCCTGCTGGACGCGCCTCACTCCTCCCACCGTCCCCTGTGCCTCAGGCCCCCACACCCCACCTCAGGTCCTCCACTTAGACTCAGCTTGACCCCCCGAAGAGAAATCTCAAGGTCACAGGAGGCAGGAGGACGCAGGTGGACGGTCAGTTTCCGGGCAGTGGCGATCTGCAGAAGAAGTGAGGGGAGAAAAGGGTCTCCAGGGCCTACGAGGGTATCTCTCCCTCCTGGCGGGACGCTGTCGATTAGGTTTGAAGACTGCTGGCAGCGATTCGGGAAGATGTGAGCGTGGCCTTGGCCTCTCCTCAGCCTCAGGACGGCCTGCCTCGTCTGCCTTCCGCCCCTCCCCAGGACTGCGGCCCCAGCAACCCCGGCCTGCTCACTGCCCGTCTCGTGCGCTGGACGTGGGCTCTCAGACGCAGAGCCGTGCTGCTGCCCTGCTGCCCCCCCGCTCGCCCGCAGGCCCAGCAGACGGGCCGGCCCTCACCGAGTGTCCACTGAGTGAATAACGAGTGTGCAAATAACTTCCAGGGAAGGGTCTGTGAGAGCTGGTCTTGCTTTTCAGACACGAATAGGATGGGCTGAAGGAGGGGGAGGGGCCGGCGGGAAGGTGACGGGGAACAGCTGCTGAGCGCTGCCCGAGGCCTGTCTGCCAGGCCTCTGAATCGGGGCTGGGGGGGCCCGGGCCCCGAGGCCCCCAAGCATCCTGGAACCCTCCGTGGAAGAGGGCGGAGGCCTGGGGCCTCCAAGGGCTGTGCCAGCCTGCAGGGCTCAGGGGCCCCCACCTCCAGACTGACCTTCTGCATGGCTGCACACAGGATGCCATTGCCCTGGTGACAGGGCACCTCCACGGAGCCCAGGAACTGCACGTCAAAGCGCTCCACCCAGCAGGAACCCCGCTTGCTCCCTGGGAGATCACAGGGGCCTAGGTCAGGTGAGCAAGAGAGGGCCTGGGATGACAAGACGCCCCTTGGGGAAGGGGCCTCACCCAGCAGGTCCTTGGCCGGGCCGGGCACCGCGTGGGCATAGAAGGCGGGGAAGACGCCACGCTCCCCCGTGCGCATGTTGAAGCCACGGAACCAGAAGTCGTCCTCCTCGGCCTCCACCAGGACCGGGTCGTCCACATCCAGCTCAAGCTCGTCGGGATGGCGGGGAATGAACCTGAGGTCAGGTCAGAGGTAGGAGGTCACTGGGGCAGGGGCAGGAACGGTTGGGTTGTGTCCACCAGTGTCCCATAGTGTCTGTAGGCTCAGGTGGAGCGTCGCTAGCAGCGAGGGGGAGAAGCTGTACCTGAAGACAGCCCGATGGGTTTGCTCTCTCTCCTCGCCATTGACCAGGCAGGAAAAAAGGCCGAAAGACTCGGTGCCTGAGAGACAGAAACAAAAGAGACAAAGGCTCAGGGGAGGGGCAGGAAGCCGAGCTCCCCTCCCCTCAACAGTCTGGTGTGGGTTGTCCTCAGTCACCCGAGGGAGGGAGAAGTAGCTCACCGGGGGCTGGAGACAGAGCAGCCTTCCCCAGGCAACTCCCCACCCTACCCTACGGGGGCCTGGGGGAAGCCCTGGGGCCAAGGAGCCAGCCTGCTCCCCCGGGACCGCCCCCTTTCCCCACCTCCCACTCACTGGAAGATCGGGAGGTGCTGTTGACAAAGACATTGAGGAACTTCTTAGAGAAGGTGAGGTCAGGGCTGTCCGGGGAGGCAGCCCCGGGGCCCCGATCAAGGCCCAGCGGTGCGGCTCCCGCCTCTTCCTCGCTGGCCTCGCCACCGCTGTCCCCGCTGTCCTCGCCCAGGCGCGCGCAGCGCCGCAGGCTCACCAGCTCCAGCTGCGTGTGCTCGTCCACCACCAGCGTGTACTTGACCGCATCGTACACCAGCGAGGCGTCCGGCGCGGCGCCCGTGCCCCGGCCCCCGAGGGGCGCTGCCTCGGGCTCGGCTTCGTCCTCCTCCTCTTCATCCTCGTCGTCCTCCTCCGAGCAGGCGGCAGAGCAGGCGCGGCCCGGGCGGGCAGGGCGACCCGGAGCGGCCCACAGGGGCGTGATGGTGTCGCGCGTGGGGTTGCTGAGGAAGAGGCAGGGCCCGGGCTGCGCGGGGCCGGGCCGAGGGGCGGAGGGCTCGGGGGGCGGCGGCCCACACAGCGTCTCCATGTCCACCAGCTCCACGCCCGGCCCCGCCGCCGCCTCGGGGGCCTCGCCGACGGGCGACGCACACTCCCCGGCAGGACGCGGCGCAGGAGACAGGCACTGGCCAGGGCAGCGGATGGGCGAGGAGCCCTCGGAGATCATGCGGCTCACGAGGTTGCTGAGCAGCCAGGGCGAGTCGGCGTCCTCGCTGAGGTCCGGCTCAGACTCGGACCCTGACTCGTACTCGCTGTTGGTGTCGTCGGGGCCCACGGGCAGGAAGGCGGGGCGGCGCGGGGGCTCGCACGGCGGCTCGGGCTCGGGCTCCGAGGCCGGCGACGAGGCCTCCTCGATGGAGTTGGTGAGGTGCGAGGAGCGGCCGCTGCTGCTGCCGCCGTCGTCGCTGCTCCGCTCCAGCTCTGTCTCTGAGATGGAGGAAATCATGCGCCCCAGGCGCGCGCCGCCCGCGTCCTCAGAGTCGGAGCCCGGCGACGACAGCTCCTGGCTGCTGCGCCGACCCCCGCGGCCTCCGCTGGAGCCGCTCCCCAGGTCGGCCTCGATGCCCGGATCCGAGGAGGGCGAGGCCCCACCTGGCGCCAGGGGCCTTGCGGGCTGGTTGCCTTCGGAGTCGCAACCCGGATGCACAGGTGACTGCGCCCCGCAGGGGCTTCTGTCCGTGGGCGGGAGGGGGGCGGGCGGCTCTGCGGAGCACGGGGTTGGGTCAGCCAGCCCACCTCCCCCACCCCTCCCTCCCTTGCCTCCGGCGTAACCCCGCCCACCACCGCCCAGCTCACCTCGGAGGGGCTCCTGGGCGGGTGGGCACAGCACTGTTTCCTGCCTGGAGGCTGGAGGCCCTGGAGCAAACCCTCCATTGTTGTTCAGGGAGTCCTGGGGAGGAGGGGAGGGGCGGGGGGAGGAGAGCAGCGCTGAGGAGGGGCCCCAGCTCTCAGGGGTAGGTGGGGGGACAGGCTGCCGCGGGGACCAGTCCCGGATGCTGGGAACCACGGATAGCTGCGGGTCTGGGTGCCGGCTCACCTGGGCTCCCAGCGTCGTCAGGTGGAGCGTGGTGGGCCGGTGCTTGTGGGGCTCCTCCAGGGAGGGCGAGGGGATCAGGGGCTGCCGGGCGCGGGCTGCTGAGCCAGGGCCTCCCCCCTCAACCTCCCCCTCTGCTTCCTCCTCTTCCTCTTCCTCTTCCTCCTCGTCGTCCTCCTCCTCTTCATTGTCATCGATCATCTCAAACTCCTGGAAGTCATCCTGGAAGGAGCAGATGGGGTGCGGCTGCTCCGAACGCCCCAGGGAAAGGCTGTCCTGCAGGGAAGAAGGCCAGGGCAGAGCTGGGCCAGTGTGGGATGGTGACTTGGGTCCCAGGCGCCAGGAAAGGGGAAAGCAGGAAGCTATAAGTCAAGGGACAGACGCCTCCCTCCAGTTCTCTCTGCTCTCCACCAACAGAGCAGCTTTTTAAAAAATCTGCTTAAGATACATAAGGATCGCTACAGTTCTTGGTAAGTAAGAGCCCAAACTCCTAAGTCTGGGTGACAGAGATACTCAAAGTGGCCCCAACCCACCTGCCAGCCTCATCTCAGCCTCAAACCCCGTCACATTTGACACCAGCACTTTTCCTTCATAGCATTTTAACACAACGCATAGTTACTGTAGAGTTTTGGGTCTGTCTCCCCCACCAAGCTGCAAGCCCTACCAGGACAGGACCGTGTCCATACTGGACACTGGTGCAGCCCACCCCCAACCGAGAACAGGACCGTGTCTGTACTGGACACTGGTGCAGCCCACCCCCCACTGAGAACAGGACCGGCCCGCAGTAAGAGTGCAGTAAATAGCAAATGAATGCATGAAGCAAAGACAGCCAGCACCAGGCTTCACCAACCTCAGGGCCTCTGACCCACCAATCCCTTACCAGCAATGCCTCCCCTCCATTCCCGCCAACCCCCCTCATCTGCCAGTTCCTTCTAGTCCTCCCTAAGGGCACGGTTGTGTGCCACTTCCACTGGAAAATCTCCTTGATGGCCTCAGTCTTGGGTGGGTTCCCATCGTTGCACCTTCTGTCCCCTCACTGGAATCCAGCCGTTGACACTCAGGCAGCCACTGCCTCTCTCATGTCTTTCTCCCCTACTAGGTTATAAGCTCCTGAGGGCAAGAGCCACACCTGTCCTGCTCTCTTCCCAGGCACCTGGAAGCCCCCAGCACTTGCCACATGGGAGTTGCTCAGAAATGTTCTTGAATGAAAACAAAAACGTAAAGAAATGGGGAGGAGCAGATGGGCAGGGGAGACTTCAGGGCTGGAGACATGAGGCAGACAGTTGGAGGCCTGAGAGGTGGGGAAAGGGCAAAGGAGGAGATGAGGTGAGATGGCAGCTGGAAGGGGTTAGATCTTTCTGGGAAGTGAGCTGAGCACAGAGGCACCAAAGCATAGACACATCTCCCCTCCCCCAAGCTAGCCCGCTGGTGGGGGTCAAGCGAGGACTGATGGGGAAGGTCCTCAGTGGACCTCTGTCAGAAAAAGAGAGGTCTGATATATCGAGGAAAACCCCGGGTCGAGAGGCCAAGGGAGAAGGGGCAATCAGAGGATTTCTCATTTCAAGGCTGAGCTTAGACCCACCCTAAAACCCCACGAGACTGCTAAGCATAACCTAAGCGAGACTCTCCCTTGAGAGAGTTCTCTGCCCCCAGCCCCTTCCCCACCTTCTCGCAGTGGTCCGAGTCGTAGCTGAGGCCCAGACCACAGTCATCGGTGATCTCAGACAGATCTTCATCATCAAATTCTTCCAGACTTATGTCCTGTGGAGGCCTGGAGAGGAGAGCAAGGACAGGGCTCCTGAGAGAGCCACCAACCCTGGACTCCCTGGCCAGGAACTAGTCCTAAGGAGGGGCCAAGGGAGACCCCCCCGCCCCAGCTTCTAGGCCCCGTGATCTCCAGAGCCCCCAACTCCCAGACCTGCATCCTGCCATTATCTTGGATCTCAAACTCTGCTCTCCAGCGGATTTCCCCCTCAATTTGAGCCACGACCAGCTCAGAAGAGGCACCTGTCCCCCAAACCCTCCTCCCGGCCCTCCTTCCGCAAAGAGCAAGCAGCCTCTCCCCCCTCTACCCTCAGCTCCAGGCCCCTGGGTCACAGGCTCAGCCTCAGGGGAGTCAGGCTGAGCGGAGAAGGGGGAGGGGGAGCTGAAGCTGCAGCAGCAGGAGGAGGGGGAGGGGTGAAGGCTGTTCCGGGAGCAGAATCTGGCCAGTTTGTCCCCCACTCCTGCGGAAGGCAGGCCTACACCCAGAGGTCCAGCCCTCTCCCCTCCCTAGTCCCTTCCCCCAGGCCCCAGGCTTGATTTCAGCTCTCTCCCTCTCAGAGCCCTACAGACCAGGCCGGGCTTCCACCAGAGGCCCAACAAGGCCAAAAGGACACTGCCAAGCCCAGAGTGTGTACTCAGCATCCTGCGCAGGCAGGCAGCCCACCCCTCAGAGGCTGCGCCCACGACCCCTGAGGACCTCCACCTTGGAGGACCTCCACCTTAGAGGGGGGCGGCTGTTCAGGCTGGGTGCAGCCCTGGATCCCAGCAGGACTTTGGGGTTGGGGGCGGTCACTGGGGCTGGAGGACGGGCATCAGGGGAGGACAAAAATGGAGAGACCCGGAACCGAGGGGCGGGGGGCGAGGAGCCGGAACCACGGGCCTCAGGACCAGAGGGGGGGTCTGGGGCTTGGGCCCCCAAAAGCGGCGAGGGGGGGTTGGCAGGGTCGGGTCGGAGAAGTCTGGGGACTGGGTCAGAGGGGGTGCTGTACGAAGGGAAGGGCTTGCCGAGGCCCGGGGCGCCCAAGTGCGTACCTGCAGCCTGGCGGCGACAGCGAGTGAAAGGTGGAAAGAGAAAACATCTCCGCCCGATCCGCCATCTTCTCCGGGGAAAGGTCCGCCGACTGCGGCGGGGGAGGGGTGCCCGGAGCGACAGCCCCGCACGCCCTTCGTCGCTCCCTCCCGCCCGCCCTCAGCCCGCCCCAAGTCACCTCGTGACACGCCCTGCGACACCCCGCCGCCAGCACACCTCGACGCCAGGACACCGCGGCAGCGCGAGCCGGGGGGGAGGGGAGGAGGGGAGGACCTGGGAGGAGGGAGGATCCGGGGGGGAGGGGAGGAGGGCGGACCCGGGAGGAGGGCGAAGGGGACTGCGGGGAAGCTGGTTGGAGGAGACAAGATGGTTTGACTAAGAGGCTCGGGTTGGGGGAGAATCGGGTTGCGGTTTGGTTTTTTCGGGGTGGGGGCAGGTGAGAAGCGGATTAGTGGGGATGGGGGATCAGTTCGTATGGTGAGAGTTTAAATGAGGAACTTGCTGTGGGGAAGTCGGTCCGCACACCTCTGGTTAACTGACTTTGGGGTGTGGGGTGGATGGGACGGGGCCTGGTGGAGTGGTGGGTGCAGCCCCAGGAGCTGTGCTGGCGTCCCAAGGAATCAGAAGAGCTGGGGTCCCAAGCCTGGCTCTGAGTGAGTCAGACTGAGACTGGGCAGCTGGAGGAGCTGTCCGCGTCTGGGTGCTGACCAGGGCTGGTCGGAGCTGTCCCACAAAGGGTGCTGATTGGGCCCACGGAGATTTCTCCCTAAAACGTGCTGACTGGGACTGGAGGAGCTGTTTCCCCGACGGGTGCTGATCAGTGCTGGGCAGAGGCAGCTGCCCAAGGAGTGCCGATCCGGGCTGGACTCACAAAGCGTTGTGACCCAAACTTCCCAGATTTCCTTTCTATCCCGAGTCTTGTCATCAAACCGATTAACTTGGACATCCACATAAGTGACCCATCCAACACCCTTGACTCCTGATCAGGTCTGATGGTCTATGATCCACTAATGGTACACCTAGTACAAAACACAAAGTCGAATGGACTTACGTGGGAAAACTGAAATAGCAGCACACTCTCAGCAATCCTCGTGACAGATGAATCCTAAAATGTCAGAGGATACTTTCTGACAATTTTCTCATAGATTAGAAAATAAATAAATGCAAACCTTCTATCTTTTACTCTACTCACATAGCACCGAAATCACAAACAAAATAAAAATGCCAATAGCTAAAACTGAAAAATGAAAAGCTTAAGAGGGACTTCCCTGGTGGTCCAGTGGGTAAGACTCTGTGCACCCAGTGCAGGGGGCTGGGGTTCGATCCCTGGTCAGGGAACTAGATCCCTCATGCCATAACTAAAGAGTTCACATGCTGCAATGAAGATCCTGCATGCTGCAGCTAAGGCCAGGCGCAGCCAAAATAAATAAATATTTTTTAAAAGCAAGAAAAGCTTAAGAGCCACACCTTGTTGGGAATACTGTCAAAACCAGTAACTTCACCACCTCCTGATTCTTGACTTTAAGCCTCCAGTTCTCTGATGATTGCCTCCTGTTTTTCTCGCTTTCTTATGGTATTACCGTGACACTCACAATTCTTTGACTCCATAAGAAACTTATTCCAGGGAATTCCCTGGCGGTCCGGTGGTTAGGGCTCTGTGCTCTCACTGTCAAGGGCCCAGGTTCGATCCCTGATCGGGGAACTAAGATCCCACCAGCTGCACAGCATGGCCAGGGGAGAAAAAAATAAAGAAACTTATTCCAGATACTATTGCTGTGTAGCAAATTACCACCAAATTTAGAGAATGAAGACAACCACTTTACTCTGCTTACAGTTTGGGGGTCATACATTTGGGAAGGACTCCAATGGGAAGCTCTTGTCTGGGGTTTCTCATGCACTTGGGTTACAGCTGGAGGTAAGCTGGGCTAGATGTCGAAGATGGCTCACTTGCAAAGTTGACAGTTGGTACTGTTGACTGGGAGCTCAGCTGGGGCTGTCAACCAGCACCTACACCTGACCTCTCCAGCATGGAAGTCTCAGGATAGTTGGACTTCTTACGTAATGGCTAGCTTCTCCCAGAGTGACTGTACTAGGAGGGCCAGGGGTCAGCTGCATGGCGTTTTCTGATTTGGCCTTGGAAGTCATATGGCTTCCTATTGGTCAAAGCAGTCACGATCCCATCCAGATTCAAGAGAGCAGTCATAGACCCACCTCTTAATGGGATGAGTGTCAAAGAACTGGGGGTCCATGTTATAAACGCAACACAGATCTCCAATCCATTGATCCTCCCACTTCTTTTTTTAACATTCACTTTTAAAAAAATAAATTTGTTTATTTTATTTATTTATTTTTGGCTGCATTTGGTCTTCGTTGCTGCGTGCGGGCTTTTCTCTAGTTGCGGCTAGTGAAGGCTACGCTTCAGTTGCGGTGCACAGCCTTCTCATTGTGGTGGCTTCTCTTGTTGCAGAGCACGGGCTATAGGAGCGTGGACTCAGTAGTTGTGGCTCCGCGGCTCATGGAATCTTCCCAGACCAGGGCTCAAACACGTGTCCCCTGCATCGGCAGGCGGATTCTTAACCACTGCGCCAGCAGGGAAGCCCGATCCTCCCACTTTTCTCATTGCCAACTCAAGTTCCTTGCTTTAAATTAAACTCCTTTCTGGAATCATCAAGTTCTTCTCTTCTGGACCATTTCCAACAGCAAACAAGCATAATCTAGTGTTAAAAATAAATGGTATATTCTCATCTCTGTTCATATAAGTGATCCAAAGCCATGGGGTTTTCAGTACTGTTATGCCTTAAAGGAAAGGACAGTTAAAATGTCCTTCTTCTGGTTTAAGAAAGAATGCTTACAAATAGTTATACCTTTTGGAAAACAGATTTCTACCAATGAGGAAAACTATCATGACAATGAATCGGATTTGAATCTTTTTTTTTAAGGGATTGTTACGAGGAAATAATAACAATCTCTGAAATCTAAATGTCTAGCTTTTTGCTTCGTTGCAGCCAAGAAAGCAAGATGGGTCACCAGCAGCTCTACCGGAGCCATCGGAGAAAATTCGGCAAGGCTCTCACTTTTGCCACGTCTGCTCAAACCGGCCTGGTCTGATCTGGAAATACGGCCTCGATATGTGCCACCAGTGTTTCTGCTAGTATGCGAAGGATATCGGCTTCATAAATGAAGCTGGACTAAGTGAACTTCCTTGAATGTGTCATCGGGGACATCTACCCTATGCAGAAACAATGCAAGCTCTTTGTATATAAAATGAAAATGTTAAAACTTCCCTGAAAATAATAAATAAATGTCTTAAAAGACTCCTTTTGCCTGAAGTACATTCTTCAGAATTTTCCTTATTGAAAGCTTTGGGAGGTAAACTCTCAGTTTGTCTAAAAATGTCTTTATGTTGCCCTATCTCCTGAAAGATGTTTTCACTGGATATAGAATTCTAGGTCAGGTAGTTCATTTCCATCGTCACCCAGTGTCTTCCTCTGAATTCCCTTGTTGCTATGAGAAGCCACCTCTCTGTCTGCCACTTCCTTGAGGTAATTTCCTCTCCAGCTGCATTTAGGACTTCTCTCCCTGACTTTGGTGTTCTGATGTTTCGATGCGGTGTATCTAGGTGTGGTGTATTTATTTTTTCTGGCTGAGGTTCACAGAGCTTCTTCACTATATGATTTCTCTTTCATCAGTTTAGAAATTTCACAGCCATTATCTCTTCAAATATTGCCTCTGCTCCGTTCCATCTCTCCTCCTTCTGGGACTCCAACAGACTCATGCTGGATGGACCTTCTCATTCAAGCCTCCATATTTCCTAACCTTTCTTTCATGTTTCCCATCTCTATGTCCTTCCAGGCAATATTCAGTTAATTTATTCACATTTATCTTTTAGTTCACTAACTCTGTCTTTAACTGTTTATAATCTGCTCTTAAAGCTGTATACTGAGTTTTAAATTTAGTTAAAATTAAAATTCAATTAGCATTTTTACTAAATTAAAACTTTTATTTTAGAACTTCCATTTGGAAATTCTTCTCAAGCTGCTTGATTATTCATTATAGTTTTTTTAGTTTCTGCACATATTTTCAAACTTGCCTTTTATTACTATATTGAACATAGGCATGTTATAATCTGTTTGATAATTTCATTATTTGAAACGTGCTATCTGTGGTTACTGCTGGCTTGCTGCCATGATTTCCCATTATCTTTCTGTTTAATTACCTTTTTTAACTTAGAGGTGCTTGTTAGCCTTGGCATTGTATTTATGGAAAACTCTGAGGCCTAAGAAGAAAGTGAGTACCTGCAGAGAGAATCCCCGTTTGCTTCTACCAGGCACCTACAGAATTACAAACCTGAGATCATTATATATTTAATGCCCACTGAGGTTTCTTGGACCATCCTAACTGTATGAATTTGAGCTGCAACCCATGTGAAGACCAACTTCTTGTTCTAAGTTTTCAGCATCTCTTTCTCATCTCTGTCTCTGTGTCTCTGCCTCTGTATCTCTCTCTCTGTCTCTCTGTCTCTGTCTCCATCTCTCTCTCTCTCTCTCTCTCTCGCTCACACACACACACACGCACACACGCACGCACACACACACAACTTCACTTTGCCCCCAGATTCGAAGCTGTCAATTTTCTTCACAATCCTCAAAAGACAGAGTATCTCTACTTCATCCCTACACGGGGGGTTTAACCTTTCACTGTCTAAGCTTTGTAGAGGGTTGGTCTCTTATTGGGCTCTCCTCCTGGGTGGGCTCTGTGCTTTATATCTGTTCTCTACGTCGCAAAGATTACATATTAGTTTCCTAGGGCTGCCATAAAAAATACTGCTAACTTGGTGGCTCAAAACAACAGAACTTTATTCTCTCACAGTTCTGGAGTCTAGAAGCTCAAAATCAAGCAGACTGTTCTCTGCACAGTCAGCAGGCCATGCTCTCTCCAAAGACACTAGGGAAGGGCTCTTTCTTGCCTTTTCCTAGCTTCTGGTGGTTGCTGGCTTTCCTCGGCTTGCGGATGCATCACTTTAATCTCTGCTTCCATTGTCACGTGACCTTCTCTCCTATGTTTCTCTGTCTGTGTCCAAATTTCCCTCTTCTTATAAGGACACCAGTCATTGGATTAGGTGACTGGTGTCACCAACCTAATCCAGTATGACCTTATATTAACTAATTACATCTGCAAATACCCTATGTCTAAATAAAGTCACATGCTGAGGTTCTGAGTGGATATGAATTGGTGGTGGTGGGGCACTAGTCAACATGGCATAGGCTATAAAATCCCAAATCCAAGTTTTCTTGGTTCACCAAATGCCCTGATCAAAAGCAATGTGCAGTGCTCCACCTGTCCCTCTGGGCTCCTGTCTTATTTAGTCCCTGTTTTCTTACTAGATCATCAATGATCTTAGAAAACACTTCTTTAGAAAATAGTTTATCCTGGATTTTTAACCACTTTCAGCAGGAAATTCTATTTAGGAATGTAGTTCACCATATTACATCTCCATTCATTTTATGAAGCTACAACATGATAAGAATAGCTCAAGAAAATTAATAAATTATATGTCTATTTCTCTTATGAGCATGTGCAAAAGTCCCAACAAAATATTACCTAATGAAATTCAACAGTTTATTTTTGTAAATGCATCCTGATCACATGGGTTTAACAGAGAAATCCAAGAATGTCTCAACATCCCACTTTCATTTTCAATGGTAATTCAACACATTCATGGACAAAGAGAGAAAAATTGCATGATCATCTCATGCAATGTGATTTTTTAAAAAATAAATTTATTTGTTTATTTACTTTTATTTTTGGCTGTGTTGGGTCTTTGTTGCTGCGCACACGTTTCCTCTAGCTGCGGCGAGTCAGGGTTACTCTTCGTTGTGGTGTGCGGGCTTCTCATTGTGGTGGCTTCTCTTGTTGTGGAGCACGGGCTCTAGGCACATGGGTTTCAGTAGTCAATGTGAATTTTATAACATTCAACAATTAATTATGATTTTTTAAATGGCTTCCAGCCATTATGGAATAACAGCTATTGGACTTGCCCACCTGCCAAAGGGGGAAAAATCCAGACAAGTAAACAAAATATTGGAAGCAACTATTTTCAGACATTGGACAAAGGACAGCACAGGACTGTGATCCCTGAGAGAAAGGAAGCAAATTACATAAAGCCTATGATTGCCCTGGTTTTCCCTGGTTCTCCAAATGGAGGCATTTCCAGACTTCAGTGTAGGGAAGAGGGCCCAATTAGAGTGTGGCGGTCTTGATGAGTTTAGAAGACAGATGTCAGAGTTTGAGGAGGCTGATGTATTTGGAATTTTCAGATAAAAGTACTAGAGGAAAAGAATCAATTCAGGGAAAGAGTTCCAGAAATCTACAATAGGATCCCCCTAAGTTTTAGTAAATACTCAGTTGTGCTTACGTAGAATAAAATTCCATAAGGCTGCGTAAAGAAAAGCTATTGGGAAACTGTAAACTATAAAATTCCCAGAGCTCATGTAGGACTGGGGGAAGGTCAAGATCCAATAGCTAAGTGGTGAGACATATTGAACACTGTCACATTCAGTGGGGCTAGACTAACCCCAGAGTAAAGACCACTTTAGACTGATGCTTACAAAGTTTTAAAATGAACCTGAAAAGAATCAAGGATCCACAAGAAACTTAACTGACTTCCAAAACCAACTTCAATACTCTTTAGAGGAGGATAATGAAATCCAAGCACTTATGTCCTGCAACAACAACAACAACAAAAAATCCCAGACCTGCAGTGAATCAGGAAAAATCTGGAAGGAAAAAATCAGTCAAAACAGAATCAGAAAGGACAGAAATCACAGAATTAATAGACATGGACTTAGAACAACTATTATAAATATACTCATGGATTTATAGAAAACATCAACACAATGAGCAAAGAAATGGAAGACATAAAAAAGAATCAAATGGAATTTTGAGAGATGAAAATTCAGTATATGAAATGAAAATTTTACTAGATGAGGTTAACAGTGGGTTAGACACTGAGGAAGAAAAGATAAGTGAACATGAAAACAGAGTAATAGAAACTATCCAAATTGAAGCAGAGAGAAAAAACATTGAAAAAAAATTAACAAGCCTCATTGATCTCTGGGAAAATATCAAGCAGTCTAACAACTATGTAATTGGAGACACGCACAAAGGGTAAGCACACACACAAAAGCATTGAAAGAAATAATGGCTGAAATTTTTCCAAATGTTTTGAAAACTATAAACCCACAGGTCCAAAATACTCAACAAATCCCAAGCAGGAAAAACACAAAATAAACTACTTCAAAGCATATAATAATCTAGTTGCTGAAAATTTATGATCAAAAAAAAGTATTAAAAACAGCCAGAAAAAAAGACACGTGCATATCAGGAAACAAGGATAAGAATTTTTGCTGATTTCTCATCAGAAACAATGTAAACCATAATAAATGGAATGACATCCTTAAATTGCTAAAAGGAAAACATTTTCAACCTAGTATTCTACATGCAGTGAAAACATCCTCCAAAAAGTGAAGGTGAAATAAAGACAACAACAGACATACAAAATCTGAGATAATTTTTCACTAGCATATCTGCAATACAAGGAATATTAAAATAAGTTATTTAGAATGAATGAAACACATCTGAGGAGAACTTGGGTGTACACAAAGGAATAAAGAGGACTGAGGGTAATCCTAAAAGATTTTTTTCATGCTTGAATTTCTTTAAAATATAATTGACTGCATACATTTTTAAAATCAGCAATGTACTGTAGAGTTTAAAACACATGTGTAAGTAAAACATACAACAACAACAGCACAAAGTGGGGGGAGGGAGAATAGGAAATACACTGTTGTAAGGTTCTTATATTTTTATTTGAGGGTAAACTATGATAATCTAAAAATGCATACTACAAACTCAAGAGAATACACATTAAAAATCATAGAGGGACTTCCCTGGAGGTCCAGTAGTTAAGACACCATGCTTCCAATGCAGGGGGCATGGGTTCAAGCCCTGGTGGGGGAACTAAGATCTCGCATGCTGCGTGGCATGGCCAAAAAAAAAAAAAAATCACAGAGATATAGTTAGTTAGCTAAGAGTGGAGATAAAATGGAATTCTGAAACATGTTTGTTTAATATAAAAGAAAGCAAAAAGGAAGAGAAATAAAACAAAGGTAAGATGGGACAAATATAAGACAAATAGCAAGATGGTAGGTTTAAAGCCAAAATGTCAATAATTACATTAAATGGAAATCTTCTAAACACTTAAATGACAATGCAGAGATTGTTAGACTGTATAAAAAAGTGAGACCCAACTACAGGCTGTCTCAAGAGATGAATTTTAATATAAAAACAAAAATAAACTAGGGACTTCCCTGGTGGTCCAGTGGTAAAGAATCCTCCTACCAATGCAGGGGACACAGGTTCGATCCCTGGTCAGGGAACTAAGATCCTACATGCTGTGGGGCAACTAAGCCTGCACGCCGCAACTACTGAGCCTGTGCACCTCAGTGAGAGAGCCCACGTGCCACAAACTACAGAGCCCATGTGCCCTGGAGCCCATGCACCACAACTAGAGAGAGAAAAACCCACATGTCACAACTAGAGAGAAGCCTGCATGTTGCAATGAAAGATCCCATATGCCTCAATGGAGAACAGCATGCCGCAACTAAGACCTGACACAGCCACATAAATAAATAAATATTAAAAAAAAAAAAAACTAAATGGAAAAGCCTGGAAGGGAGGAGAAGAACCAATGAATTAGAAGGAAAAAACAGAAATAAGTGAAATGGAATTGTTTTCTTAATTTCTCTTTCTGTTAGCTTATTGTTAGCATATAGAAATGCAATAGGTTTTGTTTTTGTTTTTCTTGGTAGTGCCGTGTGGCTTGTGGGATCTTACTTCCCCAACCAGGGATCAAACCTGGGCCTTGGCAGCAAAAGCACAGAGTCCTAACCACTGGACCTCCAGGGAATCCCCTAAAGGCAACAGATTTCTGTGTGTTGATTTTGTGCCCCACAAGATTACTGTATTTACTATTTCTTTTTTTCTAGAAAATTAAAAAAATATCCCACTTTATTATCAGGAAGCTAAAGTTAAAACTCCTTGCACCTTCACAGAAATGTTTTCACTGAAATATATATTTTCCCCATTTTATTTGATTTCTTTTTTATTGCGGTATATTGATTTACATATTATATAAGTTTCAGGTGTACAACATAGTGATTCATGATTTTAAAGGTTATACTCTATTTATAGTTATTATAAAATATTGGCTATAGTCCCTGTACAATAGATCCTTGTAGATTATTTACTTTATACATAGTAGTTTGTACCTCTTAATCCCCTACGCTTATCTTGTTCCTCCCTATTTGTTTATTATTTCTAATATTTTTTGGTGGGGTCTTTAGGGTTTTCTATATATAAAATCATGTCATCTGCAAATAGTGGCAGTTTTACTTCTTCCTTTCCAATTTGGATGCCTTTAATTTCTTTTTCTTGCCTAACTGCTCTGGCTAGGTTTTCCAATACTGTGCTGAATAAGAGCGGCAAGAGTGGGCATCCTTGTCTTGTTTCTGATTTTAGAGGTAATGCTTTCAGTTTTTCACCATTGAGTATGATGTTAGCTGTGGGCTCATCATATATGCCTTTATTATGTTGAGGTACATTCCTTCTATGCTCACTTTATTGAGAGTTTGTGTTTTTTTTGTATCATAAATGGGTGTTGAATCTTGTCAAATTCTTTTTCAGCATCTATTGAGATAATCATATGGTCTTTATCCTTCATTTTGTTAATGTGGTGTATCATATTGATTGATTTGTGGACA
Organism: Delphinus delphis; assembly: GCF_949987515.2. Lineage (NCBI taxonomy): Eukaryota > Metazoa > Chordata > Mammalia > Artiodactyla > Delphinidae > Delphinus > Delphinus delphis. Next base: position 102,114,194 of record NC_082693.1, on the reverse strand, counting down.
TGGAACCATCCTTCCCTCCCTGGGATAAGTCCCACTCGATCGTGGTGTATGATCCTTTTAATGTATTATTGTATTGGTTTTCTAGTGTTTTGTTGAGGATTTTTCAATCTGTGTTCATCAGAGATGTTGGCCTGTAATTTTCTTTTTTTGTGTTGTCTTTGTCTGGTTTTGGAATCAGGGTGATGTTGGCCTTATAAAATGAGTTAGGAAGCATTCCCGCCTCTTCAGTTTTTTGGAGTAGTTTGAGATGAATAGGTATTAAATATTCTTTGGATGTTTGGTAGCATTTACCTTTGAAGCCATCTGGTCCTGGACTTTTGTTTCGGGGGAGATTTTTTTTTTTAGCGGTACGCGGGCCTCTCACTGTTGTGGCCTCTCCCGCCGCGGACCACAGGCTCCGGACGCGCAGGCCCAGCGGCCATGGCTCACAGGCCCAACCGCTCCGCGGCACGGGGGATCCTCCCAGACCGGGGCAGGAACTCGCGTCCCCTGCATCAGCAGGAGGACTCTCAACCACTGCACCACCAGGGAAGCCTCTGGGGGGAGCTTTTTGATTACTGTTAAAATCTCTGCAGTAGTGATCAGCCTATTCAGATTTTCTATTTCTTCATGATTCAGTCTTGGAAGGATGTATGATTCCAATGATTTGTCCATTTCTTCTAGGTTGTCTACTTTGTTGGCACATAGCTATTCATAATATTCTCTCATAATCCTTTGTATTTCTGAGGTATCCATTAGTTCTCCTCTTTCGTTTCTGATTTTATTTATCAGAGTCTTCTCTCTTTTTTTCTCAGTGAGCCTGGATAGATCTTTGTCAACTTTGTTTATCTTTCCAAAGAGCTACCTCTTAGTTTCACTGGTGTTTACTATTATCTTTTTGTCTCTACTTCATTTATTTCTGCTCTGCTCTTAATTATTTCCTTCCTTCTACTGATTTTGGGTTTTGTTTGTTCTTCTTTTTCTAGTTCCTTTAAGTGGAAAGTTATTGTTTATTTGAGATTTTTCTGTGTCTTGAGGTAGACCTATACTGCTATAAACTGTTTTTGCTGCACCCCATAGATTTTTTTTTAGAATTCCTTTATTTTATTTATTTATTTATTTATGGCTGCGTCAGGTCTTAGATGCAACACATGGGATTTTCATTGCAGTGCGTGGGCTCTTTGTTGCAGCACTCAGGCTTCTCTCTAGTTGTGGCATGAGGGTTTCTTCTCTCTAGTTGTGGCACACAGGCTCCAGAGCGTGTGGGCTCAGTAGTTGCAGCACATGGACTTAGTTGTCCTGCTGCACGTGGGATCTTAGTTCCTCGACCAGGAATCAACATGTGTCCCCTGCATTGGAAGACAGATTCTTTACCACCAGACCACAAGGGAAGTCCCACCCCATAGATTAAAAAAATTTTTTTTTATTGGAGTATAATTGCTTTACAATGTGTTAGTTTCTGCTGTACAATGAAGTGAATCAGCTATATATATACATATATCCCCTCCCTCTTGGACCTCCCTCCCACCCGCCATCCCACCCATCTAGAGCACTGAGCTCACAGAGCACTGAGAGCACTCACAGAGCACTGAGCTGAGCTCCCTGTGCTATACAGCAGGTTCCCACTAGCTATCTATTTTACACATGGCAGTGTGTATATGTCAAAGACCCTGAATAGCCAAAGCAATCTTGAGAAAGAAAAACAGAGCTGGAGGAATCAGGTTCCCCAACTTCAGACTATTCTACAAAGCTACAGTAATCAAGACAGTGTGGTACTGGCACAGAAACAGAAATATGGATCGATGGTACAGGCTAGAAAGCCCAGAGACAAACCCACGGACCTATGGCCACCTAATCTATGACAAAGGAGGAAAGGATATACAATGGAGAAAAGACAGCCTCTTCAATAAGCGGTGCTGGGAAAACTGGACAGCTACATGTAAAGGAATGAAATTAGAACACTCCCTAACACCATACACAAAAATAAACCCCAAATGGATTAAAGACCTAAATGTAAGACCAGACACTATAAAACTCTTAGAGGAAAATTTAGGAAAAACATTCTTTGACATAAACCACAACAAGATCTTTTTCGACCCAGCTCCTAGAGTAATGAAAATAAAAATAAAGATAAACAAATGGGACCTAGTTAAACTTAAAAACTTTTGCACAGCAAAGGAAACCATAAACAAGACAAAAAGACAACCCTCAGAATGGGAGAAAATATGTACAAATGAAGCAACAGGCAAGGGATTAATCTCCAAAATATACAAACAGCTCATACAGCTCAATAACAAAAAACAAATAACCCAGTCAAAAACTGGGCAGAACCTAAATAGACATTTCTCCAAAGAAGACATACAGTTTGCCAACAAGCACATGAAAAGATGCTCAACATCACTAATTATTAGAGAAATGCAAATCAAAACTACAATGAGGTATCACCTCACACCATTTAGAATGGGCATCATCAGAAAATCTACAAACAACAAATGCTGGAGAGGGTGTGGAGAAAAGGGAACCCTCTTGCACTCTTGGTGGGAATGTAAATTGATACAACCACTGTGGAGAATAGTATGGAGGTTCCTTAAAACACTAAAACCAGAACTACTATATGACCCAGCAATCCCACTACTGGGCATATACCCTGAGAAAACCATAATTCGAAATGACACATGTACCTCAGGGTTCATTATGACAGATGAATGTATAAAGAAGATGTGGTACCTATATACAATGGAATATTACTCAGCCATAAAAAGGAATGAAATTGGGTCATTTGTAGAGATGTGGATGGACCTAGATTCTGTCATATAGAGTGAAGTAAGTCAGAAAGAGAAAAACAAATATCATATATTAATGCATATATGTGGAATCTAGAAAAATGGTACAGATGAATCTATTTCCAGGGAAGGAATAGAGACACAAACATAGAGAGCAGGCATGTGGACACAGTGAGGGAAGGGGAGGGTGGGACGAACTGGGAGATTAGGATTGACATATATACACTACCATGCACCCCTATACACTAACAATGAAAGATCAGAAAGAGAAATTAAGGAAATAATCCCATTTACCATTGCAACAAAAAGAATAAAATACCTAGGAATAAACCTACCTGAGCAGGCAAAAGACCTGTACTCAGAAAACTATAAAACACTGATGAAAGAAATCAAAGATGACACAGACAGATGGAGAGATATACCATGTTCTTGGATTGGAAGAATCAATATTATGAACATGACTATACTACCTACAGATTTTGATATGTTGTATTCTTATTTTCATTTGTCTTCAGGTATTGTTTTATGTCTGCTTTGATTTTTTTCGTTGACCCAATGTTGTTCAGTAGCATGTTGGTCAGTCTCCACATATTTGTGATCTTCCCAGCTTTCTGCTTGTAGTTGATTTCTAGTTTCATACCGTTGGATTGGAAAATTGCTTGATATGATTCCAATCTTCTTAAATTTATTGACACTTGTTTTGTGTCTCAACATACGGTCTATTCTTGAGAAAGTTCCATGTGCACTTGAGAAGAATGTGTTTTCTGCTGCATTTGGATGGAATGTTCTGTACAAATCTATCAAATCCATCTGGTCCAATGTTTCATTTAAGGCCACTGTGTCCTTGTTAACTTTCTGTATGGGTGAACTATCCGTTGATGTAAGTGGGTGTTAAAATCTCCTATCATCATTGTGTTACTGTCAATTTCTCCCTTTAGGTCTGCTAATGTTTGTTTTAAATATTTTGGTGCTCCCATGTTAGGTGCATATATATTACTAATGTCATGTCTTCTTGATGAGTAGCCTTCTTCATCATCGTATACTACCCATTTTTGTGTCTTGTTACCTTTTTTGGCTTGAAGTCTATTTTGTCTGATATGAACATGGCTGCACCCCTTTCTTCTGGCTGCCATTTGTTTGGAGCGTCACCTTTCATTCCTTCACTGTGAGCCTGCGTGTGTCTTCAGAGCTGAGGTGGGCCTCCTGGAGGCAGCTTTAGCTGGGTCTTATTTTTTACTCCACTCTGTGTGTTTTGACTGGCGACACCAACCCATTTATATTTAGGGTGATTATTGATAGCTGAGAACTTAGTGTTGCCATGTTATTTCTTGTTTTCTGGTTGCTCTACAACTCCATTGTTTCTTTTTTCTTGTGTTTCTGTCTGCCATTTTGGTTTGGTGGTTTTCTCTTATGTTTTTCTCAGTTTCCTCTTTTTTGTTTCATGTCTCTGCTCTAGATTTATGTTTTGTCATTATCATGAGGTTTGTATAAAATGTTTCTGAGATAAAATGGTCTTTTTTCTGCAGATAGCATCTTATCTTCATTTACCTACAAGGGTTCTGTCGTTTTCCTCTTCCCCTTTTGTGTTTTTGTTGTCTCAAATTATCTCTTTTTATGTTGTGAGTTTGTTAACAAATTGAAGTAGCCATAGTTTTTTTTTCTTCTTTCCCCCTTTTTAACATTTATGCTATAATAAAGTGTTTAAAAACCTATTCTGATAAAGAGTTGCAATTTTCTGATTCTGTCTATTTATCACCTTACTTGAAGTTTTGTGTACTTTAGCCTTTTTGTTTCTGGTAAAAGAGCTCCTTTCAACATTTCTTGTAAGGCAGATCTAGTGGGTTGTTTGGGTTTTTTTTAATTGAAGTATAGTCAAATACAATGTTGTGTTAATTTCTGCTGTACAGCAAAGTGACTCAGTTATACATATATATCAGTACACTCTTTTTCATATTCTTTTCCACTATGGTTTATTACAGGGTATTGAATATAGTTCCCTGAGCTATACAGTGGAAACTTGCTGCTTAACCATTAGGTCTAGTATTAATGAACTTCCTCAGCTCTTGTTTGTCTCGGAAAGTCTTTATTTCCCTTCATATCTGAATGATAACTTTGCTGGATAAAGTATTCTCGGGTGACAGTTTATATCTTTCAGTACTTTGAGAATATCGTTCCACTCCCTCCTGGCCTGTAGAGTTTCTTCTGAGAAATCTGCTGATCAATTAATGGGGGCTCCTATGTAGGTTAACATCCTTTTTTCCCCAGCTACCTTCAAAATTCTTTGTTATTGACTTTTGACAATTTTAATATAATGTGTCTTAGAGAAGGTCTTTTTGCATTGAGGTAATTAGGTGTTCTCTTAACTTCATGGACTTGTATATCCATAACAGGGAAGAGCCAATTTTCACTCCATGTTGGATCTGTTTCTTTGACTTTAGCCTTTGCTCTTCATTGCTTTTGTTATTATAATCATACATAATGGCCTGCCTCAGGGAACCCTACCCACCTGTGAATGGCTGCAAGAGAGAAGAAATTAACACGTCCAAGGCTGGCCATTCCAGATGTTTGCCCTTGTTACTTTACTTCCCTCTCTGATTCTATAAAAGAAACTGGTGTCCAGACCCCAATAAGATGGTTATTTTGAGACACTAGTCTGCCATCTTCTCAGTCTGCTGGCTTTCCGAATAAAGTTGTATTCCTTGCCTCAAAAAAAAGAATTTTATCATTTTAAAAATATTTTATTTCTCTTGCCTCTTATATTTGTATCATTTCTAGATTTCTGTTTTTGCTCTTTCTCTCTTCCATATGGTCTGCTCTATTTCCAATTCTTTCTAATGCATCCTTCATCTCATCTATTGAGTTCTTCAGCTCCAGAATTTCTGTTTGGTTTCTTTTTAGAGTTTCAATCTCTTTGGTAAAGTATTCCTTCAGTTCATTAATTTTCTTCCTGAGCCCATTTAACTACCTTTACGAGTTTTCTTGCAGCTCACTGATTTTCTTCATGACAGCTATTTTGAATTCTCTATCAGTTAGATCACAATATTCCATGATTTTAAGTTTGGTTTCTGGAGAACTGTCATTTCCTTTTTGTGGTACAGTGTTATCGTGGTTCTTCGTGGTGCTTGACAAGTTGTTCCTCTGCCAGTGCATGTGAAGTGGCAAACAGCGTTCTGCTTGAGTCTGCGCTGCCTCTTGTTATATTTGAGAGTCAGCACTTTCCACCCTCCACTGCCTCTGCCAGGGGTGTCGCCCTGTGCCCTCATGATCACTTCTTGTACCTCTGGAGTCACTGGTATCTTGCTGCTGCCAGCGTGGCTATTACTGCTTCCTGGGGCACCAGGAGAGCGGGCTCTTCCATTTGGCCTGGGATCCCGTGGGCCGCAGGCTCTGCCACTGCTGGGGGAGGGTTTGGGTAGGGGGAGCCAATGTTGCACAGGTGTCCCTGTCATGTCCACTGTAAGGTGCACAGGCTCTGTCACTGTGTTAGACCTGCGCGGTCTCCTAGGAGTTTCGACTCGCCCAGGAAACAACAAGAGTCGGAAGTCGATGCAAAACGCAAGAGGTTTATTGAAGGCCGGTGCACCGGGGTTCCTTGATCCTCACGCAGGAGGTCGAAGAAGGAACCCCTTTTGGGTGCGAATATGTCAGTTTTATAGGTTCCCACTTCCCCGTATGTAAATTATAGATTTGGTTGTGTTCTCCTGCTGATTGGCCCCGGCTTAGGCTCGGACCAGAGAGGGAACTTATCCCCAGCTGTCTGATTGGTCTTTGACAGACACCTATTTTGTTTATCTCCCTCCTTCTCCCCAGCTGCCTGATTGGTCTTTGACAGACACCTATTTTGTTTATCTCCCTCCTTCTCCCCAGCTGCCTGATTGGTCTTTGACAGACACCTTTTTTACATTTTGTTATCTCCCTCCTTCTCGGAAGGGGGCCGGACATCCTGGAAATTCACCCATTGTCTAAGAAGCCCCTATTGTCTGGAGAGTTCTTAATCATTAGCTGGAACAATGTCCCTCGAGTCCCACAACTGCAGGGTCGGGGGAGTCATGGGCCCCTCTGCAGCTGAAGGGATGGGATCCCAGGCCTCATGGCTGCCATGGTGGCTGGGGCGATGGAGTCACGTGCGTCACCTCCCCTGCTACTGCCAAGTTCTCTGGGGCTGCAGGCTCAGCTGCTGCAGGTGGGAATCCGGGACTGCAGGCACCACCCCACTGTTCCCCCAGTTCCATCTCCTCTATGGGCTCCAGTCCACCCACCTTCAGATGTACAGAAGTGTGGAATTCTCCAGCACCCTAGTGTATGGGGCAGAGGCACCCTTTTAGCATTGTGAATGTTTTACTGGTTGTAGATTGAAGGGGAGAGACAAAGGGAAGGTCTCAATTTGCCATGTTGCAGACATCCCTCCACGAAACACTATTTTTACTTGAAAGAAAATTGACAAACTATGGTTATTCTGACTTGGGTGTTTGGCAAACACTTTCTCAAAAATGAATAAAGTGAGTGTGTCACTTCATGGAAAACAACTGATAGTATTTGTAGCCAATGATAAAATTTGTGCTTTTAAGCAAAACTTAGATTTTTGGAAAACGTGTGTCTATCATCATGAGCTTAAAGTTTCTCAATATTTAAATATTTTTCTGATGAGATTGGTGGTGACATTAACAAGTGTGATTTTTAAAATATTATATAATAAAATCTGTCAAAATTTGGAAGATCTATATAACTCAAGGAACCAGTATTTTCCAAATGACAAATGAATGCATGATGTTTTAAAATTATGCATAACTAAAAGACCCATTCTGCATGCAAGACCGAGCAATAGATTTTGATGTAGCAGAAGACGAAAAATGGGACATCCCTGGTGGTGCAGTGGTTAAGAATCCACCTGCCAATGCAGGGGACACGGGTTCGAGCCCTGGTCCAGGAAGATCCCACATGCCACGGAGCAAGTAAGCCCGTGCGCCACAACTACTGAGCCTGCGCTCTAGAGCCCGTGAGCCACAACTATTGAGCCCGTGCACCACAACTACGGAAGCCTGTGTGCCTAGAGCCCGTACTCCACAACAAGAGAAGCCACCGCAATGAGAAGCCCGTGCACTGCAACGAAGAGTAGCACCCACTTGCTGCAACTAGAGAAAGCCCGTGTGCAGCAATGAAGACCCAATGCAGCCAAAAATAAAAAGATAAATAAATAAATTTATTAAAAATTTTTTCTAAAAAAAAAAAGACAAAAAAGTTCATTGATATGGTTTCAAGTTCCAAATTGCAACTAACCTCTAAGAAACTACCTCTTGTCAACTCTTGGTGTAGTATCAACGAAGATCCACAATTATCTGAAAAAGCTATTGTTTGCTTCCAACTACAAATCTAAGTCAGGCTGGGTTTTCTTCATGTTTCAACCAAAACAACACATGGAAGAGACTGACTGCAGAAGCAGGTACAAGAACCAGCCATCTCCAGTTAAGCAGACACTGAAGAAACTTGCAAAAATGTAAAAAACAATGCCACTGTTCTCATCAAAGTTTTATTTTATAAAATAGTTACTTTTGTAAGATATTATTTATGTTGACATGTTGAGGGCTTATTATCATTTTAAATGAATAAATAAATCATTCCCTCATGCACATACCATACTTCTTCAAGTGTTCAGTCAGAAAAATCAAATCCTGTCCAAGGCAGAAAAATTAGTCTGGACTCAGAAATTTTCATCTCCAATATTCAAGTCTAGGACACAATGGAATGATGAGACAACAGCTGTGAGGGAAAGAAGTAGTGACTGTGGCAGGACAGGAAAATGATCCCCCAAGAGAGAGTCACATCCTAATGCTTGGAACCTGTAAATGTTACCTTATTTGGAAAAAGGATCTTTGCAGGTTTGATTTAATTAAGGATTTTGAGATGAGATTATCCTGGATTATCCAGGTTGGCCCTGAATATGATCACAGTGTGTTTATAAGAGAGCTAGAGGGAGGGTTTCCCTGGTGGCTCGGTGGTTAAGAATCCGCCTGCCGGTGCAGGGGACACGGGTTCGATCCCTGGTCTGGGAAGATCCCACATGCCGCAGAGTAACTAAATCCGTGTGCCACAACTACTGAGCCTGCGCTCTAGAGCCCATGAGCCACAACTACTGAAGCCCGCGTGCCACAACTACTAAAGCCCACGTGCCTAGAGCCCCTGCTCCACAACAAGAGAAGCCACCGCAATGAGAAACCCTCGCACCACAACAAAGAGTAGCCCCCACTCGTCGCAACTAGAGAAAGCCCGCACGCAGCAACGAAGACCTAACGCAGCCATAAATAAATAAATTTATTTTTTTTAAAAAAAAGAGAGAGAGCTAGAGGGAGATTACACAGACAGAAGAGGTGGGAGCAGTGTTGACCACAGAGCAGAGACTGGAGTGATGCAGCCACGTGCTCAGGAATGCTTGCAGCCTCCAGAAAAGACAAGGAATGGATTCTCCCTTAGAACCTCTGAGGAAGTGCAGCCCTGGCGACACCATCATTTCAGCACAGTGACAGTGATTTCACACCCAAAGACTTGGGTATAAGTGGTTTGTTCAGGAAGTGATTCCATGAAACACAGAGATGAAGGAGGAAAAGAGTGGGACAGGAAAGGAGGAATCGAAACGTAGGCGTGTGCTCCTTAGGTTACTGCTCTGGGTAACAACGCCTTCACTTCAGCAGGACCTCCTGAGAAGTGTACAGAATACCTCTTAGGATTGTCCAACCATTCCTCCACTGACTCCTGTCTCCAGGCCCTGAGTTGCCCCCCAGAGACCTAGGCTGTGCTGGTGAGCAGGCCAGGTAGGCTCCTGTGGTATCAGAGAAGGCCTGGGGCAGGAAGTTCAAAGACACACAGCAGGTGCCAGAGATGCATCTCTGTAAGTCCACTGCAATTAAAGGTGTGCTGAGGGCATCATTCAAGACACCAGCTCTTGTATCCCACAGTCTACGCAGGCACCACGTTAAGTCCACGCTGCCGTGATTCTTTGAGGTGAAGTCTCGAAGGTCATGACCTTTACAAAAGCCTTAATATAAGAGTGTCAGTAGAACAAATACAGTCCCCACTGCCACACCTGCTCCTGAGGCTGTAGCTAATATTGGTCATGTCCCTTCTCCTCTGCCCATTCTAGGTTTCCCTCACTGTCGGCCAGCATTTCAGCCGGTCCACGTGGCTCTCCTGGTCAGGTTACGAGACCTCCATCCCCGAAGGCTCTGAGCCCTTGGCAGGTTGTGGCTGCTCTTATCACTTGGCATGGAAGCAACCAGACAGAACCAGGCGAGTCCTCCACGCTAGACCAACTCCTGATTGCCCCACTAAGTATCTACCTCTAATAATCGGGACCTACGATCCCCTCCCTCTTTGCCTGCTGGTTCACCGGCACAAGGAGCTCAAAGTGACCTGGTGGAATTTGCAGATTCTGGTTCAGTGGAGGAGTCCTTCCCTGGAATCAGTGGAAGCTCCCTTGTGGAAGTGTTCCCTACCTGGGAACCAGGGGGTCTAATCCAGCAGAGCTCTAGGCTGCTCGTAGGTAATACAGGGTATCACAGAAGCGGTACAGCCCACAGCAATCTATACATTGCTGTACCTTTTTCACTGTAAAATGAGTTTCTTGGTCCAAGGTAATGTTATACATGATCCCGTGTTGGTAAATCGAGCATTCTCTAAGCTTCTAGATAGTAATGCTACTCTAAGACCTTGTGGATAGGGAAGGCAAACTCATATCCAGAGCAGGTATCAATTCCAGTAAAGATGAATCAATCTCTCTCCTGGGTGGAAAGGATCTGCTGTAACGAACCTGTCACCAAGTCATCTAGGGATGGTACCATATCAGGAGCTCAGCACTAAGACTGCTAACAGGTCAGAAATTCATAGGCAGTAATAATTAGATAAGCCTTGATAAGAAAGAGCCTGTGTTGGTGGGCATAGCTTGCCACCATGACAACTCCATTCATGGCCTCACCTTACAAGCACAAGTGTAGCCAAGGACAGAAGCTGACTGACATCTATCCATCCAATTTGTTACCCAGTGACCCCTGTGCAGTGGGTATGAACATGAGGCACAAAGATACACACACTTGTGGCCAGTGCTACAGGTCCATCTCCTTTCCCAGACCTCCTTGTCTCCAGTATCCCCTCTTGCTCTTGCCAGTCCCTGACCAACGAGCAAGGCATCTGTCTCAACCCAGAAGTTTATGTGCTCACCTTCCTTAGGCCACTATTCTGTCCACTCCCTTCCCTCCCTACGAAGTGAGTATCCAAGTGTACTGCTCAAAGCTTTGGTCTCTGGAAGAATTCTCTTCATTACTGTCGTTCAGAGCCACCTGAAGTGGGATGGTAGCGCAGCAGTACTTCATTTTCAGCTCATACCAACACATCGAGCTGACCCGTCTGTGAGCCAGACCTAAATTTTTCTTCCTGTCTGCTAAGAAGCACTGGTACAACAAGGTGGGAGACGTGCGGGCCACAGCCACCTCTTCCTATAAATGACCAGTACTCTCTGGACAGACTGGGGTCCAAACCTTTTTCATTGGGCAATGAATTGCTACTGAGCCTGGTGGATTTGCCAGTATCTAGTTTAGGACAGGCAGGTTTGGTCACATGATCATTTGATGCCCCATAATCAGGCGCCCAGTCTCTAATTGGGCCCCATAGCGTGTCAGAAGCTGCTTTCAGTTGGTGAGTAGCTCTTCTCTGTAGCTGGCATGGTCTTGCTTCAGAACCCTAGGGGTGGGCACTCCAAATCTCCCGTCGGAGCCCACCACAGGTGCTGCACAGGGTCCCTCTCTGCCACACACAAGCCACAACCCATTGGTTCTATTGAGAGACAGGGGAACCCATCCTCCAGCGTGGATCTTCACCAGAGCCCTCCTTTGCTCTGGGCCCCATTCAAAACCAGCAGTCTTCCAAGCCACCCGATAAATGGGTCAGACAGTATTCCCAAGGGTGGTACATGCTGACTCCAAAATCCAGAGGTGCATGGAGTGGTAGGCCTCATTTTTCATGTTAGGGATGCAAGATGCAGCAACTTGCCCTTATCTCAGAGGTGACAGCCTGGTTTGCCCTACAACACTGCACCCCTGGAAACTTCACTGATGACAGGCCCCAGAACTTCTGAGGGTTTATCTCTCATCCTCTGACATGCACTGTCTTACCAGGGACAGAGCACTTGTCACTTTCTTCCTCACCGTGTCCAATTAGCATAATTTCAACAGTTTTATGGAGAATGTCCAGATGATCAAGGTCTCAACGATTACACTGTGACAGAAAGCATGACTTAAAACAGACTTGAAGTAAGACAATGTATACGTTTGGCTGTCCTTCCCATATAAAAGTGAACTGCTTTTGGAAACTTACTCTTTACTACTGGAAATGGAAAGGAATGTTCACCACATCCATTGCATTATCAGGTGCCAGAGGTGCATTAATCAGTTCCAGTACAGATACCTCACCTGACACAGCTGCTGTGATTAGGGATGCTAACTGGCTAAGTTTGTGGTAGTCCACCACCATTTGCTTGAATCCATCTGGATTCTGCAGGGGCCACGCAGGTGAATTGAAGGTGATGTAGTAGGGATTTATGTCTTTGAGAGTAAGCAATCTCTGCAATCCCACATGGAATGCAGCATTGGAGAGGGTGGGGAGTTTCAGAGGCTTCCACTTCGCTCTTCCTACCATGACTCTTCTTATTCCACAGATCAGGGATCAATGTACAGGCTCTCCCCACCGCTAGGTATAATTACCCCAAGTACGTACTGGGACCAGAGAAGTGACCTCAACACTTGGGTCAGGACTCTGTTTATCATCTGACTTCCACAGCCTCCACTCAAACCAGTGACTCATGACGCTTCATATACCCTGGCACACGTGTCACCTCAGATCTTGTATCCAACAGCCCTTGAAAGGTCTGGATAGTCCCTTTTCCAAAGTAAATGTGTTACTTTGTTAAGAGGCGCTGGGTCCCTTTGGGGAAAGATTAGAGGAATATTTTTTTATGTACTTATGGTGGCACTGTAGGATCCTTTCTATAAGAGACCAAGCCTCCCTTTCAACCAGTGGACTCCAGGTCTCAGAACTGGCTCAGATTTAAATACAGAGTGAGGGATCATGATTTCCCATTGCAGTGACTGACATTTGCTTTCTGATCACCAATTCTTGATTTTTTTCTCGTTATTCAAATCAAACACCACTCAGGTCAGCTGTTCATCTACTTCACCCCAAAGAACACCATGGTCCAACAGCGCCACAGATCCCCGTGGATCAAGTCTTCCTGGTCGCCACTCCAGCATGGGGCAGAAGAAATGCAAGGAGGCATTTCAAACTGCTGCGGTGGGACAAGGAGACGTGATGCAGCCCCAGGTGCCTGCTCCAAGCTGTGAGCCTCTCCTCCTGGGCTTGATTTTAGGTCCGGAGGCAAGAGGGGTAGTGGAGCAGGACATGAAGACAGTGGTTTCAAGCAGGGTAACAATAGCCTCCTCCAGCGGCGGGCTTCAACTGACAAGGGAGTCTCAGCGGTGAGGAGGGATTTAAGGTTACGCATCAACAAATGTTTATTCGGCACCTACCAGGTGCCCCACACTCCCCACCCCCTAGATGTGAGCCCCACACACACACTCTCTCCCTTTCCCCCACACTCAGGACTCGCCACACTCATTCAACCGCCCTCTTCCTTGCCCAACTGCCCCGGGGGCCAAATCTGTACAGTGAGGGGCTGCCGCCGCCGCTGCCCGCGCTGCCCTGTCCGCTCCCAGGTCCTGACGAAGGCCCACCTCGCCTCACGAGCACTTTCCCGGTGACACCGCCTTTAGGCGCCGGACCGGCTTCTCAGCCCGGTACGCGCCACCCGCCCACGTGGTTCGCTCACGTGACACGCCACTGCGCCGTGGGCCCTACCGCTCAGGACGCTTCTGATTGGCCCGAACCATTTCCTGCTTCCGGGTTAAGGTCCAAACAGCACTGTCTTTTCGAGCGGCCCCGCCAAGAGAGAGAGGCCATTGGCCTTTGCTCTGAGCAGGGGCGGGGCACAGCCTTCGGAACTAGCACCCGGACGAGGGTCTCCGAGACAGCCGAGCGGCGCCGCAAAGAGCCGAATAGAGCCAAGGAGACCCGAGTACGACCCGAGCAGCGCAGGCTGGCCGGAAGCGGAGCCGAGCGCAGCCGGAAGGAGCCGAGCGCGCCCGAAGGGTCTGTGCGCGGCGGGGCGTTGGCCGAGTCAAGCCCGAGCCATGGCGGCTGAGGGGACAGATGTGGCCAGAGGCGGGGCTGTTGGAGGCCGCCTGGCCAAGGGCAGCTTGCGGCAGGCTATGTGCCCCGACGCGGCCCCGAGCCGGAGGCGCGGCTCGGCGCGGTCGCGAGACGCCGAGCGCCGAGCCTACCAGTGGTGCCGGGAGTACTTGGGCGGGGCCTGGCGCCGAGTACGGCCGGAGGAGCTGAGGGTTGACCCCGTGAGGTGGGAGGTCAGGGGTCAGCCCCTCTTGTGCGCGGGCCGGGGTCAGGCTTAGGCTCGGGCCCTCGGGACACTCAGCGTTCCTGGGCCGGGGGCGGGGCGGGGCAGGGCCGGGAGCTACGGGGGGGCGCGGGGGCTGGACGCCGGGCCGGTGGAGCGGATGGCGGGCTGAGCGCGCCCTGCTGTGGGTCTGCAGCGGAGGCCTCAGTAACCTGCTCTTCCGCTGCTCGCTGCCTGACCACCTGCCCCGCGTTGGCGAGGAGCCCCGGGAGGTGCTGCTGCGGCTGTACGGGGCCATCCTGCAGGTGAGGAGGGAGTGAAGGCCGCAGTGGCCTCAGGTCCTCTCACCCAAGTGTGGCAGGTGGTATGGTCCCCACTAAGCAGTTGAGGACACTGAGCCTTAGGAGCTAAGTATTTTGTCCATTGTGATACTAACGCCTGCGCTCTGGAGCCCCCGGGCAATAGAACAGGAAGTCCGGATAGAACCAACCAAATAGAACCAGATAGAACCAGATGTGGGGGGAGGAGCAAGAAGACCCGCGGGTTTGTCAGCGCCACTTTGCCTCTGGCCCCTTGTGACCGTGGTCCCTTCGCTGTCTGTTTTTCTTAAGGGAGTGGACTCCTTGGTCCTTGAAAGTGTGATGTTCGCCATCCTTGCAGAGCGGTCACTGGGGCCCCAGCTCTACGGAGTCTTTCCAGAGGGCCGGCTGGAACAGTACATCCCAGTACGAGCCCGGCCCCGACCTCCCCGAAGCATCTCCTTCCCCAGCCCCTATTCCCCTTCCCAATGTCTGCTTTCACATCCCTCACCCCAGGTAGGGAATTTTCCCCAAGCCCTGACTTCCCCCACCTCCGTTGCCCCACCCTTCCCCCCTCCTGCCCCAGCCCCTTCACCACCCTGATAGGTTCCTGGGTGCAGAGCAGGCCACTGAAGACGCATGAGCTTCGAGAGCCCGTGTTGTCTGCAGCCATCGCCACGAAGATGGCCCAGTTCCATGGCATGGAAATGCCTTTCACTAAGGAGCCCCACTGGCTATTTGGGACCATGGAGCGGTGAGTCGGGGGCCTCCTCAGGGCTCCTGCACATAGGCCGAACCCTCATGTTGGCAGTTACTAGGCTGGGGTGTGACTGAATGCATCTAGTGCTCTGTCTACCTCTCCAGCTGAGGGGATCAAGTGTCCCACTGTCTAGCATGGTTTCTCACACAACAGGCTTCCAAATGATTGCCAGACAAGTCATTCGGTGACCGAACCGGTAGGACAGAGGGGAGGGATAGCAAAGTGAGTATATCCTGTTCTTGGGGCTTCAGGTATTTAAAGCAGATCCAGGACCTACCCACCACTGGCCTCCCCCAGATGAACCTGCTGGAGATGTACAGCTTGCAGGACGAGATGGGCAGCCTCAGGTGAGGGCAGGCAGGATGGGGCAGGGGTGGGGGGGTGGGGACAGAAGAGCACAGGAGATGTGCCAGGCACCTAGTGGGGTTCTACCCAGGATTTGCTGAAGGCTGGGGTCAGGGCCTCGCCCATGCGCGTGCCTCTGACCCTCCTTTCGTCACTCCTGCTCAGGACCCATGCCCGTGTTCCCCTGCAGGAAGTTGCTAGACTCTACCCCATCACCAGTGGTCTTTTGCCACAATGACATCCAGGAAGGTAGGAGAAGGCATCTGAGTCTCCCAACCTCAGGTGAGGGGGGCCAGAGGACCCTGGAGTGACCAGAACCTCACCACATTTCTCCAGGGAACATCTTACTGCTCTCAGAGCCAGAAAACGTTGACGGCCTCATGCTGGTCGACTTCGAGTACAGCAGTTATAACTACAGGTGAGGGTAAGAGGATGGCCTCCCATGGGTCTGTTCCCACAGTGCCCTGGAAAAGCAGACCAGGCCTTCATCTCTGCATCCCAGCTGCCCAGCGTATTTGGGGACTGAGTGTCCACCTTATTCCCTCAGGGGCTTTGACATTGGGAACCATTTTTGTGAGTGGGTTTACGATTACACTCATGAGGAGTGGCCTTTCTACAAAGCGCAGCCTGCAAACTACCCCACCCGGGGACAGCAGGTATGTGGGCCAGAAGCTGGGAGCAGGACCTGGCTTAGAAGGGAGAAGGAGGTTGAAGTCTGGAAGGAATGGCGAGCAAGGGTGTTAACTGGGAAATGCTCCCCAGTCCCCCCATTTCCTGACTCTTGTCTTTTGATTTCAGCTCCATTTTATTCGCCACTACCTGGCAGAGGTAAAGAAAGGTGAGACCATCTCCCAAGAGGAGCAGAGGAAACTGGAAGCAGATTTGCTGGCAGAGGCTAATAGGTGAGGAAAGACGTGTGGGGCAGGGGTGGAGCAGGGTGCAGAGGCAAGGGGGGGAATGTGGCAGGTAGACTCACTGGGCTGCAGGTTAGGGGTCAGTGCAGAGTGGGGGCAGGAAGTGGGGATGAGGTCTGAGGCTGACAGTTTGAGAGTGGGAAGAGTCAGGACAGGGTAGGGGTTAAGACGATAGGGGAGAAGTTAGAGCTTTGGGGCTTGACCAGCCTGGAGGAGGGGGTTCAGGCAGTGCCAAATGTGCTCTGAACCCCCCTTTTCCTGCTCCCCCTCAGGTATGCTCTGGCATCTCATTTCTTCTGGGGTCTCTGGTCCATCCTCCAGGCATCCATGTCCACTATAGAATTTGGTTACTTGGTAAGTAACCAGGTTGGGTGAGTTAGGTGTGGGGACGGGGCGCAGCAGAGGCCTTGGACCCTCTAGGCCAGCTGTGGGCAGACTGAGGGGGGTGTGGGGTGCTAGTCCCACCCCTTTTCACCAGTGCGCGGGTTTCCTTCCTTAGGAGTACGCCCAGTCTCGGTTCCAGTTCTACTTCCAGCAGAAGGGAGAGCTGACCAGCTTCCACCCCTCATCCTGACTCTCCACATCCCAACTCCTTGGATTTCTCCTGGAGCCTCCAGGGCAGGACCTTGGAGGGAGGGACAAAGGGGAGGCCCTGGGGACTGGGCTGAGCCCGAGTGAGACTGGGGTTAAGGAGGCTGACCTTCCCCCTCACCCCCCGAGTTTGAGCAGGTCCCCACCGCAGGCAAGTGGGCAGAAGCCCTGGGATGTGTACCTTAAGACAATAAACTAGCTTCTTCCTTCACACCGTCCTAACCCTGCTTGGGTGCGGCGGCAAGTACCGACCAAGGACTGCACACAGATTGACAAAGGGGCCACTGCTAGGAGCCTCAGTTTCCTCTCCTGAAAAGCGTGGCTGTTGGGTGATCTGGGCTTGAAAGTGGTTAGGGGTCCATTCTGCTGTCCCCCACCCCGGCTCCAGCTTAGAAGTGATAAATACTCAGAGGACTTGGGTCGGGCAGTGGGGAGTTACGGGGTACAAAGAGGGCCCCGGGGTGGGGCTGCCCAACCCTGAGCGCTGGAGATCAGGGAACAGGAGGCACAGCTGACACACTGGTGACCTTTTCCCTACATTCGGCTATTTTTAGCTCTAATGCCACCATCCTCACGTGAGACCCGTTGGGCGCCCCAGGCTCTCAGACCTTTGAGCCATCTTCATCTTGCAGAAACCCGGCTCCCCCCCACTCCTGATTCTCGCCTCGGAGCCGGGGAGATTCTGGTTGCCAATCCCCAACTGTTCTCTCAACCCAAATTTGGGAGTGGGTGTCAGGTTCCCGGTGAGGGCGGGACTTAGGTGGCCAGGCCTGAAGGACGTGGGGACACAGGCCACAGTGACTGTCCCCACAATCGGACAGGAGCACACCCGAGCCGTGAGTGGAGTTGGGGGTGGCTCTGGGCTGCCGGCCTGGCCCAGGGCTCTGAGCCGGCAAGTGGGGCGGGGGAGGGGGGTTGAGGCTGGTGCCAGGGTCCCACGTGGCAGCGCTGGGGGTACGCAGACCCCGCCTCACTCCAGACCAGACCGACTCCGCTTCCGGGGCCCCTCTAGCCCCCACCCCGAGGCCGCCCTACACTGTCCTCGGGATTCCTGACGTTTTCAAGGCCCTGACCCCCTTGCGACCCCCGCACCATCGCACGAAGGTTCTGCGGCGGTTGGCGAGGCTGGGGGGCCAGGGGTGGGGCCTCGGCGCTGCGGGTGGCCGACCCAGGGCGGAAGGGGAGGGAGGCGGGCTGGGGGCGCGGCCAGTGCCCGGGGGCGGGGCCTCGACGCGGGCGGCCGAGCTGCCCGCACACCCTCCTGCCACCTCCCAGGTGCCCAGCAACTCCCAGGTGCCCAGCAACCCACAGGATGGCGGAAGCGCACCAGGCTGTGGCCTTCCAGTTCACGGTGACGCCAGAGGGGGTCGACTTCCGGCTCAGTCGGGAGGCCCTAAAACACATCTACCTGTCCGGCATAAACTCCTGGAAGAAACGCCTGATTCGCATCAAGGTGGGCGCAGGTGGTTCTGGTCTCTTCCAGCAGGTGCAGAATCGAGCCTTCCAGGGAGGCAGAGGCTAGGTGTCAGCTGCTGCCCATTGTCAAGGTCCTCCACCCCCATCTCGGCTGACAGCTCTGTGGAGTGACAGGCTCCAGCAGTGCAGAAACCAGAGGGGTGCTCAAGGCGTGGAGAGGAGATGGGTGTGCATGAAGTGTCAGTGGGACACAGTAATCAGGTGCTGCAGGTGTGGGAGTGTGGAGGGGGGTCCACCAGACGTGAAGGAGAAGTGAAAACAGGCAAAGACTTCATAGGTGCCTGCTTACCCCAGTCCTTGCTCTGTGAGCATTCCTGTTTTTGCCCACAGAATGGCATCCTCAGGGGTGTGTACCCTGGCAGCCCCACCAGCTGGCTGTTCGTCGTCATGACGACACTGGGTTCCTCCTACTGCAACGTGGACATCTCCATGGGGCTGGTCTGTTTTATCCAGAGATGGCTTCCTGAGGGGTAAGAATAGGGGCCATGAGAAAGGGCTGGGTGGGCTCCAAGGCCAAGGTTCCTGAGCTGGGCAGTTACAGGACAACAGCCATTGGAGGTAATAGGGGCAGCCCTCCCGGGGGGCGACCACCATCTCAGACCCTACTTCTGTGACTTCGAGTGTGACGCACTCAGAGGCTCAGATGTGAGTGTGTCCGGGGAGTTTTTCCTCCCTTGGTGCCTCCCCCGAGATGGCTCACATACATCAGGACTGCAGAGTCAGAATCTCCCTGAGGTTGGTCTCAAGTGGACCCCCCTGCAGTCCTCTCCCCTTCTCTGATAGATGTGGCCCCTACCGGAGCCCACAGACGCGGACACTTCTCAGCATGGCCATCTTCTCCACGGGGGTCTGGATGACGGGCATCCTCTTCTTCCGCCAAACCCTGAAACTGCTGCTTTCCTACCACGGTTGGCTGTTTGAGATGCACGGCCAGATCAGCCACTTCACCAGAGTCTGGGCTGTGAGCAGAAGCTGGTGGAGGGGTCCAGGCATCGGGTTTGAGACCCCAGGGCCTCACTTTGGGTTCTGAGCTGGAGGGGACAGCCAGGCGGGGCACTGGTGCTTGGCGGGGTTTGTCCCGGTTTTGAGGGTCTGGGGTACCCCTCCAGTGTTTGCTAGTTTCCATTCTTTCCCCCAGCTTCCCCCTCAACATTCTCCACTCTGTACCCCCAGATGTGTGTCCGCCTTCTGTCCAGCCAGCGGCCCATGCTCTACAGCTTCCAGACATCTCTGCCCAAGTTGCCCGTGCCCAGCGTGTCAGCCACGATTCATCGGGTGAGGGCCTGGGTCACACATCCCAGTGGGCAGGGCAGGCTGGACTCAGAGAACTTATCCAAACATAAGGGACTGTCCCCTACAAAGAGTCGGCTTGAGAGGGAGCAATGGGGCTGGGCTTGGAAGAAGGTCAGGACAGAGGCAGCTCTTGCTGACTGGCCCTCACATGGGCAATAACTTGGCTGGACAGTACCTAGAATCCGTGCAACACTTATTGGATGACGAGGAATATTACCGAATGGAGACGCTGGCCAAGGAATTCCAGGAGAAGACTGCCCCCAGGCTGCAGAAGTACCTGGTACTCAAGTCATGGTGGGCAGCCAATTATGTGAGTTCTACCTCCCGGGCTTACCCTCTCCCACCCTGTGTCCTGGCTGCTCACAGCCCACCCTCCTCTGCCCCAGCTCCAACCTCCCACCCACCCGCAGGTGAGCGACTGGTGGGAAGAGTATGTCTACCTTCGAGGCAGGACTCCCCTCATGGTGAACAGCAACTATTATGTCATGGTAAGGGCTAGAGCCACATTGGCTCCTGTGTGCTCAGCTCTGTCCCCAGCTCTGGTCTCAGGGCAAGGAACCTGGACGACAGTTCAGAGCCCTAGTGGTGGTTTCTGTAGGCAAGTGGGGGTTCTGAAGTGAGGCCTGAAGGAGAGGGAAGATGCGGGGGTGGGGGTGGTGGTCATATCCTGGAAGAATAGTCAGGAAGCAGCTCGCAGGCGATGGGGATACTGAGGGTCTGGAGAGCCCAGTAGACCCCACAGGCTGATACGGTCACTCCCAGAGTTCCTCAGGCTCACTGTTCTGCCCAGCTCAGGCGCTCTCACTTCCTTCCTTGTTCCCTCGCTGGCTTTCCAGCCACAACTTCCCAGCCATCCTGACGCCATTACCAGGGAACTTCCTTAAGTGTGTCTTAAGCAGATCCAGAGCTGTTTCTTGTAGAGCTCAGGGGGTCACTGTCGGTCCCTATCCCACATGACTGACCCTTTTCCTGCTCCTAGTACAAGACTGTGCACAGCCAGCTGGGAGAGGCTGCCCAGCCACTGCCCTGTGCACCTCTTTGCTCTCCCACTTCCAAAGCACGTTTCAAGTAGCATGCTGGCATTTTCCTCCTCCACAAAGCTGTCTTTCCAGAAACCTATATGCAATTTGTCTAGACCAGAGGTTTTAAGCTGTTCTGTAGTGGCAGGACCCCTTCCTCAAAGAAAAATAAACAAAACATCAACAAATACAATGGGTTTGGAAAAGCAGCTCAGGTCGAAGCCAGGGCAGGGGGTTATCTGATCAGTAGTTATGCATTTCACTTCTTGTACTTGGTTCTCAGAGGGTGTGCAGGATGGACTGGGGAAAGGGGGCAAGACACCCCAGACAGAGAGATGCCACTGTGCACACCTGTCGCAGCCTCCTTGCAGGCTCCGTTCTCTCCCTGTAGGACTTAGTGCTCGTCAAGAACACTGACGTGCAGGCAGCCCGCCTGGGAAACATTGTCCACGCCATGATCATGTATCGCCGTAAACTTGACCGTGAAGAGATCAAGCCTGTGAGTTGGGTTGGGGGTGAGGGCGTGACCGGGAGAGGAGGCCTGCGTCTGAGCTGTGCTGGGCCGTCCTCCTAGGTGATGGCGCTGGGCATCGTGCCCATGTGCTCCTACCAGATGGAGAGGATGTTCAACACCACCCGGATCCCAGGGAAGGACACAGGTACTAGGCCGCGGCCGGGCGCCCGCGCTGGGACCGCAGGATGGAGGCCGCCCCCTCCCAGCTGTGGGCCCACCACGGCCAGATGCCCTACCGCCTGCTGGTCACCAAGCGTCCTCAGTGTCTCAGGGTCATGTAGCTGCGAAAAATAGTTTGTGGCCGATACTAGACACCTGCTGTTTACAGGCACGGTGCTAGTCCTGGGACCCTGGGAGACCCAGGTCAGAGCCCCTCCCCTGCAGGGGCTCACAGTTCGGGAGTCTCCCGCGCAAAGATCAACAGGAGGCCTAGTGGAGCTCCCCGCTCAAGGAGCCTGTAGAGGAGGAGGGGTGGGCTCGCCCAGGGCCCCCAGGGCCGCCAAGCAGCACCCGCATTTCTAATGCCAGGACAGTCTGTGGGATTTCCTAGAGCTTTGGTTTTCTCTTCTGTGCAATGCCTCATGGGACTGTGGTTGGCACTAAATGACAGACAGCGAAGCTCAGGGCACGGGGCCTGGCTTGGTGCCAGCAGATTCCACCAGGCGAAGGGTCCATGCGGTCACCTGGTGTGAGGCTGGGGGGCCATCCTGAGTGGCATGGGGGGAGGGAGGAGCTCCCTACCTTCCCGCCTGAGCCCACCCATGGCCTCTGCCACAGACGTGCTGCAGCACCTCACAGACAGCAGGCACGTAGCCGTCTACCACAAGGGCCGTTTCTTCAAGTTGTGGCTCTATGAGGGCTCCCGCCTGCTCAAGCCTCGGGACCTGGAGATGCAGTTCCAGAGGATCCTGGATGACCCCTCCCCACCCCAGCCTGGGGAGGAGAGACTGGCGGCCCTCACCGCAGGGGGAAGGTATTGGGGCCCAGGTTCAGGCGCCGTGAGGAGAGGAGTTGGGTCCTGTGTGCCACCCTGGAACTCGGCCAGAGCCCTCAGCAAGGGAGGAGCGTGGGCCCCAGCGTCCTCTGCGTAAACCAGGACCTGTGGTCGTAAGGGGCGCGGCAGCAGGGTAGCTGCTGTGACCTCTAACTGCTGGTGGCTAGGTGGGGGTGTGTGGAGAAGGGGCACACAGATCCTGGGAGGTGTCCTCACGCCCACAGGGGCCCCCCCGCTCACTCTGCCCTCCTGCCCTCAGAGTGGAGTGGGCTCAGGTGCGCCAGGCCTTCTTCAGCTCCGGCAAGAACAAGGCTGCCCTGGATGCCATCGAGCGCGCTGCTTTCTTTGTGGCTCTGGATGAGGAGTCTCACCGCTATGACCCCGAAGACGAGGCCAGCCTCAGCCTCTACGGCAAGGCCTTGCTGCACGGCAGCTGCTACAACAGGTACCGCACCCCCAGCTCCACTGCAGGCCCCACCCCGCCCACCCCTGGCTCCTCCCCTGCCCCGCCCACCTGGGGGTCCTCCCCTGCCCCGCCCACCCCGGGCTCCTCCCCTGCCCCCGGGCTCCTCCCCCTGCCCCCACACCGCCACCCCATCTCCGCCCGCTGCAGGTGGTTCGACAAGTCCTTCACTCTCATCGCTTTCAAGAACGGCCAGCTGGGCCTCAACACAGAACACGCGTGGGCAGACGCCCCTATCATAGGGCACCTCTGGGAGGTAGCAGGTCCTGGGAGAGGTCCCGCAGGGCAGGGGCGGGGCGGGGACCGGGGCAGCAGGGCAAGGACGGCCTCTCAGCCTGACCTTGCCCCTGCAGTTTGTCCTGGGCACCGACAGCTTCGACCTGGGCTACTCGGAGACTGGGCATTGTCTGGGCACACCCAACCCTGCGCTGGCCCCCCCTCAGCGGCTGCAGTGGGACATTCCTGAGCAGGTGTGTGGGCCGAGAAGGGGCAGGGGTGGGTGTGCGAGAGTGACAAGTGTCTGAGATGCCCTGTGGCCCTCCCCTCTGTCCCAGCCCCACCCTCAGGGTAAGGGTCCAGAGTGTCTCATGGTCCAGACTGGCTACAGGGAGAATAGAGACCCCAGGACTATTTCGGGGCTGGAGAAAGACATGAGGTGTGAGCTCGTGTCCAGGGAGTACCTGTCAGTGCTTCCTCCCCGACAAAGCCCAGCCAGGCATCTGTGCTGATGCCCCTGGCTTGTCCTTTGCGTCTCCTTCTGAGGATGTCAAGCACACTGAGGCCTGCCCAGCCTTGCCTACATCCTCAGGCCTCCTGGACGTGACCCTGGAGTCCTCCTGGAGAGCTCTGCCCCCAGCTGACCCCTCCGTGTCTTGGCAGTGCCAGGCAGTCATCGAGAGCTCCTACCACGTGGCCAAGGCGCTGGCTGACGACGTGGAATTGTACTGCTTCCAGTTCTTGCCCTTTGGCAAAGGCCTCATCAAGAAGTGCCGGACCAGCCCTGACGCCTTCGTGCAGATCGCCCTGCAGCTGGCATACTTCCGGGTAGGAGCCCCAGGCCACTGAGCAGGCAGGGGTGGCACCAGGGCCCACTTGCAAGATTCATCCCTCTGTGTTCCGTAGGACAGAGGCAAGTTCTGCCTGACCTATGAAGCCTCGATGACTAGGATGTTCCGGGAGGGACGGACAGAGACCGTACGTTCCTGCACCTGCGAGTCCACAGCCTTTGTTCAGGCCATGGTGCAGGGGCGCCACCTGGTGAGACCCCCGTGGCCTCGCGCTGACGTGACCGCTCGGCCTCCTGCCTGCTGTAGGGTCAGGGCTACTCTTCACTGCTCGGTTTCTGCCCCCAGAAAGCAAACCTCCAAGATCTGTTCCGGAAAGCGGCTGAGAAGCACCAGAATGCGTGCCGCCTGGCCATGACAGGGGCTGGCATTGACAGGCACCTCTTCTGCCTTTACGTGGTTTCCAAGTTCCTGGGGGTTAGCTCCCCTTTCCTGGCTGAGGTCAGTGTTGATGGGCGTGCCCTCTGTCCTCAGGCCCTCTCCTGGTGGGTCTCGGCCTGTTTTCTGTCCGGACAGCTGGGGCCAGTGTTCCCGGCCCACACGCCACCCAGGCCTGTGGACTGGCACCAAGCGGGAGCCTCCCCCTCGTGGAGTGGCTGTTGGCGTGAGGGGGGATGGACAGACAAACATGATATGTCAGGTGGTGGCAGCGCTTGTGAGAGAAGGGCAGAGGCTCAGGGGAACCGGGGCGTCCAGGTGGAGGGAACCTCCGGTGCCCGGACATTGACACTGAGGCAGGAGTGTGGGATGTGGGAGGGACAGTGGGAGGGGTGGGGGGCGGAGCCAGGGGACGGACAGACAGGTCACCTGATGGTGGGTTTTGTGCAGAGGCTGTGATGGTGAGAACGGACTAGGGGACCACGGACAGCAATCAGGAAGGTCCTGCGTCCTGTCCCTTCTGCATCCTCAGCCAGGACGGTGCCAGGCTCACGCACCTGTCCGCAGGTGTGCGTGGCACCTGACTGCCGGCCTCCCTGTTGCAGGTGCTCTCAGAACCCTGGCGCCTCTCCACCAGCCAAACTGCTCAATTCCAGATCCGCATGTTTGACCCAAACAAGTACCCCAATCACCTGGGTGCTGGCGGTGGCTTTGGCCCTGTAAGTGCCCTTGAAGGTGGACAGGTGGGAAGGACCAGGGGCTGGGGTGTCAGCGGAGAGTGCAGGGCCTCGAGGAGGTCAGGCCAGAGGCAGGAGCACAGCCCTGGACCTGCCCTGCCTGGAAACAGGATAGGTACCTGTCGACCCCAGCAAGAAAGGTGGCTGGGACCCCACCCATGTTGACACCCACTGCTGGAGTGACCCTTCCCGGGGCTTCTGTACCCTCTGAAGTGGGCTTATGGAGACAGTCCAGATATCCCACTGAGACACTCATGTGGGCTAGTTTGTCGGGGAGCTAGAGACCCCCTGCAAACGTGAGGGGGGCCTCCTGAGGGAACCTGAGGTCCTGGAACCCCCGGTGGGGTCTTCTCTTCTGTTTTCATACTGTTTCCTGGGGATGGGCCCTTCCTGTGAATCTTGTGGGCAGAGCAAGGATAACATCAGCTTGGCTCCCAGATACTCAAGGTTCAGTTCACCTCTTCTTCTTCACCCCTTGTGCTGCCCTCAGGTAGCTAATGATGGCTACGGGGTTTCCTACATGATCGCGGGTGAGAACACCATCTTCTTCCACGTCTCCAGCAAGTTCTCAAGCTCAGAGACAGTGAGTGTCTCCTGCTGCCACTCAGCCTGAGGAGGGGTCGCCCCCCAGGGCATGTCTGGCTGGGGAAGAATCCTTCCCTGTGGGGACAGAGGGGCGGGGGCTCACCTGGAGGTTGGTCTGAGCTCTTGACTCCCGCAGAATGCCCAGCGCTTTGGGAACCACATCCGCCAAGCTCTGCTGGACATCGCTGATCTTTTCCAAGTTCCCAAGGCTGACAGCTGAGGGCTGGAGAAATGCCAGCTGCCCTTCTGTCCCCACATTGTGGAGGAAGGGGCCTGTGGTCCGCTTGCAGGCACAGCGGTGGCCGTGCACAGGTGCCCAGGCTCCAAGGACACCTCTGGAAGCAGGTGCTCCCTGGGCAGACGCTGCTCCCTGAGGGCTCAAGTGGTGGAGGTAGGGCTGGAGCAAGAAGGGAATCTTCTTTTTGTTTTTTTCTTGCTAGATGTTAATAAAAATAAAGCTGTATAATTCCGTTTTAGCCCTTAAGTACCTGTGTTTTTGGTGGGGGAACTAGGAGGCCCTTCCCCTGCTCCGGCCTGAGGCCAGGGATGTGGCAAGGGAAGGTCTAGGGCTGGAGACTATTTGTGAGAGGTTCTGACCTGCTTTGAAAGGTGGGTCTCTGCTGTCTACACCCACATACGCACTTGGAATAAATTCTTGCTTCAGAACGTCCACCTGTTCCCTGGGCCCATTTCTGTTTGTCTTCTGGAGAGTGGGGCCCTCTGTGCACGGACATGTCCTCTGCACCCCCTTGGGCTGGAGCACAGCTCTGTAGAGGCCCTCGGCATAGGGAGAAGCTACAGTCCCAGGCCTGAGGTCTGGGTGCCAAGTGGTCATGTCTGTGAGAGGGCGCACAAGATAATCTGGAGCGGCAGATGCTCCTTCCCTTGGGTCGGCTTTTTTATTAAAATAATATTACGAGTAAACAAAAAATTATTATGGAAAGTCTAAGCAGGTACTCAATTGCTACTGCGGCATGCCTAAACGAATGTGCTCTGGTAGGCGATGAGACCCGGACATGAATGAGACACACTCCCAGGCCTTCTCTTATGAACCAGTGTTCGTTGAGCAACCACGGTCTACTTGGCTCTGTGCTGGGGATTCACTGTGAACAAGGCACCCCCTGCACACGGGGAATTCACTACTCAGTGAGGCAAGCATGGAGCAGGGAATTCAGGCTCCTGAATAATCCATTTAGCAAATGCTTACTAAGCGCTACAGTGTGCTAAGCTCTGGAATACAGCAGTGAACAAAACTGGCAAAACAATCCTTCCCTGTGCGGCTTAGAGTCTAGTGAGGGAGACAGGCAATAACCAAGAAGAATGAGCAAATGACATAGTACGTCAGAGAGCTGATAAGTACTAAGGAGAGAAGTAAGGGGAGGGAGCAATGGAGGGGTGGATGGCAATTTCAGACAGGGTGGCAGAGGCAGGCCTTCCTGAGTGGGGCCATTTGACTCAGACCAGCAGGAGATGAGGGTGCAATCCATGTATGTACCTGAGGGCAGGGTATTCCTGGCCAAGGGGGCAGCAACAGCCAATGCTTCGGGGTGGGAGGAGCCTGCTGTGGTGGAGGAACAGTACCCGAGGGCCTGTGGCTGGCGTGGAGTCGGGAGCAGCAGGAGGGGACAGGTGGAGTGGCGCAGCAAGGGCCCTGTAGGCCAGGCTCTGGGTTCTCCAAATGATGGGGGAAGCCACCGGGGTTGGAGCAGAGGGTGACATAATCTGTTGTAAACTTTTAATGGGATCACTCTGGCTAACCAGAATATTAGAACAAAGCAGGGTGTAGTAAGGTTAGAAGCAAGAAGGCCTAGCAGAGGGTACTGCTCATGGTGGTGGCAGAGCTGGGAGGAATGATGGGACTAACTAAGGGATGGAGATTCAGGATGCTAGCGAGCCATCGAAGATAATTCACGTTTTCTATTTGGGTGACTGGGTGATTAAACAAGATTTTTAAACGTTGAGTTTAACATACCTGTAAGAAACATTTGTGAAAATGTCTCATAGACTCTTGAAAATATAAATTGAAAGAAAGGAGATTTAGGTTCCTGATAATAGCTTTGAAGGTTGTTTGAACACTGAGAACATGAGAAGATTCACAGGACAGAGGCTTCTAACCTCTTCTGAGTCTCTGTGAGAAGCTTATAAAAATAAATCTATGCTCACAAAATAGGACATTCCGTATCAGAGCTTTCCTGGGCTTCCAAAAGTATCTTCACAGACCTTTGCCTCTCCGGTGCCTGCGTGACCTACCCTGGGAAACTGGGATCTGGTCGGCTTCTGGGAGACATCAGCTCGCCCAGGCCTGGGAGAACAGTGAGCAGATTCCAACAAGCTGCCTTTTAATTAACGTTAAAATTCAGTCAAAATTCTTTTATCTGATTTGTTCTTGGTTGAAGTAAGAGAAGAAAACACAGTGCTTAACCAGGGTATAAACTTCTGGTGACCATCCACCAAATGCAAATCTGCATTAGTACCCCAGAGGCGTGCAGATCTGCATTAGTTAAGGCCAGTAGCCATAACAGACAAAGCTTGAAATCTCAACGGCTTAACCCGATAGAAGTTGAATTCTTGTTCACTTTGCTGAGAGGAAGACTCTACTCCATACCATTATTCAAAGACTTGGCTGTTAGGAGACCTACCTTCCTCAGGTAGCTCCCAATTTGCCTTGGACTTCAACATCCCGCAAGTACACGGAGGAGAGAGAGGGCTCACTCATGGGAGGCTGACATGGACTCAGCCTGGTAGTGATACAGAGCATTCCTACCCACATGCCACCAGCCAGGACTCATACTGCAAGGGAGGCTGGGAAATGTAGTCTAGCTGTGTGCCCAGGACATAAAGGAAACATTTGATGAACAGTTAGCCAGTTTCGGATGCCCAAGGGGATGGGCAGACCAGACACATGTCTCTGGACTCCCTGAGGGCCCATCCTTCTTGGCCTGGGCTCTGCAGGGTGTTTCAGACGCCCACCTCCACCTGCTGGGACCTCACATTCCAGACCAACTGATCTTCTCTGAGTATCTTTCGCTCCTCCACAAGAACCCTGAGCTCCAGCTTCACTCTCAATTCCTAAAGGAGGCAGGCACCTCCACACCCTTGCCTTTGCCGAACCTCCTCCATGGAATCCTGTGCCGTTGTTTCTCAGCCTGGTAAACTCCTACTCTTCCCTGAAGCTGCCTTCATTACCCCTCAGAATTATTCCTGATTCATGTTCTTCTGGGATGCCATAACAGAAATCAGCTCTAGAAAAGTCTAAGCAAATGGTGGAATGATTGGAAGTGTGCAGGTGGCTCAGAGGTAGGAAGCAACAGCTGGAGAACCAGATTCAGAAGGGGAAGGAGCCTGGCAGCTTGGAGAGGGGACGTGGCCCAGACAGCAGACTCCTCAAGAGAGAGACGAGACCGCACTCTAGGCCCAGAACTGTCTGGCTCAGCTCCAGCTGTTTCCTACTCTGCCATCAGTTTGCTAAGGATCGGAATCCCTGAGGGAAAATGCAGTGGGTCCCAGGTTTGTCAGGAATCTCAAAGAGTTCAAGGGGTTCAAAACCGAAGTTAACAACCTCCCAAACTGGCTTCTCTGCCACTCTTCCCCATCTCAGCCGGTGGTGTCACCCTCCAGCGACTCAGCCATTCCTTCTTTCTCCCTCCCTTCCCACATTACGAAGCTTTGTCCAGGCGACCTTCTAAATGGCTTCTGACTCCGTGTACTTCCCTCCGCCACGACCACTGCCTCCCTGTCCCCAGCTCCACCATCATTCACCCAAAAACCAGCAACAGCCCCATTTCTACTCTCCCTCCGGCAAGAGAGACTGCTTCGCCATGCCCCTCTTCTGCTTCCCAACCTTCTAAGGTGCCCAGCGCCCTCCAAATAAAGACCGAGCTCCCTGGACTGACCTATAGAGGCCAGAGTGATCTCTTTAGCCTCCTCTTGACCAGAGTTTTATGTGCAGCCTCTCTAAGGGCTGAGCAGCACGCTCACGTGGCCTTGCTTGGTGATCTGTGCTTTACTGCCTGGAGGCCAGACCGCCTGGCAGACCTCGGCTGTAACCAAGGCCCGCACCTCGCAGGTGCATGGACCTGGGCCCCTGCCTCATCTCGTTGGGCCTCAGCGTCCTCTTCTGTGAGACAGCTGCAACAATGTCGGCCACCCACGGTAGCTGCGAGACAAAATACTTGGGCCTTCAGCTGCTCACTCAACAATGGTTACTAGCACTTGCTGTCCGGTATACTGGAGACACAGTGGTCAAGCAGACGCCCCGCCGCCCCCACCCCCGCCGTGCACGGATTTACGCTCCAGGTGCAAGGGGGAGAACACTCCCATAAGGACGAGGGTGTCTCCCCTCATCTCAGCTCTACCATCCCTCGACCTCAGCCACTCTTCAATCCAGGTACTCGGCCCACCTGAGACGGAGAGACCCAAGTGCGGGACCACGTGGGACCAGACGGGAGCAACCCCGCCCTTTCCGCTCCAGGCGACCAGCCAATGAGACCTCAAGGCCGGGACTTGGGACCTGCGTGAGGCGGGTGTAGTCAGGTGCTCGCAGCGCCGCCCCTTCCGCTCCAGGAGACCAGCCAATGAGGGCCAGAGGCAAGCTCCGGGGGCGGGTCTGGTAACGGAAAGGGGAGGGGCGTCATTCTGAGGAGCCGCCTCAAGCCTCAGGCCGCGGAGGAGGGTAGCCGAGCGGAACCCGAGGGCCGGGGAGCTGGAGGTGAGAGAGGCCAGCCCGCCTGGGGGTCCCGGACCCTCCCTTGGCGCCCCGACCCCCGAGTCACGGCGTCCCCAGGCGGTGCTCACCGCCTCACGCCAGACCGGTGGGGCGCCTACCGCTTCCTCACCCACCCGGCCCTCAGCCCGGTCTCGTCACGCCGTGCTCCTCACGCCGCACCCCCGGCCCCTCACCCGCACGTCCTCCAGACCCCTCACACCGCACGTCCGGAACTCTGTACACCTGGACCTCTCAGCCTCGCGCCCTCCTGGACGCACGTCACACGCGTCGAATTCCCTCCCATCCGCACACCAGGCGTGGTCCGGGACTCAGCGCGCAGCTGCAGGCGCACCACCGCAGGCATCACGCAATCATTCTGTTCGCGTGCTGTTCACACCACCACGCGCGCACGCCCCGCAGGCTCGCCGGCGCGGGTGCCCCTCGCATCCCCTCACGTTTCTCACCCCAGGAAGGATCCCGGCCTCCGTGACAGCTCTCCGCACTGCGCGGGCGAGACCCTCAGCCCACAGAGAGGGCCCCCGGCCCTGGCGTGTCTCGTGCCTCTGGAGTCCTCAGCCCCAGCACCTCAGACCTTCACCCCCCGAGGTGACCCGCTCGCCCGCAGCCAGCCATCGCCCTCGCTGCCTTGGCTCCGCGCTGGCCCAGGCGTCCTCGGCAGCCCCACAGGCGGGAGTGCCGTGGGCCCAGATGGCGTGGAGAGAAGGCCGTGGGCCCAGGTGGCGTGGAGAGAAGGCCGTGGGCCCAGGTGGCGTGGAGGGAAGGCCGTGGGCCCAGATGGCGTGGAGAGAAGGCCGTGGGCCCTGATGGCGTGGAGAGAAGGCCGTGGGCCCAGATGGTGTGGAGGGAGTGCCATGGGCCCAGGTGGCGTGGAGAGAAGGCCGTGGGCCCAGATGGCGTGGAGGGAGTGCCATGGGCCCAGATGGCGTGGAGGGAAGGCCGTGGGCCCAGATGGCGTGGAGAGAAGGCCGTGGGCCCAGGTGGCGTGGAGAGAAGGCCGTGGGCCCTGATGGCGTGGAGGGAGTGCCGTGGGCCCAGATGGCGTGGAGGGAAGGCCGTGGGCCCTGATGGCGTGGAGGGAAGGCCGTGGGCCCAGATGGCGTGGAGGGAAGGCCGTGGGCCCTGATGGCGTGGAGAGAAGGCCGTGGGCCCAGGTGGCGTGGAGGGAGTGCCGTGGGCCCAGATGGCGTGGAGGGAAGGCCGTGGGCCCAGATGGCGTGGAGGGAAGGCCGTGGGCCCTGATGGCGTGGAGAGAAGGCCGTGGGCCCAGGTGGCGTGGAGGGAAGGCCGTGGGCCCAGGTGGCGTGGAGGGAAGGCCGTGGGCCCAGATGGCGTGGAGAGAAGGCCGTGGGCCCAGATGGCGTGGAGGGAGTGCCGTGGGCCCAGATGGCGTGGAGAGAAGGCCGTGGGCCCAGGTGGCGTGGAGGGAAGGCCGTGGGCCCAGATGGCGTGGAGGGAAGGCCGTGGGCCCAGATGGCGTGGAGAGAAGGCCGTGGGCCCAGGTGGCGTGGAGGGAGTGCCGTGGGCCCAGATGGCGTGGAGGGAGTGCCGTGGGCCCAGATGGCGTGGAGGGAAGGCCGTGGGCCCAGATGGCGTGGAGGGAAGGCCGTGGGCCCTGATGGCGTGGAGAGAAGGCCGTGGGCCCAGGTGGCGTGGAGAGAAGGCCGTGGGCCCTGATGGCGTGGAGGGAGTGCCGTGGGCCCAGATGGCGTGGAGGGAAGGCCGTGGGCCCAGATGGCGTGGAGGGAAGGCCGTGGGCCCTGATGGCGTGGAGAGAAGGCCGTGGGCCCAGGTGGCGTGGAGAGAAGGCCGTGGGCCCTGATGGCGTGGAGGGAGTGCCGTGGGCCCAGATGGCGTGGAGGGAGTGCCGTGGGCCCAGATGGCGTGGAGAGAAGGCCGTGGGCCCAGATGGCGTGGAGGGAAGGCCGTGGGCCCAGGTGGCGTGGCCTCCCGCCTTCACTCAGCTCACCCTTCCCTGGGTCCGCCTGCCGGGCCCGCCCCCCCCCCCCCCCCGAGATCCCGGGGGCCCTGCCGCGGCCTGCATCCCTCCAGGTGGCTCGCGCTCCGTCCCCAGCCCACCCGCCCCGCCCTCAGCTGCCTGCCCCTCGGGGCCTCCGCTCCGTACCCACCTCTCCTCTTCCTCGCGCCTTCGTTGCGCCTCCACCGCGCGCACGCTTCAGTTCCCAGGCCGGTTACACTCCGCCCGTGGGCTCTGCGCCCCCCAGGGTCCTGAGAATACGTGCAGCCGTGCGGCCTCAGCCGTTCCTGCCACTGCTCCTCTGCTGCACCTCTGCCGACCGTCCGTCCTCAGGAAAAAACCTTTTCATTGCCGTTCGCAGGCAAGCTGGAGACCTCGAGCTTGAACAGGGACTTACCTGGCCCTTTACCCACCTGACTCCACCCGTACCTCTTTACCTTCCCTTCCCTCCGTAGGGTAAGGTGACCAGTCCCTGCGCCATCCGCAACCCTTTCTCCTGATTCTTCAGCCTTCTGTACAGCTAATCCTTTCCACACAGACCAAAGACAGGCAAGTCTCTGCCTTTGTTAATTTAAAAAACAAAAAACTTTTACTCTGTACCACCTTCTCACTATCTCCTGTTTTTTTCTACCCTCCACGTCGAAGTTTGCATGCCCTATCTGTTTTGTCTAGTGATCCATCAGTTCTTTTTTTTTAATATTTATTTTTTTTATTCATTTGGTTGTGGCAGGTCTTAGCCGTGGCAGGTGGGCTTCTTAGTTGCAGCTCGCCGGCTCCTTAGTTGCGGTATGCATGTGGGATCTAGTTCCCTGACCAGGGATGGAACCTGGGCCCCCTGTACTGGGAGTGTGGAGTCTTAACCACTTCGCCACCAGGGAAGTCCCTAAATAGGATTATCTTATTCTAAACTTTTAATCTTATTCTAGGTCTAGCATATTTTTAATAGTAACAGTGTTTTTGTTCCATTTACAAACTTAAACTTTTAATAATAAACTTAATGTATTCTACTTCTTTAAGTACCTCAGTTGTCTTAATAACAAACCATCCTACCTTCTTATATAATTCTTTTTTTTTTAATTAAAAAAAAAGTTTTTTGGCTGCGTTGGGTCTTCATTGCTGCTCGTGGACTTTCTCTAGTTGCGGCAAGTGGGGCCTTCTCTTGCGGAGCACGGGCTCTAGGTGCGCGGGCTTCAGTAGTTGCAGCAAGTGGGCTTCAGTAGTTGTGGCTCGCGGGCTCTAGAGCGCGGGCTCAGTAGTTGTGGCGCACGGGCTTAGTTGCTCCACGGCATGTGGGATCTTCCCGGGCCAGCGATCGAATGCATGTCCCCTGTGTTGGCAGGCAAATTCTTAACCACTGCACCACCAGGGAAGCCCCCATGTAATTCTTATAAAAATTATAAGTAAAATTTACAAATATTGTAAACCTCAAGTTCTCTTAAATGTCCTAGAACTCCTATAAACTTACTAAGACTGTGACTTAAAATTACAACCCATAATCAATTTCACATTTTAAACTCCAATGACAAAGCTGAGCTGCTACTCTGGTAGACCCGATTCTCTTAAACATTCAAATGCATATAATAACAGATAGTCAGGACTTCCCTGGTATCCCCTGCTTTGTGAAAGTTCACCTTACACCACTCCACTTTTATGAAAAACCTACATTAGTACCTGTTTCACTAACCAAAAGAAATATGAAGAGGATTTTGGCTTTTGTAAAAAAAAAAAGGTAAAAAATGAAAATAGCGTCCTGCATTTGTTTTGCAGCGAGCCGTATAGAGGCAGTGTGCACCCCAGCCCTGAGAGTAGCACCGCCAAGCGCATTCCCGGGGAACTACACTCTGCATCGCAGCATCAGGCTGCCACAGCTTTGAACTTTGTCTGTGAGCATCTGTGCTTTATCTTGGTTTATTTTGTGCGTTCATTAGCAAGATGTGTCCTAAGGTAATTGCTTCTTTGCCTTATGCCATTTTGGCTTATGAAAGGTTTTATACAAACGCTCTACTTTTGGTTAGTGGGGAAACCTGTAATTCTAGTTTTTATGCTCTTAATATTTCCTATCTTTATTCCCTACCTTCCCAGAATTATAAGTTATTCACCCATATGATTTTTAGAGTTTCCTTCTCTTGTACTTTTTATTTTTACTTTATTTATTTATTTTTAAATTGAGGTATAGTTGATTTACAATGTCGTGTTAGTTTCAGGTGTACAGCACAGTGATTCAGTTTTATGTATGTATATTTACATTCTTTTTCAGATTCTTTTCCTTATCGGTTATTACAAAATATTGAGTGTAGTTCCCAGTGTCTTGTGCTTTTTAGAGTTGTCTTCTCAGCTTGCTGAGATTTCATAATGATCAGAGGACATTGGCTGGGGTTCAGTGACTCTGTAACAGTCTGCACTTGACTTCCGAAACATGACCCTCCTGGTTCTCCTTCTGCCTCTCTGGCCCCTCTTCCTCAGTCTCTTTGGCTGGTTCCTTTGCATCTCCCCAGTCTTGATGTTGGGCCTCTTCTCCATCTGTGTTTTCTCCCTTGATCTCTCCCATTCTCATGTCTTTAAATATCGCCTATATGCTGATGACTCCCAAATTTCTATCTCTAGCCTACCTTCTCCCCTGAATTCATTTATTCAGCTGCCTACTCACCATTCCCACTTGGATGCCTCATAAGTATCTTAATATGTTCAAAACTGAGTTATTTCTTTCCCATGCAAACTATCTTCTTCCAGTCTTCCTCCGTCTCAGTTAATTGTACCACCATTTCTGGTTGCCCAGTCAAATACCCCAGCATTGTCCCTGACTTCACATTGACTCATCAGCAAATCTTGTCAGCCCTGCCCTCAAAATATACCCTGAACGGTCCTCCTTCACACTACTTGCATCAGTCCTATGCTGATCTGAGCTGTTATCTCTCACCTGCATTATTCCAGTGACCTCCTCCTAACTAGTCTCCCTGCCTCCACCCATGTCCATATAGCTATTCTCAATCTAGTGATTTATTAACATGTAAATCAGATTATCACCCTCCAGGCTCCCATCTCACTCAAAGAAAAAACCAAAGTCTTTTCAGTGGTCTCTAAGGCCCACCTCAATTTCACCCACCAAGTTTTGACCTTATTTTCTACTACTCTTCACTTCACTCTCTCTACACCAACTATACCACCCTTATTGCTCTTCCTCCAGCTCATCCAGCAGGCTCCTAGCTCAGGGCCTTTGTTCTTACTATTTCCTCTGTCTGGGATGCACTTTCCCCAACATATCTGTATGGCTCACCATTCTCTCACTTCCTCCAGCTCTCTAGTCAAAATCACTTCAGCAAGGCCTTCCCTGCACACTTATCTGAAGTACAGCCACTACCCTGTACATACTCTCTCCCACCCTCCACCTCCAGTTAACTTTTTTTCTTTAGTACTTATCCCCTCCTTATATTTATTTCACTCATTAATCTTGTTCAAGGATTTTAATGTTTTGTTCACTGCTGTATCTTCAGATCTAAAATAGTACTCAATAAATAAGTGTTGAATGTATGGATAAAATAATATAAGTGGAACTTTATAACTTAATGAATTGAGCAAGCAGTCCACACGACTTAGATATGAAGTATGTAATTACCTACTTCTTTGCCTTCACGTAGATTTTTGTAACCACCCACGTGATAGAATTATTTTACTCCATTTTGTACTTCCTTAGCTCTTTTGTAAGAAAACTGTAGAGATTTTTAACTTTCCAGAGTTTTGTGTTATTTTCATGGATATCTTTTCATTACATCTCTTGTAAATAATAATCTCTATTTACAAGAGATTATTATTATATTTAATAATATCTCATTACATTTTGGATCTCTTAAGACTTTCAGCTATTTTGTCACATCTTGGAACTAGATGAGAACAGGGGCAGTCGGGAGCTAGCTTATGAAGGATCTTATGTCTATAGTAAAGAGGTTGTATTTTATCCTGAAAGAAATAGGAGCTATTGAAGGATTTCAAACAGTGTGACATGGTTAGTTTTGTACGTTAGGAAAGGTCACTCTGGGAGTGAACTGGAAAATAGATTGGACAGGAGGAAGCTACAAGCAGGGAGACCAGTTAGGAGTCTATGACAATAGTCCAAGTGAAAGATGAAGAGAGCTTGTACCACTAGTTCCAAACTTTATATTTTTAGCTTCAACCTATCTCCTGAACTCCAGGCCCATGTATTCAACTGCCTATTTGTATCTCCAGTTGGAGGCCTAATAGGCATCTCATAGTAGTAACATGTTCAAAATAGAGCACCTGGGAATTCCCTCGTGGTCCAGTGGTTAAGACTCCAAGCTTCCACTGCAGGGGGCACGGGTTTGAGCCCTAGTCCGGGAACTAAGATCCCACATGCCACACGGCACAGCCTAAAAAAAAAGAAAAGCACCTGGTTTACCTTCTAATCTGCTCCTCTCCTACTCTTCCCCATTTCAGTTAATAACACCACCATCCATTAAGTTGTTCTCACCAAAATTAGAAGTCATTTTACTTTCTCTCTTCCCATCACTTGCCCCTGCAAACCTTGACACAAGTCCTGTACCCAATTCTGTTGGTTTATCTTCCAAAATATAACCAGAACACTTCACTTCTCACTATTCATATTATCACCGAAGTCCAAGCCACTGTCATCTCTAGACCACTTTAGTGCTCTCCTGCCTAATTGGTCTTCCCACTCTTTCCTCCTCTCAGCCTTCTGCAGCAGTCCATTTTCCAAACAGCAGCTGAAGTCTGCTGTTACCTTAAAACATAATCACATAATCCCCTGCTCTCTCAACCTCCAGTGGCTTTTCCGCACTGTCAAAATAAAACCAAAGTTCTTGCCTACTTAGTTGATCTCATGTCCTACCACTCTTCTCCTCAGCCCCATTCTCTATTCCTTAAAACACACCAGGGACACTCCCACTTTTTCTTGAGCCATTCCCTCTGTCTAGAACTCTTCCCCTAGATCTTCACATGACAACTCCTTTTTGTCATTCAAATGGCAGTTCAAATGTCACTTCATTAGAAAGGACTTCTTGGACTTTACAAGCCAAAGCATTTCTCCCCATGAAAAATCTTTATTACACCATCCTTTTTATTTTCTTTGTAGCAGTGACCACAAACTGAAGGTATCTTTATGAAACTGTTAACTTGGCTATTATCAGTCTCTCTCCCTGGAATGGAAGCTCCATGACAGCATCCAGTCTATTTGGATCCTCAGATATGCTGCAGTGTCCCCAGAGCCATAGTAGATGTCTGGCACATAGTAGATGCCCAGTAAATCTGTAATCAATGGTGGATAATGGAATGGACCTCAATTAAAGCAGCAACCTTGGAGAGAGGGAGGAAGGCAGTGATAGGAGAGACTTTAAAGAGCTGGGCCAGGCTATGATCTCCACAAGGGCAGGATTCAGTTTACTGGTGACTCTCAAGCACTGACCCTTCCTGACCCATAGATGATTTAATGTTTATTCCATAAACAAATAAAATTGGTGAGTTTCAGTGACCCCTTAGGTCAGGAAGATAAGAGGAGTTAAAGATGACCTAAGTTTTCCGGCTTGGGCTACCCAGCTGTGAGTAGTGGAGCTAGAATTGAAACACTGGTTTGTCTCACTGCATCTTCTTTCTGTGCACTGCCTAGATGGCTGATTCTGACCCTGGTGAAAGAAACTATGAAAACATGCTGAAAATGCTGTCAGACCTGAATAAAGACTTGGAAAAGCTATTGGAAGAGATGGAAAAAATCTCAGGTAAGATGTTTTCCCATGCAGGGTACCTTCACCCTTCTTTCCAAGAGCTGAAATCCTCCCTACACTTCTAAGCTCAAATCAAGGGCCTTCTCAACCAGGTCTTGCCTGACTACTTTTCAACTTCTGCACCATATAACTACTGTACCACAAGATTTTACACGAACCTCTGAATATTGCCTTGACTCGTTTTCTGATTATTTTATGTGCGTTTGCATCTTATTTCTGCAAATGGGCTGTTATCTTTTTGAGGGCAGAAATAGTGACTTCTTCTTTTGTAACTGGGCACACAGTACCATACCCAAGCTCAAGTACTCAGCAAATGACAAATTATGTTAATATAACACCTGTGAACAAAGTTGGAACATACTTTCTGTGAATCATTTAAATAAGAAGAGTTCAGAGAAATAGTGCTAAGACTGGCGAGGTGCTGAAATGGGAGGTACAGCCAGTGTAATGAAGCAGCAGTAGAGTTCAACAAATTTCTCCATTTTTGGAAAAAAATGTTTGTCTGTTATTTTATTCAACATGTTTCCACTAAGCGGTAACTAGCAGTGGTAGTGATACCATTATAAGTTTTTAATTTGTTCTTTACTAGTTCAGAATATGTGTAATTCTTATAATTGTGTGAACCTAAGTTTTGCTAGAGAAAACCATAATGTAAAACAAATTTTAGAAAGCCTGCATACTCTACTCAAAT
The DNA here is from genome assembly GCF_949987515.2 of Delphinus delphis. Taxonomy (NCBI): domain Eukaryota; kingdom Metazoa; phylum Chordata; class Mammalia; order Artiodactyla; family Delphinidae; genus Delphinus; species Delphinus delphis. The sequence goes on along the minus strand of NC_082693.1, from coordinate 102,075,409 downwards.
GAAAACACATTATTTTTAAGGACATTATTAGTTTATAAATAATCTCCATTTATTACAACAGTCTTCAGAAAATTTCTGCTTAGAAATGTTTGCAATTTTGTGCCCATGTACTTGAAAGTCTTATATATACCTTGCTAAAATGTTCTATAATTCATTTTCCACTATAAGTTATTTAACTCCTTCAATCTAATTAAATAGTCTCTTATTTAACAGCATTTACTAAGCACCTACTATGTGCTTTTCTAAGAATACAAAGTTGAATAGAGATGCTCCTTCATTAGAAGAAGTGGGCAGGGGCCAGAAACAGACATCAAGATGACTAATTATAATTTAAATATATAAATTAAAATTAAAGCACATTTTAACTTTATGTTAAAATTATAACCTGGGAAATGCTTATAATGGTGTATACCAAGTACCAGGGAGGGAGCAGAGAAGAAGGAGAGGCTGACTGCCTGGGGAAGCAAGTGAGGCTTTGAACAGAGCAGAGCACTAGGGAAGCACCAGGGATTGGACAGATGGGGTAGGGCCCATGGGTAGGAGGAGATAGCCAAGGCTGTGTGCCCGTGTGGGAAAGACTGGCATAGTCAAGAAGTCATATTAGTGCATGAGATTCACAAGGAGGCAGGCCAAAGAAAGAAGAGGCTCAAAAGGTGAGAAGAAGGGTCTTCAGCGCCAAGCTAAAGAGGTTTACCTTTCTTGTTCAGGTGATAGGGAGCCATTTGGGATTTCAAGGAAGACACTTGCCTTTTGAAAAGATACCTCTGGTAGCAGTGTGAGAGATGGTTCGGAGAGGGAAGACTAGAGGCAGGAAGGCCAATTAGGAACGTTTTGCAGAACTAAAGGCTAAAAAGGGGCTAGCCTTACCTCAGGCTTGGCACTGAGAACAATAAGAGAATAACAGATTTCTGTGATAGCATCTCTTATTGATTTGTAAGAGCTCTTTATGTATTAAGACTTGTTCAAAATTGTAGTAAATATTTTTCCCAGTTTGTTATTTTCCTTTAATTTTGTATACGAAGCTTTGGTAAACAGAAGTCATATGTAGTAAAAATGTATCAATATTTTCTTTTCTGATTTATTCCCATTGCTGTGATGCCTAGAAAACCTTTCCCTAATCCAAGATCAGTGAAATAGTCATTTATATTTTCTTCTACTTTGTGTTTGTTTTTTCTTTTTTTTTTAAATAAATTTATTTATTTATTTTTGGCTGCATTGGGTCTTCTTTGCTGCACACAGGCTTTCTCTAGTTGTGGCGAGCGGGGGCTACTCTTTGTTGCAGTGCACAGTCTTCTCATTGCGGTGGCTTCTCTTGCTGCGGAGCACAGGCTCTAGGCACGTGGGCTTCAGTAGTTGTGGCACACAGACTCAGTAGTTATGGCTTACGGGCTCCAGAGCAGAGGCTCAGTAGTTGTGGTGCACATGCTTCATTGCTCCGCGACATGTGGGATCTTCCCGGACCAGGGCTCGAACCCGTGTCCCCTGCATTGGCAGGCGGATTCTTAACCACTGCGCCACCAGGGAAATCCTGTTTGTTTTTTTAAACATTTAATTCTAAACTATCTGGTGTGCCAAAGGAACCAGGCTGTGTACTGCATTTTTATTTAGATTCACTAGAGTCTCTCTTTTTGGCAAATAATTCCAACAGTAATTAAGGTAATAGTTAAGTAAGTTATTAAGTAATAATAAAAGTTAATATTGCTAAGATGATATTACTAAGGTAGTAGTGTTGTAAAAACAATGCTCTCTCACCTTAGAGACAAGGTTGACAGGTGTTTATATGGAAACAAGTCACATAAAAGACTTAGCTTTGACAATTTTAAAAATTTGTCTTTTAAGTTTTCTAAGTAAACCTGAAATTGTTTGATAGATTCAACTATTGTATTTAAGCATCTGCACATCCTGGAAGGCTTGTGTACTTCCTTTCTCACAGAAATAAAACAAATGTAGCCTGCATCTACTTGGCATGAATGAGGCTTCTGCTGTGCATGATTCCACATCCCCTCCCCTTGGTGCTTTTCCACGTCACATTCCTTGAGTTGATGGAAGGTCCATTATTTCCCCTTTAGCTTATTCTTTCCTTCGTTTTAGTTGCACATATTTTCCTCTTTTTATTATTCTATTTTTATATAAATGTTCTGCACAGTTGTCTAATTTGGGGGGCAATATACATCTTTCAGATTTTTTCTTTAGCAGTTTATCAGCTGGTGAAGATATGTTTTTATCAACATATAAGCAACCACAGGTTAAATAGTATTAAAATGTTTTGTAAAGTTTACCTTTTGTAATTTCTTAAGTAAACAGTACGTTCTTGGGTCCACGGACTCAAATCCAACGGTTGAGAACAATAAAATATTTTCTACCTGAAGTGTAAGCAGCAGAACTATTTTGTCATAGTGTCTCTAGGTCAAGTTAGGATAAATATTGTTGACAGAAGTAGCATGATTTGGGGCCATGATGAATCTCACACCCTTACCCTTTAGGTTAAATTTAAAGTGAAGCCCAACACGTAAGTTCTTGGCCTCTGTTGCCCCTGGGAAGGCTCTTGCCCAATTTTTCCAGTGACCACACAGGGCAAGGAAAATCACCAAACAAGCAGTCATCAACTATCAAAAGCACCAACCAGCAAATAAATGTAAGTGTGCATATTTATATGTATTTATATAAATATATGTGCTTAAACTATTAAGTATATATGCATAACTTAAGCAATATTAAAAAGCCAAATCATCTTGACTCCAAGGCTTAAAGTTTCTCTTTCTGCTCTCTTGAGCTTAAGTCAACTCATGACCTAGGATACAGTACAGATTTAGCTGTAGAATGCCTTATGGGGGTGAGCCTTGAGAATGTAAAATTTCTCAGGTAGAAGGAGAGATTCTAACTTGGTTTCCCTCATCTCCAAATCTATCCCATCCTGTCCTGTTAGTTTAGAAGTAATTTCTTTATTACTCATGAAGTTTTTATATATAGTAGAGCAGAGATAGCTAACCTGTTATATAATATGTTAGGTTTTATGGCTTATCACACTGGTTTCATTATTATTAATCAGTGAGTTCCCCTTCATTATTCTTTTTTCTTTCCTTTTTTCTTTTTATACCTATTCTCACATGTTTATTCTCCAGATGAGTAATAGATTCATTTAATATTTTATTTGGAATTGTGTTAAACCTATACATTAATATAGAAAGAATGATATATATATATTTTTTAATATTTATTTATTTATTTATTTTTGGCTGCGTTGGGTCTTTGTTTCTGTGCGAGGGCTTTCTCTAGTTGTGGCAAGCGGGGGCCACTCTTCATCGCGGTGTGCGGGCCTCTCACTGTCGTGGCCTCTCTTGTTGTGGAGCACAGGCTCCAGACGCGCAGGCTCAGTAGTTGTGGCTCATGGGCCTAGTTGCTCCGCGGCATGTGAGATCTTCCCAGACCAGGGCTTGAACCCGTGTCCCCTGCATTGGCAGGCAGATTCTCAACCACTGCGCCACCAGGGAAGCCCAAGAATGATATGTTTTTAACATTAAGCATTCTCAGGTAGGAATGTGCTATTCCTCTCCAATTATTCCAGTGTTCTTTAACATGTCTTTAACATGTCTCAAAGGGTTTTGCAATATTTTTCTCCAGATTTTTTTTGCCTTCAATTTTATTTTATTTTTTCCAGTTTTATTGAGATATAATTGACATATAATATTGTATAAGTTTAGATTGTATAACATAATGACTTGATATATGTATATATTGCAAAATGATTACCATAATGCATGTAGTTAATATCCACCACCTCACATGGTTACAAGTTATTTTTTCCCTTAGGATGAAAACTTTAAAGATACTATTCCCTTAGTAACTTTCAAATATACAATGCAGTCTGGTTAACTATAGTCATCATGCTGTTCATTACATAAACATGTGAAATCCTTCACAAATTGGCATGTCATCCTTGCACAGCGGCCATGCCAGTCTTTTCCGTATCATTCCAATTTTAGTATATATGCCATCAAAGGGGGCACTCTCCAGAGTGTTCAGTACATTTACTTCTGTGTTTCTGTTCCTATTATAAATGGGGTGTTTTTCTATTTTATTTACTACATAATTAATACTAGTGTACAGGAAGGCTGTAGATTCTTGGATATTTTGTATTATTCTAATAATAATAATAGTAGTAATTTTATTATTAATAGCTTATGTTTATTGTTTACCATGTATTGGTCTCTTTACCATATGCTTTACACACATTATCTCATTTATTCTTCCTAACAAGTTTATGGGGGAGAGACACTATTATTGTTTCCACTTTACATATGAGGAGGAAATTAGAGCTTACAGAGTTTACATAACTTTTTCAGGGAATTCCCTGGTGATCCCATGGTTAGGATTCAGCGGTTTCACTGCCAGGGCCCAGGTTCAATCCCTGGTCAAGGAACTAAGATCCCACAGGCTGTGCAACACGGCCAGAATAAATAAATAAATAAATAACTTGCTCAAAGGCACTTGGTCAAACTGTAGTAATATCCAGCTCTACTCAGCCTCTAGAGTCTTCTATCTTTTTCTGTATTCTGAAATTATACGTATAGTATTTGGAAACAACTCTTCATTGAACAGTTAATGGTGAAACTGCTAGAGATAACTTCTGATAACTTTTTCAATTTCTTCTTTGGTTAATGCTTTAAGATTGTGTCAGTTTGTGTATTTCATTTATCCTCCCACTTCATCCATTTCATCAGTATTTTCTAATTTATTAGATTACTGCTATATATAGCATTATTAGCATTTTAAAATAAATAGCTATTATTAGATGATTGTAATGAATAATCATGTTTATTATTTAATAAATATTATTAATAATTCATAAGTTGATAATTATTAAATAAACAATGATTTTTAAAAGAAATGTTGAATGTACATTGTTTTTAAAATCCAAAGTAAATTAAATAGAAAATTACAAGAAAAGTTTAAAATCAGCAAAATCCAGCCACTCAGAATTAACTACTGTTAACACTGGCAAACATGATTCCAAGTCTCTCTCTATGCAAAAACAGAATAATGGAACAATACGGGATGCATAGAGGAATCTTTTTTTGACAGATACACTTTAATGAAAATGGAATCATACTATACAAGCTACTTTTAAAATAAAGAGTACTACCTTTAATTTTACTTAAGAATTTAAACTGAAGAAATTCTTTACTTAAAATAAATATTTCTTCACCATAAAAACTATACTAAAATTAAGAAAGTTTGTGGGGAAACATTAAGGAAATTAGTGTTATTTCTTCAGTTGTATCTTTTTTTTATTTTTAGTTGTATCTTTTATCTTTATTCAGGATCTAATAACACTAATCAGTAGTATTTATGCCTTATTAATTGCTATATCCTATACTAAGCACTATATGAATTTGTTTATTTAATCCTCACAACAATTTTTGAGATATAGGGATTGTTATTATCCCTATTTACAAGTAAAGAAACTGAGACACAACTGTCCTTCGTTATACTATTACCTGCATTTGTATATTATCAAGTACAAATAATGTTTACATTAACAATAACATTTAGAACATTTACACTCTATTCTGTAATCATAATTCCTAAGGTTGTTGAGACTCACACATTCTGTATTCAAATAATTCAAAGAGTTAAACCTAGTAACTATAGCGTTGGACATTGTATTCCTTGAATTCATAAATGCTTGAGAATATATCTATGTTTATAACTGGATGGTAACTTGGTTAGGTATATAATTATTTTCTTTATAACGTAAAATATGTTTTCAGCATTTAGTGGCACTGTGAAGATGTGTGAAACACTCTGCCTCTTAAAAATGACTTTTCTGCCTGTAAGATTCTTTCTTTATTCTTGGAGTTCTATACTTCACCAGCATAAGATTGGTGTTAATACCCTCTGACATATTTCCTAGGACATGTTAGATCTCTAGAGCTGTAGATTTGAGTATTTTTTATTTATTTATTTTATTTTATTTATTTATTTTTGGCTGCTTTGGGTCTTCATTGCTGTGCGCGGGCTTTCTCTAGTTGCGGTGAGTGGGGGCTACTCTTTGTTGTGGTGCGCAGGTTTCTTATTGCGGTGGCTTCTCTTGTTGTGGAGCACGGGCTCTAGGCTCGCGGGCTCAGTAGTTGTCACTTGCAGGCTCTAGAGCGCAGGCTCAGTAGTTGTGGCGCACAGGCTTAGTTGCTCCGCTGCATGTGGGATCTTCCCGGACCAGGGCTCGAACCAGTGTCCCCTGCATTGGCAGGTGGATTCTTAACCGCTGAGCCACCAGGGAAGCCTGATTTGAGTATTTTTATAAGATCTTATTCAGTTATCATATCTTTGGATACTTTTAATTCTATTTATTTGGTTTATTTCTGCAGAAATTCCAGTTATCCATATTGTCTGTCTCTTTTTGTCTTATCTTCATCATCATCTCTGTAATCCATTTTATTTCTTTGTTATTTTCCATTTTACTTTGTGTCAGTGCCTCAAGACTGTCGCCCTGTTCCCTGATTATGCTGTTGTATAACAATTTTCTTGTCTCTTTATTTTCAACCTCAGATGTAGAGAATTGATTTTATCATACTTCTCAGTTTGTGATACATTATGATTCATTGGTCCATGCAGGGCACTACTAGTTTAATTTTTTTATTTATCCCCTTCGGTCCCCATGCTCCATTCCCTTTCCTCTCTCCACCCGTAGGCAACAAGTCTAATGTGTATTTTTTGTGTGTGTATGTTCTTGTGAAATGTATATTGCTATTTTATACATTTATTTGAAATTTCTATAAATGGTAAATTTATGTTAAATTTCTATAAATGATTATATATTTTTCATACTTTTTTTTCATTCAGAATTATGTGTGTCAGCTCTTTCCAAGATGCTATGTATACATCCAGTCTGTTACTTTTAAAGGTTACAAAGTATGCAATAATGTACATCATTCATGAGTGGCTAGGCTAGGCCACATGGGTGATAATATGGAAGTTTAAGCTCAACGCATCTGTAGGACCTGTGAATGAAGACAGAGTCTCAGAGAAGGGCATATGGGCAGGGAAAGCATCTTAATATGCATTTGTTTTTCTACATTCTAAATTAATTGGATTTCTGGGCTTTCTTCATCCTGCCTTCCCTAAAATTTTATTATTGTTTTAGTAAAACTTTGAGTTAAATGCTTTATCCATTTATTTTTATTCCTTTTTAAGTTATGAAAACATTTGGAGCTGTGCATTTATCTCTAGATATGTCATTGCAACCCATAAGTACTGATAAATAGTGTTCTTGTTTTTTATTGCTTTTAAGTCACCTTTATTTAGGTATAAATAAATAATAAAATAAATATTTTAAGTGTAATGTTCACTGAGTTTTGCAAAATGTATACACCAGTATAACTAACACTATTGTCAAAGTACAAATTCTTTCTATCTCTCTAAAGCGTTTCCTTTTGCCCCTCCCCAGTTAATTCCCACTCTTCCTTCCCCAGCACCAGGCAGCAACTGATATACTTGCCTAGCGTTTCATATAAATGGAATCACAGTGTATACACTTGTGTCTGGCTTCCTTTGCTCACCAGGTCCAGTCAGCATAATATCAATATAATGGAAGAGCTTGATGCCCTGTGGAAGGGAGAGGCAACTAAGGAGCTGGAGAGTCGATATACCTGAATTAGGATAATGAGAATGTATTGTTAGCCTTGTCAGTGGAAACCAAACTGCTTTAGGTGGTGTTTACTAAGAGGTATAGAGAAAACAGCATTTTTCAGATCAATAGCTGCACACTAGGTACCAGGGGATGTGTTAATTTGTTCAAGCAACGAAACCACATCTGGAACAGCAGCTGCAATTGGAGTCACCACCTGACTGAGTTTACAATAATCCACTGTCATTCTCTCAGACTTGTCTTCTGTACAGACCAAACAGGCAAGTTGAATGGGACTGTGGTGGAGTTACCCCCTGCATCTTTCAAGTCCTTAATGGTGGTAATAATCTTGGCAATCCCTCCAGGAATACAGTGTTGCTTTTAGTTTACTGCTTTCATAGGTAGAGGCAGTTCTAGTGGTTTTCACTTGGTCTTTCCTACCAAATAGCCCTCACTCTGTGGATTAGGGAACAAATGTGGGGATTCTCCTAGTTGCTGCGTATATATATTTCGATTATGCATCCTGGAACTGAGAAAATTACCATAAAGTGGCTTCAGAAGCCCACTAAGCCCACTGTGAGACAGACCTCAGCTAGAACTCCATTGATAACCTTACCTCCATAAGCCCCTCTTCTGACTGGTAGATCACTACACTGGTAGCGATGTTTTGGGTCACCAGGAATTAATGTCAGTTCAGAGCCAGTGTCTAATAGTCCCCAAAATATCTGATAATTTCCCTTCCCGCGATGGGCAGCCCTCCAGCTGCACTGTTGTAGGGTGCCTCTTCCTGAAGCTGACGATCATGTGAAGAGGAAAAATAACTAAACAAGTAGTTACAATAGATTTCTATGAGTGTTAGGACTGAATAATCTACGTGGTGCTATGGGTAGCCAAAAGTGGAACCTAATTTGATATAAGGAGCCAAGGAAGGCCTCCTCGAGTAAATTACTTCTCAGCTAAGACTAAAATATGAACATGAGTTAGCTGAATGAAAGAGGAAAGGAGAAAAGTGAAGAGATGAGAGTTTCTGAATACAGAAAGAATAGCAGGTTTAGAAGGATGTGGGGAAGAGTGAGTTCACTTATGAATATGCTGAGTGGGAAGGGCCAGGTTTTTTTTGTTTTTTTTTAAGAGATTGTCCAATTTTTTTTTTTAATATTGACATATGTCTTAAATTTATTTATTTATTTATTTTTGGCTGTGTTGCGTCTTCGTTTCTGTGCGAGGGCTTTCTCTAGTTGTGGCAAGCGGGGGCCACTCTTCATCGTGGTGCACAGGCCTCTCACTATCGCGGCCTCTCTTGTTGCGGAGCACAGGCTCCAGACGCGCAGGCTCAGTAGTTGGGGCTCACGGGCCTAGTTGCTCCGCAGCATGTGGGATCTTCCCAGACCAGGGCTCGAACCCGGGTCCCCTGCATTGGCAGGCAGATTCTCAACCACTGCGCCACCAGGGCAGCCCAGGGCCAGTTTTATATATTGTCAAAAATATAATCACAGAGCCAATGCAAACGGTATAATGTACCAATATAAACTGGTGTAGCCGTTATGGAAAAGAGTATGGAGGTTTCTCAAAACATTAAAAATAGAACTACCGAGGGGCTTCCCTGGTGGCGCAGTGGTTGAAAGTCCGCCTGCTGATGCAGGGGACGCGGGTTCGTGCCCCGGTCCGGGAAGATCCCACATGCCGCGGAGCGGCTGGGCCCGTGAGCCATGGCCGCTGAGCCTGCGCGTCCGGAGCCTGTGCTCTGCAACGGGAGAGGCCACAACAGTGACAAGCCCACGTACCGCAAAAAAAAAAAAAAAAAAATAGAACTACCACATGATCAGCAATTCCCCTTCTGGGTATATATCCAGGAAATTATGCAAGAAGAATGCATTCTGGAGATGTACAGCATCATGACTACAGCTAATATGATATTGTATGCTTGAAATTTTCTACAAATGTAGATCTTAAGTGTTCTCTCCATACCAAAAAAAAAAAAAAACCCACATAACTGTGAGGTGATGGAAATGTTAATTAGCTTGAAGCTGATAATCACTTCACAATGCATACAATATCAAAACATCACATCGGGGCTTCCCTGGTGGTGCAGTGGTTCAGAGTCCGCCTGCTGATGCAGGGAACATGGGTTCGTGCCCCGGTCTGGGAAGATCCCACATGCTGCGCAGCGGCTGGGCCCGTGAGCCATGGCCGCTGGGCCTGCGCGTCCGGAGCCTGTGCTCCGCAACAGGAGAGGCCACAACAGTGAGAGGCCCGCGTACCGCAAAAAAAAAAAAAAAAAAAAAAAAAATCACATCGTACACCTTAAATATATACAATTTTTATTTGTCAATTATACTTCAGTAAAGCCGGAAAAATATAATCCCAGAGCTCAAAGACTGAGGGGTTGAAGCACTGTTCATTTCATTCATTCATTTGTTCAACAAACACTATTTTTAAAAAATATTTATTAATTTATTTATTTAGGCTGCGCTGGGTCTTAGTTGCAGCATGTGGATTCTTAGTTGCGGCATGCATGTGGGATCTAGTTTCCTGACCAAGGATCAAACCTGGGCCCCCTGCACTGGGAGCATGGAGTCTTACCCACTGGGCCACCAGGGAAGTCCCAACAAACACTTTCTAAATAACCACCTATGCCAAGCCCTGAGCGCAAATTGCTTATAATCTAATGGAGAAATAAATGTACAGACACATAAATGCAATATACTATGTTAATTGCTATAATAAAAGGATATTAAAATTTCAATGAGATTTTGGATGAGTGGCTGAAATCTGTGTAGTAAATTGTGGAATTTTTTAAGAGGAGGTATGGAGCATTTCTCTGAAGTATTGTGAGGAGTTCCCCAGATAGACAGGTGGCAGGGAAGGCTTTCAGACAAAAAGAACAGTTTGTGCCAAGGAACAAAAGAATAAGAAAGCTGGTTGGACTTAGGGTTCAATTACTGTTGAATACACTATAAGTGGAAGTGATAGAGAGTAAATCTAAATGAATTATCTGGGGTCAGATCATGAAAGATTTCGCGTGCCACACCAAGAAATCATCCTACAGGCAACGGGAATAACTGAAGAAAGTTAGGCAGTGGAATGACATGAAGAGATAAGTGTTTTAGAAAGATTCTGTAGCAGTGTAGAGGACACTGGGAGCTAGCTCAGCAATGACCTAACCAATAAATACATGAGATGATAAGCCACTGTTAGTGAAAGTCCACAGAAACAAGAGTCAACATATTTACATCTCCAAGGACCATAGATGATGTCGGATGCAGCCTCCTCAAAATCCAAAATCCTATGAACAGTGAGTTTGAGGCACTTTAAACTTTCATTAATGCTCTCCTCAAAATCTTTACAGTTTTCTAGCTTCCAACAACTGTCCCATTCCAAAGCTACTCTTACATTTTAGGTTTTTGTTACAGCAGCACCATACTCTCAGTACCAAAATCTGTATTAGTTATCTATTTGCTGCATTACAAATTAACCCAAACTTAGCAGGTTAAAACAAGAAACATTTATTATCACAATTGCTGAGGGTCAGGAATCTGAGAATGGCTTAGCTGCGTGGTTCTGGATGTGGTTTTCATGAGTTTGCAGTCAAGTTGTAGGTCATGGCTTCAATCTCTGGATACTTGACTGGATGCTGGAGAGTCTCCTTCCAAGCTCACGTAGCTGTTGGCAGGAGGCTTTCTATGCAGCCTCTCCACAGGGCTGGTCATGTAATAACTTCCCTCAGAGCAAGTGATCCAAGAAATATTTATATATATAATAGAGAGAGAACCCAAGACAGAAGATACAGTCTTTTATCATCTAATCTTGGAAGTGACATACCATCACTTCTGCCATAACCTGTTGGCCACATGGATCAACTCTGGGACAATGTGAGAGAACTACAGAAGGGTGTGGCTACCAGAAGGCAGGGACTGCTGGGGCCAACGTGGAGCTAATTACCGAATTTATTATGTAGAACATAAAACACATCTTATTGGAAATAATAAAGCTTAGCAAGGTGGCTGAATATAAAATCAATGTACAGAAGTTAATTGCATTTTTCTATACCTGCAGCAAAGAATTAGAACATATTTTTTTAAGGCACCATTTATAATAGCAACAATAACAGTAACACAAACACGTACATCTATGAATTACCTTGGAAGAAGTTTAACAAGAAATATGCAAGGCCTATATGCAGAAAGTTACAAAGCTTGACTAACAGATATTAAAGACCAAAATAAATGGAGCTATAGCTACCTTCATGAGTAGAAAGAAAATATAATAAATGTGTTCATTCTCCCCAAATTCCATCCAAGGCTTCAAAGTAGTTCTAATAAAAATCCTAATAGGGTTTTTCATGGAACTTGACAGGTTGATTCTAAAACATTTATTGGAGACTTGGGCTTCCCTGGTATTGCAGTGGTTGGGAATCCGCCTGCAGTGGTTTGAGCCCCGGTCCAGGGGGACCCCACGTGCAACGGAGCAACTAAGTCCGTGTGCCACAACTACTGAGCCTGTGCTCTGGAGCCCACGTGCCACAACTGCTGAGGCCCGCGTGCCTGGAGCCGGTGCTCCGCGACAAGAGAAGCCACCACAATGAGAAGCCCGCGCACCGCAACGAAGAGTAGCCCCCACTTGCGGCAGCTGGAGAGAGCCCACGCACAGCAACGAAGACACAACGCAGCCAAAAATTAAAAAATTAATTAATTAAAAAAAATAAAACATTTATTGGAGACTTAAGAGCCAAAAGTAGCTAAGATACTTCTGAGAAAGACAAGGACAGGGGATTCACCCTACAGTTAGCAAAGTTTATTATAAAACTATATAATTGACAGTGTCATATTGGCTCAGGAATAGATAAGTTGAGCAATGGAGTACAACAGAGAGCCCAGAAACAGACACACACACACACAAAGTTTTATACGTAACACAGGTGACATGGAAGATCAGTGGAGGAAAGAAGGGACTATTTAACAAGTAAGCTGGAAAAATTGGTTATGAATAAGAATAAAAATTTAAAACGGATCCCTGCACACACACAAACACACAGTAGCTTCAGAGTGATGAGAGCTTAATTATCGAAAATAAATTTTAAAGTTTGGGAAGAAAATAGGGGAGAATATCTTTGCAACTTTGAAGGTTGGGTAGAATTTTCTAAACAAAAGGCAAAAAGTGCTAAATACAGAATAAAAGATTGAGAAATTGAACTACACTAATGTTAAGAACTTCTATTCATCAAAAGTTAATTTAGGGCTTCCCTGGTGGCGCAGTGGTTGAGAGTCCGCCTGCCGACGCAGGGGACGTGGGTTCGTGCCCCAGTCTGGGAAGATCCCACATGCCGCAGAGCGGCTGGGCCCGTGAGCCATGGCTGCTGAGCCTGCGCGTCCGGAGCCTGTGCTCCACAGTGGGAGAGGCCACAACAGTGAGAGGCCCGCGTAACGGGAAAAAAAAAAAAAAAAAAAAAGTTAATTTAAAGGTCACTTCCTCAGTGAAGTCTTTCCCGAGCACCCTTCTTGAAATTGCAGATCCTTTTTTCCTAGCATCCTCAACCCTCCTTCACTGCTTTATTTTTCTCCTTAGCACCTGTTAACCTTCGAACACACTGTGTAAGTTTACTATAGGCACTATGTAAGTTTCTTGTTATTTAGTATATAATGGTCATGAGAACAAAGACTTTTTGACATTTTTTCTCACTGCTCTGTCCCCAGAACTTAAACAGGTGCTGACCCATACTAGGTGCTTGATAGATATTTTTTCAATTGAATGATGTGTCTTAACTCCCTGACTTTTTATGCATTTTGAGAAAGCTTGTGTCTTAAGCCTCCTGGCATCTCCCTTGCCTAGTTCAGTGCTAACAGTGAAATCGTATTTGGAATGTGCTTGTTTCCCTTGGTACCCACTTGCCTGGCACAGTGAAGAGAATATAGTATGTTTTCTATATTTGTGATTGACTTTGTTCTCTTCCATGCCTGTCTGCCTCAGTGTATCCCCACTTGTTATTTCCTAATGAGTCTGGTTTATTTGTTAGTTTGTTTCTCTTTATGGTTCTCTGGCAGAAAGGTTGACAACCATACTTCTCAGTTCATAGCGTGTTAGCGTCACTGGCCCATGTAACAATCCTCACTTATTTGTTTATTTATGCTCTTTTTTTCATTCCTTTTTTTGGTATATCCCTTTTTATGTGTTTCTGTAAAATTCATACTTTTTGTTTTATATCTCCAGCTTGTATCTTACTTTTTAAACTCACGACTATGTTATGAAGACCTATTTGAGTAGCCATGTGTACATGTTATCTATTACTTTTAACTGCAATATAGTATTTATTCCATGGTGAGCCACTACTTCTTGCTTCTCCATTCTTCCCAGTGATGGACACCTAGATTGCCTACAACTCTTCGTCACCAAAAACAATGCTACAATGAACATCTTCACACATCTATGCTCAAGGACCTGTGTAATCATTTTAGGGGTTACCAGATGACCTCACAGAACGGCTGAGTCAGACTCTGTTCCAACCAGCAGTGCCTGGGGTTCTTAGATCCCACGAGCTCACAGACACTTGATATTATCCAGCTTTCTAATTTTGCCAGACTAACAGGTGTAAAGTGATATCTGATTGTTTTCATTTTTACTTGTCTAATGAATTCCAGATTCTCTTCAAATGCTTGTTAGTCTTTTGGGTTTCTTCTTAGGGAATGTAAGAAGCAGTGTACCATAAGCAGCTAAAAACATGGACACGGGTGCTTGATTACTTGGGTTAAATCCTGCCTGTGCTACTTACTAGCTGTATGACTTGGGCAAGCTGCTTAACCTCTCTGTCCGTTTCCACTTTTGAAAAATGAAGATAATTATAATATCTACATCTAATATTTAAATAAATTTTTATCAAAGTGAATTCGCATAAAATTAACTATTTTAAAGTATACATTCAGTGGCATTTAATACATTCATAATTTTGTGCAGCCACCAACTCTGTCAAGTTCCGCAACATTTTCATCACGCAAAAAAGACACTTCGTACCCATTAAGCAGTCACTCCCATACCTCTGTTCCCAGCCCCTGGCAACCACCAACCTGTTTCCATTCTCTATGGATTTACCTATTCTGGGTATTTCATGTAAGAGAATCATATAATATGTGACATTTTGTTTCTGGCTTCTTTCGCCTAACATAGTATTTTCAAGTTTCACCCATATTGTAGCATATTCTGAGTACTTTATTCCTTTATATAGCTAAAATATATTCCGTGTATTCATCCACTGATGGATATTTGGGTTGTGTCCCAATATTTAACTATTGTGAATAGTGCCACTATGAACATGTGTATACGAGTATTTGTTTGAGTGCCCATTCTTTATTGTTTGGGACACTCTGTAGGAGTAGAATTGCTAGGTCATATGGTAATTCTATATTTAGCTTCCTGAAGAATGTCAAACTGTTTTACACAATGGTGCATCATTTTACAACCCCACCAGCAATGCACAAGCATTCCAGTTTCTCCACGTCCTCACCAACACTTGTTATTTTCCAGGGTTTTGTTGTTGTTACTGAATTTCTTTTATTGATTTGAAGTAATTTCTTTTTTTTTTTTTTTTTTTTCTTGCGGTACGCGGGCCTCTCACTGTCGCGGCCTCTCCTGTTGCGGAGCACAGGCTCCGGACGCCCAGGCTCAGTGGCCATGGCTCACGGGCCCAGCCGCCCGGCGGCATGTGGGACCTTCCCGGACCGGGGCACGAACCCGCGTCCCCTGCATCGGCAGGCAGACTCTCAACCACTGTGCCACCAGGGAAGCCCTGAAGTAATTTCTTGTATATTCTAGATATTAACCCATTATCAGTTTTAAGATTGTAAATTTCTTCTATCATTTGTATGAAAATTTTGTCCATGTTGTCCTTAGTAGAAAAAAATTTTTTGATAAAAAGAAATTCACCAATATTTTGCCTTATGGTTTGTGGTTTTGTTTTTGTTTTGTTTTGTTTTTTGTCACAGCTTACCCTTCCCCCTCCCCATATCCTCAAATCCATTCTCTAGTAGGTCTGTGTCTTTATTCCTGTCTTACCCCTAGGTTCTTCATGACATTTGGTTTGTGGTTTTTAAGAAGTCCCTAGATCACAGGTATTCTGCTAAATTTTGATCTATAAATGTTATTTTATCTTTCATATTTATGTCTTTAATCCATCTGGAGTATACTGTCCTTTTTTCAGGAGACGTATATTTCTGAAGGATTTTTTACTGTTACTTTCATCATATACTAAATTCCATATAAACTTAGGTCTATCTCCGAGCATACTATTTTCTTTCATTGGTCTGTTTGTCTGTACCACACTATTTTTTTAAAAAAGGGCTTTAGGGAATTCCCTGGCGGTCTAGTGGTTAGGACTCCGCACTTTCACTGCTGAGGGCACAGGTTCAATCCCTGGTCAGGGAACTAAGATCCCACAAGCCACTCAGTGTGGCTAAATAAATAAAACAGGGCTTTATAGGATGTCTTGATATCTAATAGGGTATATTCCCCCCTTTTAGCTGTTATTTTTTTAAGATTGACTTGACTATTGGACCTCTATTCTTTCATATACACTTTTATAATTTACAAATACTGTTAGTTTTATCTCTTACCTTATATCTCTTATTTCCTTTAAATGTTTAAATTCCATTTACCAACATCTTCAATACCCATTACATTATTAGAGGCATCCTTGTTTGATTCCCAAAGGAATTTATCCACAGTTTCTCCATTAAGTATAATGTTTGCTCTAAGTTTTTGGTGTATCACCTTTACTAAGTTAAAATGTCTCCTTCTATTCCTAATTTGTTAGTTTTGATTTTCTGAAATCACAAATAAGTATTAAACTTTATTAACTGCTTTTTTTTGCATTAACTGAGATATTACTATGATTTCCCCTTTTATTAATGTGGTTAATTATGCTGATTGATTCTCTGATACTCAACTATCCTTGAATTTCTTTTACAAACTCTACTTGATCATAACATATTATTTTAACACATTGTTAGGTTTGGTTAGATCATATATTAGGATTTTACATCTATTTTCATGTGAGACAGACCTATAATTTTTTTTATATAATATTTGTCTTGTTTTAAAATAAACCAGCTTAGGGAAAATTATGTTTTTATTTTTGCTTATCTCTATTCTCAAATTTTCTACAGTGTAAATGGAATACTTCTATCAAATGCTTTTCTTAAAAAGTTGCACCAGGGGACTTTCTTAGCAGTTCAGTGGTTAAGACTCGGAGCTTCCAGTGCAGAGGGCACGGGTTCAACCCCTGGTCAGGAAACTAGGATCCCACATGCCACGTGGTGCAGCCAAAAAATTTTAAAAAATAATAATAATAATAATAATAAAATTTAAAAAAAGTTAACACTAGTCCATACAGTCAGCTTATCAGTCTTCCCTCTTTTTCTAATTTCTGGAATCACTTACGTTAGATAAGAATTAACTGTTCTTCCACAGTTCGGTGGAACTCATCTGTAAAACCATTTGGGACCTGAGATTTGAGGAGGTAGACCTTCACCATTTACATTTTAAAATGTTGATTCTTCTATTTTGCCAGTGATGTGAATTAGCCTGTGGGCTGTAAACTCCAGGCTTATCTTCATCCCTTGATCGCCTGGCTCAACTAGCCTTGTCATTCCTGTTCTCTGCTTCTGCCTCTTCTACTGTCAGAATAAATCTACTCACTGTATCCCTCGTTAGTCCTCCCTCTCCTACACAGATTTTTGGAACACTTTATCCTCATCCTTTACTGAACCCTGCATCTAGTGCACATCTTGACCAGTTTTTAAATTTCTGTGTGAGGACCTGGCCCTACCCAGCAGTTTATCAGAGTTTGTGGGGCGAGTCCTAATTAGCCTCTCAGAGTATCTGCTGTTCAGGCCCCTCGAGAGATTAGGACCTTGGCTTTGCTACTGCATAGGCCTTACCAAAAACCCTCTGAGAAGGCCTGCCCTCACTACCTGGTCTAAAATAAGACTCTTCCTATCCCATTTCTCTGTCACAATACACGTTGCTTCGCAGCTCCTTTCACAATGTGTAATTGTCTTATATGTTTATTATCTGTCTCCTCCCACTGCAACTAGTATAGAAGCTCACGAGGGCAGGGATGTGTCTGTCCTGTAGTAGACAGCTGTATCATCAGGGCTGCCTTAGCAAAACGCCGACACAGAGCAGGTGTGCAGTAAACATTGAATGAATGAAAAACTCAGGCGACATATATTTCCAAAGGATTTTCAGATGATTGTGAGTCCTTCCTATTCTATATTTTCTTTTTTTTTTCCCTTGGATCAAATCATAAGAGGGCTATGCACTTGATATAGTGTTTTAGTGTCTCACTGAATTGCCTTTTCTGAAGTGTGCTTTGGTACTGTGCCACCAGCTTTCTTTTACCAGTGCCTACAACTGTAGACATAGAAGAATGTCTTTGTATTTAAAGTAGGGATGTTGTCAAGGACATTTTCCATTATGTTACACACCTCTCATGAAATATACCTATAAGGAAATTCTTTCTTGGGGTAAAAGTGTCTTAAACAATGGGTTTGTTTTTATTTTATGGTCACTGAATCTTATAACCGAGCATGTTTCCTTCTCTGCTTTGAGCTCAGGAAACTCAGGACTAGAATTTCAGCTGCTATGTAGGACTATATGGGATTTATTTCTGTGGGCTGTTTTGTTTTGTTTTGTTTACCCACCCTAGTTCTTTGTCCTGAATACCTGAATTATTTATTTTATAGTAGGAGTTTCTCCTTTCTTGAGCATCTAATATGTTGGAGACAGGCTACATACATCATCGGTTTAATCTTCACACCAAAGCCATGAGATCCGGACGTTTTCCGTCCTTTACATAAGAGGAGATGAGGTTAGTAAGTTTAAATCACTTACTCCAGGTCACACAGCCAGTGAGTGGAGAGCTGGGAAGCAGACTCTGCCCTGGCTTCAAGTCCATGCTCCACCTGCTGCCCAGGTGGCCTCACATGGTGGTCTACAGGCTTCCTGCACCAGAATTACCCAGGATGCTTGTCAAGATGCAGCTTCCTGGGCACCATTCCCAACTTGCTACACAAGAACCTTCTTTGAGTTCTGAGAGGGGCCAGTGGTCTACATTTTAACAGGTGTCCCAAGTGACTCTCATACTTCCAGAAGATCGAGAATCCCTGTGCTAGCTATATATCATATGCCCTCTATCTGTTGAGGTGTACTGCACGTATCTCTTCTAACAATTTTTCCCTAAACAAACAGATGCCACTTTCTATAAAACTTCAAGTCTGCCACACTGCTGACCTCGGTTGTGTGTAGACATACATGTGCATTTGTTATTAATCATTCTGCCTATCTCTTTTTTTTTTTCATTCTGCTTGCGGGATCTTAGTTCCCTGACCAGGGATTTAACCCACGGCCTCAGCAGTGAAAGTGCGGAGTCCTAACCACTGGACTGCCAGGGAATTCCCTGCCTGTCTCTTCTTTGGTTAATTTCCTGAAGGACATAGTTTCCCAAAGTATCCAGCATTTTTTAACCCAGACAGGAGAAGTTCTAAGGAGATGTATTTACTGCACAGAGAGACAACCCTGTTCTTCATAGTTCTAAAGGGGAGAACCACACCAGTGGGGGGCGGGTGCTGCAGAGGGAAGAGGTGGAGGTGGGGCTTCTGCACACACCATTGGATTTGTACAGGAAGCACATGTTCACCTATAGGCCCAGGGGATGCGGCCCTCAAGTTGCTCTCAAAGGGAAAGAGCAAGAAAGGTGGTCAGTGCAGTGGTGAGCACCAAAGGACACCTAACATGGAACTCGGCAAACCTTCCCAGAAGGAGGAGGCCCTGGACTGGCCTTATTGAAAGCAGAGAGGTGCCAAGGTGGAGGTGGGCAGGCATCCCAGGCCAATGAGCATGAGATAACCTGAGGCTCTAGCCTTGGGGGAGTGGGAGTGGTCAGCCCTACCTGAGTATGTGAGCTTGGGCAGGGTTATGACTTCTTGGGGGTCACCCGGCAACCACTAGCTGTGAACTGCAGATAGGTAAGGACGTGTGTTTACTCTCATTTTTCCTAACATTTCATGTCAGATTGGCCTCCAACCTTTTAGTATTGTGGGCTGGTGTATCCAGAAGTTAAGGCTTATGTGAGATTAGGGAAGGTTCATTACTGGTTTTCCTAGAGAGGAGTTTTAATAGGGTTGTCATGAGCCCTCTAACGCATGGCCAACCCGCTTTCTCTCCTTCGAGTAACTGGGTGACTCAGCACGTCCTGTCCCCAGGATGCTGGGCATGAGCGGAGGCGCCCAGCCCTCGCTGGGGGGCTCCAGCGCTGCGGCAGCCCCCTGTGGCCTGACCAGGGCCTGTCTGGTTGTTGCAGTGCAGGCCACGTGGATGGCCTACGACATGGTGGTGATGCGCACCAACCCCACACTGGCGGAGTCCATGCGGCGGCTGGAGGACGCCTTCCTCAACTGCAAGGAGGAGGTGGAGAAGAACTGGCAGGAGCTGCTCGACGAGACCAAGCGAGCGCAGGAGGCCCGCCCGCCCCACACGGCCCGAGCAGCCTTGGCAGAGTAGCAGCGGCCCCGGAGCAGGGCTGTGCGCAGAGCTTGTTACTCAGTAAACTTCTTTCCAAGCACAACCTGAGGACCCTTTCCGTCCCACCCAGCTGCACATCAAACCTTGTGGACAGCACATGAGAAGGGCGAGATGCGGAGGCTCTCGATGAAGTAGACGTACTCAGCGCCAGTGGTGCCGAACTTAGAATAAAGAAACTAAAAGGGAGCCAGACGGGGACAAACCAGGTCAGAGGGTGGGACAGGCAGCAGTATTCAGTCAGATTTATTTACCTTCCTACAGTGAGTTCCAAAGCGAATAAGGGGGAACATTAGTTATTCAGTTGTGTATTTGGGGCACCAGGCTGGGCACTCTCGAGTGTGTCCTGATGTTCTCACAGCCCCGTTTCAGACAAGAAAAGCAATGTTAGATGTCTCTTCCAATCCACACAGCTAATAAGGGGCAGAACGAGGGCGAAACCCAGGCCTCACCTAGGAAGGGGGCTGGCGGGAAGTGGCGCGGGCTTCTGGAGGGGCTGAGCCGGCAGGAGAGACCCCACCAGGCTGCAGAGGGGTATGAGCTGAGTGGTCCTGCACGGCCTGGGCTGGGGTCTGGGCAGGGGCTAGAGCCAGCAGGGCGCTTTCACAGACAAGGGTTCTAGGCCTTTGAGGTCAGTCAGACAAAAGAGGGCTTCAGAGCTGTTCCAGGGGAGAGCCAGCCAGGCTCCCAGAGGCCTCAGGACAGGTAGAAAGTCCCAGAGGCAAGGATGTTTTCCTGGGGACTTGTTTGCTCCCTGGTCCCCCTTCCCACCCCCTTGAGGGCTCCTTGCCTGGCCTGGAGCCCCAGGGACAGACCCTAGGAAGCAGAATGTGTTCCCAGCCATCTCCTTCCTCGGCTCAGGGGTTGCCAGGCTCCTCAGTGGGCCAAGTCCTGGTGCCCAGGGACACATCAGGCTCTCGGAGCCCAGGGAGTCCCACAGGCAGGTAATTCCCAGGCAGTGGGGTGGTGCTGTGAGAGAGGATCTCTGTCTGGAGGAGGGTGGGTGAGCCAGCAGAGGCGCTGGGTAACCAGAGAGGGAATTAAGTCCTAGAGGAAGGAAGCAGCTTGGGTGTGGTGGGAGGTAGGATACCAGGCTAGGGACACCCAGCGACCAGCTCCCAGGTGCGGGGAGCCTGGGCTCTGAGGGGACAGGCTTAGGGGAGGGGAGCGGGTGGAAGGCGGAGTCAGGAGCCTTATTAGAACAGAAAAGGGAAGTTGTCCCGGGAACAAGGGGCCCCTGTGCCCCTCCTGCCCTCAGACTCCGCCCCAGGGTCTCCCCGGAGAGCAGTGCTGAAGTCCCTGGCGTTCCAGCAGCCACTCAGAGGGCAGTCTGCAGCGGGTCCACGGGGGGCAGCGTCAGGATGAATGGGCAGAGGACCCCTTTGGCCCCCGGGGGAAAAGGCTTTAGCTCCTTGGCCTGGAACTGGGCGGTTCCCTCGGAGACCTTGAAGGTGGCTGTGACCTGGTGGTTGAGGCAGTAAATGGTGTTGCCCAGCACGGCGCAGCGGAGCGGGGCGGGGTCGGGCAGGGGCAGGGAGGCGGCCCGGCTCCAGGAGCTTGTCACGGTGTTGTAGCGCATCACCGCGGCGCCCACGCCCCGCAGCAGGTCGAAGCGGTACAGGAAGCCCCCCAGAGCCACAATGTCGCTGGACCGCCGGTGGCTGGCACTGTAGGGGCACTCGTCCCACGCGTCCTTCGCGGGGCTGTACCTGAGCAGGCGGTAGAAGAGGTGGCCGCCGGTAACATAAATGTCCCCCCGGCAGGCCACAGCTTCGTGAGCCACGGGGAAGCTGCCTGCAGGGAGGGGCGCACAGGAGGTCCAGGCGTCCGTGCGCGGGTCGTAGCGCTCCATGCTGTACAGACACTCGCCCCCAATGGCGTAGAGCAGCCCGTCCAGCGCCACCAGTTTGAGCTGGGCACGCGCCTGCCGCATGGGCCGCACCTGGCTCCAGATGTCGGTCAGAGGGTTGTAGCAGAAGACCTCGTTGGAGCAGACGGCCTCGGCACCGGATCCACGGATGCCCCCCGCCAGGAACAGATAGTTGTGCAGGGTGCAGAGACCGCAGCCCCGGAGCGGGGCCTCCTGGGGCACCTGGGTCAGGGGCCGCCACGCGTTCTCCCGGGGGTGGAACACGTACAGGAACGTGCGGGGAGGCGGGGGCACGGGCCGCACCGCGTGAGTTTCTTCCACCCCACGAGGGTCCCTTGTGAGCCCCGAGCGGCTCACCCGGTAGAGGCTGGGCAGCACGAGGACCCCCAGCACCGCCTGGCCCCGGCTGGTCCGAAGGCTCAGGATACGCTCCCGGTCAGCGCCACTCAGCTGCCGGTAGAGGCTCGGGTCTCCCAGCACGTGTAGCAGATTGTCACTCATCCAGGCATAGGTCTTCTGGGCCAGGCGGGGGTCCCCGTGCTGCTGGGCAAAGGCCAGTGCCTCCAGGCAGCTGCCCAGGTCCAGCCATCGCTGCAGAGCCCCTGCCGCCGAGGATCTGGGCTTCTGGGGCCCCTCCACCACCCCCCAGCCCCCCCGCCTCTGCAGAAACACCATGAGTTTTCGGGCCTCCTTCTGCTTCTCAGTGAGGACCTGCCCGCTGCCTGCAGGGCTGGGCCCCTCCCCGGGCTCCTGTCCTCGGCGCTGCCCTGGGGCCGCTGGGCTGGCCTCACGCTCAGAGCTCTGGGATATTTCGCACAAGCTGCGTTTCCGTGGCCGGGGGACAGGCTGTGAGTCCTGCCTTGTAACTGGGGAGGGTGCAGAGCCAGGCTGGGTCTGCTCCGGTGGCCGTGAGGGGGCCCTGGGTTCTGCAGCTCCAGATGGCAGCGAGTCTGGATGTTTCTCCTCAATTCTCTCCCCTCTTGGGCCTGAGGGAGGGCCTGCGGTGGGAGCCTCCTTGGTCTCGGTGCTGCTCTGCTGTGGCCGAGCTCCAGCCTCAGCCAGGCCCCCTGTGCCTGCCCCTGTGACCAGTCCAGCCGAGCCATGCCTGTCCTCACGGCTGGGGACGGCCTCTTCAGGGGAAGAGCCAGACTCTCTGTTCTCAGAGGGTGTGGAAATGCTGGGATCTCTGGGGCTCTCCAGAGCTGCCCTTGGGACTGTCCCTTGGGGCCTCTCTGGCCTGGGGAAGGGGTGACTCCTAAGAACCATCGAAATAAGGTTTCCCCAGCTAGTTGAGAACTGCCCCTCCTGACTGCCCTTGCAGAGAACCACACTGGGCTTCTGAGGTGCAAGCCTTGACCCACTAGCAGGCCCAGGGGCTGCAGCTGTGACAGGGGATGGGCCTGGGGCAGGGGATGGGCCTGGGGCAGGGGCTGCAGCTGTGACAGGGGATGGGCCTGGGGCAGGGGATGGACCTGGGGCAGGGGCTGCAGCTGTGACAGGGGATGGGCCTGGGGCAGGGGATGGGCCTGGGGCAGGGGATGGGCCTGGGGCAGGGGCTGCAGCTGTGACAGGGGATGGGCCTGGGGCAGGGGATGGGCCTGGGGCAGGGGCTGCAGCTGTGACAGGGGATGGGCCTGGGGCAGGGGATGGGCCTGGGGCAGGGGCTGCAGCTGTGACAGGGGATGGGCCTGGGGCAGGGGATGGGCCTGGGGCAGGGGCTGCAGCTGTGACAGGGGATGGGCCTGGGGCAGGGGCTGCAGCTGTGACAGGGGATGGGCCTGGGGCAGGGGATGGGCCTGGGGCAGGGGCTGCAGCTGTGACAGGGGATGGGCCTGGGGCAGGGGATGGGCCTGGGGCAGGGGCTGCAGCTGTGACAGGGGATGGGCCTGGGGCAGGGGATGGGCCTGGGGCAGGGGCTGCAGCTGTGACAGGGGATGGGCCTGGGGCAGGGGATGGGCCTGGGGCAGGGGCTGCAGCTGTGACAGGGGATGGGCCTGGGGCAGGGGCTGCAGCTGTGACAGGGGATGGGCCTGGGGCAGGGGATGGGCCTGGGGCAGGGGATGGGCCTGGAGCAGGGGCTGCAGCTGTGACAGGGGATGGGCCTGGGGCAGGGGTTGGGCCTGCTTTGAGATTTTCATCCTCAGCAGGACCCTGGCCAACTCTGGGGGGCAAAGAGACTGACAGAGAGGAGTTCAGAGGAGTTGGGGCTACAGGTAAGAGACCTGGATGGGGATGTGCTGTGGGTGGGAGGGGTTTAGGGGTGTGTGAAGAGGACGTGAGGGAGGGGCTTGGGGAGGGCACGCAGCTGCGAACCTCTGCAGCTCGCTTCCCTCTGTCAGAGCCGCCAGCCACCTGGCCTTGCAGGGATCCTCTCCCTTCTGTAACACTGTGGCCCCCTTGCTCCTTTGTCCCTTCAGGCCCTGAACTGAAGAAAGGGTGGTCTCCAGAGCCGTTAGCCCCAGCCTCACCCGCAGTGCTGGCCTCTGTGGTCCCCTCCCCTTGGGACAAGAGTCGGTGTCCCCCCTGTGGCCCCTCTTGTGATAGGCCCATGGAGCCTGGGGCCTCGCTGAAGCTCCTGGTAACAAGGACCTCCCTCCTCACCCGGGGCCAACCTTCCACGGAGGCTGGGGACCTCTGAGACTCCCTGGGGGCCAGGGTCCCAGCCTCCCTGCTCTCAGTAGCTTTGGCTCCTGAGTCCAGAGCTAGGATTGGGGCTTGTTGGGGGCTGCTCTTCCCAGGCCCCCTCTCTGAGACATCCATCGGGGGACTAGTCTTCAGGGTGTACGATGGGGGCAGCTCCTGGGGCAAAGGGAGCCCCTGGGAGCCCGCGGGGAGGCTGCTGGCTGCACCCACAGAATCCCACACACTCACCACAGTGCCCAGGGACAGGGGGTCCAGCCTTGGGGAGCGGCAGGTTCTCTCTCCTGAGCTGCGGTCCACCTGCCACCGGCGGCTGCCTGGGCCCCTCCCCGGTGAGCCAGGTGACGCCACACCTTGCTGCCAGGGGCTGGTGTCCCGTTCCACCATGTGGACGAGGGCCTGGTGAGCTGGTGCCTTGGCTTGGACGCCTCCTGCTTCTACCTGCACCTCCACTTCTCCGCCAGGACTCCGGGGGGTGAAGTGTATCAGGAGGGGGGCAGACGTCCCCTCTGCTTTGCTCTGACCCAGGAGGGCAGCACCTGGCCTGCGAGGCTCCCTTCCTTTTCCTCGGGGGGCTTCTGGAGTGGCATCACCACGCTGCTGTCCCAAGGCCCCTCCGCTGGCCACCTCACCAGGTGTCTTGAGTGGAGGTGTAGCTGTAGCAGCCAGACCTTCACCTCGCGGGGGCTCCTGATCCTGGGCCCCTGCTGCAGCTGGACTCCCCTGGCCACGTCCTGGAGGGTGTGGCTTCTCCTGCCCTGGGCTGTGTCCCTCGGCACCACCACTGACCTTGGATTTCGGGGGCAGGGCTGGCCCAGGTCCTCCCACCTGTGAAGGTCGAGGGGCTGTGGATGCTGGACCTGCCGCCTCCTGGTCCTGCCCAGAGCCAAACCAGTGCAAAGCTAGTGCCGTGGCGGCCACCACAGCCAGCGCCAGCAGGGTCAGCACGACGCCATCCCAGTCTTCGTCCCCGTCCCCGTCCCAGCCCCAGCCGGGGCTGTCAGCCTCCAAGACGCCCTGGGTCATGGTCTGGGCGGAGACCCAGCGTGAGGAGCTGGGCAGCAGGCTGGGAGCTATGTGCTGCGCACACCAGGTCCTGCTTCAGGCCTGGGTGCCACCTGGTGTCGCGCAGATGGCATCCGTGACGTGCCCCGCCCAGAGGGCTGCCCAGTTAAGGTGGCCCTGTGCTGGGGCCAGTGCGCCGCCCAACCTGGGAGGTGTGGGTCTCTGTGTCTGCACCTGGGCTTGGGTGTTGTTAGGAGGGCCTAGCTGGAGGTATCAGGAGACGGCATAACCCACGGCAGCTCCAGGAGCTCAGGGGCCTCCCCAGGCCCCTGCCCAGCTCCTGCCCCTTCCCTTTTTCCATAGCTTCCAATGGCAAATGGCAGCGTTCCTCAGCGCTATTCTGGCATCCCAGCCGACCCACTTCTGCCTAAGAGACCCTCACACCCCCAAACTCATCCCACACCCCCGCGTCCCTCCTCTGAGCTCGGGGCCAGCCTCAGGGGGCTCTGGCGGGGAAGAGTTACCCACAGGAAGATGTTATCTGTAGCTGCAGCAACACGATGAGGCCCTGATGAAATTACCAGAAACCGGAGAAGACTATTCCACTCTTGGCCAGGGTGGGGGGGGTCTCCCTGAGGAGGGGGACCATGGGGGCGGGGGTCCTGACCCTAAACACTGCCCAGCACACAGATGGGCTGCCGGGAAGGTGCACAGGTGTGAAGCAGAGGCTGGCGCTTCTCCCTCCCAGATACGCAGGTGCTTGGGGGGGGGGGGCCAAGGCCGACTCTCCCTTCCCCTCCTCCAGCAGCCTCTGGACTCTCCGTACCCTGAGTTCAGCAGAGATGGGATGGTTGTCAAAAGGAATTTTTAAGCGATCACTAATAAAGAGTGAACAAAGTAAAGAAAATCCAAAAGTTGTGTTTTCCTCTTTATTGGCCTGGTTTATCACAACCTTCTAGAGCCCTTGGGCCTCCCTCTGGGCCATCTTGACTGCCAAACGCCACTCTCACGCAGTGGAGAACCCTGAGCCCCCGCCAGCTCCATCTCCCATCACCACTCAGCCCTGGGAGACTTCACAAACCCTCCTCTGGCCCAGGGGCTCTATCAGTCTGACTTCTGGTGCCTCATCTCAGGCCTCAGCCTTCCCTCGTCCACCCCCTCCCTCCTCGCCAGGACTCAGGCCCCTCACAGGCCGGCGTGTAGGTGCCCTGCAGCACTTGGCTTCTCAGGGGACAAGCCTTGTCTCCTCCATCTTAAGCCGAGGAGTAAGTGTCAGGACAGGTGCCATGTGGGACCCAGACATGAAAAAGAGCGTGGAGCTCCTGGGACAAAGGCAGGCCCCCACGACATGTACTTGTTCCTTCTTCAGGGACAGAGGACTCTCCCTGACTCAGGCAGCGAGATGGCCAAGGCATGTCCCTGGCACCCAGCCTGGGTTCTGCTGAGCCTCAGGTATCTCACCCACCTGTCCCCTCCCAGCCTCCCCCCTCCCCGAGCGTATTAAGTGACAGTAAGAGGAAGGATGGAAGGGGGCCCTGCCTTAAGGTGGACCTCAAGCTGGTGGCAGGCTTTCTGGATGCCGCCCTTATTCTCTGTCCTGGTCCCAGGCTCTGCCTCTTGGTTAAGTTTGGGGTCCAACAACCTTGAGAGGATGGAGATGACACCATCGTCTGCACCTCTGTATCGGCCATGTGGTGTCCACCACGCATCTCCACCCAGTACCTGAAGACCCCTCTCGTCGGTCTGAGCACCAGGCTGCGGCCAGAGAACACATGTCCACTAGGGGTACCTTAGGACACCAACTTCACAAGGTGCTGAGGACCGTGACAGGTCCTAGAGACACACAGGTGACCAAGGAAGGGTCTAGTCCCCTCCTCTGTGGAAAGGAAACACCTGACTTTGTCAAAACCCTTGACTTTGTCAAGGGCAAACCCTGCCCTTCGTGGAGCAGCTCCCTACTGGGAAGGTGACTGGAGACATGTTACCGCCCAAAATAGTGGGAGTTTTGCCCTCTTTCCATAGAGAGTAAAAATGTGGCACTGCTGAAAAGGCGACAGAACTTCAGAAGCACACAGCATCACCCACAGGAATTGTGAAGCATGAGGAATGGCTCTGGTTGTGCTCTGACGGCATAAATACCACAGATTCCCACTGAGGGAAAAATAAAGATCAAAATATGGGTCCCAGGAAAGTCTGACCTGCAGCAGCCTCCTCAGAGCTCCATTTCCAGTTGCCTGCTGAGGCAGGACCCCTGTCCCAGTCCCTCCAAGGAATAGAGGGATTTGGGCCTATGGACCCAGAGATCCTGTTTCCTCAGAGACAACACAAGCAAAACAGGAATGGAGGCAGTCACCTGCTTGCCAGCAACCATGACCAATGCAGCTGGGAGCCCGGGAGGTGGGGAAATCCATCCACATGAGCTGATCCACTGCAGCACCCACAGGAAGACCCTCACTAACTGGTCACCAAGCCCCAGCTACACTAGCTCCCATGGTGCCTTTCTGAAGCATTTGGTGGAGGAAAAGCCTAGTGTGATGAAGACATGATTCCACATGGAGAGCTAAATACAAATGGACAGCTAATATAAATAAGATGGCGCAGGGGTTGGGAGTCCGCCTGCCGATGCAGGGGACACGGGTTCGATCCCTGGTCCGGGAAGATCCCACATGCCGCAGAGCAACTAAGCCCGTGAGCCACAACTACTGAGCCTGCGTTATACAGCCCGTGAGCCACAACTACTGAGCCCATGTGCCACAGCTACTGAAGCCCACGCGCCTACAGCCTGTGCTCTGCAACAAGAGAAGCCACTGCAATGAGAAGCCCACGCACTGCAACGAAGAGTAGCCCCCGCTCACCGCAGCTAGAGAAAGCCCGGGCTTAGCAACAGAGACCCAACGCAGCCAAAAATAAATAAATAAATAATTAAAAAAAAAAAAAGACAAACAATACAATGTGATTTAAAGTGGAAAAAATTAAAACACATAAGCATTCAACAATATGGGAATGATGAAGAGAACATGTGTTTCCACACAAATTTAAAATTTTTTTGTTCTAGTTCTGCAAAAAAAAAATTCCATTGGTAATGTGATAGGGATTGCATTGAATCTGTAGATTGCCTCGGGTAGTGTGGTCATTTTCACAATATTGATTCTTCCAATCCAAGAGCACAGTATATCTTTCTGTCTGTTTCTGTCAACTTCAGTTTCTTTCATCAGTGTCTTATAGTTTTCAGAGTACAGTCTTTTGCCTCCTTAGGGAGGTTTATTCCTAGGTATTTTATTCTCTTTGATGCAATGGTAAATGGGACTGTTTCCTTAATTTCTCTTTCTGATAGTTCATTGTTAGTGTAGAGAAGTGCAACAGACATTGGTCAGGATGGCCATCATCAAAAAGTCTACAAGTAATAAATGCTGGAGAGGGTGTGGAGAAAAGGGAACCCTCTTGCACTGTTGGTGGGAATGTAAATTGGTGCAGCCACTGTGGAAAACAGTACGGAAGTTCCTTAAAAAACTAAAAATAGAACTACCATATGATCCTGCAATCCCACTACTGGGCATATATCTGGAGAAAACTCTATTTCAAAAAGACACATGCACCCTAGTGTTCATAGCAGCAGTATTTACAATAGCCAAGACATGGAAGCTACCTAAATGTCCATCGACAGAGGAATGGGTAAAGAAGATGTCGTATATTTATACAATGGAATATTACCCAGCCATAAAAATGAATGAAATAACACCACTTGCAGCAACATGGATGGACCTAGGGAATACCCTGGTGGTCCAGTGGTTAAGAATCTGCCTTACAATGCATCGGGGAACTAAGATCCCACATGCCACAAGGCAACTAAGCCTGAGTGCCACAACTAGAGAGAAGCCCACGACAACAACGAAGAGCCCATGCACCGCAACAAAAGATCCTGCGCGCCGCAACTAATACCTGACGCAGCCAATAAATAACTATTTTTTAAATAAAAAAATAAAAATTAAAAAAGGAAAGAAAAATGAAAAAATGTGCAAAAGTACTGAATAAACATTTTCCCCCAAAAAAGTCATACGATGGCCAACAGGCACCTGAAAAGACACTCAACATGATTAATCATCAGGGAAATGCAAATCCAAACCACACTATCACCTCACACCTATCAGAATGACTGTATCAAAAAGACAACAGTTATAAAGCAGAAACTAACACACCATTGTAAAGCAATTATACTCCAATAAAGATGTTTTTAAAAAAGACAAGAAATAACGAGTGTTGGTGAGGATGTGGAGAAAATGGAACCCTAATGCACTATTGGTGGGAATGTAAACTGGCACAGCCAGTATGGAAAACAGTATGGAGGTTCCTCGAGAAATTAAAAATAGAACATATGATGCAGGAATTACACTTGGGGGTATCTTTCAGAGGGAAACAAAAGAATTTTATTTATTTAAAAAAATTAAATTGAAGTATAGTTGTATACTTTAGCATGTCTGTGTGGAGGCTGCACTTGTGTCTTCTCATCATTTTTAACTTGGGACTTTAGCTGTTTTCCTCATGAGCAGTCCCATTTCATTAGCCTCAAGAAACTGGCCTTCCTCAGCTTCTCAAGAATATTAAACAGAGACCCAACAGCTTCCTGAAATGCGCTCTCAGCCTTCACAGTGCCCCTACCCTTTGTTTTCCTTCTACCTCAGTGGTTGCTGGTTTTAAAAGAGAATTTGTTAGTTTCTAAGTATTTAACCCTTTTAAAAAAACATTTTAGAGATAGCCTCATCCACCAGAGGGCAGACAGCAGAAGCAAGAAGAACTACAATCCTGCAGCCTGTGGAAGGAAAACCACATTCACAGAAAGAAAGACAAGATGAAAGGCAGAGGGCTAGGTACCAGATGAAGGAACAAGATAAAACCCCAGAAAAATAACTAAATGAAGTGGAGATAGGCAACCTTCCAGAAAAAGAATTCAGAATAATGACAGTGAAGATGATCCAAGACCTCAGAAAAGAATGGAGGCAAAGATCGAGAAGATGCAAGAAATGTTTAACAAAGACCCAGAAGAATTAAAGAACAAACAAACAGATGAACAACACAATAACTGAAATGAAAAATACACTAGACGGAATCAATAGCAGAATAACTGAAGCAGAAAAACGGATAAGTGAGCTGGAAGACAGAATGGTGGAATTCACTGCTGCAGAACAGAATAAAGAAAAAAGAAAGAAAAGAAATGAAGACAGCCTAAGAGACCTCTGGGACAACATTAAACGCAACAACATTCGCATTATAGGGTCCCAGAAAGAGAAGAGAGAGAGAAAGGATCCGAGAAAATATTTGAAGAGATTTTAGTTGAAAAATTCCCTAACATGGGAAAGGAAATAGCCACCCAAGTCCAGGAAGCACAGAGAGTCCCATACAGGATAAACCCAAGGAGAAACACGCCAAGACACATAGTGATCAAATTGGCAAAAATTAAAGACAAAGAAAAATTATTGAAAGCAGCAAGGGAAATACGACAAATAACATACAAGGGAACTCCCATAAGGTTAACAGCTGATTTCTCAGCAGAAACTCTACAAGCCAGAAGGGGGTGGCATGATATACTTAAAGTGATGAAAGCGAAGAACCTACAACCAAGATTACTCTACCCGGCAAGGATCTCATTCAGATTCGATGGAGAAATCAAAAGCTTTACAGACAAGCAAAAACTAAGAGAATTCAGCACCACCAACCCAGCTCTACAACAAATGCTAAAGGAACTTCTCTAAGTGGGAAACACTAGAGAACAAAAGGACCTACAAAAACAAACACAAAACAACTAAGAAAATGGTAATAGGAACATACATATCGATAATTACCTTAAAGGTGAATGGATTAAATGCTCCAACCAAAAGACACAGGCTCACTGAATGGATACAAAAACAAGACCCATATATATGCTGTCTTGAGACCCACTTCAGACCTAGGGACACATACAGACTGAAAGTGAGGGGACAGAAAAAGTTATTCCATGCAAATGGAAATCAAAAGAAAGCGGGAGTAGCAATACTCGTATCAGATAAAATAGACTTTAAAATAAAAAAGGTTACAAGAGACGAGGAAGGGCACTACTTAATGATCAAGGGATCAAACCAAGAAGATATAACAATTATAAATATATATGCACCCAACATAGGAGTACCTCAATACATAAGGCAACTGCTAACAGCTATAAAAGAGGAAATCGACAGTAACACAATAATAGTGGTGGACTTTAACACCTCACTTACACCAATGGACAGATCATCCAAACAGAAAATCAATAAGGAAACACAAGCTTTAAATGACACAATAGACCAGATAGATTTCATTGATATTTATAGGACATTCCATCCAAAAACAGCAGATTACACTTTCTTCTCAAGTGTGCACGGAACATTCTCCAGGATAGATCACATCTTGGGTCACAAATCAAGCCTCAGTAAATTTAAGAAAACTGAAATCATATCAAGCATCTTTTCTGACCACAACGCTATGAGATTAGAAATGAATTACAGGGAAAAAAACGTAAAAAACACAAACACACTGAGGCTAAACAATACGTTACTAAATAACCAAGAGATCACTGGGGAAACCAAACAGGAAATGAAAAAATACCTGGAGACAAATGACAATGAAAACACGATGATCCAAAACCTATGGGATGCAGCAAAAGCAGTTCTAAGAGGGAAGTTTATAGCTATACAAGCCTACCTCAAGAAACAAGAAACATCTCAAATAAACAATCTAACCTTACACCTAAAGCAACTAGAGAAAGAAGAACAAACAAAACCCAAAGTTAGCAGAAGGAAAGAAATCATAAAAATCAGAGCAGAAATAAATGAAATAGAAACAAAGAAAACAATAGCAAAGATCAATAAAACCAAAAGCTGGTTTTGTGAGAAGATAAATAAAATTGATAAACCATTAGCCAGACTCATCAAGAAAAAGAGATAGAGGACTCAAATCAATAAAATTAGAAATGAAAACGGAGAAGTTACAACAGACACTGCAGAAATACAAAGAACCCTAAGAGACTGCTACAAGCAATCTATGCCAACAAAATGGACAACCTGGAAGAAATGGACAAATTCTTAGAAAGGTACAACCTCCCAAGACTGAACCAGGAAGAAATAGAAAATATGAACAGACCAATCACAAGTAATGAAATTGAAACTGTGATTAAAAATCTTCCAACAGGGGGCTTCCCTAGTGGCACAGTGGCTGAGAGTCGCCTGCCGATGCAGGGGACACGGGTTCGTGCCCCGGTCCGGGAGGATCCCACGTGCTGCGGAGCGGCTGGGCCCATGAGCCTCCGCATCCGGAGCCTGTGCTCCGCAACGGGAGAGGCCACAACAGTGAGAGGGCCGCGTACTGCAAAAAAAAAAAAAAAAAAAAAAAAAATCTTCCAACAAACAAAAGTCCAGGACCAGATGGCTTCACAGGTGAATTCTATCAAACATTTAGAGAAGAGCTAACACCCATCCTTCTCAAACTCTTCCAAAAATTTTCAGAGGAAGGAACACTCCAAAACTCATTCTATGAGGCCAACATCACCCTGACACCAAAACCAGACAAAGACACTACAAAAAAAGAAAATTACAGACCAATATCACTGATGAATATAGATGTAAAACTCCTCAACAAAATACTAGCAAACAGAATCCAACAACACATTAAGAGGATCATACACCATGATCAAGTGGGGTTTATCCCAGGGATGCAAGGATTCTTCAATATATGCACTCAATCAACGTGATACACCATATTAACAACCTGAAGAATAAAAACCGTATGATCGTCTCAACAGATGCAGAAAAAGCTTTGACAAAATTCAGCACCCATTTATGATAAAAACTCTCCAGAAAGTAGGCATAGAGGGAACCTACCTCAACATAATAAAGGCCATATACAACAAACCCACAGCAAACATCATTCTCAATGGTGAAAAACTGAAAGCATTTCCTCTAAGATCAGGAACAAGACAAGGATGTCCATTCTCACCACTATTATTCAACATAGTCTTGGAAGTCCTAGCCACGGCAGTCAGAGAAGAAAAGGAAATAAAAGGAATACAAATTGGAAAAAAAAAAAAAACCTGTCACTGTTTGCAGATGACATGATACTATACATAGAGAATCATAAAGATGCCACCAGAAAAGTACTAGAGCTAATCAATGAATTTGGTAAAGTTGCAGGATACAAAATTAATGCACAGAAATCTCTTGCATTCCTATATACTAATGATGAAAAATCTGAAAGAGAAATTAAGGAAACACTCCCATTTACCATTGCAACAAAAAGAATAAAATACCTAGGAATAAACCTACCTAGGGAGACAAAAGACCTGTATGCAGAAAACTATAAGACACTGATGAAAGAAATCAAAGATGATACCAACAGATGGAGAGATATATCATGTTCTTGGATTGGAAGAATCAATATTGTGAAAATGACTATACTACACAAAGCAATCTACAGATTCAATGCAATCCCTATTAAATTACCAATGGTATTTTTTACAGAACTAGAACCAAAAATCTTAAAATTTGTATGGAGACACAAAAGACCCCAAACAGCCAAAGCAGTCTTGAGGGAAAAAAGCGGAGCTGGAAGAATGAGATTCCCTGACTTCAGACAATACTACAAAGCTACAGTAATCAAAACAGTATGGCACTGGCACAAAAACAGAAATATAGATCAATGAAACAAGATAGAAAGCCCAGCGATAAACCCACGCACTTATGGTCACCTAATCTATGACAAAGGAGGCAAAGATGTACAATGGAGAAAAGACAGTCTCTTCAATAAGTGGTGCTGGGAAAACTGGAAAGCTATATGTAAAAGAATGAAATTGGAACACTCCCTAACACCATACACAAAATAAATTCAAAATGGATTAGAGACCTAAATGTAAGACTGGACACTATAAAAATCTAAGAGGAAAATATAGGAAGAGCACCCTTTGAAATAAATCACAGCAAGATCTTTTTTGATACACCTCCTAGAGTAATGGAAATAAAAACAAAAATAAACAAATCGTACCTAATGAAACTTAAAAGCGTTTGCACAGCAAAGGCAACCATAAACAAGACGAAAAGACAGCCCTCAGAATGGGAGAAAATATTTGCAAACGAATCAACGGACAAAGGATTAATCTCCAAAATATATGAACAGCTTGTGCAGCTCAATATTAAAAAAACAAACAACCCAATCCAAAAATGGGCAGAAGACCTAAATAGACATTTCTCCAAAGAAGACATACAGATGGCCAAGAAGCACATGAAAAGCTGCTCAACATCACTAATTATTAGAGAAATGCAAATCAAAACTACAATGAGGTATCAACTCACATCAGTTAGAACGGGCATCATCAGAAAATCTACAAACTACAAATGCTGGAGAGGGTGTGGAGAAAAGGGAGCCCTCTTGCACTGTTGGTGGGAATGTAAATTGATACAGCCACTATGGAGAACAGTATGGAGGTTCCTTAAAAAACTAAAAATAGAATTACCATATGATCCAGCAATCCCACTGCTGGGCATATACCCTGAGAAAACCATAATTCAAAAAGACACATGCACCCCAATATTCATTGCAGCACTATTTACAACAGCCAGGTCATGGAAGCAACCTAAATGCTCATCGACAGACGAATGGATAAAGATGTGGTACATATTTACAATGGAATATTACTCAGCCATAAAAAGGAACGAAATTGGGTCATTTGTAGAGACGTGGATGAATCTAGAGACTGTCATACAGAGTGAAGTAAATCAGAAAGAGAAAATCAAATATCGTATATTAACGCATATATGTGGAACCTAGAAAAATGGTACAGATGAACCGGTTTGCAGGGCAGAAATAGAGACACGGATGTAGAGAACAAACGTATGGACACCAAGGGGGGAAAGCAGCGGTGGGGTGGGGTGGCGGTGGGATGAATCGGGAGATTGGGATTAACATGTATACACTGATGTGTATAAAATGGATGACTAATAAGAACCTGCTGCATTAAAAAAATAAATAAAATTCAAAAAAACCCACATTTTACTGTTTGCTAAGAATTATTTTGAATTGTGATCAATCATGTGTCCTATTATATCTCTTTATTCAACTCGTATGGGCGTCTTTCTCAAATTGAAGTAGAGTTGAGTTGCAATGTTGTGTCAATCTCTGCTGTGCAGCAGTGACTCAGTTATACACACACAGACGCTTTTTTTTCATATTCTTTTCCATTATGGTTTATCACAGGATATTGAATGTAGTTCCCTGTGCTATACGATAGAACCTTGTTGTTTATCCATCCTATATATAATAGTTTACATCTGCTAATTGTATGGACGTTCTTGTGGCCCAGTACATGATTATTTTCTGCAAATATTCCATGGGTTTAAATAGATGCAAAGTTCTCTCCCCTACACATAACAATTAAATTAAGCTTGATTTCTTTATTCTCGTACTTGTTTTTTGTCTGCATATCTGTCCATTTCTGGAATGGGTGTATTGAAGCCTGGGGAAGGGTGAGGACAGAGTTCTGGTCTGTGGCACAGCCTGCAGGACGCCTGCCATTGCCATGGACTCCAAGGAGGAGAGGCAGGGAGAGGGGAGGGGCGGAGCCAGGTGGGACGGTCAGTCTGGTTGCCTGGAGGCGCGACCTAGACACAATGGGGTCTGGGAGCTGGGCCGGGCAGGGGCAGAAATCCAGACACCCAACCCTACCTTCCCAGCCAGGAGACACAGGAGCAGGTCAGTGCATCAACTTCGGGGGCCCCCCTCCGGCACCAGGTCCCCCACGCCGCTCCCTCGCCCCGGTATCCTCCCCCAAATATCCCTAAAATATCCCAGTTCTCCAGAACCCCGGGGAATTCCTCTCCCGCAGTGTTGAGTCCAAACTTGGAGCGCGCACACACACCTCCACTGAACTCATTTTGGGGGTGGGGGACAAGAGACGGCCTCGAAGCTCTGTCCCTGACCCGCGCCTCTCTGGAGCTGGGAAAGCTACCGTTTGTTTCCCTGGTACTTGGGATAGGCGCGGGCCCCGCCCCGGAGTCCGGCCTGTCTGGAGGGGACAGGGAGTGCGGCCTCGCGAGTCAGGGTGGGGGGGCCGGGGCCGCCACCTTGTGTCCGCAGGTGTTGCCGGCAGCAAGCGCTCCCACCGTACCATGGGCTCGGAAGTCTGGGTCGGCCCGTGGCGGCCGCACCGGCCCCGCGGCCCCATCGCAGCGCTCTACAGCGGCCCGGGGCCCAAGTACAAGCTGCCAGCCAGCACTGGTACCAGCGGTGGGCCGGGGGAGGGGGGCACACAGGGGCTAACCCTAACCCTGGTGATGCTGGGGCGCCCCGCAGGTTACATCCTGCACGACCCGTCGCGGCCCCGCGCCCCCGCCTTCACCTTCGGCGCACGCCTCCCCACGCAGCAGACTTCGTGCGGCCCAGGGCCAGGTCACCTGGTGCCCGCTCGCATGACAGTGCGCGGCCGCGACGGCGCTCCCGCCTACTCCATCTTCGGCCGCCCGCGCCACGCAGCGCCCTTCCTCACTCCCGGACCGGGTCAGGACCCTGGGACCCCGGCCTCCCCAACGCCGAGCCGCCTCCAGGGACGCCCACTCGGGAACACCCCCACTGAGCCCGAGTCCCCCTCGGGCACCCTAACACTCCAAATTCGGTCCCCCCATCTCCGGATCTCAAAAGAGCTCCAAGCCTCACCAGGCTTTGACAGATCGTGGTTCGAATTCCCCCTAATCCCTGGACTCCAGCCCGGGCACCCACCAGGCCCCCAGTGCAGTTCCGGCCCACACCCCGGTCCGCCCCGCAGGCAGGTACTTCCCGGAGCGAGCGGAGAAGGCGGCGTACCCCAGCGCGCCTCGGCACACCATCGCTCCCCGAAACTGGGGCCTCCGCGCAGAGTCGCAGACCCCAGGTGAGCCCAGGAAGGCCCACCCTGCACTGGCTGCGGCGGGCAGACCGGCCGGTCCTCAAAGACCCACCCTCGCTGGCTCCCCCAGGCCCCGGGACCTACACTGTGCCCTCGCTCCTGGGCCCGCGCGTCGTCGGTAAAGTCTCGGCGCCGATTTACTCCATCTACGGCCGCAGCGCGGTGGGCAGCGTCTGCGAGGACCTCAGTAAGGTGGGGAAGGGGCTGCCCGCACCGCGCGGCGAGGGGTCAGCGGTCGACGGTCCTGGAAGCCGGACACAGCGCCCCTCCCGCCCTCCCGCAGACCCCCGGGCCCTGCGCCTACCATGTGGTGAGCCCTGGGATCTACAAGCCCCGGGCCCCCCAGTTCTCGATGCCGGCGCGGACTTCGCTCCCCCAAGGCAACAGCCTGAATCCCGGGCCTGCAGCCTACAACGTGGACCAGGTGCTCTGCAGTTCAGGGTCAAGGGTCAGAGGCGGGGTAAAGGGGTCCGGGTCTGGATCGAGGGTCTGAGGTGCGAGGTTGGGACCCGGGAGCCCTGGGCCGGCTGGCAGCGCCAGGCCAGCGACGTCTCCTGGGTCCGCAGCACCGGAAGCCTCGCGGCTGGAGCTTCGGGATCCGGCACTCGGACTACCTGGCCCCGATGGTGATCGACGTGGATGACTGACCAGCCGGCCGGGCGCGGCCCCACGAATGTTTCTTAAAATCTCTGGATCCAGCAGCCTGTCGGCCTCTCTGTGCTTGCGGCGAGGCAGGCGGGCAAAACGGACAGGTGGGCGGGCCCGCGAAGTCCCGGACTTCTCAAGCTCCCGCAGGCCCTCGTGATTGGCCAGGACAGAAGTGAGCCGGGTCGTCCTGCCCCTCCGAGGCGGCGATTGGCCTAAAACCCTGCCTGTCGGGAGGCCCCGCCCCTCCGCGGCTCCGGCCAGGCGCGCAGTCCCACCGTTCCCACCCTGTGGCCTCCCGCAAGACGGAACGGAAACCGGCTGGGATCCGAAGAGGACCGGCGAGCGCCGCTGTGCAGGACAGGTACGGCCCCGGATCAAGTTGTGAGACCGAGACGTGAGAGCCAGACACGGAGACATGCACACGGGCGACACAGACACGGGACTGAGGGGCGGACACGGGAGAGAAACGAAAATGGGGTCGGGACAAGGGCACTTCGCCTCAGTGACACGGACACAGGACGGCGACAGGTTCCAGATGTGTGTCGCAGCCCGGAGTGGTGGCGGCCCCACCTACCCCTGTCGCACCTGCTGATCTCTCCCGGGGCGGGAACCAGAGCCCAAGCAGCTGCCGGGGCTGATCAGCCTGAAGCAAGGGTACCTCAGAGGCTTCGTGCGCGCTGTGCTGGACCGGACGCGCAGGGCGCACACATCCGTGCGTGGGGACGGCTGGCTGCCCCTGACCCCGACCCAGAGGTCAGGCCCAGAGACCGCCTGCCCCCAGGGACGCCACAGCGCCCCACCACTGTCACTGACACTGAGGATAACCCATTGCTGTGGGAACGCCCCCTTTGTGCTATCTACACCACCTTACCCATGCCGAGGGGCCATGCTCTTGGCCATCTGGCGAAGCATGAATCTGGAGGAGACCGCGGCCCTGGCCAAGTCTGGGCAGCAGCTGGAGTGGCCGGAAGCCTGGTGCCAATACCTTGGGGACAAACATGCCCTGAGGCAGAGTCCTGGCACCTGCCCTGGCTGCCTGTGGCTGCAAGGTTAGAAGACACCTCCTCTCCAGACCAGAACCTCTGACCTCAAAAAGGCCAGCAGCCACAGGCAGCTCCTAACCTCACGCCTGACCCAGACAGAGCCCCCAAAGGCCCAGGCTTCTCAGCCCCAGGACAGAACTTGGATCTCCCTTCCCATCAGCCCCCAATAACAGGACCAAATCATCCAGCTGCCCCTTCCCCTTCGGTTCCCAAGGGAAGAGCTGCTCTCCCTCCATCCCCCAGACTTGTACCCCCAGCAACAGGTACCAGCCTCATCCCCCCACTGACACCCCCCATCCCAAACGAGGACAATTTATTTTCCATTCCCTCTCCAGCTGGACACCCACTACACTGCTCAGTAAATACTTAACTCCAGATGAGTCCTAACCAAAGAAGGTGAGGAAAAATGTGGGGGTGGGGAGATGACTGTGCAGGTGAACAGCATCCTTGCCTAGCATGTACCAATAGTCAGAAGACGTGGTCTGGGGCACGTGGGAGGGCACTTGGGGTAAACTGGAGTCTATTCATGGATTCACTGTCACCCAGAGCCCAGAGCATGTATAGGTGGGCCACTGATTGGTCACTGATCTGGGTTTGGTAGAAACATTGGCCAGAATCTCTGAAGGGTCACTAGGGAGGATACTGATCAGTTATTCATGGGTCATTGGACTTTGGTCAAGATCATCAACGGAAATTTGATTGGAGTCATTAATAGGGACTTGGTCAAAATAACTGATGGGCCTCTGATCAATCATTAATGGGCCATAGGACATTGATCCATATCTTTGATGGGTCATTAGTGAGGACTTACCAGAATTGTTCACGTCACTGGTCATTATTTTGGACATTTGTCAAGGTTGCTGATGAGTCCTTGGTCAGGGTCAGTGATGCGATCACTTATCAGAGGCCACTGAGGGTCACTGGGAGTCCTGATGCAGGGGAGGTTGGCCAGATGCAAGGGCTGCCAGGGCAAGTGGGCCGCTGTATTGTGGGTCAGAGCAGGAAGCTTGTTCTTGCAGACGGAATCCTGCATGAAGCAAGAGATGTGACAGCCACTGTCGACAGCCTGCCACTCATCACGTGTGACCTGACCCCAGACTCTGGGGTCCACCTCCTGCATGTGAAAGACCCCTGACCTATGAACACACACAACCACAGGTGATCTGACCCAAACCCAGGGTCAGTGTCCCACATCACAGGATGCCTGACCACCCACTCAAGAAGGTGACCTGACTGATGCACCTGTCATCCCATCACATAGAGAACTTGACCTTCCATGCTCAGGGTCCCTGACCTCTCATGACTGACCCGAGAGTCAGCATCCCCCGCATCTCACAGGAAGCTGCAGGATCTCCATCACCTTAGCCTCCCCCACACAGCCTTCATCCTCAGTAAGAAGGCAGAGGACAGCCTGTCTGCTCTGATCGTAGGCAGGAGGTTGAGAGAGGCCGCAGTCCTCCCCAGCCAGGACAGGCCCCGGAGCGCCTGGAGCCTGTGTGGCCTCTCCGTAGGGGTCCCCATGTGGCTGTGGCATGTCTGTTGGCGTGGATCTCCTTATGTGGCCCCAACCTCCCGTTCATAACTCCCGCAGCCTTGGTCCTCAAGTACCTCAGCAGCCCTGTCTCACCCTGCCTCTGCTGGGACCGGCCTCACCGCTGGCAGTCCCCGCCCCACTTCTTCAACTCCCACCCAGTGACCTTATCCAAGCAAGGCTGACCTGGCCTCGGGTCTGGGGAAACCCTCACGGCCCTCCCGCCCAGGCCGAATACAAGGACTTCCTGACCTCCACCGCTGAAGTCAGGCACACTGCCGCTTCACGTCTCCCCCGTCCCCTCACTCCAGGGGAACTGGCAACCAAGGGTGCATCAGGGGCTGGAGTTTGACTGCACGCGAGACGCGGGGTGGGTCCGCGCTGAACCGTGTCTCCGCAGTTTGGCATGGGGCAGCCGCTCTGACCGCCAGGAACAACCCCGCCGTAGGCCACGCTTTGGAGTGGAGGAAGCGCTGCTGTGCTTGGACGGCCTGGGGCCACCGGGCCGGCGGACCCGGTCACCCATCACCAGGCTCGGTGAGGGGACAGGAAAAGGGGCACCCGCTCTGGCTCAGCCCTACGCCCAGAGACGCCCTCCCCTCCTGAGCCCGGCTCCTCACTCCCCGCCCCACCGCGCGGGCAGGCCGACACGCAGCAACGAAGCCCGAGAGGCGCGCAGCCGTGCAGATACCTGGTGCGCCGGGGCCGTAAGCGAGAGGGCGGGTAGAGCCAGCGACTAGCTACAGCGCCGAACAAGGAGCCGCCGCCGCGGGGGGCGGGGCGCAGGGAAGCCCCGCCTCTGACACGTGACCTCTGGCTGACCCGCCACCTTCGGCGCACGCGCACGGCCCAGCGCCGGCCAGCTCCATGTCAGTGTGCGCGAGCGGGGCGCCGTTGACGCATGCGCGCTGGCGTGGTGCGAGGCGGATGGTCTCCGCAGCTTGCCAGGTCGCGTCCCCGGACTCCTGGCACCGACCCCGGCGCGCCGGGGTCTTGGAAAACTGGCCCGCGAGGCGCGTTCCGAGAGGGCGCCCTGAACGGGGCTCCTGGAGGAAAAGAGCCTCCCGGAGAGGGGCCCTGGAAACGTTCGCAGGCTGCCTCCGTTTGCAGGTCCATCTTGTGCACCGCTTAGAACACATTTTGTAAAGGAGGAAGCTGATGTCAGCAGGCTGAGGGGCGTATCCAAGGTCTTTCAGCCCAGGAATCGTCGGACGGGGCGGAGGCCGGACGTTTAGGAGACTTCTAGAGGGTCCTCCCAGCAGCAGCTGAACAGGTGAGGCGTGGGGGGGGGGGGGGGCGGGGTCCTAAGACCTCCGCCTAGCAAATCTCCATAGGGCCCTGAGAAAGGCGCAGAGGTCACCGAAGCAACAGCAGGGCGTGGGCCACGAGCTCAGAGCTGCTGTCGGGTACCCGGCTGTGAAGAGAGTGGGCTCGAGGCAAGTGGAAACCTTGTTTCTCTTACAGGGTGACTGCCGGCCGGAAGGTTCTACGTGCGAGGGGCTCGTGGGGAGGGGGGCGGGAAGGCGCTGCAGGCTGCGGTGCGGGTGGCACAGGATTTCCGCGGGGCTGGAGGCCAAGGCACCACGATTGAAGCGGCCTCAGAGGGGAGAGGCTGCAAAAGGGCCGGAGGAGTCAGTCTTGGGGGGCGGGGGTTGAAGCCAGAGACTCACCTACCTCCTTTCAAGAAATGGGAGTTTATTGCAAACAGATAAATATGCTCAGGAATCCGGGCGAGGCATGCGCTTGGAATGCTCTTGGTCAGCTCAGACGCTCAGGTGCAGGCGAGGGCTGGGCTGGTTAGAGCTGCAGGCACACGACGGGGGGCAGGGTCCGGGTGGGAGGCGATAGACTGAGGCTCTCAGGCTAAAGGACAGGACGGACAGGGGTGGACGCTTGACGACACCTAAGCTGGAGTTTGAGGTTTCAGAGGTGAAGCAGTTCTGACGCCAGGTGAGCAGCTGCTGCTAGCAGAGCCTGTGTAGGGCTGGTCCCTCAGATGGCAGCATCTCCAGGATGGGGTATGACCCGGGAGGCCGAGGCACCTTCTGGCTCCTGACACCCTTGCTCTTTTCCAGGAGCGTTAGGCCATGCTGTTGCTGGCTCAGGCACCCAAGGCTTGGCACAGGCTCCTTCAGCTCAAGCCTCCAGCTCTCCCTAGGACCCCAGGAGGAGAGGCCCAGCATGTGAGGTACCGGCTCCTATCAAGGCGGGGCCCTGCAGAGACGGGAAGGCAGGACCAGCCCCAGGGCCCTGGGCTACGAACTAGGTTGCTGATCACAGCCTTGATTGGGGCTGGGCTGGGTGGGGTCTGGCTGGCCATGAGAGCCGAGAAGGAGCGGTGGCAGCAGCAACGACGGACAGAGGCCCTGCGCCAAGCTGCCGTGGGCCAGGGTGACTTCAGCCTGCTGGATCACCGGGGC
Source organism: Delphinus delphis (assembly GCF_949987515.2). Taxonomy (NCBI): domain Eukaryota; kingdom Metazoa; phylum Chordata; class Mammalia; order Artiodactyla; family Delphinidae; genus Delphinus; species Delphinus delphis. The sequence goes on along the minus strand of NC_082693.1, from coordinate 102,032,123 downwards.
CAGGCTCGCTGCAAAGCTGACTTCCGGGGCCAGTGGGTGCTGATGTACTTCGGCTTCACTCACTGCCCTGACATCTGCCCCGAGGAACTGGAGAAGCTGGTGCAGGTGGTGCGGCAGCTGGAGGCGGAGCCTGGCCTGCCCCCCGTGCAGCCCATCTTCATTACGGTGGACCCCGAGCGGGATGACGTGGCGGCCATGGCCCACTACGTGCAGGACTTCCACCCCAGGCTGCTGGGCCTGACCGGCTCTGCTGAGCAGGTTGCCCAGGTGAGCCGCAGCTACCGCGTGTACTACAGCGCTGGCCCCAAGGACGAGGACCAGGATTACATCGTGGACCATTCCATCGCCATCTACCTGCTCAGCCCTGACGGCCTCTTCACAGACTACTACGGCAGGGCCAGGTCGGCCGAGCAGGTCGCAGACAGTGTGCGGCGCCACATGGCTGCCTTCCGCAGCGTCCTGCACTGAGCTGGGTCATTAAAAGGATGTGGTGGAGCTGTGTGTGCCTGAGATCTATACCAGCAGCTCCTGGAGGCCACGGCAGGAAAGGGGCTGGAGACGTGGTAGCTTCCTGGGGTGCAGAGGATGGACAGCCCTTTCCTCCACACGGAACAGTTTTGTAAAGGTTTTTTTAAAGGGATTGGCGGGGTGGCAACACTTTATTGGGCTGGGCGAGCCAGGAAGCAAAGTGGAGTGAGCAGATGCATGCCCAGCACCTGCTGGGGACAGGGCTCCAGGGCCCAACCCCAGTCTCAGTGCTCCCCACTCAGGGCTGGACCATGGAGGGGGCAGCGTAGGTCTGGAAGCGCTTGTGGGCCCGCTGGTACGTGAGCAGTCTCAGGGACATGGTATCCACCGCCGCCTCCAGCCCCGGCTGCTGGGTGATCTCCACTGTGTAGTCATTAGCCTGTAGAGACAGATCGTCAGCAGAGACCAGAGACCGCTTCCCTCCCAGGCTCCCAGGCCACTCACCAGCTGCAGGGAGGCCAGCATGGAACGACACACCTCAAAGGCAGGCTGGCCAGCCACCAACTCCGCAAAGGGACACCACTGGTTGAGCTGGCTGAACCTTGAGACTACCTGATCCCCGTAAGTGTGGATGTCAAAGGGCACATGCTGCTCCTGCAAAGGGGAGGGGCAGGTCCTGGGGCTGGCCCAAGGCAGGCAGCGGGACGCTCCAGCTCTCCACCAGAGGCCCTGGCCCAGCCCACCTCACCTGCTCCTGGAGCAGGGGCTGGATGACGTCCTCCCAGTCCCTGATGCGCTGGCTCAGCTCTGTCTCCTGGACGAACTTCTGCGAGGTGGCGATGAAGAGCTCCTGGGGGAGGAGCAGGGGCTGTCACCTCTGTGCAGGGCCCACCGCCCGGCTCCCCCACCCACTCTGACCTGGGCCTACCACGTTCCTTCGGACCAGCTCCTCGTAGCTTAGGGAGGCCGGCATGGCTTCCGCTTCTGGAAAAGGGCAGCCGTGAGGTGCTGCGGCCGTGAGCCTCACCTTCTCTTTCCTCCCCTCAGGGTCCCCTGGCCAGCAGCCCACTCCCAGACCTACCCAGGTCTGCGTCTTCCCCAGGCTCGGCCCCCTCAGGCTCTGCGTACTCCTCGGGCTCTAGAAAGTCACCTGCTGGGAGGGGAGGACCCGAGCAGAAGGCAGGTTAGCCCACAGCCGGCGCTGAGCCCCGACCCAGCCTGGCCCCCGTAGGCACCCACCTGCCGCTCCCAGGTCCTCCAGGGAGTCCTCCAGCCGGTCCTCCTCCGCGGGCCACGGTTCCTCCTGAGCCCTCGGCAGCCACCGCTCAGCCGCCTGCGCAAAGAGAGCATCTGAGGGCCACTGCCGTCTCCCACCAAGGGCCAAGCGGGGTCCAGGCGGTGGCCGGTACTTGCCTCCCTCCTCTGCAGCTTCCGGAGGGTCTCCAGCTGCTCCTTCACGTGTCTCCAGTACAGGACCTCCATGTCTGCACACGAAAGCCTTGTGAGAAGGGCTCCCTCATCCTGCCCAGGCCCACCCGAATCCACCCCGGGCCCTAGGTGTCCCCAGGCTGAGGGGAGGTGGCAGAGCGTGCTGCCATCAACCCTCAGAAGAGCCGCACCTGCAAAGGAAGGGCCCTTTCGCCGGGGCCTCCTGCTGTCAGCGTGGTCAGCATCTGCAAGAGGACTGGGTCAGCAGGCGCCAAGCCCAGTCCCGCAGCCACACCCGGGCCCTCTGGCCCTGGCCCACCCCCCGGCCCACGCACAGGCAGCCAGGTACCACTGGTGGAAGTCCTGCAGCTTGACGGTACCCTTCCTCTTACGCTTCTGTCCTGGAGCCTCCTCCACACTGGGGGGCACAGAGTAGGGCCTACCTGGGGGCAAACAGACGATCTCGGAGCACAACCGTGGCCCAGGGCAGATCACCGTGCCCACGGGCCCTGGAGCCCCAGCCTCCACTCAAGCCAGGTGAGCCCAGCCCCGGATGCCCAGGGGCAGTGCCCCTCCCCCAGTTACCTTTCCTGAAGGGCTTAGCGTCCAGGGAGTCGAAGGGGTCCAGGCCCTGCCAGGGGTCTGGGGTCTCCTGAGCACAGAGCACAAGCAGACACAGGAGAGTGGAGGACGTGCACCCTCCCCCCAGTTGAGAGACATAGGGAGGGAGGTGCCCTGGGGCTGCAGGAGAGAGGTCCAATTCTGGGGAAGAAGATTGCTCGAAAGACAGCCACTGCAGAGGGGCCTCAAGCATACCCTCCCTGCCGGGGGTCCAGGCCCCACCAGCCCTCACCTTCAGCTGGGACGCAGGCTCCAGGGCCTCCCTTCGCTCCCGTAGTGCACACCTCCTGGGCTGGGCCGCACTCTGCAAAAAAACGTTGAGGGTTCCCCTCTCCTCCTCCACCCAAGGCTCCAGGCACCCCAGCAGCCCTGCTCCGGGGCTAGACACCAAGAACCCCGCAGGGACCTTCTCTGGGGGCAGGAAGTTCAAATAGTTTAATGACTAAAAAGTAAAACAGAAGTTCTAGGAAAAACTTTAGGAGAACATACAAATCAGTAAACTAGTGGTCACGGGGTACTTTTTCTTCTTTAAAAAACAGAAAAAAGAATAGAACGATACGATATCCAAGTATCTACCAGCCAAAATTGACAAATGTTAATATTTTTTCTTATATGTCAGGATTTTTTCTTACAAAAAAAAGATTTCTTAGCTCTAGGCTGGAGCACAGAGCTGACCCTCGGGGGTGAGGGAGGCCGGCCTGTCCACTCCTGCCAGCCTGGCCTTGGGAGAGTCAGCTCTGGAGACCAGCTGCCATTCTGGGTAGTAACCCTGAGCACCGTGGGCCTTGGACTCTTGGACACCAGCCGCCCCGCCCTGAGAGCAGCAGCTGCTCTGCTCGGAGAGGGGAGAGACATGAAAGCTGCGGCCCAAACGGGCAGGGTGCAGAGCCAGGTCTAGGGCTGGCTGGGGGACGCACCCACTGCCCTGGTGTGCAAGGACCAGAGAGGGAGCAAAGACCAGGGGACTGCCTTCCCTGTGTAAGCGAGACTGTCCCCGCCAGGGCTGAGGGCTAGAGCTTTGCAGGCCGGACTGTGGGTCCCACCTGCTCTGGGCTCCTGGGCTCCTGCGGCTCCATCGGGACCTCAGGGGCCGAGGCCTCGGGGGGCTCTGCTGCCCACTCTGTATCCTCTTCTTCACCCCCACCTCCGGGCACTGGGCCTTCTGGAATGGTGCCTGGGCAGGGAAGGAAGAAACCAGCCAGCCCCAAGGAGCCTGAAGACCAGTCAGCAGAAGGGGGGCTGCCCCTCGGGGATGAGGGCCGACCCCAAGGAGAGCCTGAGAGGCCACTCCTCTCTCAGCTTGTTTGTTAGAACCAGAGGATGCAGCAGGGCGTTTTACACGCTCATCGTACTGCTGCTTTGGTTGGTTCATTTTATTTCTTAGTAATTTTTCTCTTTAAATGCTGCCACCTCTGTCTGCCCAGAGAGGAGGGGGTGGGCCCAAACGTCAGAGCCCCAGAATGGTCAGGGGGTGGTCACTGGACCAAGACAGCACGGCTGGCCAAGGTGGGCCCTGAGCACAGAGGCCTGCTCCCCATGCCTCACCCCCCGACAGGCTGCACAGCGGCAGAGGAGTGCAGGGCCCCGTCCCCCCACCCCACCCTGCAGCTCCACGCGGCAGCTCTCTCCTCACCTGGCTCCTGGGAGGCGCTGAGCAGCGGGACTGGACTCCTGCGCACAGAGACTTCCACTGGCTGCTCCTCAGCCCTCCCAGAGGCCTCTGGGAGAGACGGGGGATTGAACGGGGTCAGCCCCGCTTCCCCCGCAAAAGGCCCCTTCCTTCCCACCAGCATCCGAGCCCTCACCCTCACCCTTCTGGTTCCTCGGCAGCAGTGCCCCCGTGGGGGACATGCCCACCGGCTCCAACATGAAGGCTCCTCTGGGGTGGGGGGTGCACGTATTCATCCTAAAATCCTTCCGGCTGGCCAGGACCTCCCCCCGACAGCTGTGCTGGCACAAACACAGGTGCTACAGTGACCCTTCCCCAGCACACCCCACCCTCCACCCACCAGGCTAAGGCCCGCACCTGTACAGGGGGTTATTATACTTCTCCATCTCATCAGGGGCTACCAGGGCCATGGGCAGGAGGGGGACGATGAGGGTCTCCTGAACAGAGGCCAAGAGTGGGTGAACCGTGAGAACCCACATGGCATGACACCGCCTTCCAACACCCCCATCAGCTAAACGCAGGAGAGGGGCACTCACACTAGAGGCCTGGTCACTCCTCAGATCCACGTTAGCACGGGAATCAGAGAGGTCATCCAACGACAGGAACTGCGGGGGAATGGAGAGCTCAGGAGGGTGCCTGGTGAGCACAGGGGGCAATGCCAGGCACCCAGGAAACCTCACCTCATACTCCACTTCCTGGGGGGCCCTGGAGCCGGCATCCCCAATGGGCCCGTCTTCCCGCTCACAGGAGAGCTGCTTGGCCCGCCTGAGACAGAATCAGTGCAAGGGCGTCACGGGAGGCCACGGGGCCTCCGGAGCCGCATGCAGGCCCCACCTCCAGTACTCACTTCTTGCCAGAGATGAAATCAAGAGCCTGGTAGACCAGCGAGTAGAGATATTCCACCTGGCAACCAGAAGCGGGCAGTGAGGATGCAGAAGGGAGGGGCCCTCCCCAGAGCCTTTCCAGCTAGTCGTCCAAGTACACAGAGAAGCCCAGATGTCCTGTCCAGAACCCCCAGCACAATTCCTGCCAACGTGGCTGCCAGAAATACTTGTCCAATCAAACTAGTATGTTTCCCCAGAATTACCTAACAGCCGCAGCTCCCACCCCGCTCTGCGTCCTCACACCACACCGCGGCAGGTGTGGCCACCTCCGCACTGTGGCACCCCAGCCTGTGCCCCACGCAGCCCTGTCTGCCTTCACTGCTGGCACACCAACCAGCCTGCCTGCAGCCCACGTCCCTGCTGCTCCAATTAGTGCCCAACCTGCAGGAGCACCTGGGGGTCTCTGCCGGCCCGTCACAGCTCCAGCCACAACCCGTGGGGCCCCACTGTTAGGGTGAGGGTTGGGATCTTCCAGATACCACAAAGCACCCACCAGGAGGGTACATGCACGCGCTGCCCCTGGGCCATTTCCTCTGGGGTGACAGCACCCGATAGAAGGCAGTGGTGAGCAAAACAGGTGGTGGCCCCGGTCGCATGGATCCCACTCACCGGGAATAATAAACATTAACTTTCTTTAAGTGTTTGTCACACGCACAGGACTGTGCTTCATGCTTCATCTCATCTACTCTGTCGGAATTAGGTACCATCACTATTCTCACTGTATACGAGATAAACTGAGACTCAGAGAATCAAAGTAACCTCAGTCAGTGGCGGGTCCAGGACTTGCGCCAGGGATATAGAAATCCAGTGCTGCGCCGTCTAACACGGCAGCCATGAGCCGCAGCTGGCGCGATCAATTTAAATGTAAGTAAAAGTTAATACAATGCAAGATGCCTCAGTCACGCCTGCCACATTTCAAGGGCTCAGGAGCCGCACGTCTTGGACAGCACAGATCATAGAACGTTCCCATCACCTCGGAAGGTCCGGCTGGACGGCGCTGACTACAGCCAGTGCTCCCCTCACACCTTCCAGACTTCGTGCTAACATTCTGCTACACCTGCTTTATCACGTATCTACCCGTCCACGTATTTGTGTATCGGTTCACCTTAGGTTTTGTGCTTTCAAAGTCAGTTGCAGATATTCCTTCTTAGGACAAATGCAGGACAAAAGAATCCAATTTAATTGGATCATCTAGGACAAAAACCAATGAAATCTCAGACCATCTTAATAACTTACAGTGCCCAGAGGTAGGCCCACTGTACCCTGCGCCTGTTAACCTGCATGTAGGTTACTCCCCCTCCTCTGTCTGGTTGGGACCCCATTACTGAGCTCCTCAACACACTTCTTCTGAATCCTTACCTCCTGTGCACTTTTTATTTTCCCCCCTCCCGCTAAACCACCAATTTGGGATCAGTGCTGTGGTCCACTTTTCCACGCTCCTCCACTAGGGGACAACTATTACTGCTGGAGAAGAATTTCCAGCATTTAATCTTCATTAGACTACCAATGCTTTCAATTAATCTTTTATTTTGCATTCCCCTCAGCAAATATTTTGAACTTTCGCCAAACCTCACTCTCCAAATTTCCAATCCAGTAGCTGATTCTCAGTAGCTGACTTACATGCTCCATTGTGAAAACTGGGGCCTTAGGTGCGAACTCTGCAAACCGTTGGGCCCACCTTCTCTGCATCAGCGTTTCTCCCTGCAGTCTCCTGAGATGAGCTGTCTTTTCTTTTTTTCAAGGCAAGCCCGTCAGCCCATGTTTCTGACCCATTCCTTACCTATTTCTTCTGGTTCTCTGTTTCATCCATTTTCCTCCCCCAGCTCCCCTTTCCCCTCCCCCCACCCCGGCTGGCCACCCCAGCTCCGTGGTTTTCAATTCTGGTTGTCAGAGGGTAGTTCAGAAAATCCTGTGACCTGCCTGCCCCTCCACCCCACCACCTGGGGATCCTGATTTAATCAGTCTGGGTTAGGCCGAGGCACTGGTGATTAACTGGAGTGTAGCCTGGGTTGAGAGCCACCGATTTAGTATTTGACCAATCTCTTTCCTTCTCTTTACAATAAAATGTTTTTCTTTCTTTTTCTTCTTCTTCTTCTTTTTTTTGGCCACATTGCACAGCATGTGGGATCTTAGTTCCCCAACCAGGAATCAAACCCATGCCCCCTGGAAGCGTGGAGTCCTAACCGCAGGACGGCCAGGGAAGTCCCAACCCTGCAATTATTAAATCCAAGTTTGTTCTTTGGTGTTAAAAGGTGGCGAGGAATTGGCGGAGGAGGTGGGAGGCGCTGGTGAGCCTGCCACCTGCCCCGGCAGGACAGCAGACCTCGGTCTCACGAGACACTACAACTCCAAGACCAGTAGTCAGGAGGGGCCCACCTTCTTACTGTAGACACAAGCGGAGCCCTGGATCAGCAGTGCTGCCTCAATGAAGTTCATTGTGGTTTTGCCTTCGTCAAAAGAAATGCAGATCTGGTCCAGCTGCAAGACACAACGCAGGGCAGTGGGAAGTCTATGCACCCTTCTCGCCGGCAGCCCACCCGCCACCCCACCTTCTCCCAGTGCCACTGGCCCAAAGTACCCATCACCACAAGCAGCCCCTCAGAATGACAGCTCTGACTCTGCTTAGGGCTCACCGGTTGTGCATTTTTTTAGAGGCAAAAGACAGGTCTTTGTGATTTTCCCTACTTCCTGTAACCTCTGAGACCTAGTGTTTTGGAAGAGGGAGGCCCCTAGAGTGTATCATCCACGAACGGCCAGAACTACACACCACCTCCTCTCCGCAGGTGCTCACACCTCACCCATCCTAGTCGGGGCCAACTCAGCCAGACTCCAGCAGGAAGACGCCCACCCCGAGAGAAGGACTGAGGACCCTCAGGGGTGGGGGAGACAGAGACAAAATGCTGGGGTCTCAATCCTTTGAGCAGGAAAGTCAGGAAACACTTCCAAGTACATCCTCCTCCTTCCTCTGCAACCACCAACCCCACAGCCCCTCATGAGCCCCAATTCCTACCACCCCTTAAATCTGTGTCCACCAACCATATGCCAACAGTCCCCAAACCCATCTAGACCAGCTCTCTCTCCTAAGCTGCAGAACTGTGTTTATAGCTGCCCACTAGGTATGTCCACCAAGACATCCAAAGTCCCCAAACTCTATCTCCATACTTAACTCAGGATCTTCCCCACAGCCCGGCGCCTCCCCTGCTCCTCTCAGGGAACAGTACTCTGAAGCCTCCACATGGTTTTCAAGCTCCTTGCCTTCGCTTTCCATCTGCCTGGAACGTCCAGCCCCAACGCGCTCAGACTGGCCTCTGCAGCAGTCTCCCTAGGACGTGCCTTGGGCCTCACCACCGCTAGGGTGGTCTTGTCACACCGAGGCTCTCCTCCCCCAGTAGACTGTGATCAACGTTAGGGTGAGTCCAGCCGTCAGCTCAGTGCCCAACACCGGTGCTCAGCAAATGCATGATGAGCAAGCTGGTGACAACGGAGCTACGCCTGAAGACAGATCGATGCTCCCAGACAGATGAAGGGAACGGCATTTTAGGAAAGCACAGGCACCCACACAGAGGCAGCTAGCAGACACAGGTTTCAACGACTCAGCGAGATGAGCACTGTGCAAACATGTCCAAAGCAGAGGGTGTGCTGGGGATAAGGCGAGACATTAGGTACTACGGTGGCACAACAAAGGGGGAGAGTCTGAGAGGAGCCACCATGCCACCACTTCTGCTAATTCCTGAAAAGACAGAGGAAGTTTGTGAAGAGGACAGCAACATAAAACGTGTTTAAAAGAAAGAATGTTCTGGTAGCTATGTGGAAATGAAAGGAGAAAGACAAAACTAGAGGCAGAGAAATCAGAACTTCAGGGGGCAGAGAAGGTTTGGAAAAGCAGACACATGGAGCAGGAGGGGAGCTGACCGAGCAAGCAGGTTTCCCAGGCATCCACAAGCACCCTGCTCAGTGTGGAAGCCTGAATCCACAGCAGCCCCACCTAGCATAGTTCTCTGCATGTTCTCAGGAGACTCCACGTCCAAGCAGAGGTCAATTGTCAGATCAAGTGTCCATTTCACAAACAGTTATTCTGCACCTACTACGTGTCAGGCATTGTATTAAGCAAAGGGGAGAGAGCATGAACATAGTCCCTGCCCTCACAGAACTTACATTCTAGGGTGTAAACAGACCATAAACAAGTCAGAGAACAGCTTACGATGAACATTCTAAAATACAGAAGGTACTATGACAGAGACCTGTTTTAGACCTGGTGATCAGCTGATATTTCAACTGAGAGATACAGAATGAGAAAGAATTAGTCATAAAAAGAACTAGGCAAAGAATTTTTGCCACTGAGTGCAGAAAATATAAACTCTCAGTGAAGAATGAACTTGGGTGTTGTCGACAGACAGGTTCAAAAGAACAGGTGGACCCAAAAGAAAAAAAAAAAAAAGAACAGGTGGAGAGCCTGCCACAAGGCTAAGACAGTGGGCAGGACCCGGTTCAGAGAAGGAAATGTGGATTTTCTTCTGGGAGCAATGGAAAGCCACTGAGGGGTTTCAGGCAGGGCAGTGCTGCAGCCTGATTTTAATCTTTAAGCATCACACTTGCTGCTGGGTGGAGCATGAATTGGATGGGGCCAAAAACAACAGTAGGGAGGCCAGGAAGGAAGGTTTTAGCGTGAATGGGAGCCAGATTGTGGCCTGGATCAGAGAAAATGGAAAATAGATGAATTGAAATGAAATTCTGGTGGCATGATAGAATCCACGGGTGAACTGGTGTGCAGTGTGGGGTTTCACTAGCTCTTAGCTTTCACCTTGGTTGAACAGTAGTGCCATATGCCAAGATCAGGAAGGCTGGGATTCGAGCAGGAAAACAAGGAGCTCCCCTTTATAATATAGTAAACCTGAGCTGCTTGTGTGAAATCTAAGCGGGATGTCAAGATGAGCAGCTGGATACACAAAACTGATTGAGAAAAAAGACCTGGAACGGAAATATAAATCGAGGGAGGGGGGAATAAATAAATAAACCTAGGGGTTGTTCTCATACAAGTGATACTTAAAATCAGGGAAATAAATGAAATGGTTTAGGGGAAATGTGTAAAAAGATGGCTCAGGCCACACCCTGAGGAGCTCAACACTGAGACTGGATAGGAGAGAAAAAGTAGGTAACGAAATCGGAAGAAAATCAGAACACCAAAACCTGTTTCAAAAAAGAGGATGTGCTCAACCCACCAAATGCTGCTGAGTTGAATAAGATGACACTTCTGGTGACCCTTGGATTTGGTAAGAGGGATATCATTATTGATCAAGACAAGAGCAGTCCAAGCGGGCTGAGGAGTGAAAGTGAAGTGCAGAAATGGAGCGGACAGCTCCTTAAAGACGTCTAGACACAGCTGTCAAACACTGAAAAAAGGTTAAACGCTGACGAGATGGAACATGGCAGTCACTTGAAACTGGTTTGAAAATCTAACATAAGAGATCCCTCTTACGTCGTGATCCAGACCTCTCACACACCCACACATGCACACAAATCGTATTCTACTCTATCAGAGGAAAATGCTGGTCGCCACTCACTAAGTCGATTTCAAGGCTCGCTAACGGGTAGTTTACAGGAGCTGTAAGGACAGCTCCAGGCTAATCTAATAAAGGAGGATTTCGAGGGGCAGAGACGGGGCTGGGAAAAAAGAAACGAGCCTGAGGATGAGTGCGATCAGAGCGCCAGATGGATACACACCGGGAGGCGGCGGGGCCCCCGGCAGCCCCCGCCCCGCGCCACTCCCCGGGGGCCGCCCTCACCTCCTCAAGATATTCGCCCAGCTGGGCCGCCACATCCACCTCCCAGTTCTTGGTGAGGTCGCGGATGGGCTGCAGGAGGTGAGCGAAGCGCGCCTCCACGTCCTCCATGTCCGGGAGGGGCCGGGTCGGCCCGGGGACCGCAGGGCCAGCTTCGAATGACCCGGTGTGCTCAGCCCGCCACTAGTTCTGGCGCCATTTTACTGTCCCCGCCCAGGAAAATACGTAGCGCGCAGCGACGCGCGCACATCTCTGACGTGAGGCTGCCGAATCGCGCCGGAAGGGTCTCAGGACGCCCCGGAGGCGGGGCATGCGTGGGGACGGGGCCTGCGTCTGCGTGGGGCGGGGTGGGGCTTGCAGCTGCCGCCGGCTGGGCGGGGCGGGGCGGGGCGGGGCGGGGCGGGGCGGACTGGACCGGACCCTGGGATCCAGTCCATCCCGCAGCAGCGTAGCGGATATGGCTGGCTCCCGGCTCCCGCGGCAGCTCTTTCTCCAGGGCGTGGCCGCCGTCTTCATGTTCGCCTTCGCTTCTCTCTACATGCAGATCCCGGGTGAGGGCGCCGAAGGCGGACCCCCCCACCAACACGCGCCCTGTGACCCCTCATCTCCCCACCCGACACTCCAATGCCTTGGGGGCGGGAGTGAGGTCCAGGCCTTGATGCACGGGGTAGGGGGCTGCGGTTTGTGTCCTGCGGGCCGCGGGGGTGTGGGCAGTGGGAAGGCGTGCAAGGGTCCATTTTCAGTAGGGTTCTGGGTTCTGACCTGGGTCGGGGGGGCAGAGCCCTGAGGGGGGTGGGCCCAGACCTGGTGGGCAGGTAAGAGAACAGGCTCTGGCGTGGAGGAAGGGGGAACAGGGCCCTGCCGGGTGGAAGATCCTGACCTGGGGGAGTCGGGTAGGCCTGGGGCCTGACCTGGGTGGGGGGGTCTGGAGGGTCAGCAGGCCTTGACCTGTGAGTGGGTAGAGTCAGCAGGTCCTGACCTAGATTTGGGGGGCGGGGGTCTGCAGGGCTTGACCTGGGGAGGCGGGCCTGAAGGCCCTGACTGGTGGGAGGAGTCAAGCCTTGGAGGGCAGTGTCCAGTGCCTGGCCCTGACGTGCCCTCTCACAGGCCTGTACGGCCCTGATGGCATCCTGCCTGCACGGAGGACACTGCGGCCGCAGGGAAAGGGACGCTGGCCGCAGCTGTGGGAGACCCCAACGCTGCTGTGGGAGACTCCGCTACTGGGGCTGGACACAGCACAGGGCCTGGAGCTGCTGAGCCTGCTGGGCACCCTGCTGGCCCTGGGAGCCCTGCTGCTGCACCAGCTGCGCCACCTCCTTGTCTACCTGCTGCTCTGGGCTGCCTACCTGTCTGCCTACCAGGCAAGTGAGGGCTGCCTGCTGCCCCCTTCACCACTGGGACCCTTATCTCCAGCTCGCTCCAGGCCCGTGCGCTCTCCACCCCACCCGTGCCTCTGCCTTGCCTGCCTTTGCAGACACACCCCCTGTTCCCTGACAGCCCTTCTCCCTGCAGGTGGGCCAGGTGTTTCTTTATTTCCAGTGGTGAGTGACTATTGGGTGTGGGGCTGCAGGAGGCTGGGTGGGTGGGATGGGGTGGGGTGTGTTTGTCTCTCCCGGGAGGACCCCCTTAGGGGGGCAGCCTTGATGGGGAGGAGGTCCTTTGTGCTATTTTTTCTCCCCACAGGGATTCCCTTCTGCTGGAGACTGGCTTCCTGGCCTTGCTGGTGGCGGCTCTGAGGCTGCCCCCGCGCCACAAGCAGGCCCAGGGCAGGCTGGCAGGGGTCCCGCCCCACGAGGACCTCCCCTTCTGGCTCGTGCGCTGGCTGCTCTTTCGCCTCATGTTTGCCTCGGGTGTGGTCAAGCTGACCAGCCGTTGCCCCGCGTGGTGGGGGCTCACCGGTGAGGTCCCTGTCTGGACGTGGGGCAGTCTTGGGGGCTCTGCCCAGCCCTGACCACCCGCCTGTCACCCGCAGCCCTCACCTACCACTTCGAGACTCAGTGCTTGCCCACGCCCGCCTCCTGGTTTGCCCACCATCTGCCCGTCTGGCTGCACAAGCTCGGCGTGGTGGCCACTTTCCTCATCGAGATTGCAGTGCCCCCTCTGTTCTTCGCTCCAGTTCGCCGCCTGCGCTTGGCTGCCTTCTACTCCCAGGTGAGTGGGGTCCTTAGCCGTCAGGAAGCCAGGCAGGACGTGGCCTTCCTCTGCACTGCCCAGAGGGTCCCACTGGGAATGGGGTGTCTGCTGCCAGCAGTCAGAAAGGCCTCATGGGCAGAGGAGCGAGTCAGCCTGAGGTTGAGGGTATGCCTGTGGGGCGGGGCTGCAGCCTCGCTGGAGGATGTCCATCTTGGGTCAGCAGGGGAAGGTGGGGAAGGGCCACCGCACGAGGCGTGCCGAGCTCGGGTTTTCTCCAGGTGGTGGTGGGGAGCCGTGGAAGTTGTGAGCCCAGGGGGAGGACAGGCGGAGTGGGAAAACAGAGGTCTGCGTGCGGTGACGAGGAGGGCACAGGGGCCTGCAGGAGAGATCTAGGTGGGGCGGGGCGGGGGGGATGGTGCAGAGGGGCCTGGAAGTAGGCTCTGAAGGGCCCGGGAAGGGGGCGGCGCCTGCAAGCTCTGAGTCCAGCCCCTCCCCAGGTCTTGCTGCAAGTCTTGATTATCGTCACTGGCAATTACAACTTCTTCAACTTGCTCACGCTGGTGCTCACCACTGCCCTCCTGGATGATGCACACCTGGCCGCCGCGTCTGGCAACAGCCGCCGCAAGAAGACGCCCACCTGTGAGTGTCAGCTTGTCCCAGACAGACAGCCATCCTCACCCCTGCTGCCTGCCAGCCCCCCGCAAGTGACCCTGCTCTAGCTCCGCCCCAGCCCCCTGGCCATAGACCCTCCAGCCCTGTTCCCGACCGACCCATGACCTCCTTGCCCTGCAGCCTGGCCCAAGGCCCTGCTGGCCCTGCTGCTGGAGCTGGCCGTCTATGGGCTGCTGGCCTGCGGCGTGGTGCACTGCTTTGGCCTGGAGGTGGACTGGAAGCAGCGCACTGTTCACTCCAAGACCAGTGAGTGCCAGCTGGGGGCTCAGAGGGCAGAGGCTGGGCCATCCCTCCTCATGCCCCCTTCCTTCCTTCCACAGCCTTCGCCTTCCACCAGTTCTCCCATCCCTCCTCATGCCCCCTTCCTTCCACAGCCTTCACCTTCCACCAGTTCTCCCAGTGGCTGAAGATGGTGACCCTACCCACCATGTGGCTGGGTGCAGCCTCCCTTGCCTGGGAACTGCTGACCGCCCTCTGGAGGTACATGGTCTAAGGGGGTGGGGTAGGGCTGTGCAGAGCAGGCCTGACTGCGCTTCTGTCCCCTGCCCCCCAGGTGGACCCAAGTGCGAGGGTGGCTGCAGAAATTCTGTGCTGCAGTCCAGCTGTCCATCTTCGGCACTGCCACGGTGGCCCTGTTCACGATCAGCCTGGTGAGTAGTCCCTTGCGGCCGGGGTAGGGGGTCGGGAGAGGGCTGGAAGGTCATTGCTGAGCCTACCTGTGTCTAGGTGCCGTACTCCTACATGGAGCCCTCGACGCATGGGCGCCTCTGGACTGGGGCCCACCGCCTGTTTGGCACCGTGGAGCACCTGCAGCTGGCCCACTCCTATGGCCTCTTCCGCCGGATGACTGGTCTGGGTGGACGGCCCGAGGTGGTGCTCGAGGGCAGCTATGACGGGCACCACTGGACGGTGAGAGCTCCCTGGGGCCCCTGTCTGGGGCACCTGGCGGGCTCCACAGGGCTGGGGAGCCCACTGGCGTGGCGTTGGGGGGAAGAGCCGGGAACCAGGTCCTGCTGACAGTGCTAAACCTCACTCTGCCCAGCAGGAAATCGAGTTCATGTACAAGCCGGGTAACGTGAGCCGGGCGCCCCCCATTGTGGTGCCCCACCAGCCGCGCCTCGATTGGCAGATGTGGTTCGCGGCCCTGGGCCCGCACACGCACAGTCCCTGGTTCACAAGCCTGGTCCTCCGCCTGCTGCAGGGCAAAGAGCCAGGTGAGGCTGGGCCGTGGGGCGGAACCTATAGGGAGGTCTGGGGGGACCTGCGGGGGCGGGGCTGCTGGAGGTGTCGCCGGGAGGGGCGGGGCCTGGTGGGGGCTGGGGGGGCGGGGCCGCGGGGAGGGCCCGGGCTGAGCGAGCTCCCCGCCCCTCGCAGTGATCCGCCTCATCCAGAACCACGCGCCCAGGTACCCCTTCCACAAGCAGCCGCCCACTTACGTGCGAGCCCAGCGCTACAAGTACTGGTTCTCGAAGCCCGGGGAGCAGGGGTAAGGCCGGGCGCCAGGCGGGGGTGCGGGGCCTGCGCGCTGGCGCCGCCTGAGTGCCCCGTGCTGTTGGCAGCCGGTGGTGGCGACGCCAGTGGGTGGAGGAATTTTTCCCGTCCGTGTCCCTGGGGGACCCGACGCTGGACACGCTGCTCCGCCAGTTTGGCCTTCAGGTGGGAAGGCGTCACCCAGCCTGGGGTGGGCGGCAGGGATGGGCCCAGGCCTTACTTCACCCCCCCCCCGCCCCCCAGGACAAGAGCCCGCCCCGGGCCCGCAGCTCCAGCAGCACCCTGGCTCAGGCGCTGCGCTGGATGCGGAAACAGCTGTCTGCCCTGGAGGCCCCTGCCCTGCTCTGGGGGCTCCTCGGAACCGTGGGGGCCATTAGGGTCATGCAGGCCCTACTGGGCCCCCAGTCCTCCCCTCGGGCCAAGGAGGAGAAGCACAGGCCAGCCCCCCCAGAGGACTCGGTGGCCGCCAGCAAACAAGCTTCCCCAGCCCCCGACGTAAGCAGCGGTTCCCAGACCCCTCGGCGGAAAAAGTAGGCCCATTCTGTCAGCCACACACGTCCGGAGAGGGTCAGGGTCCCGGCTCGTCTCTGGCCTTCTGCATCAGGGTGTGGCCCAGCCACCGTGCCTTAGCCAGCTGCCACGCAGACGCAGGTTGGGGTGCTGCCCTGTGGGGCGGGCGCTGGCTGCCCTTTTGCTTCGAGGGCCCATTCGTCCACCCACGCTAACCATGTCCCATCCCAGGGCATTCTCTGGCCTGATGGATGGCCCAGGAGGCCCGTGTGTGACTTGACCCAGGGTCCTTCCCAGGACATTGTAATCAGGGCTGTGGGAGGTCCTTCCCTTTTGCTCCCACCGTAGGGGTCCGAGCCTGATGCCGCTGACGCGAGCTTCTGCATAGGAAGGGATGAGGCTGCCCTGCTGTGGGAGAGGAGGAAAGACGACCCTGAGGTCACCTCCACAGCAGCCTGTCCTGTCATTTGGATCCGTGAATGAATAAAGGCAGTTCGTGTTTGATCCTGCGCCTGCCATTTCCTTCCCACTGGGGAGCCTGAGGGCAGTGGGCCGTCCCTGCCCTTGACAGTGGACACGGGCCAGATACTGTCTGGCTGATCGCTGACCAGTCTTCCTGGGTGCCTTTGCTGTGCAGTCCTCAACACTCTCGTTTATAAAATGGACGCAAGTGTGTGAGCTGGTGCTGCCTGAGGCCCTGAGCCTCAGTGCCGCACAGCCTGGCCGGCCTGTCAGCTCTACGTGTCAAGGCCGCGAGGTTGGTGCTGGAATGTGGGGGCCTGAAACCATCTTGAGGACTGGAGAATTCACCAGAACGCAGCCCCTTCCCACTCTCCTGCTCCTGCTTCGTCATCTCAGGGCAGAACTGAAGGGTCAGCACACTGGCCCTTGCCTAGGCAGGGGTGGAGGAGACATGAGGGAGGGAACTCGTCAGGCCCGTGACAGCGGAATGGGGCGTGGGTTGGGAGAGCAAGGAGGAGCAGGCCCTGGAACGGGGGCGGAAGAGGGAGGATGCGCATGGCCGCCTGTGTTCTGACCACTTCCTGGGAGCAGCAGATGAAGGCACTGTCCAGGTTTTGGTTTGGAGATCGGTTGTCAATCGGAAGTCACTGCCTCCCCTGTGTCTGGCTCTGCCCTCAGCCCCTACCCCTCATGCTCTCACCTCACAGACCCCTGGAGAGCCCCCCAGTGTGCCCAACCCCTCCCCCCAAGTCACTGAGCGCCCCCGACTGACCCAGGTAGACAGTGCTCCACGCTCAGCCCGTGCCCACTGTCACACATGGCTCAAGGGGACCTGTGACCTGAGCCTTCGGATGCTCCTAGACACAATTAAATGACCTGTAAGTTGACCTTTGGCTTAAGACGGTACATAACAGCCCACGGACTTCCCTGGTGGTCAGATAGTTGAGAATCCGCCTTCCAACGCAGGGGGTTCGGGTTCAACCCCCTGGTCCGGACACTAAGATCCCACATGCCACAGGGCAACTAAGCCCGCACACTGCAACTAGAGAGCCTGCACGCCACGGCAAAAGATCCCGCATGCCGCAACTAAGACCCGACAGAGCCATAAATGAATATTTTTTAAAACGAGCAAAAATCAACGGAATAGAAAGCAATAAAGAAAACAAAACAAAACAAAGACAGTACAGTTGGCCCTCTGTATCCTCAACTTCCGCATCCACGGACTCAACCACCCTCGGGTTGAAAATAATCGAAAAAAATTCCGGAAAGTTCCAGAACACAAAACTTGAATTGGCTGCACAATCAACAACTATTTACATAGCATTTCCCTTGTATTAGGTATTATAAGTAATCTAGAGACTATTTAGAGTGTATGGAGGATGTGTGTAGGTTTACGCAAACACTACACCATTTTATGTAAGGGAATTGAGCATCCGTGGATTTTGGTATCTGGGGGGATTCCTGGAACCAATCCCCCTTGGATACGGAGGGACAGCTGTAATGTAACAGTTTCAACTATATATATATTTAAACTGTAATATATTTAAAATTTAAAAATCTGTTCTTTAGGCTTTTAAGCTCAGTGTATGAATGTCTGTTGGAGTGGGGTGGGGGAGGTGTTTTGTTTTCCATAACAGCTTTGAGATGTAATTCACGTGCCATACAACTCACCCACTTCAAGGACACAGTTCAGTGGCTTTCAGTAGATTCCGACTTGTGCATCAATCACCACAGTCAATTTTAAAACCTTTTAATCATCTCAAGAAGGAACCCTGTTCTGCCTAGCTGGCGTCTTCCAACCCCTCCTTCCCATGACCTCAGCAACCACTGATCTACTTTTTGTCTTCGTGGAGTTAGCTATTCTGGACACCATGTAAATAGAGTCATACAATTTGTGCCCTTATATGTCTGGCTTCTTTCACGTAGCATAATATTTTCAAGGTATATCTGTGCAGTAGCCTGTGTCAGAACTTCATTCCTTTTTATGGCTGAATAATATTCCATTGTATGTTTATGCCACATTTTGTCCATTGATCCATCGCTAGACATTTGGGTTATTCTCACATTTCGGCTGTTGTGAATAATGTTGCTGTGAACGTGGGTGCACAAGTATCTGTTTGAGTCCCTGCTTTCAGCTCTTTTGGGTGTATACCTAGAAGTAGAATTGCAGGATCGCGTGGCAGTTTTATGGTTAACTTTTTGGGGAGCCACCAGCCTTCATCACAGCGGCTGCATCTTTTAAATTTTACGTTCCCTCTGGCAGTGTACCAAGGTTCCCGTTTCTCCACATCCTCACTAACACTTGTTATTTTCCCGTTTTTGATAAAAGCCGTCCTCATGGGTAAGAAATAGTATCTCAAAGTGATTTGTTTTTGTTTTGTTTTGTCTTCTTTATTTTTGGCTGCGTTGGGTCTTCGTTGCTGCGTGCGGGCTTTCTCTAGTTGCGGCGAGCGGGGGCTACTCTTCGTTGTGGTGCACGGGCTTCTCGTTGCGGTGGCCTCTCTTGTTGCCGAGTGCGGGCTGTAGGCGCGTGGGCTTCAGTAGCTGTGGCACATGGGCTCAGTAGTTGTGGCTCACGGGCTGTATAACGCAGGCTCAGTAGTTGTGGTGCACGGGCTTAGTTGCTCCGCGGCACGTGGGATCTTCCTGGACCAGGGCTCGAACCCGTGTCTCCTGCATTGGCAGGTGGATTCTTAACCACTGCACCACCAGGGAAGCCCTCAAAGTGGTTTTGATTTGCATTTGCCCAATGGCTAATGACGTTGAGCATATTTTCATGTGCTTATTGGCCATTTGTATATCTCCTTTGGAGAACTGTCTATCCAAGTCCTTTGGCCCCCACCCCTTTTCTTTTTTGGCCTCGCCATGTGGTGTGCTGGATCATTATTCCCAGATCAGGGATCAAAGCCACTCCCCCTGCCGTGGAATTGTGGAGTTTTAACCACTGGACTGCCAGGGGAGTCCCTCACACTGTTTTGATTACTGTAGGTTTATAGTGAGTTTTGAAATTGGGAAGTGTGAGTCCTTCAGCTTTATTGTTTTTCAAGATTTTTTTGCTATTTGGGATCCCTTGAAATTTTAGAATGGATGTTTTTATTTCTGCAAAAAAAAAGTGCCATTGGAATTTTGATAGAGATTGCATGGAATCTGTAGATCACTTTGATAGTAGTTTGACCCTTAAACAGCGCTGAGGTTAGGAACACCAACACTAACCAATTGAAAATCCGAGGATAACCTCACAGTTTGCCGTCCATATCCGAGGTTCCAAATCCACAGGTTCAACCTACCGAGGGTCATGTGGTGCTGTAATATGTATTTAGTGAAAAAAAATCCACATACCAGTGGACCGTGCAGCTCAAGCCGGAGTTGTTCGAGGGTTAACTGTATCGTCTTCTTAACAGTAGTGAGTCTCCCAATCCATGTACTTTCATTTTCTCTCTTCTATCTAACTCTAGCAGGTTTTAGCAACAACTCTGAAGGGTTCCATTTATAAATTTTAAATGCCTAAAATATTCTAAGTGCTTTATAAATTTAATTTATTTTCTAACTGTTCAGTCATCTGACGCAACACAATCTTCCCAAGCTTCAAAAAAACCCCATAAATGAATAAACATACAAATGCAATGAGCCAGTAATTCACGTGAACTTCCCTTTACCAAGAGTAAACTTACTGAGATTGACCAGAGGCAAAACCTTACCATGGCCTGGCCTGGTGAGGACACACAGTGCCGGGTCCCAGGGCTGACTCCGGAGTCCAGTGGGGCTGGGATGTGGGCCCCATGGCTCCTGGGCGAGCACCAAGTTTCTCCCCTTCTTGGCTTCCAAAAGGAAAGGTGGGAGAGGAAGTGCAGCCCAGCCTCCCACCCAGACTCGTGGAAAGGCAGAGCCTCTGTCCACAGGAAGAGTTCCGACACCCACCCGCTTGGGTACCCAGGCCCCTGATGAGTCCATCTTTCTGATTCACACTCCCTCCCCACACCCACACAACGTTCCACTAACGCAAGGCAGCCACTCTACATCTCACTCGAAACCCCTCGCTCATGCCAGGTGGGGAGGCACCCACATCACTTCCAGGCTCCAGCTGGACACCCACCCATGAGCTCAGTACAGTCGCATCTCGAAATTCTACATCTCACATCTCATTGAACGGTGAAGGTAGCCTCCAGAAGATGTTTGAAGGACAGCAAGGAAAAAATACGGCTTGTGCTTGGTCCTGCAACAATCACGAGGCAGGGCTGGTCGGGCCTCCACGCCCACCGTCTTGAGGCAGCTGAGCCCTCGGGCCCGTCTGCAGAGGGCGCTGCCGTCTTCCACCAAGCTGGCTGCTGGACTCAGCACTGCACCTCTATGGGTCTCCAGGAGCTTGTTCCCAGTCCTCCTGGCCTCTCAGCCCTGCACCAGCAGCCCTTTCCCAGTGGAGGTCAGCCCTGGTCACGCCCCTCAGCCTTCTGCTCATTCTGCTGCCGAGGTGCTCAGAAGGGCCACGTGGCTGGCCTTGCCCAGCTCAGAGGGCTGTCTGTGGGAGGAAGCACTGCTTCCTTGAGAAGTGCATTCCACATGCAGCATCACCCGGTCACTGGGGCAGGCATCAGCGCTTCTCCAGGTGTCGCGGGTGCAGGAGTGAGAGCCACGTGCACCAGATGGCTCCCAGACACAGGGCATTTTCCACAGCCCGACTCCCAGCGGCGCCGTCTCCAAGCTGGCACCATGGCTAGGGCTTCGACTGGGGGCTCACCATTCCATCAGACCGCTGATTTGGGGTCGTGGGGTGCGAGTGGTAGTTTCTTGGGGGTTATTGCAATTTGGAATCTGAAACCTTACCAGTGAGCTTTCTGTCCTCTCCCACGTGAAAATCCATGTGTGCCTCTTGCACTCTGAATGGATATTTTTACTCAGGTGTGATTTTGGTGGGTCACATATTGGTCATTTGGAAAATCTTGGCTCAGTGAGTTATGCAAATCTTCCAGATGTTGACACATTCCATCGTACAGTCTAAAAAAATCACACTCATTAATTTCACCATCCACCTTATCAGACAAATCTTTAAGTATGAGGAAGCTGTCAAGTTCATGGTGGTGGACACAAGTTTTCCCAAATCCCAATTGTTTCTTGAAAGCTAAATGTTATCATTGGCAATAAATGCTGTCATCGTTTTCCTTTGTCCATTTTTTTAAACAATAAATTTATTTACTTATTTATTTTTGGCTGTGTTGGGTCTTCATTGTTGCGCGGGGGCTTTCTCTAGTTGCAGCAAGCGGGGGCTAATCTTCAGTGCGGCACGCGGGCTTCAGTAGTTGTGGCTCACGGGCTTAGTTGCTCCACAGCATGTGGGATCTTCCCGGACCAGGGCTCGAACCCATGTCCCCCGCGTTGGCAGGTGGATTCTTAACCACTGCGCCACCAGGGAAGCCCTCAGTTTGTCCATTTTTGAGGAAATGATCACCAAATCCCCAAGGCTGAGTGACTCGGGTGTGTTTGTCAGTTGTTCTCCCGAGTAAGACTGACCCGCTGAGCTGGCAGCTGGGGCCACACCCGCTCTCCCTAGGCAGCCATCCTGCTGTTGCCCGCACAGAACTTCCTGTCCCCCCCCAGCTTAAAAAAGAGCTGCACTCAAGGGGGAGACTTAACAGTATCAATAGCTTTTACTACTTCATCAAAGACATTCTTGGGAATTCCCTGGCCATCCAGTGGTTAGGACTCAGCATTTTCACTGCCGAGGGCCTGGGTTCAATCCCTGGTTGGGGAACTAAGATCCCGCAAGCCACATGGCGCCGCCCAAAAGATAAAAAAAGATATTCTTAAGTAAAACTTACCTTTTTTTAAACTGCAAGAGTGAGGACTAGACGGACAGGGCCACGACCGTTGCCCCCATTGTGACATTCTGTCACCATGGGAATGTGGGCTCAGTGAAAAGGCAATGACGTCTCTGGGTGAAAATAGCAGTGACCTCACAGGCCCCTGACAGCCTAGAGTTTCGGGGGCCGCCAGGCAGCTGCCTGCCAAGCCCTAAGGGCTGCGGTCTGGGTATAGCCACAGACTGTTTCTCTTTCAGTCCAGGCTTGAGCCTGAAATGTAGGGGTTTGAACTTACTGTTGTATTTTCTTAGGCCATCAGTGCCCTTGGAAGCAGCCACCTTCCTCTATGGTCACAGTCCCCTCGGCCTGGCCAGAGTAACAAGGCCATAATCAGCCGCTACGTGGCTAGTTAGAAGGGTGCTGGAAGGCCTGACCCAGGCCGTGGGAGTCGGCGGGCTGCAGGAGGGGCGGGTGCAGTGAGGCAGCGGTCCGGTGACAGAAAGCAGAGCAGGCTGGAGGGAAGGCCAAGCCCCTCCTCCTCTCTGCGGGCTCCTCAGCTGCCCCAGTGCCCTGAGGCTCCCAGCGGGGCCCTGGTAGACAGAAATACGGGAGCCCTGGCTCCCGCTGCCCTTCCCCCACGCTGGGGCCTTTTTGGAGATGGCCAGGTTAGGGTCTGCAGGGCCACAGAGAGGCCTGGGGACCCAGGAGCAGGGGCAAAGGTGGCCACTCCTGCTCTGCACTGAGGAGGCTCCCCCGGGGGGTTTCAGGTCCCAGAGGGGCATCTGTCCAACATCCCCCTGCCCAGCTCTGGGGCTCATGCTTCTCTTCCCCACCCCAGCCTCTTCCCTGCTCCCAGGAAGGCTGAGAGGCCCCGTTGCCCACACCCAGTCTAGGCTCAGAGCCCCCTGCACCCCACAAGCAACTCTAGGGAGGGACCTCCTTGGCACCCTGCACCTGCCCTGCCTGAGCTCAAAGGCTGAGAGGGGGCCGCGGCTGGGAAGGCTGCCCAGGGACGGTGCGAGGGAGCCCAGGGCAGGCAGGAATTCTCCAGAAGGAAGCACAGCGAGTGGAGGAGAGCTTGGGCAAAGCCTCTTGACGCACTCGAGCCCGTCCTCTCCTGACACCAGCGCACAGAGGGGCTGGGGTACACAGGGAGGGCCTGGGTGGGGTTTGAGCGGAACGGGAGGGTCTGACCGTGCAGCAGCCTGGACAAGGCAGGGGGGGCAGCGGGCAGTGCCACCTTTCGTGGCTACAACCAGTGGACATTCAAGAAGTGACTGGGTCTTCAGCCCCAGCACGTGGATTTGTAATACCACCTCCCACTCAGCAAAATCAAGGCTCCTTGGAGAAAGGGCCAATTCTACGTCTAGGGCAGCCTCTGTGGTAAACTGGAAAATGGCCCCCAAAGATGTCCACATCCGATCCCTGGAACTTGTGAGTGTAACCTTACTTGGAAAAAGCATCTTGCAGATATAATTATGGACGTTGAGATGAGGAGGTCATCCTGGATAGTCTGGGTGGGCACTAAATACCATCACAGGTGTCTTTATAAGAGGGGCAGAGGGAGACAGACACACCGAAACGGAGCTGCGTGAAGACAGAGAAGAGACAGCCATCCACCAGCCAGGGTGCGCTGGTGTCACCTGAGGCTGGATCTTCCCGGAACCTCCGGCGGGGGCACTGCTGACACATTGATCTCAGGCTTCTGGCTTCCTTCCAGCACTTGAGAGAATAAACTTCTGTTGTTTTAAGTCACCAAGCTTGTGATAATTTGTTACAGCAGACACAGGAAACAGTCGGGCGTCTTGTTACACCAGACGCGGCAAGACATCCCAGAGACCCTTGCGATGGTCAGAAGCAGCCAGGGGCCCACAGGAAAGACCCTCCCCAACCCTGTCTGAGCACCAGTAAGAATAACTCACTGAGGCGCAAATATGCTGAAATCTACGCGTTCTTGATTCAAAAACAGACAACTTGATCATGTTTGAAGGGTGCTAGGGAACCAGCTCTTGCGGAACGGTAAATTAAGAGAGAGACAGGGGCATTTACTTCCGTTTCCTCCATAAACAGGAACCAGACAGCACCAGGGGAGCTGCTCTTCACTGCGGGCTCTACCAGGTGAGTGAGGATGGAACTGGAGCCTTGCTGTTCTCACTCTATCCGGTGGAGGGTGTTCTTAGACCTGAACTGCCGCACAGCAGCTTCTGACAACACGGGAAACAGCGGGGCTTCCTGATAAAGCACAGCCCCCGCCTCTAGGGCACCCCTGCCCTCAACAAGTCAAACCTGAATCTGACTAAGCCTCTAAATTTATTTACCAGTTAGCAAGAAAGACCGAGGAAAGTATACTGATAGATACCATGGGGACGCAACCAGCAAATCCCAACAGGAAGTCCCTAGACACATGAGCCACTTTCTTCAAAGGAATAAACCGCTAGTAGAGGGAAGGCTGACGCTGAACTGCAGCATGAGGGGTGCACACTTGGGGGACGAAACCACAAGGAAAAGAAGGTGATTGTCGGCCAAGGTGAGGGCTGCACCCTGGGGCCCACGGAGGGTTTCTTGGCGTGTTTTCGTGGGTCGTGTTCATGGCAGTTAACCTGAGCATTTATCATGATGTTTCCTGTAGTGCGTTCTTCTAGCTATCAGGTATTTTGTATTGTCATCTTTAAGGGGACTGAGCCCAGAGGACTCAGTGGCTGTTTTCAGAATGTGGAGGTGGGCAGGGTGACCCCAGGTTCTGACGCCAGAGCTGGAGGACGAGCAAGATGCTTATGGCGGCAGAAATGGCCGGGCACGCGTGTCCACGAGATCGCGGACTTGCCTGTCCCGCCCCCGCCCCCCCAAGTGACTGCCCTGCCACGACACGCCTCGGTCTCAGTGAGGGTTTGAGGGTCAGACTCACGAGCTGCTTCAAAGTCTTTATTGCAACCGGGGAGAGGGGCCAACGGGGCAGGGAATGCAGGTGGGTATGTGGGGTCCCCTAGAAAGGCCAGGGTGGGTCGTCACTGTGCCTGACAGTGGCTGTCACCCCAGGGCACCCAGCTGGGTGTGGGCAGGGTGGGCAGGCCGGTCACCAGTGGAGGACACCGGGGCAGTACTTGTCAATGAGCCCCTGGTAGTAGGGCCGCAGCTTGTCCACATCTGGCAGGTCAGAGCTCTTGGTGTAGAGATCGAACTTGCTGCAGCGCAGAGGGACAGTGCGTCATGAAGCCCCGGGCCCCCTCCCCCGCCCCCCCCCACGGGCCCGAGCATACTTGAACTCCTGCACCCAGGGCAGCATGGCCAAGTCCTGCTCGTCGCACAGCTGCTGGTAGTCGCCGCCCGTATGCCACGGGTAGAAGGAGTGGAACCGGACGATGTAGAAGGCCTGGGGCAGGAGGAGCCGCACCCCACGCTCCAGGCGGGGCTGGGCTGGGCTGCGCTGGGGTGACCTGGACTAGGCTGGGCCGGGCTGGGCTGGACTGGGGTGAACTGGACTAGGCTGGGCCAGGCTGGGCTGGACTGGGCTAGGCTGGGCGGGGTTCTTGGTTTGGCTCCTCCCCCACACCTACCTCCGGTGGGAGGGAGAATTTGTTGAACTTCATCATCTGGTACATGTACTCTGGGGGAGAGAGGGTGTCACCACCAGGCACCCAGAGGCGTGGCCCCCACCGCAGTCCCCACTGTTGCTGTCTCTAACTGGCCTCACCGTCATGGCCCCAGGACATGAGGACGTTCTCGAGCCCACAGTGGGGCTGGTACATGCCAAGCTCTGTGCTGCAGGGAGAGACAGAGGGTGAGGGGGGCTCAGAAACACCCTGCAGAGGGGAGGGCCAATGGCGAGGGAAGCATACCTGTACAGAGGGTCCCGGAGGTCAGGGTTGTCCTGGAAGGTAGAGTCCCAGAAAAGCACAGAGCTTTGGGGACGGCAGCCAACTGGGAAGGTGTCTCCAACGACTGCCCACTGGGGAGGGACAGGCAACGGTGGGTGGGCCTGACTGGCCTGCCCACCAAGTAGGTGTCCAGAGCAGAGCCCAGAGCCGAGGCTGCCCTGGGCCACGCCCTGCCCACCCCCTCCACCCCTCTCCTCACCTGGGGCTCCCCTGCCAGAGCCAGGACCTTCCCCAGGTCATGCAGGAGCCCGGCGAGGTGGAACCAGTCTGGGGGAGAGAGAGGGGCAGGGCAGGCTAGAGGGGGTGCAGGGGCCAGGGCAGAGGGACAGCCTTGGGGCTGGGGTGGGGGGCAGGGCCTGCTGGGAGAGGGCCGGACCTCCACCCTCCCCCACCACCAGCCGGGGCGGGTGGGGAGCACACCCTTGTCGGGATGGGCCTTCCGGATGCCCTCGGCCGTCTGGAAGGCGTGGAAGGAGTTGGGGAAGTCCACGTCGGGGTCCGACTCGTCCACCAGCGCATCCAGCATGTCCACAGCCTCCATGACAGTCATTCTCTTATAGGAGAAGCTCCCAAACTGGGCATGCTGGGCCAGTAAGGGAGAGGTCAGCGTAGCCCCAGCGTCGGCCCTCGGGGGGTTCGGGTTGGGAGTCTTCCAGCTACCTTCCTCCTGACGAAGTCCACGGTCTGCCACGTGTGCATAAGCTTGTAGGTGGTGAAGACACGATCCAGGAGAGGGCCGGACTGCAAGGCAGAAGGTCAGCCAGGCGGCTCGCCAACCCCTGCCCGTCACACCCAGGGGGCCACTGCCTCCCAATCCCAGGCCTGGCCCCGCGAGACGTGAACGGGGTATCCCCAGGGTGGCCCCTGGAGCTGTGCAAGGGGACAGGTGCTGCCCTTCCCAGGGGCGCAGTTAGGGGCGGCCGCAGGTGCTCACCATGTAGTTTCGGAAGCTGCCCCTGTCTTTGGCCGCCTCTGGCCCCGTATCAGGCCGGTAGACCAGGGAAGGGTCTGGGTCCTGGTTGGGTGGGGGAGTGAACCCATTTCACCACAATGCCAGCCCCGTGAGGGAGGGAGGACATCCCCAAGGGGGTACGAGGCTGTCAGACGCAGTGGGCGCCCCAGGGCACAGCCCCTCCCAGCACAGGCGCGTGGGTGCTCCAGGCTCCTGGTGTCCTTATCTGCAGGGTGGATGCCGAGGATGCCTGCTTCCCCAGTGATGCACGGCTCTGGCAGCACCCCTACCCGGCATCTCCTTCTCAAGACCTGGGTCCGCAGGGAGCCCAGGGGTTGGGCCGACGACCCTTGCCCCAGCTAGACCACGACAGGAAGGAGGGAGACCTTTGACCCAGATGAGCGGGCGGCAGAAACCCGCTGGGAGAGGGCATGGTGCTGCTGCCTCTTCCCCGGGGGAGCAGCCCGTGCGGGGTCCGGGGTACTCACCACAGCCACCTTCATCCTGAGAGGGGGCAGAGCTCCACAGGCCCGGGTGCCCGTATATATGCCCACAGGTTACATAAGTGACCGGACACCACCCAGCCCCTTGGCCTTGGCCCTCGGTAATGAGTGACCATCCACCCTCCTCCTGGCCTCTGAGAGTTAATGTGTCAGCACAGAAGCAGCCCCAGCGGCCCGGTCCCCCCCACCCGCCCCCACCGCCAGCCAACCTCAGCGTCCCTGGAGCAACTGACCTGCCTGGGGGGTCGAGGCTGCTCTGTAGCCAGACTCCCACTCCTGCTTCCCAAGCTTTAAACACCTCCATGCCCCAGGCGGTAGGCCCCTCCCAACACCCTATCATCCCCCGGCACCTGGGATTTGGGGCGGGGTGGGGCAGGGCTTATTTCAGAAAGTCATTTTGACACTTGTTAAAATGGGATAGAAGACTTTATTCACGTTTTCCTAGAAGGGAGAGGTCGGGCTCCACTCTGAACACAGAGTAAATCCCCAGCACAGTCAGCTGGGGATTTACAGCCACCAGGCAGGGAGGGGGCCTGGGGTGGGCTGGGTGGGCAGGGGTCAGGAGGGAAGATAGCCAGAGGAGAGACATCAAGGGTGGGGGCGCTCTTGCTAAACCCCAGGATTCTGTCAAGGGTGTGATTCTTGCTAATACTGGGCGAGGCTGGAGCCTTGGGCTCACGTTTGGTCCAGGGGGTCTTTGTCAGGCTCTTGGGGCGAGGGGCTCCATCTCGAGTCAGGGCAGAGATGAATTCACAGCGCTGGTCATGTGCGGGCTGAGTTAGGCAGTGAGGACACAGCAGGGACCGCACCACCTGGAGCTGACGGTCCCGTCACTGGAAAGAGGCCGGCGCTCTGGCGAAGGACGGGCACCGAGCGCCGTCAGGGTGAGTGGGACGGGAGAGGGCAGTGGGCGAGGTGCTGGGCACTCCGCGAGGCGCCTCCTGCCCACGCTGAGAATCAACCAGGCCCCACTTAAAACGGCAAAGTGATTTCGGCCCGTGTGAGCCCATAGCGCCTCCAGCTTCCCAGGTGCACGTGCATCCCTCACGCACTTTTGAGGTTGGTTTCCTCTGCCTCCTCCCGCTGGAATCTCGGTCCCTGGGGGCGGGGGACAGGGTTTATTCGCTGTTTCCACAAGTGCTCAGAAAATACTGGCTGCAAGGATGGAGAGGGGCCTGGGGAGGTGGGATGCGGGCTGGAACCATGACCCCAAAGCAGGTGGTGGCTTGCAAGGATGGAGAGGGGCCTGGGGAGGTGGGGTGGGGGCTGGAACCATGACCCCAAAGCAGGTGGTGGCTTGGACCAAGAGAAGGGACAAAGGGCCGGCCGGTGGATCCAGATGAGGCAGGAGAGGGGCAGCTGGGGGGCTGCCACCAGGCCTCCAAGTGGGGTGTCAGATAGGCAGCCAGGACACGGTCTGGAGCTCAGGGGCCATGTGGACCACAGTGCGATGCTGTGACCATGGCGGGCGACCCTAAGGAAAAACAGCCCAAGGCTCAGGCAGCACCTGGGCAAGGGCACCAGGTGGTGCAATCCTGGGGGCCTCCTGGCAGTCTGCGTTGCCACAAGGAGGGTGCAGTGTGGGGTGGTGTTCTGGCAGGGGGAGCATCCCGCGTGGAGAACCAGACCGCAAGGGACTTTACCCCAGGGCCGAGGCCAGGGAGGATCTGGGCCGAGCTGAGCTCCTGACTCTCCCTGACTCGGCCCTCCCGGAGCCCTCCTCTTCCTTGCCCCCCAGTCCCCCTGGCCCTGTGCCATAGCCCACCCTCCCTGCCTGCCCTACACCCCTCGGTGGCCACAGGCTCCCAGCTCTGAGGCCCAGCCTGCCGCCCATCCAGCCCCCACGCACACACCTGTTCCAGCCTCCCCCCAACATCCACGCCTCCCCTGGGCTCAGGGCCTGGGCGCTCTCGGCTCCTCCCCCGGGGCCCCTGCTGTCCTCAGTTCATCTCCCCAGCCTGAACTATTCCCACGGGGCCTGGTGGAAGGAAGGGGAGCCCTGAGCTGGAAGAGCAAGCGCAAGGGTGGGAGGCCAGATGGCGCGTCCAGGAGCCTCCCGCCCTTAGGGGGCCCCCGGGGGTCTGAGGGGCAGGCCTGCCAGCGACCCAGGGTATGGGCTCTGTGGGTGGGCACTGCAGGGACCGCAGGCGCCTCCCTGATGTCTGGCTGCAGAGCTGGGATAAAGGCATGCTCTCTTCACAGGGTGGCTGAGAGGGTGACATGGCAAACATCGACAAATTAAGTGCTGTATGAACATTTGTTAAATAACGGAAACCACATTTCTGGACCCGTGAGGCATTGGGCGCCAGTACTACAGGACTAGCAAAAGGCTCTGGTGTCACAGCACTTAAAGCCCCTCCCCCTCCCCCGTGGCGGGTGGGGGGTGGGGGCAGACACACACCAAGAACTCCGCCCCCTGGCTGTGGACTTGTTCTTCAGATAATTTGAGGCCAGTCCCCTCCCCCAGGCTCCTGGCAAGCCTGCTCCAGCCTCCTGTTGTCCCCACGCCGGGCAGGATGGGGCTCAGGGAGCCCCTGTGGCCCGCGGGGCCCCAACCCCTGTTCGGCCATCCCCTACCCACCTTGAGGTGGTGGTGCTTCCACCTTAACTGAGAGATTTGGGCTGGGAGATTTGCCCCGCCCCACTCCCACCCTGCCCTAGGGAGTGGGAAGGGTGTTCTGCCCTGCTCTGCCCCAGAACCCCTGCACCCTTTCCCCAGCTACCCTCAGGGCACCCAGGCAGGGAGTCTGCATCGTGACCTTGGGTCCAGCTGGAACAGGGCAGTCCAGCCTTAACCCTACCATGTCAGGACCAGCAGGGAAGAGGCCATGCTGGGCCACCTCTGGGCCCCTCCTCTCTCCTGCTTGCCCAGAGGTGGCCCAGGGTGTTCAGGTCCCTGGCATCTGCCCTACGTCCTTGGGCAGACCCTGTCCTCTAATGCTGCCAACCGCCTCCAAGTGTTACACTCCCCAGGGGCAGAGCCCCTGGGTGTTCAGGATCTGCTGGGTCCACACACGTGCACTGGCTTCTGTGTCCACAGTCATTCGAGGTTGGCTGCTGCAGAACCTGGTGGGGGGAGGGTGGGGCGGGGGTGTCCTCAGGGGCCTGCACCGCTGTTCCAGTGACTGCTCTTTGCAGGAGCTTCGGGGCTAGTTCTGGGCTGGGGGCTCAGCTGCAGCTCTGGGATTAGGGCGCGGCATCCCAGCTGGGACAGGCAGGGGTATGGCCTGCCGCGCCTCAGCCGTAGCTGTGCGGGCTGCTGGGGTCCACAGGGGCCGAGTCGTGTGGGCCGGCTGAGCCGATAAGCTGCCACAGGCGGTGGCTGAGGTTCTGCACCTGGCAGGTGCCCAGCACACAGCCCACACGCAGGAGCTGGGCTCGGGGCCTGCGGGGACCCAAGTGTCGGCGGGGGCCATTCCGGAGAGGCTGACCCATAGCAGGGGCCAGGCTGGCACTCCTCTGGGGCTGGAGGGCCTGGTGCAGCTTCCAGACCACAGGCCGGGCTGCAGGGTGCCGGGACTGCAAGCCACTGTAAGGAGTCCGGGCTGGGGGCTCCCTGCAGAGGGAGATGGAGGAAGTAAGCCCGGCGGGCCAGCCTTTCAGGGACCCATAAACCCACCCACTTTCCCTTCCACACAGGCCTGGGGTCACGGGCAGGGGAAGCCCACTGAGCTCAGGGCCTGGCCCTCAGCCACTCAGTAGCCCATTTACCTGCTCCTCCCTGGGCAAGGGGCAGCCCTGGCCTCTGTGGGCCACTAAGCTCAGGACTCGGGTGACTCCCTCTCAGCCCTTCCCTTGGGGTGGGGGGAGGTGGGCGGGCCTGAGGCCCCTCCAGCCTCCCCTCCCACAGCTGACCTTTCCTTTTGAGGGGTCTGCTCTGCCAGTGTCGAGGAGTGGGCATGCCTTCGGAGGACACGCAGAGAAAGAGGAACCTCTTGCCCTGCTGGTGGGTTGCTTAGGGCCTGGGGCTGGCCCTTGATCTAGGGGGTGGGCCCCAGCAGCAGGTGGGGGGTTTCCCCAACCAGGGGCTAGAGGAACTGGGGAGGGGTCGGGGTCGGAGGGAGGCCTCCCCCGAGCACCCTGGTTTCCTGCCCCGGCAGCCAGGGTGGTCTGAGACCTGCTCACCTGGGTCGCGCGGGCGGCCGGCTCCGGGCCAGGCCGAGGGACAGCGCGCCTGGGAGCTGCAGGTAGAGGAAGCTGATGCAACCGAGGGTGACCGTCAAGAGCCGGACCATGAGGGCGGGGCCGGAGGGGGCAGTGAGCCGGGCAGGTGTTGGGGGCGGCCCTCGGCTGAGCCACCGCTTCCGCCCGCACCTCGGGGCGCGCGGGCTGGCGCCGGTAGGTCTGCGAGGGTCTCCAACACAAAGCGACACGAAGTGGTGCGTGAACCTCCTCGGTCAGCTGGCGGTCGGGGCCCTGCTGGGGCCTGAGCCTCAGCGCCTCGGGGCTAAATAGTCTTCCAGGGGGGCGGAGCCGGACGCGCCGGCGGGGCGGGGCGGGGCGGGGCGGGGTGCTCCCGAGAGAGGGCGGCGGCCGTAGGGAGCGCGGGCGGCTGGCCAGAGACCCCGGCAGGCCAGCCTCACCTCCGCCACCTTCTGGTGGGGGACACTGTCCCTGAGGCTGGAGGGGTAAAGAACTGGGTGCTGCGGCGTGCAATCGGCGGGGCTGTGTCCCGCCCACCACCTCTAGGTCCCTGGGCCTCGCCTCCTAAATGTCCGCGCCAATGAGTGGCAGGGGCCTGGACAGAGGCGATTTTGAGACCCCTCCTTAAGAGGTCCTAGCAGCTCTATTCCTAAAAACTCTACCCTCCCCCCACCCCGCACCATTACTGAAGTATTAACTGGTTTTTGTAAGAAATTTAAATAAGTAGGAAGTGAGAACCTCTCACTGCCATCCAGTGGGTTCCTCTCCCAGGTCCGGATGGGCGCCCCGTTCTTGACTTTCTCTTGTGTGCGTTCTGTTGAGGGGGGTTGCATCCTGTGTGTGCACTATATACAGACACCTACGCATACGTAGGTAAAAATATATGTAAATATAGAGACTGCCGTTCTTTCTTATGCTTGATCTCACACCAAAATGTAGGTGTTCTGTGACTTAATTGATCCTTTATTGGGAAGCAGTTAGGTGATTTCCAAGCTTTCCAAGAGCAGGAACCCTTCTTCATGAGCCCATGGATGTGTCTCCATAGGATCCTTCTGCAGACACGGGAATTCTGGCTGAAGGTGAGCCCGTGTTTGTGTTGACAGATGGAGCCAAACTGCTCTCCACAAAGCTGATGCCCTGTCCACCGATAACGGACTTGGTGCCGGGGTTCTTCATCCGTGTGTCCCTCTGGGAGGGGACAATTACCCCATCGCACGCTCACACATTCTGGTCATCTGAGCATCTCTGCATCCACTTGTGTTTCCTCTTCTGTCTTCCCTGCTCCGGTCCTGCCCCCTCTTAGCGGGTCATCATGAGTGACCTGGTCACTCTCCGTCCCTCCTTCTGCACACACCGTGGGAGCTCAGCAAACATTAGCTGGATGAATAAATCAACAAGTGGTGAGCACCTGCCATGTGAAAGAGCGGAAGGGAAGCATCAGCAGGTATTCCCGTTTCTATTTATTTATTGTTGCTGCAAGGAGGGTGGGTGATGTGATCGCATTTATACTAGAAAAGTGGAATTCAGCAGGGAGGTGGGTGCTGAAGGGCTGGCAGGAAGGGTGCAGTGGGGACAGAGAGAATGGGTCAGAGAAACAGAGCAGAGCAGGGGGGCAGATGAGGAGGGTCAGCCCACCCATCTGTTTGCTGATGCAGGGAGAGTGGGGGGAGGGGTTAGCTACCTGGGGGACATCCCGGTAGGGATGTCTTGCTGGCCTCCAGCGTCCTGGGCCTGGGGCTGAAGAGAAGGCAGCCCTGGAACACAGTCTGGGTAGTTTTGGAGCTGGCAAGGCTCTGAGAGGTGAGGAGTGTGGTGACCATCACCCACAGAGAGTGAAGAGAGAGGACAGAACCCGGCGTGGGAAGAGGGGCAGGCAAGGGACCCCAAGGCAAGGGACCAAGGGGCAGGCAAGTGGACCCGGTTCTGCAGCTGCTGCTTCTCCCACCAGCACCCCCGTCCTCCCTCAATCTGCCTTCCACAGTGCTGCCAGTACCGTCTTTCCAAAACACATGTGACCGTATCACTCACCCCACCAATAAAGAAGAAATAGATAAAAATTCACAGTCTCTTAGGCCCTCGGCCACTGCACTCTTTCTCTCAGAACACTGGCTGCCACCACAGGCCTAGGGGCTCATTCCCCCGACAGCCCACGGGCAGGGTGTCCTCTGGCCTCAGGCTTCAGCCTGGGAGCTTATTTCACCCCTATCCCTCTTGACTGGATCAGAGACCCCCTGTGATCCCACAGCCCCTGCACAGCGGCTCGTGGCACTTGTGTTCTGTAACTGTCCACGTGCCCCCCAAGGGGAAATCCATGGGCTTCCCCCACTGATCCTCAGTGGAGGAGCCGCTTCTGCGGAGCCACTCAGAGCACCGCTCACCCATGGAAACACACAAGAAGCAGACCAGAGGTTCCCCTGGAGGAATGCTTTAGAGAGAAACCATCGTGGAGCAGGAAAAGCGAGGGTGGCAATTGGCTGGGCAGACAGCATCTAGGGAGGTTTTGCTTGAGTGTTTTAAGGTGGGAGAGACCGAGTTTAATCCCGATGGCGAGAATCCACAGAGAGGGAAAGATTGAGGATGCGGGTACCTAGCAAACAGCCAGAGGCGGGGAGGGGGCAGGAGGGGCAGAGCCTCTGTGGTCGCTGTGGAGGGGGAGGCGGGGGTGAGGGGGGCAGACTTGGGGTGATGCAAGTCTGTTTTCTCTGTGAAGGAGGGCAGTGGGGTCATTTCTGAGACACGGGAAGGGGGTCAGAGGAGACTGCAGAGAGAACAGAGCTGACCAGATGTCAGCAGGCTGGGCAGTGGCGAGAGTGCATCCACAGCTGGGGCCGCGGTGTCACTGTGGCCACTCTGCACCAGCTGGCGCTGCAGGCCTCGAGGAGACGGATGGGCAGGACTGTGCGTGGCTGGGGTTTGCCCGGTGAGGACAGTGAAAACTGTCCGGGGGGGGGGCAACGATGTTGGCAGGATGACAGGTGACTGGAGCCACACTGAGAGGAAGCGGGCAGCAGCGAGTGCCTCTGAGGGTAACATGGACAGTGTGGTAGCAAGGAACTTGAGTGGGGCTATCATGGTCTAGAAGTGACCCCAAACCTGCCCTTGACCCTAAGGTGCTCAAGGAATGGGCTCCTTGCAAGGAGGGCATGAGAGTGGAAGAAAATGGAGTGCAGGGTCCCCACCATCTCTGTGGAAGAGCCAGTCCTGGGCTCATGTGCTAGGCCAGAGGGCTTCCCTGGGACACTGCCTGCCCGTGCACAAGCTCAGTGGTGTGGTAATGTGGTGGTGAGGACCTTTTTGGGTGTAAGTGACAAAAGCTAACTCAAGACAGCTGGGGCAAAAAGGAGGGGTTCTCAGCCTATCTACCCAGTACCGTCCAGAAGCAGAGGAGGCTGTGGCTGGGCATGTGCCCAGAGGCAGGGAGGGGAGCCTGGTGGTCTTCCCCCTCGGCGCTTGTCTCTGGGTTGTGTTCCACTCATTCTCCAGGCGGGCCCCTGCGAGGGGATGGAGGAGGAACGCCAGCAGTTTGTTCCTTCGTAGGTTCTTGAAGCAGCCAAAGTCACCCCAAAACAAGTTCAACCCTGCCTTCCCCTCCCAGCCTGTCAGCGAGCAGCCCTGAGGCTGCCCCGCCCCCCACCCCATCTCCTCTCCTAGCGTGTTCTGCTCTAGACTCTGTGTCCCCCTTGCCCATCCCTGTGTCACTGCGGGGGAGGCCCTGGCCGGCCCCCGCGCTGAGGGTGGTGGGCACTGTCAGGGACCCTGAGTGGTGCAGCCTTCTCCCAAGCAGCGCACCCGGGCCCCGGCGCCTCACGGCCTAGTACGCAGCTCTTTACAGCAGGACGTGCAGCGCGCCTTTTAAAAAGTACATGTGTTAAAAATAAATAAATGAATGAACGAATGAACGAATAAATAAATAGAAATTAAAAAAATAAAAGGACATGTGTTAAGCGTTTCACCTCACTTAGACTGGGCTTCCAAGTGGGGCCAGAGCCCTCTTCAGGCTGGGAACCCCAAGGGTAGGGCCTGGGTGGGTACTCCCCCCTATCACCAGGCTGGCAGCCCCAGGGGATGGCTTAGGGCCCCAGTTTGGGAGACCCGTGGGTAGGGCCGGGCCTTCCAGCCTTCCTGCAGACTGACAGCGCCGGGGTAGAGAGCCCCGGGAGCCGCGCGGACCCCAGACAGAGCTCCCAGAGGCGGGGCCCGACCCCTCTCCGCCCTGCGTGGGAGCCGCAACGGCGAGGCACGCTCTGACCCGGCCCGCGCCTGCCGCTGACCCGCCCGAGCCGCCGTCGCTGTCACCGCTTGAGGGTGGTGAGCGGCTGAATCCCGCCCCCGGGAACCGAGCCCGCGCCGCTGGTCCAATGAGGGAGCTTCGCTCCGGACCCCGCCCGCGGGGGGGGCGGAGCGAGGCCGCGCAGGCGCACGGCGCGGCCGGGCGGGCCGGCTGGCTGGGAAGATGGCGGCTGGAGCCCTGGCCGCCGCCGTGGAGCGGGCCCGAGGCGTCCGGGGTGCGCGGGCCAGGGCCGGGGCCGGGCCATGAGAGCGCCGTCCTCGCGTCCCCGAGCCGCGGAGCCCGCCCGCGCCCCTCGCCATGGCGCGGCTCGCGGACTACTTCGTGCTGGTGGCGTTCGGGCCGCACCCGCGCGGTGAGTGCCGGCGCGCGGCCGAGGGCTGAGGGCCGGGGACCGGGAGCCGGGGAGGGTCAGCCGGGGCGGCGGGGCAGCCCCAGGGTCAGCCGGGCACCTGCCGCCCTGGTTTGGGGTCCGGGGTCGGGGGTCACGGAGGGCCGACCTCCCCGAGGTGGGCAGCGCGGCGAGACGGGGCGGGCCGAGATTGCCCACCCCAGTCAGGGCAGAACCGGGCCGACAGCGTCTCGGCGTCGCCCCGGAGGTGGGAGGGCCCTGGGGCGGCTCGGCCTCCCGACTCCCAGTTGGGTGGGATGGGCTCTCTCTGCTTTGGCGGACTGCCGGGCGGCTCTGCTTCCAGGGGCACGGAACGTTCACTTGCAAGCCCCTCCTCTGACCCCCAGTGCCTCTGTGCCGTGTCTCAGGTACAGGAGGCTGGGGAGCATGCAGAAAAGGGGTGGGGTTCAGGGACTACTGCTTGAAGAGGTGGTGTTTGAGTTGGAACTCGGAGGACTTCAGAGGGAACTGTGGAGAGGAGAGAGAAGAGTGTTCCTGGCAGAGGGCCTGCCGACTTCATGCCTGCAGCCAAGCCCTGGGTGGGAGAGTGGTGTGGTGACTGGTGCCGATGGCCAGGAGGTCCGTGTCTAGGGTCAGCGCCCGTGTCCGAGAGCCCTTCAGCCCAGGGGGTAGGAGAAAACAGCCTGACAGTGACATCAGCAACAGCCGTGGAGACAACGGCGTTGGGGTGTGCACTCAGCGTGCCAGGCCCTGCACAGCCCTTTGTGTGTGTGATCTCACTTCTTCCTCCCAGCAGCCCACCGAGGTTTCCCTGTCGTTGCCCCCATGTGTAGAGTGCAGTCAGGGCAGAGAGGTTGAGTGCCTGGTCTGAGCCCCCAGAGGGGCTGGGACTCGCACCCAGCCTACCCCAGAGCTAAGCTGGGGTCTCAGATCCCAAACTGCAGGAGGGCACGCGTGTCACTGGGGGGTGGGGTGGCTGTGTGGTCAGGCTGGGGCTGAACCTTGAGCCTGAGAGTGGGGTCGAGACCCCCAGTCTACCCTGCTTCTTGTCACCCCAGCTGCCTCTGTCACCATCCAGGACCCGGACTTGCACTCCTCTTTGCTTTTCTTCTGGCTGAGCCTATACCTTCTGGACTCCACACTCTCCAGACTCTCCTCGCGCCCTTTCGCTCAACACTCGCTCCTCCTCTCCACTCCTCCTGTCGTATCCATCCCGACACCCTCAGTCATGAGCATGTCTCTCCCTTCAGGGAGGGCGTTCTTGTAGGCAAGGACCAGTTGTCCTCGTCCTGCAGTCTGCACGTGGCAGGCTCACTGTCAGTGTTGAACAGGCCCAGAGGGAGAGCTGTCTGCTCCAAGGCATGTGGGGAGGGGGCAGTGAGGAGGACATGCCAGCTGCAGCAGCGGGGTGCACTGGATCCAGGGAGACAA
Source organism: Delphinus delphis (assembly GCF_949987515.2). Classification (NCBI taxonomy): domain Eukaryota; kingdom Metazoa; phylum Chordata; class Mammalia; order Artiodactyla; family Delphinidae; genus Delphinus; species Delphinus delphis. Next base: position 101,994,666 of record NC_082693.1, on the reverse strand, counting down.
GGCTGGCCGAGGTGCTGCCCCAGCGTGAGGGCCCCCAGGCTGCGTGCCGGGGCAGGGGCTGCCTGCAGAGTGAGCTTGGAGGCTGAGGACGCCGAGGGCAGTGTGGGAGGCATGCTGATGGTGGTGGCAGCTGGAGCGAATGTGAGGAAGGTGAGAGGAGGCATGGGTAGGCTCCGTGACAGGCGGGCTGGAGCCACACGGGCGGCGGGCACCCCAGGTGTGTGTGGCCTCTGAGCAGAGCAGGGGAGAAGGCTGGCGCCCACCAGTGAGGAGTGCCTGCTCACCCCAAGTGACCGGAAGGAGTGATTCTCAAGATGTCCCTTCAGTAGGGCTGGGGGGCCACGGAGCCCCCTAACCACTGTCTTCCGGGGTTGGAGCTGGTCAGCAGCTGGCTGGCTACCCAGCCTCAGGGCCTCCCTTGGCATGACTGGTCCATCCCTGTGAGGAACAAGCCCACGAGCTGGAGTCCCGGCTGTGGGACTGAGGGCAGAGCGAGGTGGTGGGGGAGTCTGAAGCAGAGGAGCACCGCGTGAGGCTCAGTGGTCCCTGCTTTGCCACTTGATACCTCTGTGACCTTGGACCAGTCTTTCGGCCCTCCGCACCTCACCTTCCTCATCTGGGGGCCGGGTGAGTGACACAGACCTCCCAGGCTGCTCTGAGCACAAGGTGGACATACACACGTGGAGCTGTTCGCACAGAAGCTCCAGGGAGTGCTGGGTGTCTTGTTAATGCTGAGCAGCCAGCGTGCGGACAGCACTTGGCACAGACAGTGGGCACCTCTGCGGGAGGTGGCACGCAGGCACCCGTGCGTGCTGGCAGGCCTAGGACGCTAGGGCAAGACATAGTCTTTTGGGTTGAGTGGAGAGTGCCGAGTGGTGGAAGGCTTGTCCGTGGCCTGGATCTGCACACCCTGTGCGGACCTTCTGGGCGCTGAGTCCCGGAGTCCTACCTGAGGAAGCACCCTGCTTTCATGGTTACTACCTGGCAGACCGCTCCAGGCAGGAGGGCAGGGAGGGGACTGGGTGGTTCCCTGCCATTCATCTCAGAAGGTGTAGCCGCCTCCCTTGGTGAGTTGGGGGAGCTCCTTCACTAAGGACATGGGTTTAGCCTGTATTGCACCCTGGCCCAGCCCTGGGGACTTCGTGGGGGCCAGTTCCTGGCCAGGGAGTGCCCTGATGGTGGTCAGCTGACTTTACACAGTGTGACCAGTGCCGGGGTGTGACTTTGATCTGACCAGATGGCCGAGTGCATATCTGCCAGGGAGGAGGGGCTGGACCCCTCCTGCTGCTGGGGGTTCCACCCCCAAACATCTGAGAAGAAGACTTTGCACCCCTGGCCTGGCCTCTTTTGGTCCTGACCATGTTGAGCTGGCCACATTCCTCGGCCCCATCTACTCTCCCCACCCATGTTCCTGCCCTCTCTCTGGAGCAGGTTGGGGCTGTTTGGGATGGCCTTGGCTGGCTCCCAGCCCCACCCTGGGAGCCCGAGGGTCCAAGTCCTTGGGTCAGAGCCAGTCGGGTCTGACCGGGGAGGTTGGAGAGGTTGCAGCCCCTCTGCACTTGTCCTGTGCTGTGGCCAGCTGGGAGCGGCCTGTGTGTGGAGGTTTGTGTTGAGGTGGGAGGTTGGGTTTGCAGCAGGACGCTGCCGTCCTTCGTACGGCCCGGCTAGTCTCAGGGTGTGTGTGCTGGGTGTGGGGAGGGGCGGGCAGAGGAGGGTGCCATCCTCCCTCGCCTCTGCCCACAGCACATGCTGGCCTGGGCCGGCCCAGGCATCGGAGCCTGGCACTGGTGATGGCGTTGCCAGCAGATGACGGACGTGAGCTCTGTGTTCCCTGCCCCGGGGCTGGCTGTGGGGACACGGCTCTTGTCCCCATCTGTGTCTCAGGGGATCTCTGTGCCCTTCCTCCTAGGGCCCCCCCAAGTCCCGCCCTGTGACGCACAGCTGTGCTGGTTGGATTAGTCCTGTCACCATGGGGTGGAGGTGTCCTCTCTCTTGTCTACCCCAAGGTGGGGCAGGGGACTCAGCTGCTGTAGGTCCCCTTCACGGCCTCAAGAGCTCGACTGAGTGGGGGACACTGGGAGACGTGGCAGAGCCCTACCCCCACCCCCAGGATTCAGGCCAGCAGCCAGATTGCAGCCCGGCCCCTGTTGGCACAGAGCTGAGGCATGGGCTGGGGTCTCAGGGAAGGGTGAGGGAGTCAGGACACATCCACGGTGCGCCCTTCCAGGGAGGGCCGGCGAGCGCTGGTGTGCCTTGGGGCTCCGGAAGCTGCCCTGGACTTCCTACTGAGGAACCTGTTTGCCTGTGGTGTGTGAGCGGGGCTGATCGTGGCGGGAGGGTGGTGCAGCGGCTGTCTGTGATCAGCAAGCCCTAATTAGGCCGAGGGCTGTGCAGCGCTGGACGCGGAGATGTAGCTTCTTGCTCGTGGAGCTCCTGTCTGGCTCAGCTGGCCAACAGGTGCACCAGGAATCCCAGAAGGCTGTGTTAGAGGGTGGGAGGTTCTTGGGGTCCCACTGCAGGCCCCAGACTTGGGCAGGGTGCAGAGAGCTGGCTAGAGGAGGTGACGCTCTTTGGGCTGAGACCTGAGGGCCAAGTTTGGGACCATCATGGCCCAGAGGAGGAGCTGGCGGGGGAATGCTCACCTGCCCAGCCTAGTGCCATCCTCCCCGCCCCCCCTCCACCCTCTGTAGGCGGCCTGGACACCTCCAGGAAAGCCTGCGCTCAGTTCTTTGGAGGGTGGAGCCCTGCACGTGGGAGTAGACGTTCCCCACGATGAATGGGGTAGGGAGGGTGGGCAGTGGCCGGTGGCCAGCCACTCTGCCCACTTCCCTGGGGGAGAGGCTGTGGAAAGCAGCCCCCTGAAGGCCACCTGCCCACTGGCTTCGGGAGGGAGATGGGGCAGAGGCTACTGTCCCCGTCCGCACACACCTCCCTTCCTTCCTCCTCCTGCTGCCTCGTGGCAAGAACTGGGTGAGCCCTGGGTGCCAGCCAGGGCTGAGCTGAGATGGTGGTTTGGGGCTGCGCACACGTTGGCCCTGGGGGAGGAGCCACAGTTTAGGGTGAGCCAGCCTGGGCCTGTTGAGGGTGGCCCTTGGGAGTGGGCCTGGATGGACCCTGGGGGCTTCGGGGGGGGGGTGTGTGTGCGCGCGCGCGCGCGTAGGTAGGTGAGGCACCAGCAGACACCTGTCCTCCCCCACCCTGTCTTGTCTGCCACCTCCTCTCAGTGTCAGTGGTGGGAGGGGGAGGGGAGCAGGAAGCTGAGGTTTGGTGAGTCAGAGTCACAGCCCCTCACTACCCCTGCTCCCCCAGCCAGCAGCGACCTGCCTGCTGCTGACCTTTTTGGTATTGCCTCCGTGATCCTGGAGAGTGGCGGGCTCCTAAGATTGCAGCCCAGCTCCTCTGCCTCTGGGGGCCTGGGCAGTGTGTGCTCTGGGGCTGCTGGGGTCCGTTTGCCAGTGCCCTTGGGTCCAGGCCTGTGCCCAGGCCCCCAGCTCGGTCTGAGGCTCCTGTGCCCACTCAGGTCACAGGTGGACCAGGCAGGCTGGACGTGGGACTGCATCTCACAGGTCCTCAGAGGCTGCACACGGGGGCTTTCTGGGCCTTCCCTATCCGCCCCTGCTCTTCTGCTGGTGTGGGCAGTAGTGTTGAGGCTGGTCTGAGCGGAGGGCTGGACCTGCTTGTCGAGCGTGGGAGGTGAAGGTGGAGAGCTTTTGTCTTTCCTGCTTCAAGCTGCTGCCGTGCTGGGTGGGAGCTGGGGGCAGAACAGGGACCCCCGTCCTTCCTCCACGACGCCCGGGTGAGTGCTTCCCCGACTTGACTCTCATCATGCCTCCAGGTTTGTTTCCACAAAGGGTGGGCAAGAGGCAGGGGCCTCCAGCTGGCCCTGCCAGTGTGGACTGGACCTGGCAGCACTGCCCTGGGCATGGAGTGGGGGAAGCAGACCGGAGGGGGTGCTTTGGGAGTGGAGGGGGTTCTCTGGGGAACACATGGGGAGCTAGCAGGCTGGGGGTGCAGGGCCATGCCCTTCTCCCTGGTCTGGAGGACCCTCAGGGCTGCACAGGGCAACCTGGTCTGTGGCTGTGTGCAAGGCGGCCTTTGCAGGCAGGGAGCAGGCCTGTGTGCCACCACCTTCAGGGCTCCGGAGAGCGCTCCTGTCCTTCCTGCCAGCCCCACCCCTCCTTGGCTGTCTTCTGGGACCTTTGCTTGTCGCGTCTGCCTCTTGAGGTAGCAGGGACAAGCCGCAGTTTGGGGCTGTAGGCACGGGTGGTCCTTCCGCTGGCACAGGTGGCAGGTGTGAGACCCTTGCACCTCTCAAGTGGGCCCAGGGCTGGCAGGTGAGGCGGAGGCAGGGAGCAGGGCTGTGGGCCGAGTGCCTAAGCTGGGCACTGGCTGTGGAACAGTGGGGAACAGCGCTCCCCTTGCTGGAGGGGCAGGTGCGGTGCAGTTGGGCGGCACGCTGGCCTGTGGCAGGCTGGGTGTGGGTTCTGGCTGGGGGTGTTGACACAGTGGGCGGGACCCAGGAGGGGGGTAGTGGGGGTGGGAGTAGGGAGTATCTCCCCCTACTCCCCTGGGCTGGGGCTCCTGGGCCCTTTTTTTTTTTTTTTTTTTTTTTGAGGCTCTCACAGTTTATTTTATTTTACTTTATTTTTTTAAATTTCCAGGTCATTTAAAAAAAAATTTTCTTATTAGAGTAGAGTTGATTTACAATGTTGTGTTACTTTCTGCCGTACGGCAAAGTAAACCAGTTATACATATACGTATACCCACTCTTTTTTAGATTCTTTTCCCGTTAAGTTCATTATAGAGTACTGATTGGAGGTCCCTGTGTTATACGGTAGGTCTTTATTAGTTACCTGTTTTATATACAGTGGTGTGTATACGTCAGTCCCAATCTCCCAATTTATCCCCCCCGCCCCCCGCCATAACCATAAGTTTGTTTTCTGCATCTGTGACGGGCCTCCTGTGCTCTTGGTGCCTGGCCCAGCCAGAGGCTTGCAGGGACCCCGGCCCCACAGCAGGGGCTTCTCTCCATGCCCTCTGGTGGTCCTGGGGTCTGTGGCTGCCTAGGGGCCCCTCCTCACAGGACTGTCTTTAGGGAAACCATAGGTTTGGGAGCTGGGGCTGGTCTGGTGCCACCTGAGGGCCAGGATGGGTGAGATGTTTCCACCCGGACCCTCGAGGCTCCTGACCGGGTGCAGGTGTGGGAGGTGGGAGGTGCTCTGACCCCTGGCTCCTGTCCTCAGGGAGTGCGGAAGGCCAGGGCCAGATCCTGCAGCGCTTCCCAGAGAAGGACTGGGAGGACAACCCGTTCCCCCAGGGCATCGAGCTGGTGAGTGTGGGCGCTCCCCCAGGGCCTGGAGCCGAGGGCTGGGGCGCTGAGACGGTGGGGGGCAGGCACCGTGAGGACCCCGCTGGGTACAAGGAGACATCAGCTGCATTGGAGAACGTAGGGCGGGGGTGCAGGCTTGGCTGGTCGGACGCTTGGTGCCCACATCACGTCTTGTTGTCCCTCCCTCTTGATGGTGGGGACCATGCCCTGCATCACAGGGTTCTCGCCCCGCACAGTGAGGCCGGAGGCTCTTACTCCCTTTTGTGTGGGAGAAGACCGAGGTCCAGGAGGCAAGGCATGTGGGTCGCAGAGCAGGGTGCTGCTGGCTGCACTGGAACCCGGCCTCCAGGCCCTGGCTGTGCAGTCCCTCGCAGGCAGGGGACTAGAGGGAACTGACTGCTGACCCCCGTCCCCTTCCTCCCGATAGTTTTGCCAGCCCAGTGGGTGGCAGCTGTGTCCCGAGAGGAACCCACCGACCTTCTTTGTTGCTGTCCTCACCGATATCAATTCCGAGCGGCACTACTGCGCATGCTTGACTTTCTGGGAGCCCGTGGAGCCCACACAGGTAACCCTGCATGGGCCGAGCCTCTGACTGTGGCCGACTCCCTCTGTCCTGTGTGTGTCTGGTCCTGGTGACCCAACCCCACAAAGGCTGAAGTTTCCAGAGGGCCAGTCCTGTCTGAGTCAGCTGTGTCCCGTGTCCCCCCCCCCCCCCCCCCCCCCCCCCCCCCGCCCAGGCCTCAGGAGACCTGCCTGAGAGCCTGGCATATGGGGCTTCTGTCCACAGGAAGGGCTGTGCACCGAGGACACTGCCGAGAGGGAAGAGGAGGCAGGTGAGGGAGGCCCAGTGGGACTGTCAACCGCAGCTCCTGGCCCACCCGGCCAGCTGTTTGCTCCAAAGACGCTGGTACTGGTGTCTCGATTGGACCATGCGGAGGTGTTCAGGGTGAGGCGGGCAGCCGGGCACAGGGCAGGATGCGGGGTGCTCCCGCTGGCTGGGTCGTCATTCCCCGATCTGTGGTCCCTGCAGAACAGCCTGGGTCTCATCTACACCATCCATGTGGAGGGCCTGAACGTGGGCCTGGAGAACGTGGTTGGGAACCTGCTGACGTGCATCATCCCTCTGGCCGGGGGCTCACAGGTGGGTCAGGAGGCAGCTGCTGTCCACCTGCAGCCACAGGACCCGCTGGTGCCTGAGGCCACGGGGTGGGGCCTGGTAGGTGTTCGGAGTCCAGCCTGGGCGGAGTGCGGCCCTAGCCTCGGACAGTCCTGCGTCTTGGTGCCGCCGCCTGTCCTCTTTTCTTGGCCCTGCCTGTCTCGTGTCCCATGTCGCATCTGGCTCTCCACCTGGCACCCTTTGGTTCCTCTGTCCTCTCCCTCCTTGGGTGTGCCTGTCTCTGGGTGTCAGTGTTGGCCTATCTGTCCAGCCCCCCGGTCTGTGTCCCCGCGTGTGGGTGTGTCTAACTGTGTCTCTCTGCCTGTCTGTCCCGTGCAGCTGGACTCTGTTGAGGACGGAGTGGTACGGATTCTTTGTTTCTTCTGCCCACTCAGGCCCCGTCCCCACCCCAGGTCAGAGGCCCAGAGTTTTCTCTGCAGCACTGCTTGGGCCGACAGAGGCCAGACGTGGCCTTTCCCTTGTGCCGTGCTGCCCGTCCTGGCCAGTCCCACCTCGGGGTCTGTCATTCCCCCAGGCCCGCCTGAGGCTGTGAAGCTGGGGGTGACCCAGGTCTGGGTGGAGCAGCTGAGCACTGGTCCCTCTCTCTCCACAGAGAACCATCTCTTTGGGGGCTGGGGACCGGCAGGTCATCCAGACCCCACTCACCGACTCGCTGCCCATCAGCCGCTGCAGCGTGGCCCTGCTTTTCCGCCAGCTGGGTGAGCCTGGTGCCCGCAGCCCCACAGCCCCCACACAGTCCTTCGTCTCCCCTCCCGGGGCTGGCGGACAGACGTCGAGGTTTCACCGCAGGGCGGGCGCCTGCGCCCTCTAAGCCTGTCCTCCTCCTCAGGCATCACCAACGTGCTGTCTCTGTTCTGTGCGGCGCTCACGGAGCACAAGGTGCTCTTCCTGTCCCGGAGCTACCAGCGCCTCTCGGACGCCTGCCGGGGACTCCTGGCGCTGCTCTTCCCTCTCAGATACAGGTGCTGACCTTACCGTTGCCCACTGCCCCGCAGTCCCTCCGCCCCACCCGGCCCTCGGGCTGTCGCGCTGAGCCTTGGCCCGTTGCAGTTTCACGTACGTGCCCATCCTGCCGGCGCAGCTCCTGGAGGTGCTCAGCACGCCCACGCCCTTCATCATCGGAGTCAACGCTGCCTTCCAGGCAGAGGCCCAGGAGCTGGTGAGGGCCCTGCTCAGCGCCTGCCTCGCTGCTCCGGGCTGGGCTGACCCCAGGCCCTGCTGACCGGCCCGTGGCTCTCTGACCTCTCGCTCCCTTTGGTCCACAGCTGGATGTGATTGTAGCTGATCTTGATGGAGGGACGGTGACTGTGCCCGAGTGTGTGCACATTCCACCCCTGCCAGAGCCACTGCAGAGCCAGACGCACAGTATTCTGAGCATGGTGAGGCAGGACCAGGGGCCTCGGGGAGGCTGGGGCCTCGGGCAGGCTGGGGTGGGGTCACTTGGTGGCCAGAGGAAGCCAGAGCGTGGGGCTGGTGTGCAGCTGACCCTGCTCCCCGCTGCTTCCACAGGTCCTGGATCCAGAGCTGGAGCTGGCAGATCTCGCCTTCCCTCCACCTACGACGTCCACTTCCTCCCTGAAGATGCAGGTGGGGGTCGCTGCCCCTCTGGGGGCCCAGGCCCACCCGGTGCTGAGCGCTCCTCCAGGGGGTCGCCAGGGCCGCGTGGGGTGGGTGTGAGCCTCGGAGGGTCCTGCACAGGAGTGGCCGTCGGCACCGAGTCTTAGAGGAGGCACTGTGGCTTGTGTGGAGGAAGCTTGGAGGGTCAGGAGGGTGAGGTGCCTGGAAGGCTCAGGGCCTGGCACTCACCTGCCCTCACGTATGCCCCAGGATAAGGAGCTGCGCGCCGTCTTCCTGCGGCTCTTTGCTCAGCTCCTGCAAGGCTACCGCTGGTGTCTGCACATGGTCCGCATCCACCCGGAGCCTGTCATCCGCTTCCATAAGGTGGGCGCCAGGCGGGGGCGGGGCTGGGCAGAAGGTGAGTGCCCGAGGGGCTGACCTCTTTGTGCACCGCAGGCAGCCTTCCTGGGCCAGCGTGGGCTGGTGGAGGACGACTTCCTGATGAAGGTGTTGGAGGGCATGGCCTTTGCAGGCTTTGTGTCGGAGCGCGGGGTCCCCTACCGTCCTACGGACCTATTTGATGAGGTGCACCCCGACCCCACCTGGGAGGAGCCGCCATCACCCCCCTCCCTGCCCCAGCCAGCCCGCCTGACCCTGCTTCCTCCCCCAGCTGGTGGCCCACGAGGTGGCACGGATGCGGGCGGATGACAGCCACCCCCAGCGTGTCCTGCGTCATGTCAAGGAATTGGCAGAGCAGCTCTACAAGAACGTAAGGCAGGTGGCACGAGGGGGCGGGTCACTGTGCTGCCCTGGCCCGGGCTGCTCGCCCATCCTGCCTGTGTCCCCCCCAGGAGAACCCGTACCCTGCTGTGGCTATGCACAAGGTGCAGAGGCCAGGGGAGGCCAGCCACCTGCGGCGGGCGCCCCGGCCCTTCCCCCGGCTAGACGAGGGCATGGTGCAGTGGATCGTGGATCAGGCCACAGCCAAGATGCAGGGCGCACCCCCGGCCGTGAAGGCCGAGAAGAAGACCACCGTGCCCTCAGGGCCCCCCATGAGTGCGTAACCGGGAGGGGGAGCCTGAGTGTGGCCGAGGGTGGACGTGAGGTCAGAGGTGAGCACGTTCTCTGCTCCCCAGCCGCCATACTGGAGCGGAGCAGTGGGCTCCACGGCAACAGTGCGCGCCGGCTGGAGGTGGTCCGGAACTGCATCTCCTACGTGTTCGAGGGGAAGATGCTTGAGGCCAAGAAGGTGAGGGTAACCCGGGCACAGGGAGCGCTGGGGGCTCTGGGTGGGGGCGGCCTGGGCCAGGGCAGCGGCTCTCAGAGGAGCCCTGGCCCTCGTTCTCCCGCAGGCGGCTGGAGGGAGCTGGGCTGGCAAGAAGGGCAGGTGGACACCGGGTCCACCTCAGAACAGCTGGGTGCAGCCTGCTGGGGAGGCTCCGCGGGAGGAATTTCCTTCAACTTCTAGTCGTCAGAACGCTCTAAAAGTCCCCACTGTTAAGTGTCTTCTTTATCGCTCACGGAAACTAGTGTCGACTCACACGTGTCTTTTTTTTCTTACTTGCAGAAAGTGGAGTTCATTTAGCGTTCTGCCCTCTGTGATGTCCATTGACACTTTGGGTCTCTCAGGACAGCCAGTTTGAGTCTGTCTTGTGTTTCACAGCTGCGTGGTTCTTTGTGAAGCACCTAGTTCTTAAACCAGCCCTTTATCGGGTTCCTGGTTGTTTCACAGTGTGCGGGAGTATCAACAGGACAAGTGCAGCCCTTTCTGTGGCCCGCCCAGTGCTGAGCCGGCTGCTGGCTCTGCGTTAGGCTTGTGCGTTCTAGGCGCTGGGGCCCTGGCCGGCCGTGGGGTCTCGCTCAGAGCACTGGCAGTGTTGTGAGGTTCGTGTGCGGGGGGCTGGCTCCACTAGCGCGTTGGTCTCTCTTGGGCAGTGAAGCCCCAATCTGGGCACACCTGACCGGATGGCTTCCGGTCTCCTCTGTGCTGAGAGCCTGGGCTCTGGCCCCCACGTCTGGGCCAGGCCTCCCCTGTGCCTCAGGGCACGGTTGGGTCCACATAGGCTCGTGCCCTCATCCCCTTGTTTCCCCGTCCGCAGCTGCTTCCAGCTGTGCTGAGGGCCCTAAAGGGGCGTGCGGCCCGCCGCTGCCTTGCCCAGGAGCTGCACCTGCACGTGCAACAGAACCGGGCGGTCCTTGACCACCAGCAGTTCGACTTCGTGGTCCGCATGATGAACTGCTGTCTGCAGGTGAGGCCGGGCCTCACACCCTGCTGGCGCTGTGGCCACAGGGTGGGGCCGGGCAGGGCTTCCCCGGCCTACCCATAAGGGTGCATCTTCTGGCGGTGCCGACAACTGGGGAGACCCCGGTCTGCCGGTGAGGGTGGTGTGGGGAGAATCCTTGTGGGAGGCTGGTGCAGGGGCCTCCTGCCCTCAACCTCCGAGCAGCCCTGGGGAGCTGGTGCAGGCGGTTCAGGGACTGACGGGAGGTGCTGCTCTGTCGGCGGTGCTGGTGGGGGTGTGAACGGCCCGGGGCCGGGATCCGACGCCCCCGGCCCTACTGCAGGACTGCACCTCCCTGGATGAGCACGGCATCGCAGCTGCTCTGCTGCCCCTGGTCACTGCCTTCTGCCGGGTGAGTGCTGGGGCGGACAGAGTCTCCCCAACCTCCTGCCGGCTGCACCCGCTGACACCCTCTTGGCTTCTGCAGAAGCTGAGCCCAGGGGTGACGCAGTTTGCGTACAGCTGCGTGCAGGAGCACGTAGTGTGGAGCACGCCGCAGTTCTGGGAGGCCATGTTCTATGGGGATGTGCAGACCCACATCCGGGCCCTCTACCTGGAGCCTGCCGAGGACCGAGACCCCTCCCAGGTGTGTGGGGACTCCCTGGGCCCGCGGGATGGGGCTGGCCTGGCTCTGGCTCACGTGCGGCCCCTGGGGCAGGTTGGGGAGGCACTCACACAGGAGGACGAGCGCTCTGCCCTGGACGTGGCATCTGAGCAGAGGCGCCTGTGGCCCACCCTGAGCCGCGAGAAGCAGCAGGAGCTGGTGCAGAAGGAGGAGAGCACGGTGTTCAGCCAGGCCATCCACTACGCCAGTCGCATGAGCTACCTGCTCCTGCCCCTGGACAGCAGCAAGAGCCGGCTGCTCCGGGAGCGCGCAGGGCTGGGCGACCTGGAGAGCGCCAGCAACAGCCTGGTCACCAACAGGTGGGGTGTGGCCTGGGGGCAGGACCTGAGCAGTACAGGCCTTGGGTTGTGTGGCCTGTGCCCACTGTGCCCCTCCCCGGCCCAGCATGGCAGGCAGCGTGGCGGAGAGCTATGACACAGAGAGCGGCTTCGAGGATGCAGAGACCTGTGACGTGCCCGGGGCCGTGGTCCGCTTCATCAACCGCTTCGTGGACAAGGTCTGCACAGAGAGTGGGGTCACCAGCGACCACCTCAAGGGGCTGCATGTCATGGTGCCAGGTATGGGGTCTGGGCTTGGAAACACTCCCCTTGGATGGGTGGGCGCAGGCCAGAGCATGAGAACTGCTCTCCCCCAGACATCGTCCAGATGCACATCGAGACCCTGGAGGCCGTGCAGAGAGAGAGCAAGAGGCTGCCCCCCATCCAGAAGGTGAGTAGGGGCCGGGGAGTGGCGGGCACCAGGACTGGGCTATGTTCTGAGGCACTGCTCCTGTCCCCAAACAGCCCAAACTGCTTCGGCCACGCCTGCTGCCCGGTGAGGAGTGTGTGCTGGACGGCCTGCGTGTCTACCTGCTGCCGGATGGGCGTGAGGAGGGTGCCGGGGGCAGCAGGGGTGGCCCCGCACTGCTCCCGGCTGAGGGCGCTGTCTTCCTGACCACGTACCGGGTCATCTTCACGGGGATGCCCACCGACCCCCTGGGTGAGCCTTTGGACCCCTCTGCCCCCGCTCCCCTTGCCCCTCCCCCTGCCCCCCCCCAAGGTCTTTGGGCTAGTGGGACTTCTTCTGCCTCTCCCTCTCCCCTTCTCAGGGGTTTAGGGTCTCTGTGGGAGATAGGCTGTTGTCTTTCCTCCCCACCCTCCCGGTCTACCCCATAGCTCTGGGACCCTGAGACTCTGTGACCCTCGACCCCTCCCGTCCCCCTGACTCTGCACCCGGCTTGTTATAAGTGGGGGAACAGGTGGTGGTCCGCTCCTTCCCGGTGGCTGCGCTGACCAAGGAGGAGCGCATTAATATCCAGACCCCCAGTGACCAGTACCTGCCGGACGGGCTGCAGCTGCGCTCCTGCACCTTCCAGGTCGGCTGGGGTGTGGGCTGTGTTGGGTGGGGTCTGTGGGCCCCTGAGTCGCGGCCCTCTCCAGGATGCAGCGTCTGAGCCCTAGTCTTGTTCTCATGAGCGGCTGTTGAGCCAGCATTGAGCCCTTTGTGATTCCTGAGTTGACGGGGAAGTCGCTGTGTCTTAGCTTGGTGTCCTCTGCCTGCGCCATGTGCCAGTTTTGGGGGCTCTCCCGTTTACCTTGCAAGGCCCGAACCCTAGAGGCCGTGTCTGCAGCGTGCTGCGTGAGCCCGGCCTAGCTGAAACCTACACAGATTAGATGAAACACAAGGACTGGGTTCCTGAGTCTCCGCCTACATGCAGTCTGGGGAGCAGGCCCTCCGCTCACCCTCTGTCCTTGGGGCGCTCCTTCAGGACGTGTCCGTCACCGGATGGAGAGGCGAGACTGGCCCTTCACAGTCCCACGGTAGACCTAGCCGCCTTTCTCAGGGCCGTCTGGTCGCAGGGCCCTCCCCCGTCCATCCTGTTAGAAACACCCGAGTTCCAGTGATGCAGCACGGGGCGTCCCGCAGGCCTGTCCGCCTTCGTGGCCAGGGCTCAGGCCCGCGGGCCTCCCAGCCTCTGAGGGCCTCATGTCTGACACAGCTGCTGAAGATGGTCTTTGACGAGGAGGTGGGGTCTGACAGCGCTGAGCTCTTCCGCAAGCAGCTGCACAAGCTGCGGTACCCACCAGATATCAGGGGCACCTTCGCGCTCACCCTGGGCTCTGCCCACACACCCGGCCGGCCGCCCCGTGCCACCAAGGACAAGGGTCCTTCCTTCAGGTAGGGAGCTGGGCCCCGAGGCCAGAACACCTTCCCCTCGCAGAACCACTGTGTGTGTCCCCTTGTCCATCTCCTCACCTTTGCTGACCCTGCAACTGTACTCCTCGGGCCCCCCCAGGACCCTGTCCCGGAACTTGATGAAGAACGCTAAGAGGACCATCGGGCGGCAGTATGTCACCCGGAAGAAGTACAGCCCCCCAAGCTGGGAGCACCGGGGCCAGCCACCCCCTGGGGACCAGGAGGACGAGATCTCAGGTCGGGGTGTGGGGAGCCGTGGGCGGTCTGGGTGAAGACCCTCACGTGGAGGGGTAAGGGACCCGGGCAGCCCCTGGGTAATGACCCCCGTGTGCCTGGCCTGCCCCAGTGTCAGAGGAGCTGGAGCCCAGCACGCTGACCCCTTCCTTGGCCCTGAAGCCCTCGGACCGCATGACCATGAGTAGCCTGGTGGAGCGGGCGTGCTGCCGGGACTACCAGCGCCTGGGGCTGGGCACGCTGAGCAGCAGCCTGAGCCGCGCGAAATCCGAGCCCTTCCGGATCTCCCCGGTCAACCGCATGTACGCCATCTGCCGCAGGTGAGCAGTGAGCGCGGCAGGTTTGGTGGCCTCCAGGAGGCCGAAGGCCCAGGGGCGCCTGGCTGTGGGTCCAGAGTGCCTTTGGCCTCACGTCCGCCTCCTCGCAGCTATCCGGGGCTGCTAATCGTCCCCCAGAGCGTCCAGGACAACGCCCTGCAGCGCGTCTCCCGCTGCTACCGCCAGAACCGCTTCCCGGTGGTCTGTTGGCGCAGCGGACGCTCCAAGGCCGTGCTGCTGCGCTCAGGGGGCCTGCACGGCAAGGGGGTCGTCGGCCTCTTCAAGGCCCAGAACGCGCCTTCTCCGGGTAGGCTCCCTGTTCACGCTGCAGCCCGCCCCGCCCCCGGCGCCCCGCGCCCCGCCCCCGGCGCCCCGCCCCCGGCGCCCCGCCCCCAGCTCCACTTCCTCCCGCAGGCCAGTCCCAGGCCGACTCCAGCAGCCTGGAGCAGGAGAAGTACCTGCAGGCCGTGGTCAGCTCCATGCCGCGCTATGCTGATGCGTCCGGTCGCAACACCCTCAGCGGCTTCTCCTCGGCCCACATGGGCAGTCACGGTGAGGGTGCTCGGGGCCGGAGGACCTGGGGGGTAGTGATGGCATTTATGGAGAGCAGACCAACAAGGGGGCAGGGTGTTTGGGGTGTGGGAGCAGGTGAGTGTCCTGAGGCCCAGCTCTGACCACTCCTCTGGGGGTTTACAGAGGAGGCAGCAGGCCCAGGAATTTGGGGCATGCGCCCAGGGGCCATCCTGGGCCCTACCCCTTGCCGTCGGGGTGCTGGTTCAGGGCGACCCTTAGAAGAGCATGCTGTCCACAAGCGGTGGTCTGGTCTCCTGGGGTGACAGGCGGGGACCCTGTTGTGGCAGGGTGAGCCAGGTGGATGCCTGGCGCTGGGAGAGGGTTTTAGACAGGAGACACCCAGGAGGGCCCCAGGGCGTGCAGGCGGGGGCGGGGGGGGGGGGGTGGTTGTGTCAGGATGGGCAGCCTCACCCCAGGGCCTTGCTCCAAGGCAATGGCTTCTGCACCCCGCTTACCCTCCAGCTGCCCCCATCCTGCCCCCGCATCTCCCTCATCTCCCCCCGTGACAGCCTCTCCCCTACCTGCGCGTCTCCCTCCATCTCCCCTCCTGGACCCTCCGTCACTGATCTCTGGTCCCTTCCGGTTCATCCTCTTGGCCCTCCTGAAAGCTGCTGGGCCTCGTCGGAGCTGCCACCTAGCCCATGTTGGTCCTCACGTTGGTGATCAGCGAGCTGCCTCTCAGTCCGTGCTTGGAGGTCTCGTCACCCCGCTGGAGGCACGAGGGCTGGGAGGCTGCCCGCACTGGGCCTGACCATTGCCCAGATGCTGGCCTGAGCCAACCCCTGCCTGTACCTCAGCAGGTGTGGTGCCAGCGTCTACCAGGGATCTGTACACACCTGGAGCCGTCCTGGCGGTTGTGTGTGCAGAGTTGGCCGATGTCACAAGAGGGTCACTTCTCTCTGTGAGACCCTTCCCCCACCCTGGCTTGTGCAGACATCACACCAGGGGTCACTTGTCGCTCAGGCCTTCCTGATTCCCTCCCTCCCCTCACACTTGTCTGCGTTTTTCTCTGCTGCTGCTCTAGGTTCCAGATGCACTGGCTCCCAGATGCATTGCTCTAGCTCTCAGGTGGGCTTGGGGGCTGGCAGGCCACCTGTGGGGCTGAGCCTTCCAGAAGCCCGGGCATCGTCCTTGATTCTTCCCTCTCTGCCCACCCTGAGTCTGAGTTCACCACCCGAGCCTGCAGCCATCCCCATGGCCGACTGCCCCCACGCTGGCCCAGGCTGCTCCTGCCCGTGGCACAGGCCCTCCTGGTGCAGCTGCCACTCGTTCCCGTAGGGGAGGGCCTTCACCCCTCCCGAGTGAGGCCTAAGGAGCACCCCAACTGCAGGCACCTCCTCTGCTGCTGGCGCACACCAGCCCCCCAGTCCCCTTGCAGCCTGTAGTCCAGTGCTCCGTCTGTAGCTGTTGTTACCACTTGCTGGGCACTGGGGCCAGGGGGGCTGGGAACGGGGTGGCCAGGCTGTCCTCACGGTGGTTAATGGGGATGCTGCCCTAGGAAGCGCTGGGCTCGGTGCCACCTTCTGAAGCGGCACAGGCCTTACTCCTCTTGGTCCTCTACTGGGAATACCGCTCTCTAGTTTGAGTGGCTTTTAGTTTTCCAAACATCAGAGACCATCATTAAGTGTGTTTCATGGTTGCGCTGTCTTCCTGCCTTCCGCCCGCTCCAGTGGTTCTGAGTGGCCCCTGCAGGCAGCACCCTCCCCGCAGGATCTTTCGTCTCCTAGTGCCTGTGTCTTCCCTAGTGTTGCTTGGGCATCTCTGAATGTCCCCACAGCCCACTGGTGCTGCTTCTGGGTGTCCCCCGAGTTCTGGGCACGGGCCTTCCCCCTCGTTGCCTGGGGGCATACAAGGTCTCGGCTCTCCTCAGCTGTACACCGGTTCCGGTCCAGACTGTGTCACGAGGACACGCTGTCCTCACTGTGGATGACCATGCTTCTGCCTGCAGCATAGTGGGCTGGCGCCGTGCTGGCCTCTGGTGCCCTGCGCCCTCTCTGTAGAGGCGAGTGAGCCTGGGTCATAGCCAGGTGCAGGCTTTGGAATCCAGAGGCCTCCTCCTGTGGGCTCCCTGTGCCTCCAGGCTGGGCCGTCCCAGCCCGTAAGCCTCGTGCCTGGTCCTCACAGGTGGCTCTGTGCTGGGGCTTGGGCCTGCCTGTGTCCTGGACTGAACCACCCTCTGAGGTTCCAGGCTGGGAGCTCCCACGCTGGGCCTCCTCTTCTCTGGGCTGCGCCTCATGGGCACCTCCTGCTGCTGCTGTGTGCTGGGCAGGGGCCGCTTGGTGGCTGCGTGTCACGAGCAGCTTAGGCAGGGTCCACGGGGCTGAGGGTGCAGAGGAGGTGGCCCAGGGTCCTGCCTGTCCCCTGACCCTTCCTACCCACCACCGGGTCCTCTGCTCCCTCGTTTGCCCTGGGGGCCCAGAGGACCTTGACAGATCCTCACTGTCTCTGGGACCCCCGGGGGGTTTGGTGGTGACCCAGCCTTGGACCCAGTTCCTTTGGGCCACAGCTCCGCCCTTGCTGGGCGCACCCCCGGGCCTGGGGCCAGGCCTGAGCCTTCTCTCTGCTGTGCCCCCAGTGCCCAGCCCCAGAGCCAGGGTCACCACGCTGTCCAACCCCATGGCGGCCTTGGCCTCCAGACGGACTGCGCCCCGAGGTACCGTACTGACCGCGCAGGCTGGCTCCCCACTCCTGGCACTGATGGCCCCATGTGACTGCTCAGGGCACTAACGTCCCCCACACTGGCACTAACGGCCCCGTGTGACAGACCAGCGTAACCCAGCCCTCGCCACAGCCCCGGCCACTAACAGCCTGACGCCCCGAGTCCCACCCTTGCCCTCCCTGGGAGCTCTGCCCCAGGTAAGTGGTGCCCTGGCCCTGCTCCGGTGCTCACCTGGTTTCTCTGTGCAGGTAAATGGGGCAGTGTCCGGGCCGGTGGGCGCAGCGGTGGGCTCAGCACTGATGTAGGCACCCGGCTAGCAGGCATGGGTCCCCCCCAGGCCAACGGGGCCCCCCCCGACCCAGGCTTTCTCCGGCCCCAGCGTGCAGCCCTCTACATCATTGGAGACAAAGCCCAGCTCAAGGTGACTGGGACAGAGTCCTGGGGCCAGGTGGGGGCACGGGGCCTGGGCGCGTCTCACCACGGCCGGCTTCCTCCAGGGTGTACGGCCAGATCCCCTGCAGCAGTGGGAGCTGGTGCCCATCGAGGTATTTGAGACACGGCAGGTGAAAGGCAGCTTCAAGAAGCTGCTGAAGGCGTGTGTCCCCGGCTATCCTGCCACCGAGCCCGGTTCAGCCTCCTTCCTGTGCTCGCTGGAAGACTCAGAGTGGCTGATCCAGGTCTCTCCACTGCCCCTGCCCCACCGCGGTGGAGGGCTACCCGGGGGGAGGAGATGCGATGGGCAGGGGCCATCCGGTGCCCACCTGGGTGCCGGGCCCCGCCACTTACCTAGAGCCGTGGGTGGGCGGGGTCTGGGCTTGCTCTTTTGATAGTATGGGGCTTCGGGAGGGGATGATGGCCACTTCCCAGTGGTGGTGCATGGACAGGGGAGGGAGGCCAGGGTCCAGCTGTGTCGGAGCCCTCTGCTCTCTGTCAGGGTGGGGCTGGGCACGTCAAGGAGAGGGGATGCCTCTTCAGGCCCAGAAGATGCTGATAGGCGGGTGGGGGGGCGGCCGGGTGGGAGGAAGCACGCCACAGCATTTCGGGTCCATCCAGGCTGTGCTGCCTCGCGGGGTGTCCCCTGGCGTGGGCCTGCGCAGCCACCGCTCCTGTGGATGTGTGGGTCCTGGGGGCCCGGCTGGGTGCTGGAGTCTTAGGCCACGGGCTCTGGGAGGTGCTGAGGGGCTGCGGGTCCCTGCAGATCCACAAGCTGCTGCAGGTGTCGGTGCTGGTGGTGGAGCTCCTGGACTCGGGCTCCTCTGTCCTGGTGAGCCTGGAGGACGGCTGGGACATCACCACTCAGGTGCGCGGTGGCCGGGGGTGGGGGTGGGGGTGGGGGCGGGTGTTGGGCCCAGTCCCCACGCCCTGCTGACTCACGGCGCTGCTGGCAGGTGGTGTCCCTGGTGCAGCTGCTCTCAGACCCCTTCTACCGCACCCTGGAGGGCTTCCGTCTGCTGGTGGAGAAGGAGTGGCTGTCCTTTGGCCATCGCTTCAGCCACCGCGGGGCCCACACCCTGGCCGGGCAAAGCAGCGGCTTCACGCCAGTCTTTTTGCAGTTCTTGGACTGCGTGCACCAGGTGAGCGGGCGGCCGTGGTGGGGGCTGTGCGTGCTGACCGCTGGCCGCTGACTCCTGATGCCCCACAGGTCCACCTGCAGTTCCCCATGGAGTTCGAGTTCAGCCCATTCTACCTCAAGTTCCTCGGCTACCATCACGCGTCCCATCGCTTCCGGACCTTCCTGCTGGACTCGGACTACGAACGCATCGAGCTGGGTACGGTGGGGGCGGGGGCGGTGAAGGTGGGCACAGGGGCGGGGTCAGCAGCCGGGGTGGGGCCGGGCTCAGCGCTGCCCCCTGCAGGGCTGCTGTATGAGGAGAAGGGGGAGCGCCGGGGCCAGGCGGCCTGCCGCTCGGTGTGGGAGTACGTGGAGCGGCTGAGCAAGAGGACGCCGGTGTTCTACAACTACCTGTACGCGCCCGAGGACGCGGAGGTGAGCAGAGCCTGGTCGGGGCGGGCAGGCCCCTCCGCGCCCCGGTGCTCACGCCAGGCCCGCCCCCAGGTCCTCCGGCCGTACAGCAACGTGTCCAACCTGAAGGTGTGGGACTTCTACACCGAGGAGACGCTGGCCGAGGGCCCCCCCTATGACTGGGAGCTGGCGCAGGGGCCCCCCGAGCCCCCGGAGGAGGAGCGGCCCGATGGGGGTGCCCCCCAGAGCAGGCGCCGGGTGGTGTGGCCCTGCTACGACAACTGCCCCCGAGCCCAGCCCGACGCCATCTCCCAGCTGCTGGAGGTGCGTGTGGCCCCTGAGAAGGGGAGAGGGGGTCCCAGCGCACGTCAGTCCGGTGGCCCTGCCCCGGCCCCCCGCCCCCCGATGTGGACGGTGATCTGCTGGGTTCCATCCTGCCTGGTGGTGCCCCCTTCAGAGAGAGATGGGCCTGGAAGCTTGGGGCTGATGTTCAGGCTTCTCTCACTCCCTCTGCCAGACTTAGTGGGCGTGTCTGCTTAGCCTCAGCAATCAGGATTCAATAGGACACGGGACCCCGGAAGAGAGAAGAGAGCCCCTTGGGGTTGGGGTTTGGGGGGAGGCTGGGATGGCATAGAGGGTGGCTGTCCAGTGGCCGGAGTTCTCCCCCGGGGCCTCAGGTCCGGACCACAGCAAGGTTTGCATTGCCCGCCCCGCCCAGCCGCCCCCCCCCCCCCCCCCCCCCCGGCTGGGTGTCTTTGGAGGGATATCTAAGCATCCTGAGCTTCTGCTTCCTTGTGGGGAAAGTGGGGAGGCTGATTCCTGCCTCTCAGGGAGGTGGTGAGGTGTAAACAAGCAGGTGAAGAGGTTTTGACAGCCCAGCAGTGGCCCAGGCTGAAGGCACTGGCCACGCAGGGTTTGGGGGAGCCTGGGTCATGGTTTTGTGGGTGAAGGGGATCCACAAGCACAGAGGGCAGAGGACCGTCCTCTTCTCTCTGGTACTGCTCGTGGTCTTGGAGCTGGTGTCCCTAGGCCAGCGTCTGTGTGGCGTGATGTTGTCTGTGGTGCTTTCACTTCTGACTGGTCTGTGTCTTTAGTTAACGGTGAGTTTCTGCTTGGTGCTCAGCGTGTGGTTAGCGCGTCTTCTCACCCATTTCTGTCTTTCACGGGACTTTTCTTTTTGCTGCTTTCTTTCGTTTGTTATTTTCCTGACAGTTGAGTATTACTTTTCCATGTTATCTACTTCGTGTGGCTTTTGAGCTGTATGTTTGTGTTATTTGTAGTGGTTGTCAGTGACTGCAGTCCCAGCGCATCTGGGGTTGAATTGCACACCCCCCACGGGAACTGCCCGCTCCTGTCCTTCTGCCTTTGTCATCAGCCCTTTTACTATTACCTGTGACGTCAGCACAGAGCATGGGTTATGGTTGTTTTAAATGGTCCACTTTGTTTTAAAAAAATTAGGAAACAAGGAAAACGTCTTCTATTTGCTGTGCCCAGTATTTTTCATTCTCAGTGTAGATCTGGTATTGTATCATTTCCCTGTAGCCTGAAGAACTTTTAATGTTTCTTGTAATCCAAATCTGCTAGTGACAAATTCCCTCAGCTTGTTTTTTTTTTACCTGAAAATGTCTTCATTTTTTTTTATTTTCACCATTTCTGTTCTTATTGTATAGTTTACAGTGTTGTGTTAGTTGCAGGTGTACAGCAAAGTGACTCAGATATATATATATATACATCTCCTTTTATAGTCTTTTCCATTATAGATTATTACAAGATGTAACTATGGTACCCTGTGCTATTCAGTAGATCCTTGCTGATTATCTGTTTTATATATAGTAGTGTGTATATGTTAATCCCAAACTCCTAATTTATCCCTCCCGCCATCCCCTTTGGTAACCATAAGTTTTTATTTATCATTTATTTGCTGCATCGGGTCTTAGTTGTGGCCCGTCGGCTTCTCTCTAGTTGTGGTGCGCGGGCTCCAGAGCACATGGGATCCAGAGCATGTGGGCTCTTTAGTTGTGGCCCATGGGCTTAGTTGCCTGACCAGGGATCGAACCTGCGCTCCCTGCATTGGAAGACGGATTCTTAACCACTGGACCACCAGGGAAGCCCCCATAAGTTTGTTTTCTATGTCTGTGAGTTTATTTCCATTTTGTAAATAAGTTCATTTATATCATATTTTTAGATTCCACATACGTGACATCATATACTTGTCTTTTTCTGTCTGACTTAGTGTGATCATCTCCAGGTCCATCCATGCTGCTGCACATGGCATTATTCCACTCTTTTTATGGCTGAGTAGTATTCCATTGTATAAATACGCCACATCTTCTTTATCCATTCATCTGTTGCTTCTGTGTCTTGGCTTTTGTGACTATTGCTGCTGTGAACATTGGAGGGGGGTGCATGTATCTTTTTGAATTAGAGATTTTGTTTTTTCTGGATATATGCCCAGGAATGGAATTGCTGGGTCATATGGTAGTTCTATTTTTAGTTTTCTTGAGGAACCTCCATACTGTTTTCCATAGTGGCCGCACCAATTCACCTTCCCACCAGCAGTGTAGGAGGGTTCCCTTTTCTCCACTCCCTCTCAGCATTTGTTATTTGTAGACATTTTTTTAATATACGTTTGTTTGTTTATTATTTTTGTCAGCATTGGGTCTTTGTTGCTGTGCACGGGCTTTCTCTAGTGGTGAGCGGGGGCTGCTCTCTGTTAGTGTGTGCGGGCTTCTCATTTGCGGTGGCTTCTCTTGTTGCGGAGCACGGGCTCTACGCGCATGGGCTTCAGTAGTTGTGGCTCGCGGGCTCTAGCGCTCAGGCTCAGCAGTTGTGGTGCACGGGCTTAGTTGCTCCGTGGCATGTGGGATCTTCCCGGGCCAGGGATCGAACCCTTGTCCTCTGTTTTGGCAGGTGGATTCTTAACCACTGCCACCAGGGAAGTCCCTCCCCTGTAGACTTTTTAATGATGGACTTTCTCACTGGTGTGAGGTATATTGAGCATCTTTTCATGTGCCTGTTGGACATCTTTATGTCTTCTTTGGAGAAATGTTTATTTAGGTCTTCTCATTTTTTGATTGGGTTGTTTGTTTCTTTGATATTAAGCTGTGTGAGCTGTTTGTATATTTTGGAAGTTAATCTCTTGTCCATAGCATTGTTTGCAAATATTTTCTCCCAGTCCATAGGCTGTCTTTTCATTTTGTTTATGGTTTCCTCTGCTGTGCAAAAGCTTTTAAGTTTAATTAGGTCCCATTTGTTTATTTTTGTTATTATTTCTGTTACTCTAGGAGATGGATCCAAAAAAATATTGCTGTGCTTTATGTCAAAGAGTGTTCTGCCTATGTTTCCCTCTGGGAGTTTTATAGTATCTGGTCTTACGTTTAGATCTTTAATCCTTTTGGTTTTTTTTGGTGGTGCCATGCAGCTTGTGGGATCTTAGTTCCCTGACCAGGGATCAGACCTATGCCCCCTGCAGTGGAAGTGCGGAGTCCTAAGCACTGAACTGCCAGGGGATTCCCTTTAATCCATTTTGAGTTTATTTTTGTATATGGTGTTAGAGAATGTTCTGATTTCATTCTTTAGCACGTAGCACCACTTATTGAAGAAGCTGTTTTCTCTCCATTGTATATTCTTGCCTCCTTTGTTGTAGTTTAATTGACCATAGGCTCATGGGTTTATTTCTGGGCTCTCTATCCTGTTCTATTGATCTGTGTCTGTTTTTGTGCCAGTACCACACTGTTTTGATTACTGTAGCTTTGTAGTATATTCTGAAATCAGGACACATGGTTCCTCCAGCTCTGTTCTTTCTCAAGATTGTTTTGGCCATTCAGGGTCTTTTGTGTTTCCATACAAATTTAAAATTTTTTGTTTTAGTTCTGTGAAAAAGGCCATTTGTAATTTAATAGGAATTGCATTGAATCTGTTGATTGTCTTGGGTAGTGTGGTCATTTAAACAGTATTGATTCTTCCAATCCAAGAACACAGTATATCTTTCCATCTGTTTGTGTCATCTTCAGTTTTGTTCATCAGCATCTTATAGTTTTTGGAGTACAGGTCTTTTGCCGCCTTAGGTTTATTCCTAGGCATTTTGTTCTTTCTGATGCAATGGTAAATGGGATTGTCTCTTTAATTTCTCTTTCTATGCCTTTATTTATTTTTTAAAGGAATATTTATTTATTTATTGCCACGTTGGGTCTTCATTGCTGCGCTCGGGCTTTCTTTAGTTGCGGCGAGCGGGGGCTACTCTTTGATGCCGTGCACGGGCTTCTCATTGCGGTGGCTTCTCTTGCTGTGGAGCACGGGCTCTAGGTGCACGGGTTTCAGTAGTTGTGTCTCGCGGGCTCTAGGAGCACAGGCTCAGTAGTTGTGGCACACAAGCTTAGTTGCTCCGCATCTATGCCTTTATTTTTTAAAGGGTGTTTTCTCTGGATTTAGAATGCTAGGTTGACAGCTTTTTATACTTGGCAGTTTAAAGATGTCGTTCCAGTGTTTTCTGCTTGTTGCATTGTTTCTGACTGAGTGTTGGTGATGGTTCTTACCCTTGTAAACCGTGTGTAACAGCACCCTTTTTTTCCCTGCCTTTAAGGTTTTGTCTTCATCTTTAGTGTCGGCAGTTTGGCCATCACATGGTGTTTTTTGTGTGTGTTTGTTCTGCTTGGAGTTCTTTAAGCTTCTTAGATGTATGGGATGAGAGTTTTAATCAAACTTAGTACATTTTAGGCCATTCTTTTTTTTTGTCTGTGCCCCGCAGCATGCGGGATCGTAGTTCCCCGACCAGGGATCGAACCCACGCCCCCTGTGTTGAAGCGCAGAGTCCCAACCACTGGACCACCAAGGAAGTCCCTAGGCCGTTATGTCTTTAAAAAGTTTTTCTGCATAATCTTGTCCCTCATTTCCTCTGGGACTTCTTTGCCCAATAGGTCACTGAGGCTGTATTTGGTTTTTTCCTCCAATCTTTCCTCTCTGCAGTTCATTTTTATGATTCCTGTTACATTGTTTTCAATTCTACTGCTCTTCTTTCTTACGTTTAATGTGCTCTTAAGCCTATTTAATGAATTTTCCACTTCAGATATTGTATTTTTCAGCTCTAGCGTTTCCATTTTTCTTTATAGTTTTTCTTTTCTGTAGAGATTCCCCATCTGCTCAACCATTATGTCTATCTTTAAATCTTAAATGTATTTATAACAACTGTTTTGAACTTCTTGTGTGCTAATTGAGTGTCTAGTTCATTTCTGGGTCTTTTAACTTTTCCCCTGAGGATGCTTCTTATTTTCCTGCCATTCTGCTTGCCTAATAATTTTTTTTAATGAAATTTATTTATTTTTGGCTGCGTTGGGTCTTTGTTGCTGCGCACGGGCTTTCCCTGGTTGCGGTGAGCGGGGGCTACTCTTCGTCGCAGTGCGCGGGCTTCTCATTGCGGTGGCTTCTCTTGTTGCGGAGCACGGGCTCTAGGCTTGCAGGCTCTGGAGCGCAGGCTCAGTAGTTGCGGCGCACGGGCTTAGTTGCTCCGCAGCATGTGGGATCTTCCTGGACCAGGGCTCGAACCCGTGTCCCCTGCACTGGCAGGTGGGTTCTTAACCACTGTGACAGCAGGGAAGTCCCTTGAGTATATTTTTGATGTCTCTTCAACTGTTGTCTCCAAATACTGATTCTGCCCAATCCCTCCCCCTTGCCTCCTCCTCTGGACGACAGTTACACGGTCATTAGATCTTTTCCCTGTCTCCTGTCCTACGTCTTCCATCCTTTTGTCCTTTCGTGTTCTAGTCTGGGTACTTTTTTCTGCGTAATCTCTCACTGATTCTCCTCCAGGAGCTGCAGCGGCTGGAGACAGAGCTGGGCCGACCCCCTGAGCGTTGGAAGGATGCCTGGGATCGGGTGAAAGCTGCCCAGCGCCTTGAAGGCCGGCAAGACGAACGTGTGAGCGGGGGTGGGTGTGGGGGGCTGGGGTGGCCTTGCTGCCAGGAGGAGGTGGAGGCCACCCCCCCTGACACGGGCCCACCCTCCTGCCCCCAGGGCACCCCCAGCTCCCTGTTGGTGTCCAGTGTGCCCCACCACCGCCGCTCGCTGGGTGTGTACCTGCAGGAGGGACCCGTGGGCTCCACCCTGAGCCTCAGCCTGGACAGCGACCAGAGCAGCGGCTCAAGTGCGTCCGGTTCCCGCCAGGCAGCCCGCCGCAGCACCAGCACCCTGTACAGCCAGTTCCAGACAGCTGAGAGCGAGAACAGGTGTGAGAAGCAGCTCTCTCTGCACCACGGACACCTCTGAGCTAGGGGGATTCGACTGGGGTCCCAGGCAATTCTCAGATGGGTGGGGGCAGGTGCCTTTGGGGAGCGTCTAGTTATTTCTTAGGTGGACTGATTTGCCGGGGAGGCCGTGATGGTGGCCTAAGCTGTGACGGTTGCTGGGGAGAAGCAGGTGGGCTTGGAAGGGGTTTGGGATATAGAACTGGCGACCACAGCCAGGCCATGGTGGCTGCGGAGGAGGAGAGGGACAGGGACCATGGGATACCTGTGAGGGTGGGCCAAGTGCCCTGTGAGGTTGGGGCAGCTTCCAGTAGAGGCTGGGGCCCGGCAGGCTGCATCCCACCCTCTGGGCCTGGAGGGGTCACGTTGCCGCAGTCGCCTCCGCAGACCTGCCTGCTCCGTGTCAGGGGCCCCTGCTCTGCATGTAGGGCTGTTTCCCTGAGACCCTGAGGCTCTGGTGTGGGACCCTCCCAAGTGTCTGTGCTCTGACGGGCGTGAGGGGGTCCTTTCTGGGGACAACCCCAGGCTTCTTCGTGTTCCCTTGCCCTGTGCTCCGGACTTGGGTCAGTTTGGGGACAGGGGCCTCGGTCTTGCTGCTGGGGCTGGCGGGGCCGGGGAGGCGGGGCCGTTGCCGGGCCCTGATGGCTGTTCTGGCCGGTTCTTCTGCAAACGCAGGTCCTATGAGGGCACCCTGTACAAGAAGGGGGCCTTCATGAAGCCCTGGAAGGCCCGCTGGTTTGTGCTGGACAAGACTAAGCACCAGGTGAGTGGTCAGCGGGCTGGCTGGGGTGGGGAGTCGAGGGAGCCCTGCCCTGACCTCCTGCCCCTGCTCAGCTGCGCTACTACGACCACCGAGTGGACACGGAGTGCAAGGGCTTCATCGACCTGGCGGAGGTGGAGGCTGTGGCGCCTGGCACTCCCACTCTGGGTGCCCCCAAGACCGTGGACGAGAAGGCCTTCTTCGACGTGAGCTGCGGCTGGGGCGCCGGGGGATGGGGGGCGCGGCGCGGGGGGTGGCGGCCCGCGTGGGGCCGTGGAGTCAGTGTCCCGCGTCCCCAGGTGAAGACGACGCGTCGTGTTTACAACTTCTGTGCCCAGGACGTGCCGTCAGCCCAGCAGTGGGTGGACCAGATCCAGAGCTGCCTGTCGGACGCCTGAGCCCGGCCCTGCTCGGCGGCTCTGTGTCCAGTCGTTACAGACCACTAGGGGTGGGCAGGGCCCCCCGGCCATGTTTACAGCCCCCGCCCTTGACAGTATTGAGGCCCCGCCCCCAAATGTGTGTACAGCCCCCCCCCCCCGCCCCCCGCCCCCGCTCCACCCGGCCAGCTCTAACTCATTTTGGAGCCCTGGCTGAGCACCCGCCGGGAGCAGCCACGGTACAGCCCTCGCGGTGGGCCTGTAAATATCCCCCCTCCCGCCCTGTCAGCATGCTGGCCCCGGCCGGCCAGCCGCAGACAGCCTGTTCCTAGAACCAGAGTCTATAAAGAGCGCTAATGACACGCCGCACGCCTGCGTCTCCTCCGTGTCCTGGGGCCGGGGTGGGCGGCGGGGGCCAGCATCACCAGGCTTTTGCTTGGTGCCCGGCCACCCATCCCTCCAGGCCTCAGAGGCGATCCTGGGGCTGGTGTGGAAGACGCCACCTAGAGGTGTGTGTGTTGTGAAGAAGGGGGTACAGGGGAGCTGTCCGGAGTCCAGACTTGCTGGCCCCTCCCTGGTCAGATGAGAGTCAGTCAATGGGATGGGATGGGATGGACGGAGGAGTGGGACGGGGCCTGAGGAGGGGGAGACACCAAAGAGGGTGGGCTCTCTGAAGAGCAAGGGTGCTTCAGGACTTGACTTGGGGGGCTTATGTATGAGGAGGTGGGGCACAGGGACCCAACGGCCTCCATTATGGGCACTTGGCTCCAAACACCTGTCTCTGTCTCTCCCCTGGGGTCCTGACCGTCCTCACCGCCGCCCCCTCCCCCCCCCCCCCCCCCAGTCTCGGCTGTAACGCAGGTCACTCTCCCATTCAGACGTGAGTCCCACCCAGGTTAGGGCCTTAATAGCAACGGGTGCCAACCAGGGGCAGGGCAGGGCCGGGTGGGCAGCAGGTGCCGGGCCCTGATGTGTGGGGCGGAATGTGGCACCGCGGAGGCTGGGAGAACATCCCAGAGTGGTCAGGGTGGCGGCCACAGCTCCTGGTCGGGGGGGCTGGTGGTGCGGGGGGCCCGGCCGGAAACGGCACCCATCAGTGGGAGCTAAGGCGGGGCTCACCCAGGTCCTCCCTGGGCCCACGGACAGCCGTCAGGCTGACATTCCTGTTGCCCAGGAACCTGTGGGTCTGGGGTCCCTGCCCGAGACGCAACCTCCAGGCAGAGCTTGTTTCACAAAGAAAAAAGAAAGAGCTCAGTCTTTACTCAGGAGTTGACTCAAAGACGGGCCCGGGAGCAGCAGACGACCCCCGCTGCCAGCCAGGTTGGGGCTCCAGGGCCCGCAGCGTAACAATACGCGGGTCTGTCGGTGAGAATAACAACTTTTATTGGGAGTCGTGGGGTCTGGGTGCCCTGTCAGATCATCAGAACAGTAACATGAGATACCCCGCCCTCCCCGGCAGGCGCAGGGTAGCCCCCCATGCCCAGGCACTGCTGGGCCCTCTGTACCCCGTCCTGCACGCCCGTGGCCAGCTCCTGCCAGGCACCCCCCCCCCCCACTGCCCACTGCGGACAGCCTGCCAGGCCGCGGGGGGGCTTGTTTTTTTTAAGGCAGTCACGTTTGCAGGCTGGCTCAAGGCCAGCTCCCAGGGCCACCGGGCAGCTAAAACCCCGTCCGGCCAGTCCAGTTCCAGACCCACATTTGTCCCCAGAGCCTCGGAGACCCTCTCCTGCGCTAGATTAAAAAGTGCAAACACGTGGCTCTCTCCGCGTTTGTTAAAAAACGTATAAAAACAGGCTCAGAGCCTGTGGCGCAGGCAGAGCCGCCGTCTGAGGCCTTATTGCTGTGTGTGGGGCTGGACCCTCAAGGCCCACCCAGAGTCAGGCAGGAGAAATGCAGGCTGGGCCGTCTGACTGGTTCCAACTGCCAGCTTTACCAATGCAGCATTTATTTTAAAATTAAATTAAGTTAAATTAAAAAAGACAAACTGCGTCACCAGGTAGTTTTCTTGGTTGGGGCGCCAAGGCTGGGCGGGCGGCAGCATCACACGAGGCCATTTAAGGCAGCTCCCGCGGGCGGAGGCCCGTCAGTCTGCCTGCAGGGGTGGGTAGGAGTCGCTCAGGGCAAGGGTCCCCACCCAGCCCCTCCCCTGGTCCGACCTGCTCACCTGTCCTTTGTCACCGTCCCCAGGGTGGCCGCGGTGGAGACAGCTGGGGCTGCAGGGGTGACGGCCATGGCCAGCACAGGAGAGACTGCCGGGGTGGCCGAGGCGGGGCCGGTGTTGCCCGGTACTGTGGTGGCCGCCACGGCAGCCTCGGGGAGGACGGCCCCGACTGGGGCGGAGGTCACTTCCACAGGCGCAAGGGAGGCCAGGTCTGGAGGCGTGCTGGTGGCGCACTCAGACCTGCGTGGCAGACAGGCTCCAGTTACTGGACCACCCCCGCTGGGGCTCCACCCTGCAAGATGGCCCAGGCCCCTCTGCCACCCCAAGTTCCAAACACGCCAGAGACCGCCTGTCAGTCCACCAGAGCGTTGAGCCTCCTTCCCAGCAGCACTCATCCCGGGCATCCCGGCCCCCTCGGCCCCCTCCAGACGGCCCTCGCCACATCCCCACCCCAGTCTGGAACATGCCCCTTAGGTGCTCCCAGCAACCCTCACCGCTCTGTGGACCACACAGGCCCAAGGCCCTTCCCTGGAACACCTCTCAGGCCACGTCTGTCCACAACACTCCCGCCGCCCACACCTAGAAAGGCTGAGTGCGGGAGGCAGGCGGCCTCGGGACACCCAGCCCTGGCACTCAGCTCTGGTCTGGGGGCCCAGAGAGCAAGCCCACGGTGCCCCCACCAGCCCACACCTGCCCAGCGCCTGCTTCTGCTGTGTGACGTCTCCTCCAGCCCGGCACTGACCCTCGCGAGCCAGTGAGGGCAGAGCCTGGAGACAAGCCCCGCGTGTCCCCCCACAATGGCCAAGGCTCGCGAAGACCGCCCTGAGGACCAAAAGGCTTTGCTTTCGGAACAACAACTGCTTCTCGGAGCCGGGTGGGTTTTGGGGGAACGGGGAGTTAGGAAGAGGAAAAGGTTTTAAAAATTTCGATGACCCTAAGCTTCAAGAAGGAATCAAACCGTTTGGGAGCCGCGTGTACACCTTTACCCCAGCGCTGAGGTTCTCCTCGGGCCCAGGCGTCAAGCTCGCCCCACCCTGCAGCGGCGGCGTGAACCGCCCCTCCCCGCTACACGCACTGTGCAGCTTGACCCTGCTCCCTCCAGGCTGTGCCCACTGCCCCGAGCCCCAGTGCAGGGCGCCAGCGGGGACGGGCGCACCCTGGGGTCCTGGGAGCTAGACTGGACCCCCAGCGTCAGCAGGGACGCTCCAGGGTCACTGGGTGGGGACCTCACGGGAGCAGCACGGTCAGTCTCTGTTCCTCGTCCCCTCGTGGGGGTCTGGGCTGGCCCCCCGGCCCCCCCCCAGCCCCTTCAGGCCTTGACCCCAACACCACCTTCTCCCTCACGTCCCACCAGCCCTCCTGCCCCGTTCCGTCTTCACCGCACGCGGTTCCTCACGCTGCCCACCCGCCCAACCAGGAGGCATGTGTCCACCAGCCGACCCCAGAGGCCCGGACCTGCCCCCTGGGCGCAGGGGTGGGGTGCACGGGCCAAGCCTGCAGGGAGGATGACCCAGGTCAGGGCCCCAAGCAAAGTCCCAAAACACCCCCGTCCTCCCGGTCCAGCGTGATGGACACGTGTGTCCGAGGCGCCCGACTGAGGTGGGCGCAAGTCTGGGACTAGGCACCCGCCCCAGGAGAGCGGCAGCTCCAGAGCCCACCCGGAACCCCAAAAGCCTGGCCATTCCCTCCGACGCGGCCTGAGGCGGGCTGGCCCCGTGCTGTCTCAACGGTCACCCCAGCTTCCACCTGGACAAAGCAGTGTCCCTCCTGTCCAAAGCTGACCTCCAAGGAGTCACGGGGCCATCAGGACAGGAGGGTCGGCCCGCCCCTGGGCCAGCGGAGTGCTGCGGACAGCCAGACCTCCGTGTGCACCCGGGGGCCCGCCACCCAGCCTGTCCTGCTCACCTGGGGACTAACACTGGCGGCGGGGGAGCCTCCCGACCGGGACCCATCCTCACAGCCTCCGAGGCCAAAGCCACCTTCTGCTTGTCCTCTCGGCTGCTGGAGGCCACCAGGGGCGCCTTCCTGGCAACACATGCGTTCCAGGCACCCAGAGTGGCCGGGCCAGCTGCAACACAGGGAGCCGGTGACACCAGGTGAGGACAGAGCGACCAGTATGGCGCACGCGGGAACTTCAGCCTGCAACTGGTGACAGACCTGTCCCCCACACCCACTGCCGCGTGCGTGTGACGTGCACACGTGCGTCTGTGAATTCACAGGAACTTCAGGAAGAACGGTCCTCCCTGCAGGGAGGGCCACCACTCAGCCTTGTGGCTGGCTTCCAAGTCCCTCCCCGTGTGGCCCTGATATCCTGGGGGGCTTCCAAGCCCATCTGACAGGGAGCTCAGGGCCAGGGCCCTGAACAGCTCCCAGGACAAGCACTGGGGTGGCGCGGCGCACACGTGTGATCCACACCTAGCAGGCGGCCAGGCCTGGGGAGACAGGCTCTGGCTGGGGTCCTGGCGACACAGACGGGTGTGGGCTGGTCGGACCTGTGCGTTGAGGCCAGCCCGAGGGCCTCGCTGGCCGTCCTGTGCCTGGAGCCGGGGTCCTGACCCCTCCACACACCCACTCCAGTCCCCGCACGTGGCGCAAACTCCAACATCACCAGGGCAATACAGCGGCCCCGAGGTCTTGGCCTCCCCCTCCCACACCCCTGCCCCTGGGGCCGCCCCTACTCACGGGTTCTCTCTGGGCCCCGGTTCAGGCCACCCTGGGCATCGCCGTGACCTCTGTCCACAGGGGAGCTGCACCTGGGCCCCGACTCAGAGCTGCAGACGAGGCCAACTCTGAGCCCACGCCCAGGAGACCCGGCCCCCAGGCAGCCGGGGCCGCCCCCCGCCCCGGCCCCGCCTCACCAGCAGAAAGGCTGGAAGTCGGCAAACTTGGCCCAGCCTCTCTCCTCCGCAGCCGAGGCGCTGGGCGCGCTGGCCGCCCACACACTGGAACCCACGTCCATCGCCACTGCCGGGGCCAGGCCTGAGGCCGTGGAATTCACTGGCTCATCAGACACCGTCCAGGGGGCGCCTGCTGGGGGAGACGCGGTGTCCAGGCCCCTTGACCAGCACGTGACCGGTGGTGGAGGCCCCACAGCAATGGTGTGGGTGTGCCTTCCCCCACGGTACTGGGGGACACCCGCCTCTAGCTGTGACGGCGTGGCCAAGAGTGACCGTGACGGGGCGGGAGACCAAGGGCATATGAGCGTGTTTGAAAGTGTGTGCCGGGGGGTCAGTGGGCATCAGGCCCACAGCAGCCCAGCCACACACACACACAGGCCCACAGGCCAGGGCACCAAATCCTGTCCCCCACATTCCCGCCCAAGCCCCTTGCCCGGCCCGCACCCTGTGGCCCCATCATCTACCTTCTGAGCCACCCTCAACACGAGGACCTTCCTCCTGGACGGCAGCCCGAGGGGCGCCCGCCCGAGCCCCGTCTGCTTCCGAGCTCTCCTCCCCACCTTGGCCTCGGTGCTCCAGGCCGTCCTTCCGGCAGCTCTCTGAAGCGTGAGGGCCCCCGAACCTGGGGGGAGACCCACGGTCAGAGCAGCCCTTCCCACCTGCCCAGGGTGCCACGGCACAGCTGAGACAGGGCTGGTGCCCGTGTGGCGCCCAGGCCCACCTGGCTCTGGTCACTCGGGCCACACAGTGTGTCTCCTCGTCCTCCCAGAGGTCGTCGTCCTCGTCAAAAGGCTGGATGTGGTCACTGCAGCAGGCCTCAAACAGAGCGGCACCGGGCTGCAGGAGAGCACACGTGGGCCACATGGCCCCCACACGCCCGGCCACCCCCAAGGGGCATCCACGGGACTCACGCTGTCCTCGTCAGCGTCGACGCTGAAGTTGATCTCCGCTATCCTGTCAAATGGGGCGCTGCGAGGACAACAGGGACGCCGTCAAGTCCCCCCAAGAGGGAGAGAAGGGGGAAGCAGCCCACCGAGGGAGGCAAAGGCAGGGGCGGGGGGCCAGGGCTGCAGGCCGAGCCCGGGTGGGTGCACGGGCTCGCCTCCCACCTCTGGATGGGCGGCGAGGGGTGACTCCCACCCGGCTGCTCTGCCGCCCCAGAGGGCGTCTCCAGGCCGTTGGGTCACATGTGGCTTCCAGCTGAGCAAGTGGTGCGATGGCCCTGAAGGCCAGGCAGGGCTGAGCCACAGGTCAGGGACCTGGTCACACTGAGCAGAGCCCGGCTCCCTCCCAAAGGCACGAGGGTGGGGCAGGTGGGCACGTCCCACTGGGCTCACTTGACGCTGTCGTCCTGCTCAGCAAACTCCTCGTCGCTGAAGCCGAACTGGTCCACGAAGGTGGCCGTCATCTGCTGGACCTGGTACTCGGAGAAAGCCTGGGCAACAGGACCGTGGCCGCTCTCAGGAACCCCCCTGGTGCTTCAGTGGCTTCTCCCAGGTCCTGCCCTCTCGGCTGGGCACCCACAGGCAGCCACGTCCAAAGAGCCTGTGACTCTGACTTTCCATTCGCCCACCACGTCCCCAAGGGTCTCATCAATGTCAAGTGGCCCTGCGGGCGCCCCCTAAGTAGAGGAGGGTGGGGCTGCACCCCCTGCAGAAGCGGGGGTTGAGCACCTCCCCGGCCCCGCCCGAGGCTCTGGTGACGCGTGCAGGACACTCGCGAGGCCTAAGCGCTGCCGAGAGCAGCTCAGGACGAGGGGCCTGGCCTCACGCACCTGCTGAAGGGACAGCTCGTTAGGGAAAACGCCCTCCATGTCCTCGTCCTCACTCGAGGGGTGAAGATGGTGCGTGCTAACCTGCAACGGCCAGGGTGGGTGGGCATGAGACAGCGTCTGGGGCCGTGCCGACCCACCCTCCCTTGCAGGGCACGCCGGGCCTCGGGCACCAGGAGTCCCGCAAGCCCAGGTCGGGCAGGGACCAGGGTGGGGACAGCGCTCTGCCCAGAGGGCCCCCCACTCTCGGCCGGCCTGGGGCCTGCTCACCAGGTCCACCGCGTTCCTGCGGTTGGCCTCCGTCAGCGTCTCCTCCACAAAGCTCTCCCAGCGCCCGCGGCAATCCGAGGGGAGCCCTGCGGGGAAGGCTGCCCGGTGAGCCCTTGGGATGGAGCCAGCAGCTGCATCCTGGTCCCGCGAGGGCTCTCAGGCCGACCGAGGAGCCCCGGGGACACAGGAACCACGGGGCACGGGCACGTCCCTCTTGGCCTTACAGGCCCAACCCAGCAGGCCTGGGTGTGTCTGTTTTTCTGGGGAGGTCGGAGCCCAGAGACGTTCACAGTCCAGAAAGAGAGCGCTTCATGCTCGCCCCCAACCCCACACCGGGCCGTCCTGGGTGCACACGCTCGTCACAGGTGCTGACGGGCTGGGGGCCGGACTGAGAGCAGCCCGCTCGTGTCAGAGGGCCCCGCCCCCCCCCCCCCCCCAGCCTCCTGGCTCACAGCCGCCCTGGGACCACAGGGGGCCATGGCCAAGGTCACCATGGGGGCAACTAGGCGAGGGCACGGGGGCGGGGGGCCATGGAGGCCACGCCCACTGCACGACCAACTGGACGTCTGGGGGGCAGCTTCCCCAGCCCGGGACAGGGACAAACCCAGCACCTCCCCTGCCTGCCCTGGACTCAGGGCACCACGGCCCCCAGAAGGGATGGGGATCACCCCGCCCCGACAGCACACATGGCGCTCCAGGGGCCCCCCAGACGGTGCTCACTCCCGCTCGCTGTTCACTGAGCACACGCGTCCCCCTGCCCCCTGGCCAGCCCTGTCCTCAGGCCCCCACACAGCACGGGGGACAAACTGTCTTGGCTGTGAAACCAGCACGAGCCCCCAAGTGCCCTCAGGGTCCCAGCCCCTGTGGCCGTCACTGTCCATCACCCTCAGGCCGCCCCGAGCGCACGCCCCTGCGTCACCCTGTCAGCCCTGTCACCACGTGCTGCTCAGGCTGGCCCGGCGTCCTCCTCCCCAAGAGGCCACACAGGCCCTTCTAAGCTGCCCGCCTTCTCCCATCTGAACCAAGATCCCTCGGGCTCTCCCCAGCTCAGGCCAGAAAGCCCAGTGCCTGGGAGCTACGGACCGGGCGCCCAGAACGTGCGAGGGCTGGCAAGGGGCATGGGCGGCGGCCCCCCGCTCGGGGCCCCGGATCGCGACGAGGAGGCCCGTGGGGTATGAGGGAGAGCAAGCCTGGCCAGGATGGCCTCTGCTCAGGCCCTGCGGCCGCTCCCCAGATGAGCCACGAGCTCAGAGAAGAGCCGGACGGCGGAGCAGGAGAGCAGGCGTTTGGGCCGGCGCGGGCGGCCCAGGGCACAGAGGAGGCTGCCGCCCAGGCCCAGGCGCAGCTGACAGGACAGCCCTCGTGGCAAAGGGGGGGCCAAGTGTGTGGCACCAGTGCTGGTCCGGTCCGCCGATGGGCCAAGGGCAGGGGCGGGGCACCTCGGGCAGCGACACCTGGGCCTGGAGGCGCTCACCTCGGAGGACCTCGCTGACCTGGGTCTGCACGGGGCCCCCCTCCAGGCTCTGCACCACTGCGTTGGCGATCCGGGTGAGATGGCCCATGTTCCCGCGCCTCATGCCACCCGCTGCCCTGAAAGAGAGGGTGGCGTCAGGCCTGCCGCCGGCCCTCCTCCACGGTGCCTCCAGCCGGCCCGGCCTCGGCTCTGCGGCCTCCTCCCCGCGGGCCCACTGCCCTGCGAAGCCGTCTCGTGGCCTCGCCTGCAGGCTGCTTACTTTTGGAGCACCTGCTCCGCACCCGCGTCGCTCCACTCCCTGCCTACAAGTGAGGCGGGCATTTGCCGCTCCCACTCTGCGCAGACCACCAGACCCGCGCCCGGCTGGGGCTGTGAGTGTTGACCAAGCGCGTCCCGAGCCCCCAGAGAAGACCGAGGGTGGACCCAGGACCCGGGAGTAGGCAGAGCAGTAGGGGCAGCGGGCTGGCTCCTGTCCACCTGCGCGTCCCGCACGGCCGCAAACACGTGGCTCTCCCCCCAACTTCTCATCTCTCCCACACAGGACCCAACAGAGCAGCAAGTCTTCAGATCCCTGATGCAGCAGGAAGGGCGTCAGTTGTGAGACTCTGGTGCGTCCGTTACAGAAACACAGCCCTTGGGTCCCAGAGTGGACAGCGCTTGCTTTCAACAGTATTCTCTCTCTTCAGAGCCTGACGACAACCAGAGAGGAAGCGAAGGTGGTCCCCAGTCGGTGGGCCCACCCGGCAGAGGAAGGGGGTCAGGAGAGACTGGGCAGGCAGAACTGGCCCAGACGCGAAGCCGGGCTGAGGGTGGAGGCCTGTGAGCGGCTGTCCAGGTCGCGGGAGAACCGCGCTGAGGCCGCGGCCTGCAGGCATCCAGGCTCACACGCCCGTCCACGGCTTACTATGGCCCAAGGACCCCTCGGTGACAGCAGTGAGCCCTCCCCTCACACAGGCACACACCTGTGCACCAACACACAAAACACATACAGGAGCAGACTCAGCACAGGCCTCCCTGGGCACTACGCACGCCGGGCCCAGCGGAAGGCGGGGCGGCCCCACCTCGCTTCTTGCTACTTGGGAGCGGACGCAGATTTGTGGGCTCAGTAACAGCAGGACAGAAGGGATGAACTAGGTGCGGTCGCAGAGCTCTCCCCACCTGCCCAGAGCAGCCCCTGGCGGGGCAGAGTAGGAGCACAGGGGGCACAGGGCTGCCCACTGGACCCGACCCTGCAGTCACACCAGGGACCTGGGCAGTCAAGACTTTCAAGCAGGAAGTGACACCACCTGCTGGTTTCAGCAAGATCCCAGCTTATCAGCAACGAGAGAGCAGATGGGGCAAGAGGGAAGCAGAAAGGGGCCCGGATGCTCTTTCAAGGGTCTGAGGCTTCAGTAAGAGAAGTGGCTGGAGGCTGGGATGGGGACGTGGGAGGATTCGGGACACAGTGCAGGCACAGGACTGGGGTCTCTGCTGATGGACGGGCAAGGGAGGAAGAGGGTGAGGGGCCCATGGAGCCAGGGGCCGGGCTGTGCAGGCCGCGTTACCCTGCCCCGCGCCCTGGCCCCACCAGCAGCACTGCAGCTGCTCCCACAGCGGTGGGACCCTTCCTTGAAAACAAACCCTCCATGGCAGCCCTGGAGCCCCACGCAGAGCCCTAGTGGTCCTTACTGTGTGTGGTCATTGGCTTCCCAGGCCTCCAGGATCCTCTGGACCAGGCAACACTTCTGGAACAGCTGGCAGACAGGTGGCACGGGTCAGGGCCAGCAGGGCTGCACGCTCCCCTCCACCCAGCCCTGGACTGAGTGGGCTTAGCAGGCAGCAGGCGCACACGTCAGCCCCAAGTTCACTGTGGGCGGCGAAAGCATCACAGCCCAGCCCTGCAGTCCCCGTCCGACGCCCAGGTAGGCTCTGCTCAGGCTCGTCCACGTGGCGACGGGGGTCGAATCAGGACACTCTCGTCCCCTCAGCCTCCCGGCGGTCGTGTCCTCCCCCTCGGGCCACTCTCCTGCCTTCTCCATCCAGGAGGAAGAGGCCGGGGGCCCCAGGGCTCACTTGCTTCCAGGCCCTCACACAGGCAGCTTCCCGTATCCGGAATGTTTGCTCCGGGCCCCAAATCGCACGCCCACCCCGCGTGTGGCCTCACTATCTGGGTGAGGTCCCTTGCTGGCCTGCATGGCCGCTGCACACACCCACCCCCTGTGGCTCTCATCACTGAAAGCGCCCACTCCTGGCTATTTACCCCCTTGGCTGTGTTCCGGCTCAGGCCTGCAGGTGCAGCCCTTCTCGACCCTCTCCCAGGTCTCTGGTCAGGGGCCCCGTTGCCAAGCCCCTCCTGTCTGAGCCTTGCAGCCACCCGGGGGTGGGGGGCAGAGCCGACCCCCAGGGCCCCGCACGCAGAGGTGGGCTCCTCGGCTTGGGGATCGCCTGTGCCACATGCTCCACCCACGTGCTGCTTCCTCCTTCCTTCCTTAGCGAACACCCACTAAGGCCGACCCCCTGCAGCCCCGCGCGCGGCCGCTCAGGATGCTCTTGCTTGCGGCCCCGGGAAGGGCGGCCCCAGCGGGTCTCCACACAGTGTGCTTGGGTGAGCGGGAAAGCGTCAGGGAAGAGGCGGGCCGTGCAGAGCAGCCACGCTTTCCAGAGGCTCCAAATCCCAGAAAGTCTTCTTGTGAGAACTGGATATGCTCCCCCTCCCGGGCACCTCCCCGGCACGGCATTCACACCATGACGGGGCTGCTTGCCCTCAGGGCCTGGAGGAGCCGACCCGGGGGCAGCAACGGGGCTGCTTCTACACCCCTCCGGGGCCCTCCACTCCACCGGCTCTGGGGCCCTGGCAAACATGGACACCTTCTTTGGGATTTCCCGTCTCACGGGTGAAAGGAGAGCAGCTCACCCCGTGTCACGGGAGGATTAGAGGAGAAAGCACACGAGGGCCCAAAGCAACGTTAATGTCCACATGGTCTGGGTGGGGTTCAGCACACGCAGCAATACACAGGATGCACAGGACACGCAGTGACACACAGGACATGCAGGACACAGCTACACGCGTGACGCTGCCTGGACCTACGTGGGTCACCATTGTGCTCTCAGGGCGGCTGGCGGCAGGCTGGGGGGTCTCTGGGTCCCCGCTGGAAGGCAGAGGCTCCACCGCGCCCTCAGGTCCGCTGGCCACGGCCCTGTCCTCCCGGGCAGAGTGGGACAGGATGGCGGCTATGCACAGCTCCACTTGGAAGTGCAGGAAGTTATTCCAGGCGTACTTAACAAACAGGTCCTGGGGAGACAGAGGGTGAGGGAAGCCCCGTGTCCTGCAGGCTGAACGTGAGGGGCCCTGCTGCCCTGCCCACCTCCCCGTGCTGTGTCCTGACGTCCGGGCGGCCACGGGCCTTCCATCTCTATCCAGCTCCGTAACCTCCGCTCGTGTGACCGCTTCCTGTGGTTTCCTCATCCTCTGTGCTAGGTTCGAAGCTGCACCCGCAGACCCTCAACCTCCCTCCTCCTCCAGCGCATCCTGGCAAGGCCGTGGGCCTCCCTGCAAAATCCACCGCAGCTACACTCCACACATTCTGCTATGCAGTATTTTTATCGTCTTTCCTTTATGATTTTATCTTTGACCCACAAGTTACTGGGAGTGTGTTCAATTCTCCAACCCCTGGGGATCCTATCCAGGAGGGCCATGAAATCAGGAGGTGCACACATGGACACTCCCCAAGGGAGCCCCAAGGGGCCCAAACAGAAGCTCCCAGGCAGACGCCCCCGAGGAGGCTGAATGGGCAGCTGCAGCCCCTCTGCCATGGCCTTTTCCAGACCTGCCCCTGAGGCGAGCAGAGCGGCACCAGCAGGGAGGCGGGACAGGCACACCTGCCACGTCCACATGGCCACCTCACACCCAGCAGGGTCCACAGCTGCCTGCATCCCACACCCTCTGCTGCCTCCACGGAAGGAAGCGGGCTGCGCAGGATGGGGAGATGGGGCTGGGGAAAGGGGTGTAGGCTCCAGCCCAGGATATAAGTCTGGACCCTTCTTTCCCACCAGGGAGTGGGGAGCTGGATAAGGAAGGAGGCCCGTCTGCCTGACACAGATCTCCTCCCCCACAGAAACACAGTCTCCAGTCTCGGCTTCACCTTCCCTGCCTGTGTGACTTTGGGTGACACTGGAGGTGGCTTCATCCATGCCGCCTCGTCTTCAACAGTCAGACCCACCTCCCAATAAAGAAAAGCCCATACCAGATGGCTTCACTGGAATTCTACCAAACATTTAAAGAAGAATTAACAACACCAATCCTTCTCAAAGTCTCCCCAAAAAAACTAAAGGGAGCACTTTCTACCAAATTCAGTCTGTGAGGCCAGCACTGCCCTGACACCAAAGACATCACAAGAAAAGAAAATTACAGACCAACATCCCTTAAGAACACTGATGCAAAAATTCTCCACAAAATACTAACAAACTGAATTCAGCAGCAGATTAGAAGAAAATTATACACTATGACCAAGTGGGATTTATTCCCAGAATGCAAGAATGGTTCAACATATGAAAATCCTTCAGTGTAATATATACCACATTAAAAGAATGAAGGACAAAAACCAGTCATCTCAACTGACACTGAAAAATCATCTGACAAAATTCAACACATTTTCTTGATAAAAACACTTAATAAACTAGGAATAAAGGAAACTTCCTCAACATAGTGAAGGGCATCTATGACAAGAGCACAGAAAACATATTCAGTGGTGAGAGACTGAACGCTTTCCTTCTAAGACCCAAAACAAAGAAAGGATGCCCCTTTCGCCACCTGTATTCAGCACTGCACTCGAAGTTCTAGCCAGGGCAATTAGTCAATAAAAAGGAATAAAAAGCATCAAAACAACAGGAGAAGCCACCGCAGAGACTGGTTCAAGATGGCGGAGTAGAAGGACGTGCACTCACTCCCTCTTGCGAGAGCACCGGCATCACAACTGCTGAACAATCCTCGACAGGAAGACATTGGAACTCACCAAAAAAGATACCCTACATCCAAAGACGAAGAAGCAGCCACAATGAGACGGTAGCAGGGGCGCAATCACAATATAATCAAATCCCATAACTGCTGGTGGGTGACTCACAAACTGGAGAACATTTATACCACAGAAGTCCACCCGCTGGAGTGAAGGTTCTGAGCCCCACGTCAGGCTTCCCAACCTGGCGGTCCGGCAACGGGAGGAGTAATTCTTAGAGAATCAGACTTTGAAGCCTAGCGGGATTTGACTGCAGGACTTTGACAGGACTGGGGGAAACAGAGACTCCACTAGTGGAGGGCACACACAAAGTAGTGTGCACCTCGGGACCCAGGGGAAGGAGCAGTGACCCCAAAGGAGACTGAACCAGACCTACCTGCTGGTGTTGGAGGGTTTCCTGCAGAGGCAGGGGGTGGCTGTGGTTCACCATGGGGACAAGGACACTGGCAGCAGAAGTTCTGGGAAGTTACTCCTTGGCGTGAGACCTCCCGGAGTCCACCACTAGCACCACCAAAGAGCCGCAGAGGCTCCAGTGCTGGGTCGCCTCAGGCCAAACAACCAACAGGGAGGGAACCCAGCCCCACCCATCAGCAGACAAGTGGATTAAACTTTTACTGAGCTCTGCCCACCAGAGCAACAGTCAGTTCTAACCACCACCAGTCCCTCCCATCAGGAAGCTTGCACAAGCCTCTTAGATAGCCTCATCTAAGAGGGCAGACAGCAGAAGCAAGAAGAACTACAATCCTGCAGCCTGTGGAAGGAAAACTACATTCACAGAAAGAAAGACAAGATGAAAGGCAGAGGGCTAGGTACCAGATGAAGGAACAAGATAAAACCCCAGAAAAACAACTAAATGAAGTGGAGATAGGCAACCTTCCAGAAAAAGAATTCAGAATAATGACAGTGAAGATGATCCAAGACCTCAGAAAAGAATGGAGGCAAAGATCGAGAAGATGCAAGAAATGTTTAACAAAGACCCAGAAGAATTAAAGAACAAACAAACAGATGAACAACACAATAACTGAAATGAAAAATACACTAGACGGAATCAATAGCAGAATAACTGAGGCAGAAAAACGGATAAGTGAGCTGGAAGACAGAATGGTGGAATTCACTGCCATAGAACAGAATGAAGAAAAACGAATGAAAAGAGACGAAGACAGCCTAGGAGACCTCTGGGACAACGTTAAACGCAACAACGTTCATATTATAGGGTCCCAGAAGGAGAAGAGAGAGAGAAAGGACCCGAGAAAATATTTGAAGAGATTTTAGTCGAAAACTTCCCTAACATGGGAAAGGAAATAGCCACCCAGGTCCAGGAAGCACAGAGAGTCCCATACAGGATAAACCCAAGGAGAAACACGCCGAGACACATAGTAATCAAACTGGCAAAAATTAAAGACAAAGAAAAATTACTGAAAGCAACAAAGGAAAAACAACAAATAACATACAAGGGAACTCCTATAAGGTTAACAGCTGATTTCTCAGCTGTTAACAGCTGATTTTTTTTTAGAAACTCTAAAAGCCAGAAGGGAGTGGCACGATATATTTAAAGTGATGAAAGGGAATAACCTACAACCAAGATTACCCTACCCGGCAAGGATCTCATTCAGGTTCAAGGGAGAAATCAAAAGCTTTACAGACAAGGAAAAGCTAAGAGAATTCAGCACCACCAAACCAGCTCTACAACAAATGCTAAAGGAACTTCTCTAAGTGGGAGACACAAGACAAGAAAAGAACCTACAAAAACAAACCCAAAACAATTAAGAAAATGGTAACAGGTACATATCGATAAGTACCTTAAACGTGAATGGATTAAATGCTCCAACCAAAAGACACAGGCTCGCTGAATGGATACAAAAACAAGACCCATATATATGCTGTCTACAAGAGACCCACTTCAGACCTAGAGACACATACAGACTGAAAGTGAGGGGATGGAAAAAGATATTCCATGCAAATGGAAATCAAAAGAAAGCTGGAGTAGTAATACTCATATCAGATAAAACAGACTTTAAAATAAAGACTGTTACAAGAGACAAGGAAGGACACCACATAATGATCAAGGGATCAAGAAGACATAACAGTTATAAATATATATGCACCCAACATAGGAGCACCTCAATACGTAAGGCAACTGCTAACAGCTCTAAAAGAGGAAATCGACAGTACACAATCATAGTGGGGGACTTTAACACCTCACTTACACCAATGGACAGATCATCCAGACAGAAAATTATCAGGGAAACACAAGCTTTAAATGACACAATAGATCAGACAGATTTAATTGATATTTATAGGACATTCTACCCCAAAACAGCAGATCACACTTTCTTCTCAAGTGCACACGGAACATTCTCCAGGATAGATCACATCTGGGGTCACAAATCAAGCCTCGGTAAATTTAAGAAAACTGAAATCATATCAAGCATCTTTTCCGACCACAACACTGAAGATCAGAAATGAATTACAGGGAAAAAAACGTAAAAAACACAAACACATTGAGGCTAAACAACACGTTACTAAATAACCAAGAGATCACTGAAGAAATCAAAAAGGAAATAAAAAAAATACCTGGAGACAAACGACAATGAAAACACAACGATCCAAAACCTATGGGATGCTGCAAAAGCAGTTCTAAGAGGGAAGTTTATAGCTATACAAGCCTACCTCAAGAAACAAGAAACATCTCAAATAAACAATCTAACCTTACACCTAAAGCAACTAGAGAAAGAAGAACAAACAAAACCCAAAGTTAGTAGAAGGAAAGAAATCGTAAAGATCAGAGCAGAAATAAATGAAATAGAAACAAAGAAAACAACAGCAAACATCAATAAAACTAAAAGCTGGTTCTTTGAGAAGATAAATAAAATTGATAAACCATTAGCCAGACTCATCAAGAAAAA
The DNA here is from genome assembly GCF_949987515.2 of Delphinus delphis. NCBI lineage: Eukaryota > Metazoa > Chordata > Mammalia > Artiodactyla > Delphinidae > Delphinus > Delphinus delphis. The sequence goes on along the minus strand of NC_082693.1, from coordinate 101,951,929 downwards.
GAGATAGAGGACTCAAATCAATAAAATTAGAAATGAAAAACGAGAAGTTACAACGGACACTGCAGAAATACAAAGCATCCTCAGAGACTACTACAAGCAACTCTATGCCAATAAAATGGACAACCTGGAAGAAACTGACAAATTCTTAGGAAGGTATAACCTTCCAAGACTAAACCAGGAAGAAACAGAAAATATGAACAGAATTACTTTCCGTTTCAAGTAGTGAAATTGAAACTGTGATTTAAAATCTTCCAGCGAACAAAAGTCCAGGACCAGATGGCTTCACAGGTAATTTCTATCAAACATTTAGAGAAGAGCTAACACCTATCCATCTCAAACTCTTCCAAAAAACTGCAAAGGAAGGAACACTCCCAAACTCACTCTATGAGGCCACCATCACCCTGATACCAAAACCAAACAAAGACACTACAAAAAAAGAAAATTACAGACCAATATCACTGATGAATATAGATGCAAAACTCCTCAACAAAATACTAGCAAACAGAATCCAACAACACATTAAGAGGATCATACACCATGATCAAGTGGGATTTATCCCAGGGATGCAAGGATTCTTCGATATATGCACTCAATCAACGTGATACACCATATTAACAACCTGAAGAATAAAAACCGTATGATCGTCTCAACAGATGCAGAAAAAGCTGTGACAAAATTCAGCACCCATTTATGATAAAAACTCTCCAGAAAGTAGGCAGAGAGGGAACCTACCTCAACATAATAAAGGCCACATACGACAAACCCACAGCAAACATCATTCTCAATGGTGAAAAACTGAAAGCATTTCCTCTAAGATCAGGAACAAGACACAGATGTCCACTCTCACCACTATTACTCAACATGGTTTTGGAAGTCCTAGCCATGGCAATCAGAGAAGAAAAAGAAATAAAAGGAATACAAATTGGAAAAGAAGAAGTAAAACTGTCACTGTTTGCAGATGACATGATACTATACATACAGAATCCTAAAGATGCCACCAGAAAACTACTAGAGCTAATCAATGAATTGGGTAAAGTTGCAAGATACAAAATTAATGCACAGAAATCTCTTGCATCCCTATACACTAACAACAAAAGATCAGAAAGAGAAATTAAGGGTAAATCCCATTCACCACTGCAACAAAAAGAATAAAATACCTAGGAATAAACCTACGTGAGAAGGTAAAAGACCTGTACTCAGAAAACTATAAGACACTGGTGAAAGAAATCAAAGATGACACAAACTGATGGAGAGATATACCATATTCTTGGGTTGGAAGAATCAGTACTGTGAAAATGACCATAAGCAATCTACAGATTCAATGCAATCCCTATCAAATTACCAATGGCATTTTTTACAGAACTAGAACAAAAAATCTTAAAATTTGTATGGAGACACAAAAGACCCCGAATAGCCAAGGGAGTCTTGAGGAAAAAAAAAAAGGAGCGGAGGAATCAGACTCCCTGATTTCAGACTATACTACAAAGCTACAGTAATCAAGTCAGTATGATACTGGCACAAAAACAGAAATATAGATCAATGGAACAGGATAGAAAGCCCAAAGATAAACCCACACACCTATGGTCAACTAATCTATGACAAAGGAGGCAAGGATATACAATGGAGAAAAGACAGTCTCTTCAGTAAGTGGTGCTGGCAAAACTGGAAACTACATGTCAAAGACTGAAATTAGTACACTCCTTAACACCATACACAAAAATAAACTCAAAATGGATTAGAGACCTAAATATAAGACTGGACACTATAAAACTCTTAGAGGGAAACATAAGAAGAACACTTTGACATAAATCACAGCAAGATCTTTTTTGATCCACATCCCAGAGTAATGGAAATAAAAACAAAAATAAACAAATAGGACCTAACGAAACTTAAAAGCTTTCGCAAAGCAAAGGAAACTACAAACAAGACAAAAAAACAACCCTCAGAATGGGGGAAAATATTTGCAAATGAATCAATGGACAAAGGATTAATCTCCAAAATATATAAACAGCTCATGCAACTCAATATTAAAATAACAAAGAACCCAATCCAAAAATGGGCAGAAGACCTAAATAGACATTTCTCCAAAGAGGACATACAGATGGCCAAGAAGCACATGAAAAGCTGCTCAACATCACTAATCATTAGAGAAATGCAAATCAAATCTACAATGAGGTATCACCTCACATCAGTTAGAATGGGCATCATCAGAAAATCTACAAACCACCAATGCTGGAGAGGGTGTGGAGAAAAGGGAACCCTCTTGCACTGTTGGTGGGAATATAAATTGATACAGCCGCTATGGAGAACAGTATGGAGGTTCCTTAAAAAACTAAAAGTAGAATTACCATATGACCCAGCAATCCCACTACTGGGCATATACCCTGAGAAAACCATAATTCAAAAAGACACATGCACCCCAATGTTCACTGCAGCACTATTTACAATTGCCAGGTCACGGAAGCAACCTAAATGCCCATCGACAGACGAATGGATATAGAAGATGTGGTACATATATTCAATGGAATATTACTCAGCCATAAAAAGGAACGAAGCTGGGTCCTTTGTAGAGACGTGGATGAATCTAGAGACTGTCATACAGAGTAAAGTCAGTCAGAAAGAGAAAAACAAATATTGTATATTAATGCATATAAGTGGAACCTAGAAAAATGGTACAGAGGAACCAGTTTGCAGGGCAGAAATAGAGACACAGATGTAGAGAACAAGCATATGGACACCAAGGGGGGAAAGCGGCGGGGGGTGGGGTGGGGGATGAATTGGGAGATTGGGATTGACATGTACACTGATGTGTATAAAATGGATAACTAATAAGAACCTGCTTATAAAAAATAAAATTTAAAAATTTAAAAAAATAAAAATAAAGGGCATCTAAATTGGAAAGAAATAAAATTATCTCTGTTCACAGATGATACAATCTTATATGCAGAAAATTGTACAAATTCCACATAAACTGTTAGAGCAAATAAACAAATTCAGCCAAGTTCCAGGATAAAAGATCAACACACAAAACTCTGTTGCATTTTTTCCCACTAACAATAAATAATCCAAAGAACTAAATCTTCACACATATGGTCAATTTATTTTCAACAAGGGTGCCAAGATCATTCAGTGGGAAAAGGATAGTGTTTTCAACAAAAGGTGCTGAAAGAAATAACAAGTGTTGGCGAGGATGGAGAGAAGAGAGGACCTTGTGCACTGGTGGTGGGAATGTAAACTGGTGCAACCACTGTGGAACACAGTGTTGGACGTTCCTCAAAAAATTAAAAATAGAACAATCATATGATCCAACAATTCCATTCCTATTTACCCAAAGAATACAAAAACACTAATTTTAAAAGATATATGCCCCTCCATGTTCACTGCAGAATTATTTACAATAACCAAGATATGGAAATGACCTAAATGCCCATAAACAGATGAATGGATAAAGAAGATGTGGTACATATATACAATGGAGTATCACTCAGCCATAAAAAAGAATGATATAATGCCATTTGCAGCAACATGGATGGACCTAGAGGGTATTATGCTAAATGAAGTAGGTCAGATGGAGAAAGACAAATACCGTATAATTTCATCAATGAAAAACAAACAAAATAAACAAACCAAACAAAAACAAACATGTAGATACAGAGTAGTGGTTACCAGTGGTAAAGGGTGGGGTAGGGAGGAGGACGAAATGGGTAAAGGGGATCAGCTGTATGGTGACAGATGGAAACTAAATCTTTGGTGGTGAGCATGCAATAGGGTATGAAGAAGTAGAAATATAACCTACACATGAAACTTACATTCAAAAAACAAAACAAAACAAATGGTGCTGTGATATCCACATGCAAAAGAATGAAGCTGGACCCTTACCTTACACTGCATAGATATACAAACTCAAAATGGACCAAAGACCCGCAAGAGCTAAAACTATAAAGTACTTAGAAGAAAACACAGGGGGAAAGTTGCATGACAGTGGATTTGGCAATGATTTCTTAGGTATAGGTATGACATCAAATGCACAAGAAACAAAAGAAAAAAACAGATAAACTTGCGAATTCCCTGGTGGCGCAGTGGTTAAGAATCCGCCTGCCAATGCAGGGGACAAGGGTTCGAGCCCTGGTCCGGAAGATCCCACATGCCGCAGAGCAACTAAGCCCGTGTGCCACAACTACTGAACCTGCACTCTAGAGCCCACGAGCCACAACTACTGAAGCCTGCACGCCTAGAGCCCGTGCTCCACAACAAGAGAAGCCACCGCAATGAGAAGCTCACGTACCACAACTAAGAGCAGCCCCCCACTCACTGCTACTAGAGAAAGCCCACGCACAGCAACAAAGACCCAACGCAGCCAAAAATAAATAAAATAATTAATTAAAAAAAAGAAAAAAAACAGATAAACTGGACTTCATCAAAATGAAAACCTTTGTGCGTCAGAGGACACCATCAAGAGGGCAAAAAGACAACCCACAGAATGGGAGAAAATATTTGCAAATCATGTATCTAAGCGCTTAATATCCAGAATATATAAAGAACTCCTTCAATTCAACAACAACAACAAAACGAACAACCCAATTCAAAAATGGGCAGAGGACTTGAACAGACAGTTCTCCAAAGAAGATACACAAATGGCCAGCAAAAGCACATGAAAAAATGCTCAGCATCACTAATCACTAAGGAAACGCAAATCAAAACACAGTGAGGTACCACCTCAAACCCATCTGGATGGCTATTATCAAAAACATGGAAAACACGTGTTACTGACAAAATTGGAACCCTCATACATTGCTCGTGTGAATGTAGAACAGTGCACCCACTGGGGAAAACAGTGTGTGGGTGCCTCAAAAAGCTGAACATAGAATTACTGTGTGACCCATCAACTCCACTCCTAGGTATGTAGTCAGAAGTGAGAGCAGGGACTGAGACAGATATTTGTACATCCATGTTTATAGCAGCATTATTAAAAATAGCCCAAATGTGGAAGCAACCCAATTGTCCACCAACACGTGAACGGATAAGCAAAACGCAGTACATCCATACAATGAAATATCATCATTCAGCCTTAAAAAGGAAAGAAATTGTGACACATGCTACCACATGGATGAACATTATACTAAGTGAAATAAGCCAGACAGAAAAGGCGATATACTGTTTGATTCCACTTACATAGGAATCCCTGGAATAGTCGGATCCATAGAGACAGAAAGTAGAAGGGTGGGCGCCAGGGCTGGGGACTGGCGGGGGGATGAGGACCGAGTGTTTAATGCTCAGAGCTGGAGAAGATGAGAAAGTCCTGGAGATCGTGGTAATGGTTACACAACAACGTGAACGTTGAACCATATGCTTGCAAGTTATTACAATGGTGTATTTCATGTTACATATATTTTGCCACAATAAATGAAAAGTAGAAAGGGGGAGTGGGAGAGAGAGAACTTTCTCGGAGGAGAGGAAAAGAAATGACTGAGGTCTTTCCTAGTCGCCCTCTGACCCACATCCAGGCTCTACAGTCACAGCAGAGCCCAGTGACTTCCAAACGCTGGAAGGACTCCTGAGGCAGGCAGTCCTTCAGGCCCAGGTCCAAGGCAGCTCCTTCTGGGATTGAGATTTAAATGTAAGGATATTTCAGCTTCCTGGGAGCAGAGGCCCAGGGGCAAGGCTGAGGAGAAGGCTGGGGATGCGTGAGCTCCGTGTACAGCTTGAGCGAGGTCCCCTCCCCGTCAGCAGCGCCCTGAGGTCACTGCCTGCAGACCCTCCCTCAGACCCCCAGGGCGTGCCCGCCAGAGGAGCTCCCCACAGGCTCTGCCTTTACTGTGGGGACGAGGAGCAGCTCTTTAGGGCGTTTTAGGCTGAAGAGCTTCAAAGTTCTCTATTAAGGCAGAAATCAGAAAGGGGAGGGACCATATCACCGGCTCCCTCTGCTTCCAGGGCAGCCCTGCATGAGCCTACACGGAGGCGGGTCCCAGCGTCACTCGGTGCGCCTCACCAGTGACCTGGCCTCAAGCCTGGGGGGCAGGACGCGGTCTCTGCACAGACTGTGCCTGCCCCAGAACCGAACCAGAGCCTCCCTTCGGGCAGGCCTTCACCTGGGCGCTGAGGTCCCAGGCGGGGCAGGTGTCCGCTCACCAGCAGCAAGCCCATGGTGTTGAGCCGGCAGAGCTCCTGGTTGATGCTGGGCGTGTTCGTGTGCAGCAGGGCGGCCACGAGGCGAGCTCCGTGCAGGCGGGCGTTACCCAGGGGCTCCTCCAGCACGCCAATGGTGGTCAGGATCGCTGCTTTCTGCAAACACAAAAGGACGGCCCAGTTAGAGCCTTGTGACCGGTGTGATCACCACCCATGTGTGGGCTTCTCTTTGACCTGACCCTGGTCGAAGGGCCAGGGCCGCTGCTGCATGACGTGGCCCAGCCGGGGAGGGGTCCTCAAGGCAATGTGGTCTGCAGGAGGAGCCAAGGGGTCAGTCGGGTTAAGAGCCCCACCGCTCCCCTCAGGGCTCACAAGACTGAGTGAGGGTGGGCCGCTGCTCCTGGGTGCCTAGGGCACTCTGGTCTCAGCCTGCCAGCCGAAGGGATGTGACCTCAGCGTATGAGACGGAGGAGACTGACGACAAGGGTGGCCTCGTGAGATGGGGTGATCCCACACACGGAGCACAGTGCATCTACCTTTTCATTAGCAGAATGTTCCAGAATCCCTGACTTCATGAGTCCTCCTTTCTAGTGGGGAAGGCAGACCACAAGCTGATATATGTAAGAAACAGTATGGTAGACCACGGCGGGTGCCCAAGAGAGGCACCAGGAGAGGCGAAGGGGCTGTGCCCGGGGCACTGAGGTGCAGAGGGACTGGGTCTTCCTCACCATGACCACCGCTGCTCAGCTGAGCAAAGGGTCTCCTCTGGGACCCCCTCACTCCTTGGCTGGGTGCCCCCAACTCAAGAGGCCGGGTCTCCAGTGCACTCGGGCTCTCGGACACCCCCGTCAGAAGGCAGGAGTTGCCTGGGGGGGTGGCGAACTGTCCAACTCTTCAAAGAGAAGATGGACACTCGGCAGATGGGGTCTGAGTGCGCTTGTCATCCCGGGTGGCGAGTGGGGTCTTTGCCTTGCAAGCGACCCAGCCCACGAGGTCTCCAGAGCCCCCGACCTTTGCTCGGGGCACCTACCTTTGGCGGGCTGAGCAGAAGCTGGTGGAAGTCCTTCAGCCGTGGCTCGATGCCGCGCAGGACGCCGGAGCTGACGGCACACAGCCTGTCCAGTCCCTGAGAGCAGGAGTCCAGCAAGCCCTCCATCCTGTGGACCAGAGGCAGCTGGACACGGGGACACTAGTCCCATTACACCATACCCCCTCCCGAAGTGCCCACTTGTCGTCTCCAGGGAGGCTGCTGACCGTATGGGGGTGGGGGCCGTGCCCAGGTGATGGCCCTGACGGGCTGTGGGCGTCACACCCTCGAAGCAGCTCTGCTCCCTCCTCCCACCTTGAAAACCTTCACTGTCGACCCCACTCCTCGGCTGAGAGACAGGACTGGCCATAAAAGGATAAAAGAGGCCACATAAAAGGATAAAAAAGCAGAGAGAATGAACCGGCTCATCTGTTTTCTGCATTGTCACACTGTCCCTGCATCGCAGGCGAGGCACTCACCAGAGTCCCCACTTCCTGCGGGAAGGGCCCAGCCTTCCTGGGCTCATAAAGATGAATAAGCAATATTCTGGTTTCTAACTAAACGATGATAACATCATAATTCTCTTTTTAGGTAATAAACTAATAAATATGTATTGGGTACCAGAGGGAAAGAAAGAAACTGCTAATCATCTCACCATTGAGATTAAGTCAATTTCTTGTTATTTTCTGGTTGTTCCTTTTCTTTAAAAAAACAGCACAGGCTATCAGTGCTGGGGGCTACAGTGAAGCTCCTTCCAGAGCAAGGACATGAGGGAACTGCAGTCTCCTTGGGAATCAGACCACCAGCACGGCACGTGACAGGACAGAGCAGACAGAAGTGCACACGCAAACACACATACACACGTGCGTTCGCGCGCACACGCGCGTACATATATACACATATGCACACATATACACACAGAGACACACACACACACACACACGTGCTGGGGGTACTCATCGGGACACTCCTTGGGGAAGCCCACTGGCCGTGCCTGTTCTGCACACACGTCTATAAACACTTCGCAAACTGGCGACAGGGGGTGTCTTTGGGCTGAGGTGGGGATGTGATTGATGGCGAAGGTCAAAGGGGACTTTACAGCCGTCAAGTTTATCTTTTCAACAAGGACGGTCTGTCCCCATGATCACCTGCATCATTAGAAACATTAAAAGCACAAACAGCACACCCGGCCACTCCCCTGGGCCTCCGTCACTGAAGTGGCAGCACTCTCCTTCTCGGGAGACACTCACCCCGCCCGCCGGGGCTCAAGCAAGGTCAGTAGCACCTGGGTCCCGCTGACGAGGCAGAGCTCGGTCTGGGCTCCGTCAAACATGTTCCTCAGCAGCCGTTCCACGCAGTCCTGCCTGTCGGACACGCGCAAGGTCACTGCCTGGCGGGGGGATGCACAGACCCCACCCCCACCCCCACCCCCGCCGAAGGAGCAGCACCCTGAATCCCAGAGAGGCCCCGCTCGGGGCTCAGGCCACACACCCAGGGTTTTTAGGACACGGCTGCCCCGGGGGCCCGCATTCTCTGAACCTGCCAGGAGACACCTCCCGTGAGAAAGAGGCCCATCAAGTTAACTGTGGATCGGGGCGAGTTCCTCAGAAACGATCAGAGGAGGTGGCGGTGTCCCTGGCCCTCAGCCCAGGCCCCCCAGCGCTGCAGCCCACACTCACGACTCCAGCGCCATGAGGAGGGGGTCTGGCTCTGGAGCTTCCTGCAGCGGGCTGCCCTGCTCCCTGCCCAGCCTGACGATGTCGCAGAGCGTCTGCGAAGCGTTGGACTGCCTCTGAAAGGACAGGGATGAAGAGCCGCCTTCAGGGCCGGCCTGCCGCACGGTCAGAGCGGCTGCTGTGGCAGGTCTGCCGAGGCGCTGGACTCGAAGGCGGCTCGTCTCAGCCTGGCCTGCCTCTCACCGTGGGGCGCAGATCTGGCCGCCCCCCAAGAGCTCCCATGGGGCCTCGACGGTCGAGCACGCCACGCAGACATCGTTCTATACCCTCAGACAGACACCGCGAGTGTGCCTGTGGTACTAACACCACAAGTGGCTATTAACACACAGGGTGGGTCCTGTGAGCTCAAGAAAACAGGACAGTTGCTACAGAGAAAATAAAGGACTCAACTTTTCTAGAGAAACATTAAGCCCATAAAAATTCAGAACCTCTGATTCGGTGCCTTTGCCAGCCACGTGGGCTGAGTCTGTGGAGCAGATGAACAGGGTCAGAGAGAAACTCAGCCACCGGCTCGGCGCAGGGAGCACCTAACGAGCAGCCTTCACGTGCGCGCCACGGGAAACCAGCTGAAGGAAGCGCTTCGTGACTGCTTTAGGCAAGACTGAAAGCAGCCAGGTTGCCTCCGCGGCCTCCCAGCTGCCTCGGGGACTGGGAAAGGGCCGGTCAGCTCACAGCGTTCACACTGGTGGAGGGGCATCTCCCTTCCCAGATCTGGAGCACAGACACCCTTGCCCGGCTGCCTGGCCAGGCCCGTGGGCCAAAAGAGCCCCAAACAGCACAGCCAGGCAGCAGCAAAGGCTCAGACATGAGTCAGGACCACCGCTCTCCAAAGTGCTAAGGAGACCGTGCGTGTGCAGCTGTGTGCAGTTGTCACGTGTAGGAAAAGGCCTATCGGGATATTCCCCACACTCTCAACCGTGATACCGCAAGGAGCGGGCAGGGGCTGAGAGGAGCCCCACTGCCACCCCACACGCTCCCTCCGGAGCTCACGCCCCTGTAGACCCCATCTCCTCGAGCGCAGGCTAGAACCAGCAGTCACAGCGGCGGCACGCCGGCGAGGACTGTCACCTGTAGGTCAGGTGCCTGCCCCAGAGGACGCAGCAGCAGGCTGCGAGCTGCCCTGCGGAGAGGCCCGGGGGGCATGGGGCCAAGGGTAGCCTCAGCCAGCAGCCCTCAGGAAGCTGAGTCCTGGCACTTCCCCGGTGGTCCAGTGGTTAAGACTCTGTGTTTCCAACGCAAGGGGTATGGGTAGGGGGCGTGGGTTCGATCCCTGGTCAAGGAACTAAAATCCCACATGCCACACAGCCAAGAAATAAAAATAAACAAACAAATAAATAAATAAATAAAATAAGGAACTGAGTCCTGCAGAGCCACCAGTGACCCTGGGGGCAGACCCTCCCCTCGTTGAGCCCTGCGGTGACCACAGTCTTGTGAGAGACCCTGGGCAGAGGACCTGTGACCCCTGGCCCATAAAAACTGAGATAAAAAATACTTACTGTTATAAGCAACTAAGTTTTGGGGTCATCTGTTACTCAGCCATAGATAACATACAATTCTATTCAGACTGTTTTTTTATAATATGTATGTATTATATTTTAGAAAAAAAAAGTCTGCAAGTCAGTGCTTGATTAAAGGAAGAGCATCTGAGGAAAGGAGTGACTTGCCCCCTCAGACAGCAGTGGAGAGCGCTCTCCGCCAGCCCTGAGCGAGGGGCGCCTGCTCAAAGGTGGGGTCCACGAGCCCATACTCACATCTTCATCCTGACTCGGGTGGATCAATTCCACGAGCCTCTGGATGAGCTTCTCTTCATTAAGCCACTGAAAGGGAAAAGGAGGCCTGTAAGTGACTCCGCTCACATCTGACGAAATGGAAGGAAAGTCCTTCAGTGCAACAGAAATCCACGCGCCAGGTTCTGGCACAGAGATACTTCACCCAACACGTGCGTCCACCCAGACCCTGAAAGCACAAGCAGTGGCCGAATTCTGGAGTGACCCAAAGACTGTAAAGGAGGGGATCCCCTTCCACATGCCCTAATGGTCCAGACTCTTAAACACACGTGAGCTCTGTTTTTAGGACGTCTCCGAAGCGGAGCCTGGAGCCACCCGCGCCGATGGGGCTCTCCCAGCACACAGCCCAGCTGCTCCCTGCAGCGCCCGGGCTCCAGGTCAGTCCGGCTCCTCCACGCACTTCCTTACCCCAAAATGGGCTCAGTGTAGTCAGGGCAGGCGTCCCACTAACGTTCAGCAACGGCTGACGTTCCCGCGGCTCTCACTGTGCCACATCAGCTACTATGATTAACTCTCAGTGGGAGGCCGCTCCATAACGAAGCGGGTTATGAATCTGAGAGCGACCACTGTCACCTAATTCCAGGAGCTGGAAAACCGTCAAGAAGGACCAGTGGTTTACTTATTCTACCTTAAGCTGCATTACAAACAACACCTGCCCAACAGCAGCAGATTCTTTGTCCGGCACTGGTTTCCTGGGCTTCTTGGGGTTGAGCACCCTCCCCTCTTCTGGGAAAGCCCTCAGGGAGCTATGGGTAGCCCCTCTCGCTGTGAATACTGTCAGGACAGACACAGGCCAACTCTGGTCTTCGAAACGTCTCTGCATGGAATCCTCTTCGGCGACTGTTTCCTCTTGGGCACGTACTCGGGCACAGGACCAGCACCCAATGGAGACCTAGCAGCCCTAGGGGTGGGGCGCAAGTGAGGAAACCCACTTCTGCTCTCTGCTGATGAATGGACTGAGGCAGGACAAGAGAAAAGGGGCAGATGCCAGACCCAGCCTCAAATACAAGCCTTGACGAGAACCCCTGAGTGGTTCTCATCAGGAGGGGAAGGTCCTGCTGGGTGGAAAGCTGGGGTGCTGGGCACCCCGGTGCTGCTTCAACAGCTCCAGCCTCCTTATACCAGGAGGCACTCACTCCACACTCGGAGAATGTGCAGAGCCCACGCAGACGGGGAGGGGCTCCAGGGAGGAGGGGGCCCACACACTCACATGCAGGACCTCCTGCCGGAGCCCGGCGGGCTCTACGCAGCTGACCAGGCGCAGCAGCAGGTCCATGAGGGCCGAGGTGCCGATGTGCTTCAACAGCAGGCTGATGAACTTGTCCTTCTTCCTCAAGAACACAATCACCTGCAACCAGACAGCCCCTGAGAGGTGAGCAGGGCAGACCCTGACCACCAGGAGATGCTGCCCCCAAGAACTGCCATGGGAAAGATTCATTTTCAACAACAGTGAGCAGAAATAATGGAAAGACGTGGAAAGAGCTGTAAGAAAGCCCCCTCCGCCGCCCCCCCAGCAATGACAGGCAGAGCCCTGAACACAGGCGAGTCCACGAGGCGGTGGGGGCCTGAGAGGACCCTGGGCTGGCAGAGTTTGCCACACACCGAGACTGGGCACAAGTGCAGCCCCAGCACCCGAGTTGACAGCTCCCGGACAGGGGACACAAACCCGGAAAGCTGACAGGCCCCACAGGTGGCTGAAGGGAAAGAACTGAGGTTTCAGAAAAGCAGAGGCGGAGGGGTGCAGCTGGCTGGTGACCAGAGCCGACAAGACACGACGCAGCTGGCTGGCTGAGTGTGCAGTCACAGGGTGTGGTGCCTGAGCGCAGAGGGACGGGAGAAGCCCAGGCAGAGGCCTTCTTGGACACGTGTTGGCAAGCTCGGCTCAGTTGGCCACAGAGACGAGGTGCCTGCAAGTCCAGGCCACTGCACAGACCCAGGACTCTACTGGGGGCAATGGGGACACGGAACAGGCAAGGGATCCCAACCACCCTCATGCCAGAACCCTCATGCCAGAAGTGAAGGGAAGGAGGGGAAGGAGGAGGAAGAGAGAGAAGAGAGGCAACAGGGGCGGGGGGGTTGGGGAGTGGGGGGCAGGGGCGGGGGTTCTTTGAAAAGCGTGATTAGAGAGCAAGACTGAAAACAGCAGAGAAGGCTCCAGGGAACATCCCTACACACCCTACAGATATAAACACCATTACAAGGGGTTATCCGGAACAAGTTTAGGCCAATTTCTGTAAATTTGGAAAAATGAAAAATTCCTTTGAAAAACTCACTTACGTAAACTGACAAGAAGAAAGAGAAAATCTGGAGTTCTAGAGTGTCAAAAGAAACAAAATCTCTAATTAAAAGCCTCCCCATACAGAAGACTCCAGGCTCTAAAGGCTTTACTAGTGAATTCTCTCCAAAATTTAAAGAAAAATAACCCCAATCTTATGCAGGACTCCTCCAGGGTCCTTCTCTCATAAAATGAGAGAAGATGCCCCATATCATTGTATGAGGACATAAAACCTCGATTCCAAAACCTTGATATGCGCACTTTAAGAAAAGGAAATTATATAAAGACCTACTGTAGAGCACAGGGAACTCTACTCAATACTCTGTAATGGCCTATAAGGGAAAAGAAGCTAAAAAAGAGTGGATATGTGTGTATGTATAATAGATTCACTTTGCTGTACACCTGAAACTAACACAACATTGTAAATCAATTATACCCCATTAAAAATTAAAAAACAAAAAAGAAAAGGGAAGGAAATTATAAGCCAATCTCACTGATGGCCACAGATACAAAAATTCTTAAAAAGAAAGCAATATGGGGCTTCCCTGGTGGAGCAGTGGTTGAGAGTCCGCCTGCCGATGCAGGGGACACGGGTTCGTGCCCTGGTCCAGGAAATTCCCACACGCCGCGGAGCGGCTGGGCCTGTGAGCCATGGCTGCTGAGCCTGCGCGTCCGGAGCCTGTGCTCCACAACGGGAGAGGCCACAACAGTGAGAGGCCCGCGTACCGCAAAAAAAAAACCCAAAAAACAAAACAAACGAACAAAATAAACTCCACAACAAACAACATACTTAATTGTAAAACAGTGAAAGCTTTTCCTCAGAGGCAATAAATAAAACAGAGGCCCACTATCACCACTTCAATTCAACAATGTATTAAAGGTTCCAGACAATGCAACAAGGCAAGAAAAAGAGACAAAAAGTGTAACATTTATAAAGGACAAAATAAAACTGTCATTAATCACAGATGGTATGATCTTATACATAGATTTAAAAAAAGAATATAAGGAATTCGCTGGCAGTCCAGTGGTTATGACTCCATGCTTCCACTGCAGGGGGCATGGGTTTGATCCCTGGTGGGGAACTAGGATCCCACATGCCGTGTGGCGTGGTTAAAAATAAAAATTAAGAAAAAAAAAGTAAAAAGAATATAAATTATTAGAACAGTAGCTTTATTGATATTTCCAAAAACTGGAATCAGCCCAGATGTCCTTCAACATGTGAATGGTTTAACAAACTGTGTTCCATCCACACCATGGAACACTACTCACACTGCAATAAAAGCGAATGTCCTACTGATACATACAACAGCTTGGATGACTCTTCAGGGACGTATGCTAGAAAAAAAAAGCCATAAGGCCTATATGTTATATGATTTAATTTAAATAACAGTTTGAGAAAACAAAATTTCTGAAATGAAACAGACTAGTGGTTGCCAGAGGTTAGGGATGGGTCAAGGGATAGAGGCCAGAGGAAGGTGGGAGTAGTTATAAAAGGGCAACACAAAGGATCCTTATGGTTTAAGAACCGTTCAGTATGTTGACTGACGATGGAGACACGAACCTACACAAGTGATAAATTGTACTGAACTTAACACACGTACACACACAAATGACTGCAAGTGAAACGTCAATGTCCTGGTTGCGATCTTCTGCTAGCATTTTACAAAATGGCACCACTGAAGGAAACCAGGCAAAGTGTACAAAAGGTAGCTTTACGTTCTTTCATAAAACTGCACGCAAATCTACAATTATCTCAATAAAATTTTTCAATAAAAAAGACACTGTTTAGAATAACATGAAAATATCAAGTACCTAAGGATAAACGTAACGAGAACTATGTAAGACCTCTACCCAAAGAACTTGGTTACTGAGAGAAATTAAAGAAGCCCTAACTACTCAGCTTTCCGCTATAGCACAGAAGCAGCCATAGATAATATGTAAACAGGAGCAGCTGCGTTTCAGTAAAGTTTCTTGTACAAAATAGGGGCGGGCTGGCTTTGGCCTGTGGGCCATAATTAGCCAACCCCAATCTATAGGAAATGCAAGCCTAATCAAAACTTCAGCAGGTTTTTCTGGGGAACAGGGGAGAATGTGGAAACTGACAAACTCACTCTAAAATTTGCTCATCCTAAAATAATGCAAAAGGCAAAGAATAGTAAAAACAACCTTGAAGAAAAACAAAGTGAGAGGACTAATTCTATCGAACATCAAAACTTACAAAGCTACAGTAATTAAATAGTGCTGTGTTCATAATTACAAACAGGACAGTAGAAAAGAAATGCATACACACGTGATTGCTTGATTTATGACAAGAGGGACACTGTGAAGCAACTGAGAAAGCACGGCCTTATCAATACAGTGCTGGGTCAACTGGACAATAACCATATGAAAAAACACTTCAGTCTGACACCATTTACAAGAATCAATTCCAGGTGGACTGTAGGTAGGAATATGAAGGTAAAACAATAAAGCTTCTAAAAGATAACACAGAAGAGTAGTAAGAGAATTATCTTTATGATTTCGAAGTCAGCAGAAGTTTCTTAACAAAACAACAACAACAAAAAAAAACAAACAAATAAAAAGAGTTATGACTTGGACTATATGAAAATCAGGCTCTCTGCTCATTAAAATATACCATTAAGAGAGTAAAAAACAAAACCAAACCCAGCAAGCAGAGTGGGAAAAGATGTTTGCAACGCAAAATCAACAAAGGGGGAATTCCCTGGCAGTCCAGTGGGTGGGACTCTTGGCTTTCACTACCGAGGGCGTGGGTTCAATACCGGGTCAGGGAACTAAGATCCCGCAAGCTACGTGGCACACCGCCCCCCACCCCCCAAAAAAAATCAACAAAGGACTTGTATCCACGAAATAGAATTCCTACAAATGAAAAAAGAAGAGACAGCCTGATAGAAAATGGGCAAGAGACTTCACACAAAAAGTATCTAAATGGCCAATTAATACATGAAAAGGTTCTCATCCTCACTAGTCACCAGGGAGATGCAAACTAAAAGCACAATGCTGTTATATACACCATCAGAAGAGATAAGATAAACCGACTGATAATATTAGTCAGGGCTGGAGAGGAAGTGGAAGAGCAGGAACTGTCATGCTCTGCTGCTGGGACTGCAAACTGGCTCAACCACTCTCACTTCAGCCATTCAAGCTGACCACACGTACATCCTAGTTACCACCACGTGGCGCAATGCCTGGAGAAAAGGAAGTCCTTATGTTTTAGAGATACACACTGAAATATTGACAAAAGAAACGAGAAGCCGTCTGGGGTTTGTTTTGAAATAGTGCCTGGGGGATGGCGAGCAGGGATAAAGGTGAAAGACTGACAAGGCCGCCTCCTGAAGCAGGTAACAGGCACAGGCGCCAGCAAACCTCATGGCCCTCCTGTGCCATCTACGGTGTGCAGTGCTGAAGCACACCAGGGCAGATGCAAGGCCGGAACAACCGTGGAGCAAATGTGGCCTCCAGGAGGCCCACGCTCCAGCTGAATGAAACGAGTTCACTCCCTGCTTTACAGAAAAATATTACTAGGCAATTCCTTTTTTCTTTTTTCTTTTTTTGGCTGCACCACGCGGCTTGTGGGATCTTAGTTCCCCGACCAGGGATCAAACCCCTACCTCCTGCAGTGGAAGCACGAAATACTAACCGCTGGATGGCCAGGGAAGTCCTAGGCATTTCCTTTAATTCGCTTTGAAACAGTAAGTGCCCTAGACATACAGGCACCTGCCACCCACGCAGATGCAGCAGCAGACACCCTGATGTCCTGCCATGATGCAGGTGTGTCCTGGATCTCTCACCCACGACTGGTCAGTGACAGGACGAGCTGGCCTAGTTTGGGGCCCTGTGCAGCTCCCAGGGGTGGCAGAGGTGCTGCTTATTTCAGAGCCGGCCAGAGGAAGTCTCTCTTGGGAAGCCACTTTCTTAATCAAATCCCAGCTCCCACAGCAGCAGCCCACACAGCTCCACGTGTGTCCCACAGGACAGTCAGAAGCCTGCCCCCCACAGCCTGATGCACAGGTCACACAGCAGTGGCTGAGGGCAAGATGCGACGGCGTCAGCCACGCCTCCCTCCCACGTCTCGCGGGCTTGGCAGAGGAGTACCTGTGCAGTTCTTCTTGCGATGAGACTGCCAATGGTCTTGCTGAAAAAACTGGCGAGGAGAGGATTGAGAGGCGGCTCACGGTTCAAGAAGTCGTAAAGAAGGTTGAGCAAAGTCTCGTCCCCTCCCAGCCTGTCACTGATCTGCGGCACGTCACACGTCAGCAGCTCACAGGCTGTGTTTGGGTACCTGAAGGGGCACAGTGCAAGCAACTGGAGGTGAATGAGACTTCCCCACTACTCAGGAAGCTACTTGAATGATCTGCCTCTTAGGAAGCAGATCCACAGGCAGAAACCAAACATGGCTAGACCTTGGAACAGAATAAAAATGTGATTATTCTGTGACCAACCGGCATTTTTGACTACTAGAACCTCAATGTTTTTATCATACCTTTTTCTGGCTCCTCATACCCTGAACTCTGACATCCCACATTTTCTGACTCTATTTCCATTCTCTACGGAACCTTTCCTAATCTTTTGGCTTCTCCTCTGCCCTCCTACTCACCTGCCATGTCTCTCACCTCCATCAGGTTCGTCCTCCCCTCTCCAAGCCTTTCCTGACCCCACATGTCAACAAGCACAGATCTAGCTTGTTCCCACACTGAAGAGATGCTTCATCAGCAGTTTACAATGCAGTACCAGTTCTGAAGTGTTATGCAGGCAAATTATTATTAAGATATACCAATATATGTAAACGATGTACTATTCATTTGATAAAAATGATCAGACAGGGGCTTCCCTGGTGGCGCAGTGATTAAGAATCCACCTGCCAATGCAGGGGACACTGGTTCGAGCCCTGGTCCGGGAAGATCCCACATGCCGCAGAGCAACTAAGCCCATGCGCCACAACTACTGGGCCTGCGCTCTAGAGCCCACGTGCCACAACTACTGAAGCCCACGCACCTAGCCCCTGGTGGCGCAGTGATTAAGAATCCACCTGCCAATGCAGGGGACACTGGTTCGAGCCCTGGTCCGGGAAGATCCCACATGCCGCAGAGCAACTAAGCCATGCGCCACAACTACTGGGCCTGCGCTCTAGAGCCCACGTGCCACAACTACTGAAGCCCACGCACCTAGAGCCCGTGCTCGGCAACAAGAGAAGCCACCGCAATGAGAAGCCCACGCACCGCAACGAAGAGTAGTCCCCGCTCGCCGCAACTAAAGAAAGCCCACGCGCAGCAACTAAGACCCAATGCAGCCAAAAATAATAAATAAATAAATGAATACATTTATTTACTTTAAAAAAAAAAGATCAGACACAAAATAATCCTGATCCCATTACGTGTAATCCCATACCACTATGCTCCCTGCCTGACCCTCTGACAGACATGGGGTCACTGCTGTGGTCCTGGGACAGGCCTACCCAATGTCCTGCTGCATCCAGGACAGAGCCCACCATAGCAGTGCAGTGACAATGCCTGGTGCCACACTCAGCACATCTGGGAACACAGGTGAGGGTGCCCAGGGCCAGAGCAGGCAGGAACCTGGCGGGAGCATCCTGTGGGGCTGACTGCCCTGGAGCACACCTGGCACCAAGCTACACGGGACATGCTGTGCAGCCTCAGGCACCTTACCTAACGTTTCTGTGTCTAGGCTGCTTTCTCTGAACATGTAGGTCTGAGTGTCCGCCTTCCCCACGAGGCTGCGTATAAAGCAGAGTAGCAGCGTCTGGCGCACAGTAAGCCCGGGGTCAAGGTCAGCCACTGTGACCCTACGGCTCCTGGTAGCCACCCACACGGCCCCAGCAAGGGCCTAACCCCAGGTGGTCACTGCGGTCAGCTAGGGCCTGGCGGCCGGCCCAGCATGGAGGGCAGGGGACAGGAGCTCAGCCTGGCTGTGGGGTGGGTGCTCCCCGTCACCCAGAGAAGAGGGTCTTCTGAAGCCAAGCGGGCAGCCGGGTATGAGCGAACGCCCGATCCACACAGAGGGGCCCAGACGAGGTGTGGCCAGCGCCCAGCTCATGGGGTCGAGGCGAGGATGAGATGGGGCAGCTCCGTACCGTGGACGTGGCCCACAGTGACCAGCACAGCAGACAGTGCAGGGCCGCAAGGGGCAGAGGCCAGAGAGCCTGCTCGGAGTGCAGCACCCAAGGCCGGCACGAGGCCCCACAGGACACGGGCGGAGAGGTGCCCACCAGACTCCAAACAACAAGACAAGACTCACCAAGCAACAAGGGAGAAGCATGCCCCAGAGAAAGGCACAGAAGCTTTTCCAGAGCACACGGAAAGGCTCCCATCCAGTCTCTGCGTGTGCGCACGCGCACACACACGAATTGTGCACGTGTGTGGCAAGCTGAGCCACAAGGCGCTGCTGTACTTAGACAAGGTTGCATCTAGGTGGAGGGACTGAGATCTCTATCAGTATTTTATAATTACTCCTCAGAAAAACAGGTACTGCTCTAATAATTTATATAATTTATGCAGGAAATAGCCATCCTAGTTAAACACGGCAGACGGAACATAGAGGTTTGTGGCCATAATGCAAGGAAGAAAAGACAAGAGAGGTAGAAACTCCGCGGAATGAACCTAGAGGGTGGGCGGCCAGGGAAGCAGGCCAGGCGCATGAGGCAGGTCTGTGTCTCAGGGTCCTGGGGGAGGAGGGTGGGCAACCAGACACACAGCTCAAGAAACCCAGAAGGACCCTGTGGAGCCCTCCAGGGCGTGAAAGCCTTTCTGTGTCCACTATTTCTTGTTGGTAGGAAATAGGCTTCATTCAGCCTCCCTGACATTCCGCACGTTCCAAAGGGCAGGTTCAAACAGTTACTAATCAGGGAAGGGAGGGCTGAAGAAACAAGGGAGGGGCAGCCAAGAACCAATGGTGCAGGTCCTGGTTCCTCCTCGAGGGATACACCTAACAGTATCTGTGAGCCCTTCAGCAGAACCAAGGCCTCCATGCAGGAGGACAGTAACTTCAGGCTGAGCCCAAGATCCCTGGAGCATCTGCTCTGTTACCTGACTGCCAGCCAACGAGAAGACAGCCACATACTCCGCAGCCCTCACCCCAAATTTTCCCTATAAAACTTCTCCCCTGAAATCGGGGAGTTTGGGGTGTTTTTTGTTTGTTTGTTTGTTTGCGGTACGCAGACCTCTCACTGTTGTGGTCTCTCCCGTTGCGGAGCACAGGCTCCGGACGCGCAGGCTCAGCGGCCATAGCTCACGGGCCCAGCCCCTCCGCGGCATGTGGGATCTTCCCGGACCGGGGCACGAACCCGTGTCCCCTGCACCGGCAGGCGGACTCTCAACCACTGCGCCCCCAGGGAAGCCCAAGTTTGGGGGTTTTGAGCATGAATCACCATTCTCCCTGCAGGTCCCTGCAATAAAAAACCTTTCTGGGCTCCAAACTCTGGCGTTTCGGTTTGTCTGGCCTCACTGTGCTTTGGGCACACACACTTGCGCTCTGTAGCACTCAGAGAGGCCTGGATGGAGACGGCGTCCACCAGGCAGGTGGAGGGTCAGCGCAGTGAGACTCCCAGCCCCTCCTCCTTGTTTTGTTTGCTTAGTTTTATACTTATTTACTACTAATTTCTCCCAAACTCTTTGACTATAAAGCTCTCCTGGATGATTGGTCCTGCTTCTGAGATTCCCCTACCTTAACCCAGGGGATAAAGTTATATTACTGGGAAACTCCAGAGCAACAGGATTAGAAAAGGCCCTAAAATGCCCCTAAGGAAAGCTGCACACCTGTGGCATCAGACGCGTCAGCAGCAGGGCTGGAACTAGGAACTAGAAGATGTGAACGAAAAATGCTGCTGCCCTGTCAGTAAACAAAGGGTGCTGCAGCCATCAAGCCACTAGAGCCTCCCCGGCCGCCCTGCCCCGTGAGCCCTGAGAGAACCCGGGAGAGAGAAAAGCAGCTCAGCCACAGCAGCCACCCTCAAGGATGGGAAAAGCACAGGATCCTGGTCCTAGACAGCTGAGGTGCAGACCAAAGGAATGATTTCAGTGAGTCCAGACTCCTTTTTTTTTTTGGCTGCGTTGGGTCTTCGTTGCTGCGCACAGGCTTTCTCTAGTTGCGGTGAGCGGGGGCTACTCTTCGTTGCGGTGCGCGGGCTTCTCATTGTGGTGGCTTCTCTTGTCGCGGAGCATGGGCTCTAGGCGTGCAGGCTCAGTAGTTGTGGCTTGCGGGCTCTAGAGTGCAGGCTCAGTAGTTGTGGCGCACGGGCTTAGTTGCTTCGCGGCATGTGGGATCTTCCCGGACCAGGGCTCAAACCAGTGTCCCCTGCATTGGCAGGCAGATTCCTAACCACTGCACCACCAACCAGGGAAGTCCCGAGCCCAGACCCTTGCATCTTTCCATACACAGAAAAGTGCTAAATTAACTTAAGATGTCTGGTTTTCTTTAATGAACAGTAAGCTTTTGAAGTCCCGACTACCTGGTCTTTGTTGCAAAAACTCCTATATATCCTGGCCCCTCCCTCACTCTTTAGAGCTGTCCCTCAGAGCGAGCTGAGAGTCCTGTCTCCAGGGCTTGAAGCCTTAGAAATTCCGCCAAATAAAACATTATTCTCAGCTTTTAGGCTGTGCGTTTTTTTTTCTTTCAGTTGACGAAGACACCTATGGAGTCTTCAAAATTTCACGAGATGCATGTCCAGTCTGACTGGAAACCAGAGGGAGCTTAGAGCCAGCAGGAAAGAGAACGATGCACTCAGGCTGCGCCCCAACCCCATGCAGACCTCCTCAGGAAGCTGCCAGAGAATAGGATTTGCCAGGGGAAGGAGACAAAAAAGAGGAAGACGAAATCCTGGAGCACGGAAGGTGGACTCAGGAATTATCAGAGCGAGGATGGGAGAGTCCAGGAACCGTAACGGCAGGGATTCATTCCCTCTCCCCCGCTTCACGCCTCCCTCTGGGCCCTGCCCTGCTGCTCCCCAGGGGCTCAGCTGGGCAACTGGGCTCAGCTGTCCTCTCTGCTCTGCCCCTAAGTGTGGCAGGCAGGGTTATTTGGTGGGGGTGGGGGTGGGGTCCTTCCTGGGGTCCTGCCCTGACCCAGCCCTGCTTCCCGCTGGGTGAGCAGTTCTAACTCTGATTTGGAAAGAGGAAGCCCTCCACTCAGAGCTAAAACATCCCCCCACACCACCAGCATGAGGAACAGAAGTGGTAACTTGGAGTCCATCTGCTGGCTTTTCTGTCTTATTTCTCAAATGGTCCAGAACTCTGCAAAGTGCACAGGAATCTCAAGAAAGAGGCCAGAAGCATCCTCAGGGTTCTCAGGCTGGA
This sequence comes from Delphinus delphis, assembly GCF_949987515.2. Taxonomy (NCBI): domain Eukaryota; kingdom Metazoa; phylum Chordata; class Mammalia; order Artiodactyla; family Delphinidae; genus Delphinus; species Delphinus delphis. The sequence continues at coordinate 101,929,652 of NC_082693.1, read as the reverse complement.
CCAGGTGGCCAGCTCCCGGCCCAGGGCTGCTCCACAGAGGTCTCACCTGCATGGAGCAGCTTCTGGCTTTAGCAGAACAGCTAACCACTCAGGGCAGCTCCTCTGGACCCGTGTGGCTCGGGCACACTCCCTGCTCTCGGGAAGGGTCTCTCCGTAACCAGCCTGCAGCCACGAGGGTGAAGCCACAGCAGCTGGGCTGCAGAGGCACAAAGGCGGCTGGAGGAGGTGCTGTCGCCCTGCCCAGGTGGCCTGGGGCGGCCATCCAGAGGCAGAGCAGCGCAGGCACTGGCTCCGCACTCTCCGCTGTGTCACCTGCTGCTGCCACACGCTCCGAGGGCTGAGCTGAGCAGCTCGACGGAGACCTACGGCTCAAAGCCTGAAACAGGGCCTATCTGTATCTTTCGCATCTTTAAAAAAATGATCTTGACTCCACTTCTTCCTTCAGCTACTACCTCATCCATCTACCCAGCCTATTCCTCTTCTCAAAAAGGACGTTTTGATTTAATTTTAATTAAAAGCAAATAAATTTTTAATAAAAGCAAGTTAATTTTAAAATTACCTTTTATTTTATTTATTTATTTATTTGCGGTATGCGGGCCTCTCACTGCTGTGGCCTCTCCCGTTGCGGAGCACAGGCTCCGGACGTGCAGGCTCAGCAGCCATGGCTCAAGCGCCCAGCCACTCTGCGGCATGTGGGATCCTCCCGGACTGGGGCACGAACCCGTGTCCCCTGCATCGGCAGGCGGACTCTCAACCACTGTGCCACCAGGGAAGCCCTAAAATTACTTTTTAAATTAAAGGCTTTTTACTTTTTTTAACAGGTGATATGGGGACTTCCCTGGTGGCCCAGTGGTTAAGACTCCACGCTCCCAATGCAGGGGGCCTGGGTTCAATCCCTGGTCAGGGAACTAGATCCTGTGTGCCACAACTAAGACTCAGAGCAGCCACGTAAATAAATAAATATTAAAAAAAACAAAACAAAAACCAAAAACAGGTGATACACACAAATGCTTTTAAGACTCTGTATGACAGGGCTCGTGCGGAAGGGCAGCCCCCCTCCTTTCCCACTCCCACATCCCACTCCTGAGACAGTCACCACAGTCTCCTGGCATTTTCTGTATTACTGACATCCATGTTTCCAAATAAAATACAAGTACACTTCTTCATCTAGCAATTTTAGGTATTACAAATTGACCTCCTATGGTGGAAGGTGAAGATGTAGCTCGCACACCTCACGCCACCCTGCCCTGCCGCCCCACTGCCCTTTCCCCCTCTCTCTATAAAATTATACCACAATTAGTTAAATCCATGTCCAGTGTGGCCCTCTGTATGAACATGCAAACACTGTTCTATTTGCTTACTTACATGCATCCTTCCCTCAGAGTTAAAGGTATTCTCACTGCCTTGTTTGCTCTGTTTGTACTCACCCACTGCTAACCTCTCCCAAACTCTGACTATAAAGCTCTCCTGGCTCACTGATGCCACGCTGGGACCCCTCTACCCAGAACCACAACATGCTGCCCCAGCCCTTCTCCCCGTCACACTGTCGCCAACACCCTCCAGACAGGGAGACCCTCGACGGGTCAGCAACAGGACACATTTGGGAGTGAGAGAGTGAAAGGAATGGGGCCCACTAATGGCGATGCTGAGATAAGAGGCGCTGACCAGGCACATCTCAGGGACGATGGCCTCTGATCTATCACAGGTGATCACCATGGCCCCAATCCCCTGGCTCCCCAACAAGCAAGCCCCCGCCTCTTTGCAGAGCTCTCCTCTTCCAGCGCCGGCTGCCTCCCTGTCAGAGGGGCGCGGTGGACCACCACGACTGCAGCACTACTCCCCATCACCCCGTCCTTCTTTACTTGCCTCCTAAGTCATCAAAGACTTTCTGTAAAAAGTAAAGGGCCAGAGAGTCAATATTTTAGAACGCCTATGTTGTCACGGCCAACGGGTCATGGATGTGTCCAACAAGACTTTCCAGTGAAAATGACGGACAAGGAAATGTGAATTTTGTCATTTTCATGTGATATTATTATTTTTCTATTTTTTCCATTTAAAAATGTAAAACCATTCTCAGCTTGCAGGCCTCACAAAAACAGAATCTGACCTCAGGCCGTAGTTTCCCAACTAAGACTTTACCATCACACGCCAACTCCCTGTGGGACACGTGCGCAGCTGAGGGCACCCTGTCTGCCCTGAATCCCTCTGCATCACTAGCCCCAGCTCCCCCGCTTCCCAGAGCCTGCTCGGGCCCAGAGAGGCACCCTCAGAGCCAGAGGCCAGCTCTGCTGTCCTTCCTGTCACCTGAGGCCCCACCCATTCACACTCTGTCCTCGCTCCAACCCTTGTCCTAAGTCCTTGCCCTGTCCCTTTTGTTGTCCCCTAACATCCCAGCGGACTGTTGAATGGAACATTTTAGGAAAAACTCTGAGAACGGTCAGGATCACTAATGACACAAAATATGTCCTCCAGGCCCAAGACCCCACGGTCGAGCAGTCAGATGCCGCCTGTCTCTGGGGACTGGCTGTTTCACCAGTCAGGCTAAGGCTGCACCCATCGGCCTGTCAGAGCTCAGCCTTTCTTCAGCACATATTCACCCAAAACACTCCAACACGGTGCAGCTCGCTATGATCCAGAGTGAGGAATCACACACAGGAGATCCCCAAATCTTCAACATCACAGAAGCAAAGCCCACCGGAGGGGCCTTCTCGCATGTCAGGCGGGGCAAACGTTTACGGTCAGCCACCCTGGCAGAAAGCCCGGCTCTGACCGTCCTCAAGCCCTGCCCGCTGCCACCCTGCACGCTGCCCAGCGCCAGGCCACCCAGCACCGCGGTACGTACTTGAAGCGGACCTTCTCTTCCACGCCCAGGGCCGGGTCCTGTGTGACGAGGCTCACCAGCTCCTCCATGCTCTGCTGCCTGCACAGGAAGTCCAGCAGCTTCCGGTTCTGGGCCTTGCACTCCTGCAAGATGTCATCTTCATCCATTAACTCTCGCAGCGTCACGTCCTCCTTATCCAGCAGCTTGTCGACGTGGGACGTGGTGCTCAAGTCAAACTTCCAGAACATGGTGACGGCCACAGAGCTGCGAGCAGACAAGAGGGTCACTGCCACCAGGTGCGAACCCGCCTCAGCAACCCCCGCACCCAGGTCCCGAAGTCCACCCACAAGGGGGCCCGGGCTGCAGGGTGCACTCCCCCATGTACAGCAGGACAGCTCAGCTTCCTGTCCTCCCGTGGGGGCCCCCGGGGCTCCCGCCACTAGCCCCTGGGCTCTGAGGCCAACACATGCCGGTCGCCCACATGTCCGACGGGGGATGCCCCTCCACCCAAACAGCGAGGCTCACAACCCTCCTCCCCAGCGTCCAGCCCCTCCTCAGTGAACACTGGGCATCTCTCCCCAGACGTCTCCGTACCATATATATTTTTAGTTTTCTGTATATTATGTTTTGACATCTTTAAAAAACTTTCTGATTGAGGAGACACTGCCCCTCCTGGGCGGCCAACTCCTAGAGATGGCAAAGGGCTCTCAGGAGCACTCCTGTGACCCGCAGGCTGACCCCCTGGAGCCCTCCTCCTCTGTGGGCCCACACACAGCCAGGGGACTACGTTCCACTGCCTTCATTATCCCAGGGCCAGGGGCCAGGCAACCAGGAGCCACCCATATGGCTTAGAGCCCGCCGAGATCATCCAAGCAAGCTGACCCGAGGCTGTTCACCCTGTCCAGCCTTGCCTTCGGAGCGGAAAGCCCAATAAAAGCTGCAGCCTCGGCTCTGCCCTGGCTCCTCCCCCTTCTGCCTCTGGCCCCCCTTGGGCTTCCTGCACGTGGCCCTCGTGCGGTCGGTGCCTCCAGCCTCCAGGACCCGGGAGTGTAACGAGCTCTGCCTCCCTGTCCCTCCTGCACCTCCTCTCGTGGCCGCACCCGCCTGGCCATCCCTTACAGGACACAGAGCAGCTCCCAGCACAAACCTCAACAAGCCACGCTCAGGACAGCTCCCTCTGCTCGCCCCTCCGCCCCTCTGCCATCCCCACCTACTCGGCCCCTCGTCTCCTTGCATCACCTTGCTGAGTAAGCCAGGGCTGTCCCTGAGGCCCCCACCTCCCTCACATGCACACACTGAGCCCTAGGTCCTGTCACGCCACTTAAGGACTCTCGATCCACCCACCCCTTCCCCTGCACCCCACATCACCCTCTGCGGGCTCCTGCTGCCTTTGCCTGGACTCTACAAGGCCTGAAGCACTCAGTGAGTCTCATATGTCAGTCTGTGGGCCTAGGTTGGTTTGCAACAAAGTTTTTGCTGTTGGATACAAAATGAAAAACATAAAGCCTGCATCTTCAACAAAGTTACACCTGTATCTTGAGATTACCTTTCCAATGTTACACAGATCACTACGTGCAAAATCATGGTGATAGCAGATGGGACTTACCTAATAGTTTTATTTAGAAGAGAAAAGGACTTTTCACGTGACGTGAGCCCCAGTGTGTCTGTGCATGAAGCCCAGCTGCCCAGGAGTCCCGGACACAGGCCCCTCAGCTGTCCAGCCACAGCCTCCACAGCCTCGTCTTTGCTGCGTCAAACTCACTTTCCCAAAACAGACACACGTCTTCACGCCCCTCTCACGGTGGTTGAAAGCCTGCGCTAGCCCCAAATGCCCACTGCTCAGCAGGCCGCCTCTCCCAACGTGCCTCCAGGTCCTCTGGGCGCTTCCCGCTGCCTCCCCGACCCCAGGGATGCCGTGTGTCTCTTCTCACACACACCGCACTCTCTGCCTTTGCCCTTCTGCACACACTCCTGTGCTCGGTCCCTTCACTGACAAAATCCCACCTGCTCCACCAGACTCAGAGGTGGGGCCGCTTGGACTTGCAGCGCAAGGGACTCCACAAGCTGACCTGCACTCAGTTCCCATCTAGGTCCTAATATCTTCCTTATTTCTCTCTTGAGGAGTGCATATGGGTATTTGCCAGTGTTAGTTACAGACTCTGGGGCACCAGAAATAACGATTACTAGATGTACCTTCAGGAAAAGATGGATGTCCCCACACACACATCAGGTGCCCTCTCTCCTAAGGCCCTACAGAATGACTCATGTGCTTGGATAACATACAATCCAGGGAAAGAGGGGAACCAGAGGGAGGACCCCCACCTAGCCAAGGCTTTGTTTCCAAACAAGAACTTGCCAGACATGGCAGCTAGAGGTGGCTCCTATGCGCCCTGCTTTCAGCGAGAGTGGGTGAGTGTCTTGAAGTGAATATAGGGTATCTTGAAGTCTGCCTTGTCTGACACTATTACAGCATACCATTCTTGTGGTTTATATTTGCTATATCCTTTAACATCCTTTTACTGTCAAACTATTTGTATTTATATATACATATATATACATATATATATATATTTACATTTATATATATATATTTTTTTACGGTACGCGGGCCTCCCACTGTTGTGGCCTCTCCTGTTGTGGAGCGCAGGCTCTGGACGTGCAGGCTCAGCGGCCATGGCTCACGGGCCCAGCCGCTCCGCGGCATGTGGGATCCTCCTGGACCGGGGCATGAACCCGTGTCCCCTGCATCGGCAGGCAGACTCTCAACCACTGCGCCACCTGGGAAGCCCCCTGTATTTTTATATTTAAAGTGGTGTGATGAATTGGGAGATTCGGATTGACATGTATGCACTGATGCGTATTATGTGGATGACTAATAAGAACCTGCTGCATAAAAAAATAAATAAAATTCGATTTAAAAAAAAGTATGATCCTCAAAAGAGTCACATAATTCTAAAAAAGACTTGAGACAATATTTTATAAAATATTTAATTTTACTCATATGCTTTGTTACTTCATTGAAAAGCACGTATTTAGCACCTATTATAAGCCAGAACTGCATTATATACAGGGGTTATAACAGTGAGCAAAACAAATACAGTCTATGACTTCATGGAAAATTCAGCCTACTACGGGAGTTTCGTAATGATTATATAATCACGCAAATATATAATCAGTTATAGAGTATTTAAAATTTTAGGTACAACAGGTATAGAGAGCTATGTAAATATATGATACAGGGGCAGAACTCAATGACTAACTGGATGTGGGAGAAAAAAGGTCAAGGATTAATTTTGGTTCTTGACTGCATACATAGCTGGAGACGTTCACAGATACAGGAATCTTAAAAGATCATTGCATTGCACAATTTCACAAGGCATCATTCACATGTTTGCAGTGAAAATCATTAACTTCTTTGACTTTGTACACAAGCTTGATATTCATTTGAAAGATCTAAGAAAATATGGCATGTAGGCAATTGGATGTATGCATGGTAAACTCAGGGAAACAGTTTGAGGTGGAGAAATAAATGAAGCCACAGAGAATAAATGAAGCCATGAGATTGTAGAGAAAAGATATAGGATGAGAAGAAAATAGTATCTGTGAAGCTAAAATATTTTAAGGCCTAATAGTGGTTGTGAGCAAAGAATACAGACTAAGAATAGCCAGACAAATAGAATGAAAATCAAGACAGTATGCTAAGTAGCTTAATGGTGGTAATTATTTCATGATGTATATATATATCAAAGCATCATGTTGTACACCTTAAATATGTACAATTTTTATTTGTCAATGATACTTCAATAAAGTTCTTAATAAAAATAAAAAAATAAAGTGTTTCTTTTTAAACAGCAAAGACTGATTGATAAGATCTTGCTTTGTTATTCTGTCTGTTATTCTCTGCCTTTTAATTAAAATATTTAGATCATTTACATGTAATATGGTTGGGTTTGAGTAATTTGAAAAAAATACAACATGACACTCTCAATAAATGAGGACACTCATGACACTCTCAATAAATGAGGAATAGAAGGGAACTTCCTGAACCTGATAAAGGGTATCTACTAAAAAACCTACAGCTATCAGCACACTTAATGGTGAAAAGACTGAATGCTTTCCTCCTAAGATTGGAACAACAAACTCTAAGCACTTATATTCAAGATTGTAGCGAAGCTCCCAGGTAGTACTATAAGACAAGAAAAAGAAATAAAACACATACAGATTGAAAAAGAATAAGTAAAATTTTCTTTACTAACAAATAATATGATTGTGTAAGCAGAAATGCCTAAGAAATCTATACGGAAAAGAGCTACAAGAATTAATGACAGTGAACAGCTAGCTTACCAGTTACAAGGTCAATATCCAAAAAGTAATTGTATCTCTATATACCAGCAATAAAAATTGGTAAATAAAAAATATTTAACTTCTGCTAACAACATTCAAAAACATGAAATACTTCAGGATAATTTAATAAAATATGCGCAAGATCTGCACACTGAGGGACTTTCCTGGTGGCGCACTGGTTAAGAATCTGCCTGCCAATGCAGGGGACGTGAGTTCAATACCTGGTTTGGGAAGATCCCACATGCCGTGGAGCAACTAAGCCCGTGTGCCACAACTACTGAGCCTGTGCTCTAGAGGCCGCAAGCCACAACTACTTAGCCTGCATGCCACAACTACTAAAGCCCGCACACCTCTAGAACCCATGCTCCGCAACAAGAGAAGCCACCACAGTGAGAAGCCCCCATGCAACAACAAAGAGTGGCCCTCACTCACCACAACTAGAAAAATCCCAAGCACAGAAACAAAGACCCAACACAGCCAAAAATAAATAAATAAATTTATTTTTAAAAAAAGATCTGCACATTGAAAACTATGAAACGCTGCTGAGAGAAATTAAAGGAGACTTAAATAAATGGAGAGATATACTATGTTCATGGATGAGAAAATGCAATATTGTTAAGATGTCAGTTTTCATTAAACTGGTCTACTGATTCAATGCAACCCCAAATAAATCCTAGCAGATTTTTAAAAACAGAAATTGACAACTTGATACTAAAATATATATGGAAAAAGACCTAGAGTAGCCAAAGCAATTTTGAAAAGGAAGAACAAACTTGGAGTGCTAACACCACCTATTTCAAGACTTACTGTAAGGTGAGATTAATCAAGACAGTGTGGTTCTAGTGGTTCAACAGAACAAAGTAGAGAAGTCCAGAAACAGATGAATACATATATGGTCAACTGACTTTCAATAAATGTACTAAAGCAGTTTGATGGGGAAAGTATAATCCTTTTCAACAAATGATTCTGAAAAACTGAATATCTATATGTAAAACGACCTCAACCCTTACCTCACATCATACACGGATCACAGGCTTAACCATAAAAGCTGACACTAAAATTTTTAGAAGAAAACTTAAGAAAAAAATATGTGGGGGGACTTCCCTGGCAGTCCAGGGGTAAAGAACCCACCTTCCAATGCAGGGGACACAGGGTCGATCCCTGGTCGGGGAACTAAGATCCCACATGCCACGGGGCAACTAAGCCCACGCGTCACAACTATTGGGTTCGCGCACCTCAATGAAAGATCCCGGGCTTCCCTGGTGGCACAGTGGTTGAGAATCTGCCTGCCAATGCAGGGGACATGAGTTCGAGCCCTGGTCTGGGAAGATCCCACTTGCCGCAGAGCAGCTAGGCCTATGAGCCACAATTACTGAGCCTGCGCGTCTGCAGCCTGTGCTCCACAACAAGAGAGGCGGTGATAGTGAGAGGCCGCGCACCGCGATGAAGAGTGGCGCCCGCTTGCCACAACTAGAGAAAGCCCTAGCACAGAAACGAAGACCCAACACAGTCATAAATAAATAAATAAAAATTGAAAGATCCCGCATGCCTCAACGAAGATCCCACGTGCCACAACTAAGACCCGACGTAGCCACAAAAAAAAAGATAAATTAATTAATTTAATTAAAAATAAGATTTGTGAATTTGCGGTACATAAGATACAAGAAAAGACAAATTAAAAAAAAAAATCTTATAAACAGCCAGTCCTGGTGTCTGAGGGATTCTCTGGGCCCAGCAAAGGGATCAAGTTTCCAGAGCCCTGAAGACAAGGGGTAACACCCCAAAATATGGACTCATTTTCCACTCTACCTTCATTGGCCACATCTCCTAATACCTGGCAAGCAAATGCAGTATTGCCTCACAATCTGATTGCTTCTCTGAGGTACCCACCAGTGTATTTGGGGAGAAGCTTCGAGAACAAGTTGAAGAGTGGCTGTCCTTCTGTGAGACTAGAGAGATTCCACGAAACAATCTGCATATCATGAAGGAGGAGTTCAGGCAGAGGAAGCAGCTGCCGGATTCCTAGGAAGCTGGAGAAACAGGAGAAGAAATGCTTGAAGAAGGAAAACAAACGGCTGGCTGCGATTGCCCTGGCATCTCCAGAGAACAGCAGTAAGACCCCAGAGGAATGTGAGGAGACAAGTGAAAGACCCAAAAGGAGGCAAAAGCAAAAGCCCCAGGAGGCTCCTCAGGAGAATGGAATGGAAGACCCATCTGTCTCCTTCTCCAAACCCAAGAAAAAGAAATCTTCCACAGAGGAGCTGGGTAGTAGTGATCCTGAAGAGACAGCTGGCAGTGGAAGTCCTCCCAAAAGGAAGAAATCTTTCCCCAAAGAGGAACCAGTAAGTGACCCTGAAGAGCCAGTAAACAAGAGTGTCCCCAAGAAAAAGAGGACCTGAAGAGGCTGCTGCCAGCAAGAGCAGCAGCTCCAAGAAAATGAAAAAGCTCCAGAAGCTCCTCCCAGGAAAATCAGAAGGGACATTTCTCTAGCGGGGCACAACTTGCAGAGGTATTTCCCAATCCATCCCCTATAGCCCAATAAAAATTAAAAACAAACAAAGAAACTGATAAACAGGATTTCATCAAAACTGAAAACTTCAATTTTGAATGATACCATTAAGAAAATAAACAGATAAGTCACAGACCAGGAAAAAAGTATTTGCTGTCTATCTCTGACAAAGCATTCTTATCAAGAACGTGTAATGAGCTTTTAAAAAGCAATAATTAAAAAAAATACTTAACTAAACAAAATGGACAAAAAATTTGGACAGACACTTCGTAAAAGAAGATATACAAATAGCCAATAAGCACATGAAAAGATGATCAACACTGTTATCGAGGAAATGCAAATCAGAACCACAATAAGGTACCACTAGAAGGGCTAAAATTAAAAAGCTATCAATACCATGTGCTGATGAGGATGCTGAACTGAAACTCCCATACACTGTGAGTAGCACCATAAAATGGCACGACCACGATGGAAAACACTTCGCCAGCTTGTTATAAAGTTAAGCATACTTACCGTGTGACCCAGTAATTCCAGTCCGAGGTATTACCCTAGAGTAATGAAATCATAAATCTAAACAAAGACTCCTTGTAATTGAATGTTCACAGCTGCCTTATTCATAATAGTCAAACACTGGCAACAGCTCAAATATCCATCAACAGGTGAAAGGATAAACAAAGGATGGTGTACCTACAATGGAATACACTCAGCAAAAAGGAACAAGCACATCTGTAAACACAGATGAATCTAATAAACGTGGTAAGTAAAAGAAGCTGGACACAAAAAAGTAAAACTTTTTTACTTTTAAGATTCCATTTATATGCAATTTTAAACAAAGCAAAATGAACCCATGGTGACAAAGAGACTAGTGGTTGCTTAGGATCAAGGGCTGCAGCACGAGGGAGTGACAGGATGGAGTTTTGGGGGTGATGCAAATGCTCTAAATCTTGATTGTGGTGGTATATTTGTCAAAATACACAGAACCACAAATATAAAATGGGTCCATTTATTGTATATAAATTACACCTCAATATTATTATTATTATTAATTTTTTTTCTGGCCGCACAGCATGTGGGATCTTAGTACCCCCACCAGGGACTGAACCCGTGCCTTCTGCAATGGAAGCGCAGAGTCTTATTAACCACTGGACTGCCAGGGAAGTCCCTCAATATTACTTTTTAAAAAACATACTGTAGGGGGCTTCCCTGGTGGTGCAGTGGTTGAGAGTCCGCCTGCTGATGCAAGGGACATGGGTTCGTTCCCCGGTCCAGGATGATCCCACAGGCCACGGAGCGGCTAGGCCCGTGAGCCATGGCCGCAGAGCCTGCGCGTCCAGAGCCTGTGCTCTGCAACAGGAGAGGCCACAACAGTGAGAGGCCCGCGTACCGCAAAAAAACAAAACAAAACAAAAAAAACATACTGTAGGGCTTCCCTGGTGGTGCAGTGGTTAAGAGTCCGCCTGCCGGAGACTGGTTCAAGATGGCAGAGTAGAAGGACGTGCTCTCACTCCCTCTTACAAGAACACCAGAATCACAACTAACTGCTGAACAATCATCAACAGGAAGACACTGGAACTCACCAAAAAAGATACCCTACATCCAAAGACGAAGAAGAAGCCACAATGAGACGGTAGCAGGGGCGCAATCACAATAAAATCAAATCCCATAACTGCTGGTGGGTGACTCACAAACTGGAGAACATTTACACCACAGAAGTCCACCCACTGGAGTGAAGGTTCTGAGCCCCACGTCACGCTTCCCAACCTGGGGGTCTGGCAACAGGAGGAGGAATTCCTAGAGAATCAGACTTTGAAGCCTAGTGGGATTTGACTGCAGGACTTTGACAGGACTGGGGGAAACAGAGACTCCACTAGTGGAGGGCACACACAAAGTAGTGTGCACCTCGGGACCCAGGGGAAGGAGCAGTGACTCCCAGCAGCCACGGCAATAGGAGACTGAACCAGACCTACCTGCTAGTGTTAGAGGTTCTCCTGCAGGCGCAGGGGGTGGCTGTGTGTCACTGTGAGGACAAGGACACTGGCAGCAGAAGTTCTGGGAAGTACTCCTTGGCGTGAAACCTCCCAGAGTCTGCCATTAGCCCCACGAAAGAGCCCAGGTAGGCTCCAGTGCTGGGTCGCCTCAGGCCAAACAACCAACAGGGAGGGAACCCAGCCCCACCCATCAGCAGACAAGTGGATTAAAGTTTTAATGAGTTCTGCCGACCAAAGCAACAGCCAGCTCTACCCACCACCAGTCCCTCCCATCAGGAAACTTGCATAAGCCTCTCAGATAGCTTCATCCACCAGAGGGCAGACAGCAGAAGCAAGAAGAACTACAATCCTGCAGACTGTGAACAAAAACCACATTCACAGAAAGACAGACAAGATGAAAAGGCAGAGGGCTATGTACCAGATGAAGGAACAAGATAAAACCCCAGAAAAACAACTAAATGAAGTGGAGATAGGCAACCTTCCAGAAAAAGAATTCAGAATAATGATAGTGAAGATGATCCAGGACCTCGGAAAAAGAATGGAGGCAAAGATCGAGAAGATGCAAGAAATGTTTAACAAAGATGTACAAAAATTAAAGAACAAACAAACAGATGAACAACACAATAACTAAAATGAAAAATACACTAGAAGGACTCGATAGCAGAATAACTGAGGCAGAAAAATGGATAAGTGAACTGGAAGACAGAATGGTGGAATTCACTGCCATAAAACAGAATGAAGAAAAACGAATGAAAAGAGACTAAGACAGCCTAGGAGACCTCTGGGACAACGTTAAACGCAACAACATTCACATTATAGGGTCCCAGAAGGAGAAGAGAGAGAGAAAGACCCGAGAAAATATTTGAAGAGATTTTAGTCGAAAACTTCCCTAACATGGGAAAGGAAATAGCCACCCAGGTCCAGGAAGCACAGAGAGTCCCATACAGGATAAACCCAAGGAGAAACACGCCGAGACACATAGTAATCCAACTGGCAAAAATTAAAGACAAAGAAAAATTATTGAAAGCAGCAAGGGAAAAATGACAAATCACATACAAGGGATCTCCCATAAGGTTAACAGCTGATTTCTCAGCAGAAACTCTACAAGCCAGAAGGGAGTGGCATGATATACTTAAAGTGATGAAAGGAAGGAACCTACAACCAAGATCACTCTACCCGACAACGATCTCATTCAGATTCCATGGAGAAGTGAAAAGCTTTACAGACAAGCAAAAACTAAGAGAATTCAGCACCACCAACCCAGCTCTACAACAAATGCTAAAGGAACTTCTCTAAGTGGGAAACACAAGAGAAGACAAGGACCTACAAAAACACACCCATAACAATTAAGAAAATGGTCATAGGAACATACATATCGATAATTACCTTAAACGTGAATGGATTAAATGCTCCAACCAAAAGACACAGGCTCGCTGAATGGATACAAAAACAAGACCCACATATATGCTGTCTAAAAGAGACCCACTTCAGACCTAGAGACACATTCAGACTGAAAGTGAGGGGACGGAAAAAGACATTCCACGCAAATGGAAATCAAAAGAAAGCGGGAGTAGCAATACTCATATCAGATAAAATAGACTTTAAAATTAAAATGTTACAAGGAAGGACACTACATAATGATCAAGGAATCAATCCAAGAAGAAGATATAACAATTATAAATATATGTGCACCCAACATAGGAGCACCTCAATACATAAGGCAATTGCTAACAGCTCTAAAAGAGGAAATCGACAGTAACAAAATAATAGTGGGGGACTTTTTAACACCTCACTTACACCAATGGACAGATCATCCAAACAGAAAATCAATAAGGAAACACAAGCTTTAAATGACACAACAGACCAGATAGATTTGATATTTATAGGACATCCCATCCAAAAACCGCAGATTATACTTTCTTCTCAAGTGTGCATGGAACATTCTCAATAGATCACATCTTGGGTCACAAATCAAGCCTCAGTAAATTTAAGAAAATTGAAATCATATCAAGCATCTTTTCTGACCACAACATTATAGATTAGAAATCAATTACAGGGAAAAAAATGTAAAAAACACAAACACGTGCAGGCTAAACAATACGTTACTAAATAACCAAGAAATCACTGAAAAAATCAAAAAGGAAATCACAAAATACCTAGAGAAAAATTACAATGAAAACACAACGACCCAAAACCTACAGGATGAAGCAAAAGCAGTTCTAAGAGGGAAGTTTATAGCTATACAAGCCTACCTCAAAAAACAAGAAAAATCTCAAACAATCTAACATTACACCTAAAGGAACTAGAGAAAGAAGAACAAACAAAACCCAAATTAGCAGAAGGATAGAAATCATAAAGATCAGAGCAGAAATAAATGAAATAAAAACAAAGAAAACAACAGCAAAGATCAATAAAACTAAAAGCTGGTTCTTTGAGAAGATAAACAAAATTGATAAACCATTAGCCAGACTCATCAAGAGGGAGAGGACTCAAATCAATAAAATTAGAAATGAAAAAGGAGAAATCACAACTGACACTGCAGAAATACAAAGGATTATAAGAGATTACTACAAACAACTGTACGCCAATAAAATGGACAACCTGGAAGAAACGAACAAATTCTTAGAAAGGTATAACCTTCCAAGACTGAACCAGGAAGAAATAGAAAATAGGAACTGACCAATCACAAGTAATGAAATTGAAACTGTGATTAACAATCTTCCAACAGGGACTTCGCTGGTGGTGCAGTGGTTATGTATATGCCTGCCAATGCAGAGGACGCAGGTTCAGTCCCTGGTCCGAGAAGATCCCACATGCCGCAGAGCAACTAAGACCATGCGCCACAACTACTGAGCCTGCGCTCTAGAGCCTGTGAGCCACAACTACTGAAGCCTGCGCGCCTAGAGCCTGTGCTCTGCAACAAGAGAAGCCACCATAATGAGAAGCCTGTGCACCACAACGAAGAGTAGCCCCCGCTCACTGCAACTAGAGAAAGCCCGCATGCAGCAGCGAAGACCCAATGCAGCCAAAAATTAAATAAATGAAAAAATAAATTTATATTTAAAATATATATATAATATATATAATATATATTATATATATTATAATATATATAATATATAATATATATATTATATATAACGTATATAATATATATATATAACGCAAATCAATCAACGTGATACACCATAATAACAAATTGAAGAATAAAAACCATATGATCATCTCAATAGATGCAGAAAAAGCTTTTGACAAAATTTAACGCCCATTTATGAAAAAAAACTCTCCAGAAAGAGGGCAAAGAGGGAACCTACCTCAACATCATAAAGGCCATATACGACAAACCCACAGCAAACATCATTCTCAATGGTGAAAAACTGAAAGCATTTCCTCTAAGATCAGAAACCAGAGAAGCATGCCCAGTCTCACCACTATTATTCAACGTACTTTTGCAGTCCTAGCCACGGCAATCAGAGAAGAAAAAGAAATAAAAGGAATACAAATTGGAAAAGAAGTAAAACTGCCACTGTTTTCAGATGACATGATACTCTACATAGAGAATCCTACAGATGCCACCAGAAAACTACTAGAGCTAATCAATGAATTTGGTAAAGTTGCAGGATACAAAATTAATGCACAGAAATCTCTTGCATTCCTATACACTAATGATGAAAAATCTGAAAGAGAAATTAAGGAAACACTCCCATTTACCATTGCAACAAAAAGAATAAAATACCTAGGAATAAACCTACCTAGGGAGACAAAAGACCTGTATGCAGAAAACTATACGACACTGATGAAAGAAAATAAAGATGATACCAACAGATGGAGAGATACATCATGTTCTTGGATTGGAAGAATCAATATTGTGAAAATGACTACACTACCCAAAGCAATCTACAGATTCAATGCAACCCCTATCACATTACCAATGGCATTTTTTACATAACTAGAACAAAAATTCTTAAAATTCGTATGGAGACACAAAAGACCCTGAATAGCCAAAGCAGTCTTGAGGGAAAAAAACGGAGCTGGAGGAATCAGACTCCCTTACTTCAGACTATACTACAAAGCTACAGTAATCAAGACAATATGGTACTGGCACAAAAACAGAAATATAGATCAATGGAACAGAGATAAACCAACGCACCTATGGTCAACTAACCTACGACAAAGGAGGAAAGGATATACAATGGAGAAAAGACAGTCTCTTCAATAAGTAGTGCTGGGGGCTTCCCTGGCGGCTCAGTGGTTGAGAGTCTGCCTGCTGATGCAGGGGACATGGGTTCGTGCCCTGGTCTGGGAAGATCCCACATGCCGTGGAGCGGCTGGGCCCGTGAGCCATGGCCGCTGAGCCTGCATGTCCGGAGCCTGTGCTCCGCAATGGGAGCGGCCACAACAGTGAGAGGCCTACGTACCGCAAAAAATAAAAAAAAAAAAAGTAGTGCTGGGAAAACTGGACAGCTACATGTAAAAGAATGAAATTAGAACACTCCCTAACACCATACACAAAAATAAACTCAAAACGGATTAGAGACCTAACTGTAAGACTGGACAGTATAAAACTCTTAAAGGAAAACACAGGAAGAACACTCTTTGACATAAATCACAGCAAGATCTTTTTTGATCCACCTCCTAGAGTAATGGAAATGAAAACAAAAATAAACAAATGGGACCTAATGAAACTTAAAAGCTTTTGCAAAGCAAAGGAAACTACAAACAGGATGAAAAAACAACCCTCAGAATGGGAAAAAATATTTGCAAATGAATCAACAGACGAAGGATTAATCTCCAAAATATATAAACAGCTCATGCAGCTCAATATTAAAAAAACGAACAACCCAATCCAAAAATGGGCAGAAGGGACTTCCCTGGTGGCACAGTAGTTAAGAATCCACCTTCCAATGCAAGGGACACAGGTTCAAGTCCTGGTCCGGGAAGATCCCACATGCTGCGGAACAACTAAGCCAGTGTACCACAACTACTGGGCCTGCGCTCTAGAGCCCATGCTCTGCAACAAGAGAAGCCACCACAGTGAGAAGGCTGCACACTGCATCGTTGCCCCCGCTCGCCGCAACTAGAGAAAGCCCGCGCGCAGCAACCAAGACCCAACTCAGTCAAAAATAAATAAATTTAAAAAAAAACAACAAAAAACACCCAAAAACAAAAATGGGCAGAAGACCTAAATAGACAGTCCTCCAAAGAAGACATACAGATGGCTAAGAAGCACATGAAAAGCTGCTCAACATCACTATTAGAGAAATGCAAATCGAAACTACAATAAGGTATCACCTCACACCAGTTAGAACGGGCATCACCAGAAAATCTACAAACAACCAATGCTGGAGAAGGTGTGGAGAAAAGGGAACCCTCTTGTGCTATTGGTGGGAATGTAAACTGATACAGCTGCTATGGAGAACAGTATGGAGGTTCCTTAAAAAACTAAAAGTAGAATTACCATATGACCCAGCAATCCCACTACTGGGCATATACCCTGAGAAAATCATAATTCAAAAAGACACATGCACCCCAATGTTCACTGCAGCACTATTTACAATTGCCAGGTCACGGAAGCAACCTAAATGCCCGTTGACAGACGAATGGATAAAGAAGATGTGGTACATATATTCAATGGAATATTACTCGGCCATAAAAAGGAACGAAGCTGGGTCCTTTGTAGAGACGTGGATGAATCTAGAGACTATCATACAGAGTGAAGTAAGTCAGAAAGAGAAAAACAAATATTGTATATTAACGCATGTATGTGGAACCTAGAAAAATGGTACAGATGAACCAGTCTGCAGGGCAGAAACAGAGACACAGATGTAGAGAACAAACGTATGGACACCAAGGGGGGAAAGCGGCAGGGTGGTCGTGGTGGTGGTGTGATGAATTGGGAAATTGGGATTGACATGTATACACTGATGTGTATAAAATGGATGACTAATAAGAACCTACTGTATAAAAAAATAAATAAAATTAAATTCCAAAAAAATTTGCTTTGAGGATATATATATAGTACATACATTCGGGGCTGATTCTCCTTTTAAAGAGATATTTAATACAGTCTTTAGATGTACTAATGTATTTCACGCTATGGGGTTCTGTCTGCTTAGCATTTGCCCATTTTTTAAAATAAAAACATTTTGCATTATTCAAACCAGAAAATAAACAATAGTTCAAAAACAAACAAACAAAAAAAGAATCCGCCTGCCAATGCAGGGGACACGGGTTCGAGCCCTGGTCCGGGAAGATCCCACATGCCATGGAGCAACTAAGCCCGTGTGCCACAACCACTGAGCCTGTGCTCTACAGCCTGTGAGCCACAACTACTGAGCCCGCGTCCTGCAACTACTGAAGCCCGCGCGCCTAGAGCCCGTGTTCCATGACAAGAGAAGCCACTGCAATGAGAAGCACGCGCACTGCAAGGAAAAGTGGCCCCCGCTCACTGCAACTAGAGAAAGCCTGTGTGCAGGAACGAAAACCTAACGCAGCCAAAAATAAAATGAATAAATAATTTTTTTTAAAGTAAAGCTTTATTAAAAAAAACAAAAAAAAAACATACTGTATACAACAACAGACAGAGAGAAAGAAATCAGTTGAACAAATAATTAAGGCTAAATAATTACTGATGAAAAGCTATGAAGCTAAGTGCAAGATTCAGAAAGAATCCATAAATTGGAGAGGCTTATTATGAAATAATCTGTAATTTAAAATCTACAGGATTTCAGTAACATCAACAAAAAACAGCCTGGCCCAGTGCCCCCCTTCCGCCTCTCCATCAGGAGCCTGACCTCAGTCTTCACACATATCCCACCAGCTTTCCTCACAGGGGCAGCAAACCTCCACCTTACCACTCCCATCCAGAATCCCTGTTCTACTGCTATTAACAAGCTTTGTGTTATCTAGTAACGTGATGAGGAATCCTAATATATCCTTAAATCACTAATCAAATTTTTAAATAAAATAGAATGGAGGTCAGAATTCTGTGGCATGTCAATCAGGAGAGGAGCATGCTAATGTAGTTGTCTTATTGAAGGAAAGCGGAGATACTGTTAAGCTTGAAAAGTCAGAGAAGAAATACCTGGGACTTTCCTGGTGGTCCAGTAGGTAAGACTCCGCGCTCCCAATGTAGGGAGCCTGGGTTCGATCCCTGGTTGGGGAACTAGATTCCACATGCATGATGCAACTAAGAGTTTGCATGTGGAACTGCCCTGGTGGCACAGTGGTTAAGAATCTGCCTGCCAATGCAGGGGACATGGGTTTGAGCCCTGGTCCGGGAAGATCCCGCATGCTGCGGAGCAACTAAGCCCATGCACCCACAACCACTGAAGTCTGCGTGCCTAGAGCCCATGCTCCGCAACAAGAGAAGTCACCGCAATGAGAAGCCCACGCACCACAACGAAGAGTAGCCCCTGCTCGCTGCAACTAGAGAAAGCCCACGCACAGCAACAAAAGACCCAACGCAGACAAAAATAAATAAATAAATAACCATTATTAAAATTAAAAAAAAGAGTTCGCATGCCACAACTAAGAAGTCAGCATGCCACAACTAAAGATCCCGCATGCCGCCATGAAGCGCCTGTGTGCCACAACTAAGACACAACGCAGCCAAAATAAATAAATAAATACATATTTTAAAAAAAAAAAAGAGAAGAAGAAATACCCATGACAAAAGATCTTAAGTTCAGGGAGGTCACACACACACAAAAAAATTAGAATGTGTAATTTTAATCTGCCGTAAAACAAAAACAAAACAATCTACCCAACGGAAAACAGGAAAGGAGAAATAAAAGCAAAAGTATTAGTAAATGAAAATGTGAAATAAAATGGAGAAATTAGTACTAATACACAACACTGTAAATCAACTATACTTCAATAAAAATAAATTTTAAAAAATAAATTAGTACTAATATAATAATAATTTCAACAACTGAATATGGGATAAACTAATCAATGCAAAAGAGTTTTCTCAGATTTAATTTTTAAAAAACAATATCCAACAAAAGACACACTTTAAAAAAACTGAAAAAGGTAGAAATGAAAAGACTGAAAAACATACACAAGGCAAATGTGAACCAAAATAAATTTGAGCCACAATCTTTACGTCTGACAAACTAAAAGTTAAGATAAAGTGAGATGCAAAGAATGTTATAAACAAGTAAAAGGGACAATAGGACAAGAATATATAACCATCACAAAGACAGAGGCATTTTATAGTATTGTTCAACTTCTATAAACTTTATTGCAACAACTGAGAGAAATCCATATATGAAAAATGCCTTGGCCCTGGGCATTTATTCTAGAGAAATAAAAAGTCAAAAACTGGAATTGGTCCAGATGGTCCCTGACACATGAACGCTAAAGTGTGGTCCATCCATACCATGGAATATGACTCAGCAACCAAAAGGAACAAACTACTGATACGTGCAACAACTTAGATGAGTCTCTACGGCAGCAGTCCCCAACCTTTTTGGCACCAGGAACCAGTTTCGTGGAAGACAATTTTTCCACGGATTGTGGGGGGGTTGGTTCAGGCAGTAATGCGAGCAATGGGGAGCGGCGGGAAGCAGCAGATGAAGCTTCGTTCACTCGCCCGCTGCCGCTCACCTCCTGCTGTGTGGCCCGGTTCCTAACATGCCATGGACCAGTACCTGTCCGCAGCCTGGGGTTTGGAGACCCCTGCTCTAGAGAATTATTGCTGAGCAAAAAAAAGCCAATCCTGGGGACTTCCGTCGTGGTCCAGTGGGTAAGACTCCTCACTCCCAATGCAGGGGGCATGGGCTTGATCCCTGGTCAGGGAACCAGATCCTGCATGCACGCCGGAACTGAGAAGTCCACATGCTGCAACTAAGAAGTCTGCATGCCGCAACTAAGAAGCCCACTTGCCTCAACTAAACATGCCGCAACAAAGATCCCTTGTGTCACAACTAAGACCCGGCACAGCCAAAATAGATAAATAAACTTTTTGTTTTTTAAAAAAAGCCAATCCCCAAAGATTACATACTGTATGATTCCATTTATATATAACATTTTTGAAATGAAAAATTTTAGAAATAGAGGACAAATTAGTGGCATGAGAAGCAGGTAGGTGGAGAGAGGGAAATTAGTGTGGTCGTAAAAGCACAACAATAGAATCCTCGTGGCTTTGGAACTGTTCAGCATTTTGTCTTTGATGGTGGATACACAGCCACACAGATGACAAACTATAGAACTAAACACCTGCACACACAATACAAATACAACTCAGGAAGTATGAGTAAGATCAGCGGACTGTATCAATGTCAATTCCTGGTTGTGATTTTTCTACTATAACTCTGCCAAATATTACCACTGAGGGAAACTGGACAAAGGGTACAAGGGATATCTCTGTATTATTTCTTACAGCTGCAATGTTAAAAAGGTGAATAATATTAATAAGCTCAAGCTATAGAAGAGACACAAAATTCTACACCCAAAGGACAGAGAATACAAATTCTTTTTGAAAACACCATGTAACATTTAAAAATATAAACCACATATTAAACCAATAAAGGAAGCCTCAACAGACTCCAAAAGACCACTATCTTGCAGACTGTGTTCCCCAAACAATAAAGCATAGTAATTAATATATCAAGGATAGTTTTTAAAAATCAGTGACAAGCTGATCCTAAAATCCATATGGAAATGCAAGTGGTCCAGAACACACAAAACAATCTTGAAAAGGAACAATGCTGGAGGACTCATTCTTCCTGATTTCAAAATTTACTACGAAGTTCCAGTGAACAATACAATGTGGTACAGGCCTAAGGAACGACATGTAGATTGATGGAATAGAATTGAGACAAGAAGTAAACACTCATGGGCTTCCCTGGTGGCACAGTGGTTAAGAATCCGCCTGCCAGTGCAGGAGACACGGGTTCGAGCCCCGGTCCGGGAAGATCCCACATGCCGCGGAGCCACTAAGCCCGTGTGTCACAAATACTGAACCTGCGCTCTAGAGCCCGCGAGCCACAACTACTGAGCTCATGTGCCACAACTACTGAAACCCGCGCACCCTAGAGCCCGTGCTCTGCAACAAGAGAAGCCACCACAATGAGAAGCCTGCGCACCACAACGAAGAGTAGCCCCCGCTCACCACAACTAGAGAAAGCCCGTGCGCAGCAACGAAGACCCAATGCAACCAAAAATAAGTTAATTAATTGAAAAATAAATAAACAAACACTCAGGTTTACAGTCAACTGATTTTTGACAAGGGTGAAAAAATAATTCAATGGGGGTTAGAACAGTGTTTTCAATATATGATGCTGGAACAACTAGATATCTGCATGCGAAAGAATAAATGCAGACCCTTACTTATACACTGTATACAAAGATTTACCAACATAGATCAAAGACCTAAATTTAAGTGCTAGAACTATAAAACTCTTAGAAGAAAAAATCATGTATTTGCCGATGGTTTCTTAGATATGACACCAAAAGCAACAATAGAAAATATAACTTGGACTTCCTCAAAAATAGTTTTGTACTTCAAATGACACCTTTAAGAAAGTGTAAAGACAATCCACACCATGGGAGAACGTTTTCACAAAAGAAAATTTTTGCAAATCATATATCTAAAAAAGGACTTGTACCTAGAATATATAAAAAACTCTTACAACTCAATAATAAAAAGACAAATTTTAGAACAAGTAAAGGATCTGGGCTTCCCTGGGGGCACAGTGGCTAAGAATCTGCCTGCTAATGCAGGGGACACGGGTTTGAGCCCTGGTCTGGGAAGATCCCACATGCCACAGAGCAACTAAGCCCGTGTACCACAACTACTAAGCCTGAGCTCTAGAGCCTGTAAGCCACAACTACTGAGTCCACGTGCCACAACTACGGAAGCCTGCGTGCCTAGAGCCCGTGCTCTGCAACAAGAGAAGCCATGACAATGCGAAGCCCGCACACTGCAACAAAAAGTAGCCCCCGCTCACCGCAACTAGAAAAAGCCCGCACACAGCAACGAAGACCCAACACAGCCAAAAATTAATTAATTAAGGAAAAAATGAGTCAAGGATCTGAATAGACATTTCTCCAAAGAAAATATCCAAATGGACAAAAAGCACACAAAAAAATGCTCGGTACCATTAGCCATCTGGGAAATGCAAGTCAAAACCACCATGAAGGGACTTCCCTGGTGGTGCAGTGGTTAAGAATCCACCTGCCAATGCAGGGGACAGAGGTTCAATCCCTGGTCCAGGAAAATCCCATATGCCACGGAGCAACTAAGCCCATGTGCCACAACTACTGAGCCTGTGCTCTAGAGCCTGCAAGCCACAACTACTGAGCCCGTGAGCCACAACTACTGAAGCCTGCATGTGTAGAGCCTGTTCTCCACAAGAGAAGCCACCGCAATGAGAAGCACGCGCACTGCAACGAAAGAGTGGCCCCCGCTCACCGCAACTAGAGAAAGCCCACACACAGCAACGAAGGCCCAACGTAGACAAAAATAATAAATTAAATTTTTAAAAAATGTGGTCTATCCATACAATGGAATGTTATTCAGTAATAAGAAAGAATGAAGTACTGATAGGCCCCCATGTAGCCTGGTTGGTTTCACCGCAGCAGCACCGAGGCGGCCTCCATGCGCCGAGCGCCCACACTATGCTGCTCTGCGTGATGCCAGCACTGCACACCAGGCCTGGGTCTGCACACACCAGCCCACAGGCCGCAGGTCCCTTCATGGTGGGGATGGTCATACATCTTATGTGTTCCACAAGACAGCACCGGAGCACACACAGAACAAATCTTGACCAACAAATAAAACCAAAATTTCACCCAAATAATCAGCATCATGCTACTCACTTATTCATATCTTTTATAGTCTGAAAGAATAAACTAAGTTAACATCTACTTATTTACCCCTAAATCATAAAAGAGAAAGTCTAGGCGGGATTTCCACCCTGTAAAAAAGAGTAAGACACTCAAGGGCCTCTGAGAACCCATCCCATCTGCAGAATCTGGTGCCCCAACTTATCCACCCCAGGGCCTGTGTGCTAAAGTCGGCCCAGCTCAACGTTCCAAGACACGGGGATTTCACAGGCTGGTTAAGTTCTTTTCTTTTTTTTTTTTTCCCAATAAATTTATTTATTTTTTATTTTATCTTTGGCTGCATTGGGTCTTTGTTGCTGCACGCAGGCTTTCTCTTGTTGTGGCGAGCGGGGGCTACTCTTCGTTGCAGTGCACAGGCTTCTCATTGCGGTGGCTTTTCTTGTTGCGGAGCACAGGCTCTAGGTGCGCGGGCTTCAATAGTTGTGGCGCACGGGCTTAATTGCTCCATGGCATGTGGGATCTTCCCGGACCAGGGACTGAACCCGTGTCGCTTGCACTGGCAGGCAGATTCTTAACCACTGCGCCACCAGGAAGTCCCAAGTTCTTTTCTTTTAATTTAGAAAACTAACAGGGTTGCCAACTTTTTCACTCTCCCAAGCCAGGAGGAGGGAGGGAGGGAAAGAGAGAGAAAGAAAAGCAGACACAAAGGGGCTTCCCAAAAATAAATTAATTAATTAAATTATATTTTAAAAAAAGGAGGAAAGGATAAACTGTCATCTACAGTCACCTTCAATTCAGATAACAATGGCTTTTCCAATATCAAAAGAAGAAACCCATAATATCAGGATTGAGGATTATGTCTTACTTTAAAAAAATACAGTTTTAAGAAAAGCTCACCTTTGCTCATCTCACCAATACTACATACAGACCAGCATCTGAGAACCTCTATTTACATTACCATTGACACCTGAAATAAAAATAGGTTACTCTCAAAGTCATTCACTTAGATTGACTGTGTGCCTCACTAGCTCACACCTAGGCCATTAACCCAAAAATCTCTTGTGTAGCAACATTTCTGTGCTTCCGTGCATTTTAAGAAATACGTAATCTCATCAGTGGCATCCCTTAAAGAGTTCATAGCAATGGTATTGGTTTAGGCGCAGCTAATTTCACTGCCTAAGGAACTGGTTTAAACTGG
Organism: Delphinus delphis; assembly: GCF_949987515.2. NCBI lineage: Eukaryota > Metazoa > Chordata > Mammalia > Artiodactyla > Delphinidae > Delphinus > Delphinus delphis. Next base: position 101,904,999 of record NC_082693.1, on the reverse strand, counting down.
TTCTAGAACTGTTACTCAGGTAATACTGCATAGTTCTTTTCCAAACGTTTCAAGATGACTTTACTTTCTTTTTTAATATTTACTTATTTATTCATTCATTCATTCATTTTTAGCTGCGATGGATCTTAGTTCCGGCACTCAGGACTTTTCGTTGCGGCGAGCAGGCTACACTCTGGTTGTGGCGTGTGGGCTTAGTTGCCCCGCAGCATGTAGAATCTTAGTTCCCCAACCAGGGATCGAACCTGTGTTCCCTGCATTGGAAGGCGGATTCTTAACCACTGGACCACCAGGGAAGTCCCTTCCAAACGTTTCTTGTATCCCAACAACTATGCACTACTCTCCAAAAAGATGCTAGCATCCTCTTAATTGGCCCTCACCTACAGGAAGGCTAATTTTCCTTCCCTAGATGACCCAGAGGCCCGCCGCTGACAGCGCATCTTTAGAACAAGCTACTGGCTCACAGAACTGGCGTGTTGACTTGAGACGTCTCTGGTTATATGTGAGATGCAACACAGCACAAGGATTCCCATCACATCCTGACAACAGCCTCCACAGTCTGTCTGGAATGCCAAGCAAAGTATTACCAGCATCTTCTAGACTTTTATCCAACAGCCAAATGAGAGGAACTTCAAGTTCCTCTTGAGCTACCTCTTCATTTACTTCTTCTGGTTAGTATAACCATCGGACACAAGGCAGCTTCCAGAGAAATGCTGTCCATACGATCATGCAGGTCCTTGGACAGAGCCCTCCAGAAAAGAACATTCTGCAGTAGAGACTGTTGCTAAGAGAAAATGAGAATCTGAAATGCAGCCTATACCTGTCTGACCAATTGCTTTTTAAAAGTTTCACAACCGAGGTCCTGGCTCTGCTGTGTGACGTGACCTCTTGTGTCCTGGCGTCCTCACCTGTAAATGGGGGACCAGGAGCGCCGTCCACGTAGAGCTGCTGTGAGGCTGAACTGAGCTACCCCATGAGGAGCCCAGAACAGGGGCTGGCACACTTTCTCCTCAGTCTCCTGACTGCAAAGGAGAGAAGGAAACAGAGACAAGGTCACCTTGCCACAGAGCACGGGCTCACTTGCTCATGGGAGCTGACCGTGAGCCTCTCCCGGTGCCACCTTCAAGTGGCATCACACTGGTAGCTCACGTTGGACATGACAGAAGCATTAGCACTGTAGAAATCGACAAATGCTACAAGCCAGGAGGTTTTTGTGCTTTTGTTTGGTTTTTGGTTTTGACTTTAAAAAAATTTTTTTATTATTATTTTTATTTTTGGCTGCATTGGATCCTCCTTTCTGCGCACAGGTTTTCTCCAGTTGCAGCGAGCGGGGGCTACTCTTCATTGCGGTGCACAGGCTTCTCATCCTGGTAGTTTCTCTTGTTGTGCAACACGGGCTCTAGGCACGTGGGCTTCAGTGGTTGCAGCACGTGAGCTCAGTAGTTGCAGCACTCGAGCACTAGAGCATGTGGGCTTCAGTAATTGCGGCACGCGGGCTCTAGAGCGCAGGCTCAGTAGTTGTGGCTCACAGGCTTAGTTGCTCTGGGGCATGTGGGATCTTCCTGGACCAGGGATAAAACCCATGTCCCCCACACTGGCAGGCGGACTCTTAACCACTGCACCACCATGGAAGCCCCGTGGCCAGGAGGTTTCTGACTCTCCCAGAGAGCCAGATATTAAACATTTACCAACACACCACTGGAATTCTATTGGTCTGGAAAAAAGCAACAATGTGAATCCATGGAGAGCAGCAGATACTTGTACAATCAGTCAAACAACAAACAAGACCATGTCTATACTGGGCACAGTCCACTGGGGGTGGCGGGGGGGGGGACCAAAAAGAAGGGGGTGGGGTGGGAGGAACAGGTGAATAAAAATCTAAAATCAGAAGTGAAAAGAATAGCCACAGGACGCCCCTGGTGGCGCAGTGGTTAAGAATCCACCTGCTAATGCAGGGGACGTGGCGGAGCAACTAAGTCCGTGTGCCACAACTACTGAGCCCACGTGCCACAACTACTGAAGCCTGTGCACCTAGAGCCCGTGCTCCGCAACAAGAGAAGCCACTGCAATGAGAAGCCCACACACCACAACGAAAAGTAGCGCCCGCTCTCCGCAACTAGAGAAAACCCGTGCGCAGCAATGAAGACCTGTGCAGCCAAAAATAAATAAATAAATATATTTAAAATAAGTAAATAAAAATAAAGAGTATGCTTATTTAATAGTCTGTTTCCTTTTTTAAAATACTTATTTATTTACTATTTATTTTTGGCTGCGCCGGGTCTTAGTTGCTGCACGAGGGATATTTAGTTGCAGCATGCGGACTTCTTAGTTGTGGCACGCAGACTTCTTAGTTGCGGCATGCAAACTCTTACTTGCAGCATGCATGTGGGATCTAGTTCCCCGATGAGGGATCAGAACCTGGGCGCCCCTGCACTGGGAGCGTGGAGTCCTACCACTGGACCACCGGGGAAGTCCCAATAGTCTGTTTCTGATAATGCCCAAGTCTAAAATCTTGGGAGGGTTGTTTCTACTGGTTTTCGTGCATGGTGCCTTATTCCCTTGTGTGCTTGTCCAGTTTTGTCTGTGTGCTAATCAACATCCTTAAAAAATAGTCATAGGTGTTTTCTGCATTTTAGGATGATGGTAACTTCCTCCAGAGAGGTTTTATGTTTGGTCCCATTGCTGCCTGAAGGCATTGCCAAACCAGAAAACCTTAAATTCATGCTTCATTTCCCTGAGCTACGAAGTAATATGAACCTGGGCTACAAATCCTCCCAAAGGCCGATCCATAGCCGTAACTCTCCCCCTTTTCTCCTGCTACATTTAGTAAAAAGCTGGGGGCAAAGATGGAGTTAGGCAGGTATGCTTCTAGCTCACCCTGCCTCTGAGGGTACAGACTTTCAGAGCCCATTTAATATGAGGAGGGCCCCCTTTAGGTTCTCTACCTTGAGAGGACTTCACTTCAGAGGCCGGCAAGGACTCAGAAATCAAAGCCCCACTTTGTCCAAATCAGCAAATGTCCTTAAGGCAAAGGCAGATTCCATCCTATGGTGTTTAAATTACCTTTCTGGGTTCTCCCTTTGTTATATTTTGGTTTAAAACTTCCTTGCAATATTGTCAGTCTTTCTGATTTTTTTCTTTTCTTTTTTTTTTTTTCTCTTTGGCTGCACTGGGTCTTCGTCACTGCGTGCAGGCTTTTCTCTAATTGCGGAGAGCGGGGGCTACTCTTCGTTGCAGTGCACGGGCTTTTTATTGCAGCGGCTTCTCCTGTTGTGGAGCACGGGCTCTAGGCGCTCGGGCTTCAATACTTGTAGCTCACGGGCTCTAGAGCACAGGCTCAGTAGTTGCGGCACCCAGGCTCAGCTGCTCCATGGCATGTGGAATCTTCCAAAACCAGGGCTCAAACCTGTGTCCCCTGCATTGGCAGGCGGATTCCCAACCACTGCGCCACCAGGGAAGCCCTTGATTTTTTTCTTTAATCCAACAATTTTAATTGTTTTCCACAGGGTGGGGGATGGGAGGATAGCAGGTAGTCCAAATAATCTAGCCTAAAAATTACCAAATACATAACAACACTGATGTTTTTCTGTAAAATATACCTGATACACAATTCTGTACTGAAGTTTATATTCTCTCATCACTTTGAGGACTTACTCCACTCTCTAGTGGCCTCTATTCATGCTAATGAGACATCCGTTGTCAACCTAACAGACACTCCTTTGTAGGTAATCTCTCTTTTACCTCTGGCTTAAGGTCTTTTTGTCTTTGTTGTTATACAATTTCAGTGTATGGGTGTGGGTTTCCTTTTACTTATACTGTTTAGGACATAGTGTGCTTCCTAAATCTACAGATTTCTCTCTCATTAGTTTCTGAAAAGTCAACACTATTAACACTTTGAATAACGCCTCTCCTCCTTCTCCCTACTTTTCCATCCTGGGATTCCAACTACACAGTCACAGCACACTTTTATCCTACCCTCCACTTCTCTAGTCTCACTTTCCATCTCCCATCTCTCAATGCTGCACACTGGATAAGTTCTTCAGGTATATATTCCAGTTCACTAATTCTGCCTTCAGCCATGTTTAATTTATTTAATTCACATATATTGTTTTTAATTTCAACTTATTTTTCATTTCTGAAAGTTCTACTTGGAATCATTTTGATACCTTGGTTTTCGTTACTAATTTTTATTCTATTTTGTATTTCTTCAAAAATTTCATACATTATTATATATACTGCATCTGATTATCCAATACCTGCAGACCTTGGGGTATCTAACCTGCCAACTCCTCACAATGGTGTGTGTCCTGAATATAGAATGAAGCTTGCTTAAACATAATCTACAGAAATCCCGAGGGCCTACACTGAGTATGCTTTGCTCTGAAAAGGATTTATCTTCTCTTCAGCAAGGGGCAAAAGAGTGCTATCATAATACTCACTGTTTCTTTTCTTTTCTTTTTCTCTTTTGGCTTTTGAAGAGTTAGCTTAATTTTTAAGCACCGAAGTGCTCCCGGGAAGTTGCACCTACTGTAATTTATCCAGCATCTAATCAGATTGCAATGGGCAAACCTTTTAGGGGCATCTACTACAGCTGGAGGCACAAGCCCCTCCCCCCCTTTTCAGGTTCTACTTGGAATGTGTTCTGATGGCGGCCATGACACATATAAGCCTATCTCACCTATTCCCCACGGGTGAGACACGGCATGTTCCTCACTACATATGCATGACTGTCCCTGTTTTATTTGGATTACCCTTTGGCTTGGAGAGACCAAGTAACTTTTCCACAACACAGCATCTCAAAACCAGACACAGGAGGGCCAAGAATCCCTAAAAGTCAGGACACTATATGCACATCTTCAAAACTAAAATTCGTGCTGTCATCCATCTTCGAATGTCCCCTTATACAGTATATTTGCATAAATTACACAATAAAACAGAATCAAAAACAATTATCTTACCTTCTGGGGAAACTCCTTGTTTAAATTTTGTATTTAGGCAAAATATAAAAACATTTGGGATTTTCTCTTGGAGTATATGCAACTTTAAGAAAAATTTTTTCATTCAGCAGACTTATAATCTCTTCACCTGAAAAATAAGAGGAAAAAAACTTATTTTAAGTTCTACTTCTGTAAAGTTAACTCACCAAAATGATAGGGAAAAGGAAAAAAAAATCATTAGCTTTACTCAGTATTTAAATTATCAGAACATTTCATGATTAAGAATCTAAAAACTCCCTTGTCCATCCCTGTTCTACAGACATTGGTACCAATGATACACACCCACTTTAAATCTGGTTAACTAACTCAGTGGTTGGAATTTAAGGACATGAGAAGGACCTCTGTGAAGTTGTCTAGTTTCATGCCTACACACTATAACTATCAAGAGACACATATCCCGGTCACAAGATGACTGGACGGCTCACTGATGATCCATCACAACTTCTAGAAGAAAAGTGCTCCAAAGTGCTCCAGGTGTGATCCCTAACACCATTTCCAAATAACGTGACTAGCACTCCTTGGCGAAAGGACTGACTTCAAGGCATGCAACAGAAACACAGACCAGGGGGCTTCCCTGATGGCGCAGTGGTTAAGAATCTGCCTGCCAATGCAGGGGACACGGGTTCGAGCCCTGGCCCGGGAAGATCCCACATGCCGCAGAGCAACTAAGCCCGTGCGCCACAACTACTGAAGCCCACGCGCCTAGAGCCCGTGCTCTGCAACAAGAGAAGCCACCGCAATGAGAAGCCTATGCGCCAAAACGAAGAGTAGCCCCAGCTCACCACAACTAGAGAAAACCTGCGTGCAGCAACGAAGAACCAACGCAGACAAAAAAATTAAAAAATAAAATAAATATATTTTAAAAAAAACAACACAGACCAGCAGAGCACAGGACTGTTCGTTTTGTATTTGCATGGAAGTCATGATTTTACCTTTTTCTAAAAAATTAATTTTTTTTTAATTTATTTTTTTGGCTGCGTTGGGTCTTCGTTGCTGTGCGCGGGCTTTCTCTAGTTGCGGCGAGTGGGGGCTACTCTTCGCTGCGGTGCGCGGGCTTCTCATTGCAGTTGGCTTCTCGTTGCGGAGCACGGGCTCTAGGCGTGCAGGCTTCAGCAGTTGTGGTTTGCAGGCTCTAGAGCGCAGGCTCAGCAGTTGTGGCGCACGGGCTTAGCTGCTCCGTGGCATGTGGGATCTTCCCGGACCAGGGCTCGAACCCGTGTCCCCTGCACTGGCAGGTGGATTCTTAACCACTGTGCCACCAGGGAAGCCCAATGATTTTACCTTTTGAAAATTATACTTTAGCAATAGGAGGGGTGACTGTTCTAGAATATAAGAGCCCTAAGAGACCTAATCATCAAATATAATATTTAGATCTTGTTTGGGTCCAATTAAAATGAATCAACTCGAAGAGTATATTTTTGAAGCTATTGGGGAAATCTGAATATGGACTGGTATTAGATGGTATTAAGGAATTACTGTAAATCTCCTAGTTGTAAAAGTGACATGACCACTATGTTTTTAAAAATAAAAACTTCGCTTATCTGTTAGAGAGAAAAAGTGAAGTATTCATGGATGAAATGACATTATTTCTTGGATTTACTTTTAAAACACTCCACCGAAACACAAGAACCAAACAAATTTTAAAAGTGTGAGAGAGATATTACTCAGCCATAAAAAGAAACGAAATTGAGTTATCTGTAGTGAGGTGGATGGACCTAGAGTCTGTCATACAGAGTGAAGTAAGTCAGAAAGAGAAAAACAAATACCGCATACTAACACATATATATGGAATCTAAAAAGAAAAATGGTTCTGAAGAACCTAGGGGCAGGGCAGGAATAAAGACACAGACATAGAGAATGGACTTAAGGATATGGGGAGGGGGAAGGGTAAGCTGGGACGAAGTTAGAGAATGGCACTGACATATATACACTACCAAACGTAAAACAGATAGCTACTGGGAAGCAGCTGCATGGCACGGGGAGATAATAAGCTCAGTGCTTTGTAACCACCTAGAGGGGTGGGATAAGGAGGGTGAGAGGGAGATGCAAGAGGGAGGGGATGTGGGGATATGACGCAAGAGGGAGGGGATGTGGGGATATACGTATGCATATAGCTGATTCACTTTATTATACAGCAGAAACTAACACAACACTGTAAAGCAATTATACTCCAATAACGATGTTTTTTAAAAAAATAGACAGTTCACAACATTAAAAAAAAAAGTGTGAGGAAAAAAAAAAAGTGTGAGAGAAAAAGGGACAGATTAAAAAATAATAATAATAACTGGCAAAGTACCAATCACTGATAAAGCTGGGAGATGAGTACGTGGGTGTTCATTATGTTTTCTGTACATTTGTGTATTTTAAAATTTCATATAAAAGTCAAGCAAAAAAAAAGGCACTCGAAGTTGTGCTACCAAGCCAGGAATAAGTCAGTGTTATCTCCTAAAATAGGAAAATCTTTTTACATCTGGGAAACGGAACAAAGGAAACTTCCTTTACAATAGAGTCAGGAGGCCAGAAGGGGAGCCCTCACCCACTGCTACTCAGCCTCAACCACAGACCCCCATGGAGGAAGGTTTCCCGTTTGCCCAGCAACTCAGCCAGTGAGAAACCATCACCACCCTGAACTCTCACTTTCCTCCAATGGACTTTTGTTCAAAATAGCCCCTCCCAACTTCCTCCTTTTTCTCTACAAAGTAACCTTCCTCTGCTTTGTTCGTGAGACCTGCCTATGGCTTTTGCTATTGCTTGCTTGTGCTGAATTGCAACTCTCTGCTATTCCCGAAGAAACCCATTTTGCTGGTAAAATAACTGGCTGTTTTACTTTTAAAATTGGCACATCTAACATTTCAAAATTATTAAGCTAAATAATTCAAAATTGGCTTTTCAGCACTTTATACACAGTTTCAAAATAAGGAAGTATCTCTGTAAGGGCCCTAAGACCTCTACATTCTGACTTTGAACCAGTGCTTCTATAACATACATGTTCTTGACCAATTCTACTTAGTCTGAGCTGGAGGAAACCCGAAGCAGCCGGGACATCACGGCGGACACGCAGCCAGGGAATGAGTGACACCTCCTCAGCGGGCACAAATTCTGAGCATCCTCCCCGTGCTTGCACTCCCTGGCAGCGTCACCCTCTCCCATGTCCTCCCCCTGCAGGTACGAGCGTTCTGTCACCAGTGTCCTCCAGCCCAGACCCCGCGGGTTCTTCTTCTCAGCAGGCCCTCAGGATCTCATTCTGTAGCCTGGTTCTCCTGTGACACCTTTCTCCCAAGCCCTATCCCCACCTCCTTCCCTAAATACATGAATTCCCTTCATGTCCACCCAGGTAAGGCCACCTCTGCTCTCCCACCCAGGCATCCCGAACTAGAAAGGGGTCAGCATTCTCATAGGTCCCATCACTATCTTCTATGCTTCCTAATACCTTCATTCAAATACCTGTTTTTGATACTTTTGCTTCTGGCCAAGACGAAATAACAGGGACGAGATTTACAAATGAAATGGTTTTCAAGACACTGGCTATCCTGCAGTGACGAACAGTGATCCCTGACAGGAGGGAAACAAGAGGAGCCCTTTAACTGCCCAGCCTCCTGCCTGACAAGTAGTTCTGGGTAACAGCAGAGACACCAGGTGGGGTCCAGCAGTCCCCCGAGGCGAAGAAACAGCACTGGGAGTCCAGGAAGGCCAAGGCGCTAGAGTCCACAGGCAGAGCACTGGAAGGGACAGAGTCGTAGACAGCGCTGAGGATCTGCGGGCTCCAGCCAGGTACTGATCAACAGAAGTGTGTAAGAAAGGCATCCAAGCCAGGGATTAGTGGGAACCACCCTCCAATTTCACACGGGGCCAAGGAGAGTTACTCTTCCTCCCAGTCACAGTGGAAAATTTCCTAATTTCGGGGCATTGGACAAAGTACTCAGTAGACTTTTGCCTCAGTGGTGGGGCAAAGTGACTCAACACTGGACTCAATATTACTCTGGTCCCACCTAACAAAGCCTAAAAGCCAGACCCACAGAATCAAACTGTTTCTGAGTAATTTAACAACATTCCAGAACAAAGGTCAAGAATATTTATAGAAATACAAAAATACCCAGCATCCAACAAGATAAAAGTCACAGTGTCTTGGCATCCAATCAAAAATGACCAGACATGCAAGGAAGCAGGAAAACACAAACCATAATCAACCTAGAAAAGACACAGATGATAAAATTAATAGACAAGGACAGTTAAGCAGCTGTTGTAACCGTACTCCGGATGTTCAAAAACCTAGAGGAAATATTAGACGTGTTAGAGACATGAGAGATATACGAAGACCCAAACAGAATCACAAATATACTCTTAATCCAAAAAAAGGCAGAAAAAGAGGAAAAGGGAACAAAGGGCACACTGCAAGCCTCGACCAGGCCACGCTAAGTGGGGCCACCACTCAACACAGTCTCAGTTCTCTTTCCTCATCCCCACTCACCTCCCCAACCACACCAGCACCCACTGCTTCTTAAATATGCTGCTTCTTAAATACAGCTGACACCTTGGCACCTGGGTCCCCTCTGCCTGGAAAACCCTTCGTCACATCTTCCTACCTGGCAAATTCCTGTCTGCTCCTCAAGTCCGAAATTCACCAAAAACCACTTCTGTCAGGTCACTGAGTCCTTTCTCAGTGCTCTCACAAGAGCACTTCCAGAGAATCAACACACTATAATTATCTAGTTTTATATATTTTTATTTATTCTGAATTATGAAAAAATTTAAAATATAAAAAGGTCCAGAGAAGAATATAACAAATATCCATGTATTGGGATTTAATAAATGTTACCATTTGCTCACATATGCCGCCTACTTTAAAAAAAAATAAATTGTTTCTAATACACTGAAGAATTGACAACCTATTCAACTCCCTTTATCCACAGAGATAATCATTAATTCGCAGTATCCATAACTTCATTCTTTTACTACTTACATAACTATAAGTAATGCATTATTTTAAGAGTATATTTAGGACCTCCCTGGTGGCACAGTAGTTAAGAATCCACCTGCCAACGCAGGGGACACAGGTTCGAGCCCTGGTCCGGGAAGATCCCACACACCACGGAGCAACTAAGCCTGTGCGCCACAACTACTGAGCCTGCGCTCCAGAGCCCGCATGCCACAACTACTGAAGCCCACATGCCTAGAGCCCGTGCTCCACAACAAGAGAAGCCACCACAATGAAAAGCCCGTGCACCACAACAAAGAGTAGCCCCAGCTCGACACAACTAGAGAAAGCCCGCGTGTGGCAACGAAGACCCGATGCAGCCAAAATAAATTAATTAACTTTAAAAAATAAAAAATAAAAACAAGTATTTGGAGGTACCGGAGACCAATCAAGAACATGCAGAAACTGGAGGGAACACGATCTCTGTCAGAAGGAGAGCAAGGAGGAAAGAGGCCAGAGTTCAGGGCTACCAGCATGGCTGAAAATCAAACAGGAAAATCAGAAAAGGGAGCCCCCCCAAACCTACATTAAATTCCTCCCAAATCCTTGGCTGACTCCTAAACAGCATGTGGTGGGATGAGACACCAAGAAACCAAGCAGAAAAATAGGTCAAACTCAAAGAAATAGAGAGTAGGAAAGAGGCCAGGGGGCAGGAGGGTGCAGGGAGAGGTTGGTAAAAGGGAGCAAACATTCAGCTATAAGATGAGGAAGGTCTGAGGATCGGATATAAGAATATGGTGATTGGGCTTCCCTGGTGGCGCAGTGGTTGAGAGTCCACCTGCCGATGCAGGGGACACGGGTTCGTGCCCCGGTCCAGGAGGATCCCACATGCCGCGGAGCGGCTGGGCCCGTGAGCCATGGCCGCTGAGCCTGCGCGTCTGGAGCCTGTGCTCCGCGATGGGAGAGGCCACAACAGTGAGGGGCCCGCGTACCGCAAAAATAAATAAATAAATAAATACAGTATCTGAAATTAAAATGTCACTGGACGGAATAAATAACCGAATGAGCACAAAGAAAAGCAGGGGATTTGAAAACAGATGAAAAGAAAATATACAAATGTAAACAAAGAGAGAAAGAAGAATTTTGAAAATACCAACACATTCGAAACCTGTGGGACAACATCAAACAATCTAAAATAGATATCACTGGAGGGACTTCCCTGGTGGTCCAGTGGGTAAGACTCCACATGCCTAATGCAGGGGGCCCGGGTTCAATCCCTGGTTGGGGAACTAGATCCTACATGCACGCCACAACTAAGAGTTTGAATGCTGCAACTAAGAGTCCACAGGCTGCAACTAAAAAAAAAAAAAAAAAATCCTGTGTGCTGCAACTAAGACCCAGAGCAGCCTAAATAAATAAATATTAAAATAAAATATATTTTATTTTACTGGAGTCCCGAGAAGACAGATGATGAGGCAAAAGAATTATTTAAGAGGCAATGGCCAAAAAGTTTCCAAAGTTGATTAAATACATCAACCCACAGATCCAAGAAAGATAAACACAAAAACAGCACACCTAGAAGATTATAGCCAAATTGAAAAGTTTTTAATAAAGAATTTATTTAATAAAAATAAATATACAGGGGGCTTCCCTGGTGGCGCAGTGGTTGAGAGTCCGCCTGCCGATGCAGGGGACATGGGTTCGTGCCCCGGTCCGGGAAGATCCCACATACCGCGGAGCGGCTGGGCCCGTGAGCCATGGCCGCTGAGCATGCACGTCCAGAGCCTGTGCTCCGCAACGGGAGAGGCCACAACAGTGAGAGGCCCGCGTACCGCAAAAAAAATATAAATAAATAAATAAATAAATAAATAAATATACATCTTAAACACAGCAGGAAAAAGTGTATCAGGTAAACAAAAGTAAGAATGATAGCTGATTCCCCATCAGAAACAACAGAAACTAAAAGACAACAGAATAACTTTTTCAAAGTGCTGGGGAAAAAAGCTGTCAACCTAGAATTATCCAGCAAAAATATCCTTCAAAACTGAAGGGCAAACGAAGACTTTTTCAGACAAACAAAAGTTGAGTGATTCTGTCCCCAGTATACCCACAACATGCAAAATACTGAAGGAAGTGCTTCAAGCCAAAGGAATATGATCCCATACAGAAATCCAATCTACAAAAAGAAATGAAGACCTTCCCAACTCACTCTCTGGGGCCGGTAATACCCTGATACCAAAACAAAAGATATCATACGGGAGGGACTTCCCTGGTGGCGTAGTGGTTAAGAATCCACCTGCCAACACAGGTTCAAGCCCTAGTCTGGGAAGATCCCACATGCCCCGGAGCAGCTAAGCCCATGCGCCACAACTACTGAGCCTGTGCTCTAGAGCCCACAAGCCACAACTACTGAGCTCGTGTGCCACAACTACTGAAGCCCACATGCCTAGAGCCTGTGCTCCACAACAAGAGAAGCCACCGACCGCAATGAGAAGCCCATGCACCGCAACGAGGAGTAGCCCCCACTCGCCGCAACTAGAGAAAGCCCGCGCACAGCAACAAAGACCCAACACAGCCAAAAATAAATTAAAAAAAAATTTTTTAAAAAGATATCATACAGGGAAAAAAGGTCATACACAAATATCACATGAATATATATAATATATGCAAAAATCCTTAACAAAACACTAGTAAACCAAATCTAGCCACTTTTTTTTTTTTTTTTTTTTGCGGTATGCGGGTCTCTCACTGTTGTGGCCTCTCCCGTTGCGGAGCACAGGCTCCGGACACCCAGGCTCAGCGGCCATGACTCACGGGCCCAGCCGCTCCGCAGCATGTGGGATCTTCCCGGACCGGGGCACGAACCCGTGTCCCCTGCATCGGCAGGTGGACTCTCAACCACGTCGCCACCAGGGAAGCCCTAGCCACTTTTTTTTGTTTTGTTTTTTGGCTGTGGCACACGGCATGTGGGATCTTAGTTCCCTGACCAGGGATTGAACCCGTGCCCCCTGCAAAGGAAGCGCGGAGCCCTAACCACTGGACTGCCAGGGAATTCCCCCTCGGCCACATTTAAAAAGGATTATACACCCCACACTAAGGGGATTTATCCTAAGAATGCAAAGTTGCTTTAACATCTGAAAATTAATTAATACAACACATCATATTGATAGGATAAAGGACAGAAACCAAATAATCATCCCAACAAATGTAGAAAAGGCATTTGACAAACTCCAACACCCCTTCATGGTAAAAACTTTCCATAAAATAGAACCAGAAAGCAACCTCCTCAACCAATGAAGACCCACTATCACCACTTCCATTCAACATTGTATTAGAGGTTCTAGCTGGTACTACAAAGAAAAACAAATAAAAGGCATAATAATTGGAAAGAAAAACTGTCTTTACTCACAGATGATATGATTATATAGACAGAAAACACAAAGGAATATACAAACCTACCATGAGAACTGATAAGTGAATTGAGCAAAGTTGTAAGATACATGCTAAGTATACATAAACCAACTGTGTTTTTGTACATTAAGTAGTTGAGGGACTTCCCTGGTGGTCCAGTGGGCAAGACTCCGAGCTCCCAATGCAGGGGGCCTGGGTTTGATCCCTGGTCGGGGAACTAGATCCCTCATGCATGCCACAACTAAGAATCCACATGCCACAACTAAGAAGCCCGCATGCTGCAACTAAAAGATCCCGCATGTCGCAACTAAGATGCCACGTGCCACAATTAAGACCCGGTGCAGCCAAAATAAAATAAATAAATAAATATTTTTAAAAATACTTATTAAAAAAACAAGTAGTTGAAAAACAATATAAAAGTATTTTAAATAACATCAAAAATATCAAGTACCTACAAACATACTTAATGAAAAAAGTGTACTTTTCACACTGAAAATTACAAAACGTTGCTGAGAAAAATTAAGGAAAATTTAAATGAATGGAGAGATATACCATTTGCACAGAAGACTCAAAGTTAATAACTCAATTCTAAAAGTGATCTATAGATTCAATGTAATCCCAACCGCAGTCGGCACGACGGGCTTTCCATCATGGAACCATGGCCCAGTTTGTCCGTAACCTCGTGGAGAAAGCCGTGGCGCTGGTCAGCGCTGCTGTGACTTACTCGAAGCCTCTGAAGCCTTGACTGGCCACATTCTGGCACTATGCCAAGGTTGAGCTGGTTCCTCCAACCCCTGCTGAGATCCCTACAGCTATTCAAAGCTTGAAAAAAATTATCAATAGTGCTCAAACTGGTAGCTTCAAACAGCTAACAGTTAAGGAAGCTCTATTGAATGGTTTGGTGGCCACTGAGATGTGGATGTGGTTTTATGTTGGCGAGATCATAGGCAAGCGTGGCATCATTGGCTATGTTTGAAGACCAATCTTTGCTTTGTTATTTGGGTGTTCTTGGACCATGTGTAAGCAGACTTCTACTTGAATAAAATAAGATAATGTGCCAAAATCAGTGTTTTCTCTGTCAAGCACTACATGGAAGGTCACAATTTTTCTTGATATTAAGTTGGGTTGTCTTTTGCTTTAATACATTAATACAGCTCTAAATGCATGTCTTTGCTTAGCCTGCTATTGGAAATGATAGATATGAATATACCAACCTGGTACATGTATACATGAGGATACCATTTTACTTTGAAGGCTTGAAATGAACATTTAAGCTTAATTTTAGAGAAGTTGGGGAAAGGCTTTGAGAAAACAAGAACTTGTTCCAGTAGGAGAAAAATAATGCCATGTGCCAAACATGGTATATACTAGTTAAATCACCTAGTATAAAGAATACAATTTGGACTGTTTTTTTGTTTTTTTTTTTAATTTTATTTATTTATTTATGGCTGTGTCGGGTCTTCGTTTCTGTGTGAGGGCTTTCTCTAGTTGTGGCAAACGGGGGCCACTCTTCATCGCGATGCGCAGGCCTCTCACTATCGCGGCCTCTCTTGTTGCGGAGCACAGGCTCCAGACGCGCAGGCTCAGTAATTGTGACTCACGGGCCCAGTCGCTCCGCGCCATGTGGGATCTTCCCAGACCAGGGCTCGAACCCATGTCCCCTGCATCGGCAAACAGATTCTCAACCACTGCGCCACCAGGGAAGCCCCTGGACTGTTTTTCTTTGCTAAAATCAGAGAAAGACCCCTTGGACAACAGCTGTGTCTGTAAATGTAGGGGTACTTTTTGTCAATTTGAATATAGCTTCCCCAAAAGAGACCAGCCAGGTGATATTCTGTGTGTCTTTGTAACATCTTTAACACTAGGACAAAGAATGAAAGCAATGACCTATGTTTTCAATCTAATTTTGATATGTTATTAATCTCTTTTTTTTTAAAGACCTATCTTTACAAAAATAAAATATCCTATAGATATTTAACAGGATTATAGTTTAGTAGCGTCCATGGGTCAAAATAGTATATTATGTCCTGAAATAAATACAAGTGATTGGTTAAAAAAAAAAAAAAGTAATCCCAACCAACCTCCAGCAAAAATTCCTATCCAAATTGAAGAGCTTATTCTAAAACTGGCAAGATAATTTTGCACAGGAATAAAGGTGGAGGTCTCACACTACCTGATTTCCAGACTGACCATAAAATTACAGACATTAAGACAGCATGGTGTTGGCACAGGATAGAAATATAGACCAATGGAACATAACAAAAAGCCCAGAAATAAGCCTGCATACACATGTTCAATTAATTCATAACGAAGGCTCCCATGCAATTTAAAGGAGGAAAAAGAGTTCTCAACAAACGATGCTAGAATGATTGTGTAACTCATACGGGGAAAAAAATGTACACTTTTTCCACCTCACACAAAAAATCATGCAAGATAGATCATTCATAAAGGAGACCAGTATTTGCTTGGACGTGGAGGGGCAAAAAAGAGTGGGAAGGAGGGATCCAAAGGGGCATTAGGAAATTTGAGAAACGATGGATACATTCCCCATCTTGACTGTGGTGATGATTTCACAGGTGTACACATATGTCAAAACTTATAAAATTTTACACTTTAAACGTGTAGTTTATTATACGTCATTCGTATCTCAATAAAGCTGTTTGAAAGAAAAAGAGCGGGACTTCCCTGGTGGTCCAGTGGTTAAGACCCCATGCTCCCAATGCAGGGGGCCTGGGTTTGATCCCTGGTCGGGGAACTAGATCCTGCATGCCGCAACTAAGAGCCCACATGCCGCAGCCAAATAAATAAATAAATACAAGACCCGGCGCAGCCAAATAAATAAATACAAAAATACATAAGTAAATATTTTTTAAAAAAATAAAATGAGGCATCATAAACCTGAATACAAAAGCTACCACTATAAAGCTTCTACAAAGACGAAACACTGGACAGTATCTTCACAATTCTGGTACAGGCACAACTGTCTTACAACACATAAAAAACGTAAAAATAAAATATTGACCAATTTTGACTTCATCCAAATTAAAATTTTCTGCTCGTAAAAAAACACCATTGGGGGGACTTCCCTGTTGGTGCAGTGGTTAAGAATCCGCCTGCCAGGCTTCCCTGGTGGCGCAGTGGTTGTGAGTCCGCCTGCCGATGCAGGGGACACGGGTTCGTGCCCCGGTCCGGGAAGATCCCACATGCCGCGGAGCAGCTGGGCCCGTGAGCCACGGCCACTGAGCCTGCGCTCCGCAACGGGAGAGGCCACAACGGTGAGAGGCCCGCGTACCGCAAAAAAAAAAAAAAGAATCCGCTTGCCAATGCTGGGGACACAGGTTCGATCCCTGGTCCAGGAAGATCCCACATACTGCGGAGCAACTAAGCCTGTGTGCCACAACTACTGAGCCTGCACTCTATAGCCCGTCACAACTACTGAGCCCACGTGCCACAACTACTGAAGCTCATGCACTCTGGGGCCCATGTGCCGCAACTACTGAGCCCGCATGCTGCAACTACTGAAGCCCGCACACCTAGGTCCTGTGCTCCGCAACAAAAGAAGCCATCGCAATGAGGCAATGAGAAGCCCATGCACTGCAACAAAAAGTAGCACCCACTCGCCACAACTAGAGAAAACCCGTGCACGGCAACAAAGACCCAATACAGCCAAAAATAAATAAAATTTTTAAAAAAAAGGATACCATTAAGAAACAAATAGGCAAACCACAAAACAGGAAACAACATTCACCCCTCACTTCCTCTCCTCCTCCCACTCCCTCATTGTATATGTATGTATGTACATACACACAAATATCATAAAGGACTTACAACCAGAATATTTTTTTGAATTTAAGACAATCCAACAAAAAGTGGACAAAAGACCTGACGCTTCGCAAGAGATACACAAATGGTCAAAAAGCGTATGAAAAGTTGCTCACCACTGTTATTAAAACCATAATGAAATACCACTACGACCTGAATTAAAATTAGAAAGACTGACAATATCAAGAGTTGGTATGCATGTGGAGAAACTAGAACTCTCATACATTACTGATGGGAGTATGAAATGGTACCAGTTTGGAAAACTGTTTAGCATTTTTTGTTTTGTTTTGTTTTTTAAATTTATTTGGTTGCACTGGGTCTCTTGCTGTGCATGGGCTTTCTCTAGTTGCAGTGAGTGGGGGCTACTCTTCATTGCAGTGTGCAGGCTTCTCATTGTGGTGGCTTCTCTTGTTGTGGAGCATGGGCTCTAAGTGTGCAGGCTTCAGCAGTTGTGGCACGCAGGCTCAGCAGTTGTGGCTCTTGGGCTCTAGAGTGCAGGCTTAGTAGTGGCACACGGGCTTAGTTGCTCCATGGCATGTGGGAATCTTCCCAGACCAGGGCTTGAACCCATGTCCCCTGCATTGGCAGGCAGATTCTTAACCACTGTACCACCAGGGAAGTCCCTGTTTGGCATTTTCTAAAAACAAATTAAACACATATCTATACTATGACCCAGCAATTCCACTCCTAGATATTTACTCAAAAGATATAACATATGTCCACAAAAGAACGTACAATAAACTCAGTGACTTTACTCACAACAGCTAAAAAGTGAAAGCAACCCAAACGTCTATCAATAAGAAAAATATTTTCACACAAAGGAATACTACTCAAACTATAAAACTATAGACACAGGCATCAAAATCAATAAATTTCAAAAACATTATCTGAGTAAAAGAAGACAGACACAAAAAAGCATATACTTTATGACTCCATTTACATGACGTTCAAGGATGTGCAAAATTAATCTGTAAAAATAGAAATCAGAACAATTGTTGCCTTGCGATTTTGAAGGATGGCTTTAGTACCTGAAAAGGGACACAAAGAAAAACTTTTAGGGGTGACAGAAATGTTCTATATCTTGACATGAGTGATGGACACACGGGTGTATACATTTGTTAAAATTCATCAAACTTATATACTTAGGATCTGTACCTTGCATTGGGTGTAAAATACTCTTCAATAATTTTTAAAGGGTGGAATATTTTTAAAGAAATAAAAGATTGCACATTCTGTGTTAAAAAGAGAGCTGCTTGCTGTATGTGGACATGACATGATTTCCAAGAGGAAGAGGACAGCTGATGGACAGGGTGAGAATGATACACATTTTGGTGTCCTTTGAATTTTATGCTGAGTTCAGATTACCCATTGGAGTCTGACCACATGAGTTGAGTCCTGGCTCTCCCATTTATTTACCGCTACCCTTGGGTACATTACTTGTTTGCGCCTCAGTGTTCTCACATGAATATTAACAGGTATATTAAGAGTAATGACCTCATTAACTTGTTTTTAAGAATTAAATGGACTTCTCTGGCGGTCCAGTGGTTAAGGCTCCGGGCTTCCAATGCAGCAGGCGCAGGTTCGATCCCTGGTAGGGGAACTAAGAGCCCACATGCCGCATGGCATGGCCAAAAAAAAAAAAAATAATAATTAAATGATTACTGGGTTAGATGTCAAAATATAGAATTTAGCACTGGTTTTCACTCTCTGGTCTATAGTAAATTCTGCACAAGTCACGTACTCACTTTATGTCAAAATGTTATGTCTCATGAAAATACAAAGCTAACAAAAGGTAAAGCACTTTGTTCTTAAAAAAAAAATCAGGAATTCCCTGGCTGTCCGGTGGTTAAGACTTGGACTTTCACTGCCCTGGACCCAGGTTCAATCCCTGGTCAGGGAACTAAGATATCACAAGGCGCGGTGCGGCCAAAAAAAAAAAAAAAGTAATAAAGATTAAATGAGGCACTTTATTTTTTTTAATGAGCTACTTTAAAAAGTGGCTGGGCTTGTTTTTCTAAATGAAGTTTTATTGGAACACATACGTGCACGAACACCAAAGTGCCTAAAACATAATCGATTACCGTTATTATTCAAAAATGTAAAAACAGTACTTTAAAAGTTAGCCTTTTCTTTAACCAAAAGAAAAAGGGGAGGAGAGGCTTGAATCAGCCAGCCTGGGATGCAAATTCTGGCTCTATCACTTGTTTGTTGTATATCTTAGTTTCTTCATCTATAAAACAGTAAAATAATAGTTCCTATACCCTAGGGTTCCTGTGAGGATTAAATAATTCATATTAAGCATTTAAGACAGCAGCACACAATAAATGATCAAAGTGTTCTGCTGCGTGTGTGTGCAAACAGCCATCTCCTAGGGTTCAAACATTATCCTGTGCTGAGGTCGTATACCTGCAGCCTGACCTCTCCTCTGGGCTCCAGATTCTTCCGCGAGATTCCTTCTCCCTAACTGCCCTTTAACTTGTCAGACTTCTCCCACTACTTTCAGCCACAAGAAAGCCTTACTTTCCGCCTCCAACCTAAAACAACTCCCCTGCAACTGCCACCACCACCCCCAGCTTCCCCATCCACGCATCCGAAGCGCCCCAGTCCACCCATGTACGCCATCAATAAGCCCAGAAATCATCCCGAGTCCTCTCTTCCCCTCACGCCCCTCTCCTAATCCATCAGCACGTCCCAATAGCTCTACCTCCAAAATCACTCCCTCAGTCGTCACCAAGGTCTAAACCACAAACACACTCACTCCCAATGCCTCGTCTCTCCCCCTCCTATTCAGGTGTTGATGGCCCTCCCCAACTCAATCTCCAGCCTGGGTCCCTCAAACTCAGACTCAACAGCCTGCAAGGAACAGCATGATTGGAAGGCCAATGCCCTAACCAAGGCTCTTGTGTGTCTCCCCCTTACCCTGGCCACGTATCAGTCTTATCTAGGTTCCTGGAGGTCCACCTCAGGGCCTTTGCATGTGCTGCCCCCTCGGTCTAGAAGTCTCTGTCCCCGACTCTTCTCATAGCCAGCTGCTTCTTGCCTTCCAGAGCTTAGCTGACGTGACAGTTTGAGATGCCAAAAGGGAAGAGAAGCCAGAAAGGAAGGGACATGAAGAAGAGGTGAACAGCTGAGAGTGCCAGTGAGGGCCTGGGCACTGAGAGGCCAAGGGCATGGCAGGAAGAGGCCATGGGGGGAGGTGACAGGTGGTGAAAGAGTAACACGCTGGAAAAGGCCCTAAGGACAAGACAGGTGGGTACAGGGACAAAATGGGGGAGTGGGTACCGTGAAATGCAGGAACTAAGCGGAAGTGACAGGCTGAACGAGCTGGAGGTGACAGGGCAGGGGGCCAGTACCAAAGTGGGAGCGGTCAGTAACAAGTGGGTGGACGATGCAGGTAGTTAGGCTGTAAGGACACAAAGCAGAAGTGGGGGTGTGTGGAAGACGTCACGGTGACGGTGGGAGGACGTTCAATGGGCCCGTAAAGTACATGAGGGAAGGTGACAGGTGTGAAGGGAAGGGGTGATGGAGATGAGGGAAGAAATGGGGCTGTGAGGGGTACGGGGGTGACAGAATGGGGGTAGGTGACTGGAGACACATGAGCTCACATGGTAATGGAAAGGGGACAGTAGCAGGGAGAGGAGCCAGTGAGTGGATAAGGGGACTGATGACAGCGGGCAGCGGAGAGTCCCACATGACAGGCAGGAGACCGGCCCTGGAGGGCACTGCGAGGCGTAGCACTGGCAGGTGGGTCAGGGCACTGCCGGGAAGGGTGCCTAACAGAGAGGCGTCAGGGAGGAAGGAGTGAGGAGGGGAGTGGGCACACCGACAATCTGGGGAGGACTGATGGGGGATCTCGCCTGGGGGGGGCACTGATGTTGGGGGCATTGGCAGCACAGGGGGAGGAAGGACATTAGGGGGAGGTTACTGACAGGGAGGAGGGCACTTGGGGGGGTCACTGATGTGGGAGACACTGACTGGAAGGGCACCACAGGTGGGGGTGAACACCGCTTTGGGGGACTCTGAGGGGGTAAAGGAGGCGAGAGGGCACTGACATGGGGCACTAACGGAGTGGAGGTCACTGGTGCGGGTGGACCGTCATGGGAGACACTGGTGGTGGACACGGACACGACGTCACTGTCAGGGGTGGACGCCGTTGTAGAGGACACTGACGGGGCGGGCACTGACCTGGGGGACGCTGACCTGGGGGACGCTGACAAGGGTGGGCGCCGACAAGGCGAGCATCACGGCGGCAGCGACGGGCGGGGCGTGGACGCTGACAAAGGGGTGGACGCTGAGGGGGCAGCGACAGGCAGAGGGTGGACGCCGACATGAGGACACTGACGGGGTGGCCCCTCCGGGCCCGGCCAGCTAGTACCGCCGGCTCTGAGGGGCGGCCGCACTCACCTGCCCCGCGGGCCGGGCGTCGCGGCGGCTCCTCGGAGGCCCGGGTGGAGGCCAGGGCGCGGGCGGAGGCGAAGCCCGGGCGGCCTGGGGCGGGCCGCGCGCACATGGGCCCGGCCGGGCGAGGCGCCCACGGATACGGCGCCTACAGACTCAGCCCGGCGGACCGGCGGCTCGGGACCGGCTCGGGCCGCGGGCGGCGCTCCGGTCACTCCAAAATGGCGGTGGCGGCGGCCGGGCGCGCGCACGCCGGGGGCGGGGCCTCGTGCGGGGGCTCGCGCTCGCAGCGGGACGGGGCCTATAGGTGGGCGGGGCCCATGTTGGGCGGGGCCGCGCGGGGTGAGGCGGGCGCGGCTTCGTCCTCCGCTGGTCCTTCTGAGGTATCGCAAAATTTCTGCACGAGCGTAAGTAAGTTTTGATGGGCTAATGCGTTTGCGGTGATACATTTTCTAACACAACATCATCAACAGAACAACCCCTCCGGAGGCCTGAAACGATTTGAGGGTCACACATCTGGGGCAGGGGTATCTCTGCTCCCTGGGAGCGTTCCTCTAAGGCTGAAGGCCTCTGCGACTGGGGCAGCTGGGTGTCTCCTGAGCACCTTGGGCACGTGGCGTGGACACGGCCAGAGCAACCGTGAGCAGTGGTCAGCTCTCCGTCCTCTCTACTACCCGGACTGGGAGCGTCGGAGCAGCAGCCACCAGACCCATGGTTTTTCCAGGTGCCCCCCAGGTTCTCGTAGTATTTTGCACATTAAAATATGTACCCATTTGGCATTTGTCGGAGTTGTTTGACTCAATCAAACTGATCTCTAAAATGAGAATTGTTATTTCAGGTGGCAGCGTGAACCATGGGAGACGTTGGAAAAAGAAATGGAACACGTAAGGAACATCTAACGTTCTTGCCAGTCATCCCCTTACTGCCTCTCGGCTTCCAATGCACGTGGTCCGTGGCGGAGACGGATCTGACCCCTGGCCATGCTGAGCCTTGGCGGCAGAGGGAGCGGGAGAGGTTGCGGGAGAAGGTTTGCTCCGGGGCTGCTCGGCGGGCGGGAGGCGCCTGTTTCCCCACGTCCGGCTCCTGCGGAGACAGCTTCCCCTGGACGTCTTCCCCAGGCAAACGGCAGGGCAGATTTCTGGCAAGTTCTGTAGGATGAACTTTCAGGAAGTGGGGATAAAAAAAGCGTCAAGGGCTTCCCTGGTGGCGCAGTGGTTGAGAGTCCGCCTGCCGATGCAGGGGACACAGGTTCGTGCCCTGGTCCGGAAAGATCCCACATGCCTCAGAGCGGCTGGGCCCGTGAGCCATGGCCGCTGAGCCTGCGCTCCGCAACGGGAGAGGCCCGCGTACCGCAAAAAAAAAAAAAAAAAAAAAAAAGCGTCAAGCTCTCAACCGCGAATAGATTACAAGCCCTGCAAGCGCAGACCCCACCCCCAAGGCTGGAGGTGCGGTGGGTAGAGCTGCAGAACAGGGGCTCAGCGCTAGGAGTCCCAGTGCTTGAGATGCTCCCACTCGTTGTCCTGCTCTGAGTGCCTGCAACCCTCATCCTGATCGTGATGTTCTTCTGGGGTCAGCCAGGGCTCCTCCGCTCTCCCACCCCACCCTTGGTTCAGCCACACGTCCCTCAACTTCTAACTACAGCCAGCTCTCCTCCTGCAGCCCTGGTCCAGGTTTATCTCACCTGACTCACAACAGCAGCCTCCCGACAGTCTCCCTGCTTCTATCCTGCCACACTTGCTGGAGGCCAGCTTGTCGCAGTCAGCAGAGCACCCAGTAAAAAGAAGTCCAGGGCTTCCCTGGTGGCGCAGTGGTTGGGAGTCCGCCTGCCGATGCAGGGGACACGGGTTCGTGCCCCGGTCTGGGAGGATCCCACATGCCGCGGAGCGGCTGGGCCTGCACATCCGGAGCCTGTGCTCCGCAGTGGGAGAGGCCACAGCAGTGAGAGGCCCGCGTACCGCAAAAAAAAAAAGTCCAATCCCATCCCTTCCCCAGGGGCTCCCATGTCACACAGCACGAAAGCCAGTCCTTGCTGCCACCCACAGGTCCTACACAGGTGGGTCTCATTTGTGCTCTGCCCCTTGTTCATCTAGCTCCAATCAGGAGACCCTCCTGCCGCAGGCCATTGAATGTGCATCCTGTCACACCCTCTAATTGTCCCCATGCAAACTGACCTCCTACATCTTACTCCATTGTCCCCTTCTCCGTGAGGACTTCCCTGGCCTTCCTATTTCAAATCTCAAACCTACATACATGCATGCACAGACACGCACATGCACACACATGCATGCACATGGGCACACTCACAGCCCCTTTCCCTGTTTGGTTTTTCCTCCTTGTGTCAGTAGTCAGGGTTCAACGAGGGGACAGAGAGCACACAGTGACTTCAGAGAAAGTTTGATATAAAGATTACTGAGGGACTTCCCTGGTGGTGCAGTGGGTAAGACTCCGTGCTCCCAGAGCAGGGGGCCCAGGTTCGATCCCTGGTCAAGGAACTAGATCCCACATGCATGCCACAACCTAGAGTTCACATGCCACAACTAAGGAGCCTGCCTGCCGCAACTAAGACCTGGTGCAACCAAATAAGTAATTTTTTTAAAATTACTAATAACGGGATTAATTATAAAGGAGTAAAGAACTCTGTATTCAAGAAAGGACAAAACATTCCCTGCTAAATGCTTCTGGGATCCAGCTCCATTATTGCAGAGCAGGCAAAGAGAAGTGGATTTGGAGCTGAGGCAGTAAGTGGAAAATGGGCAGAGTCCGACCTTCTGGAAAGTCAGCTTCTGTATGCAGCCTTTCAAGCATATTTGAACTTCCATACAACAACAAAACAATGCTATATTTTCACCTAACAAGGTACATCCATCCTTATTGCAAGTGAAGAAATTCTCACTTTCCCCCAAATGAGCATATGTACAGTCCCAGCAGTCATTGTATCTGACACTGGCTACATTCATTACTCCTCAAATTCTGTCACTGTCCCACTGAATACTCTATTATGCTCTTAAAACTAAATAGTAGGGCTTCCCTGGTGGCACAGTGGTTGAAAATCCGCCTGCCAATGCAGGGGACACGGGTTCAAGCCCTGGTCCGGGAAGGTCCCACGTGCCACGGAAGAACTAAGCCTGTGCGCCACAACTACTGAGCCCATGTGCCACAACTACTGAAGCCCGCGTGCCTAGAGCCCATGCTCCACAGCAGAGAAGCCCACACAGTAAGAAGCCTGCGCACCGCAACTAAGAGTAGCCCCCGCTCGCCGCAACTAGAGGAAGCCCACGTGCAGCAACAAAGACCCAATGCAGCCAAAAATAAATTAATTAATTAAAAAAAAACTAAATAGTAAAGTTAACTTCTGACAACTTGTATATTTTTAAAGTAAATTTGTTATTATTCAGTATAATATATATTATTCCATCTCACTCAAATTTTTTAAAAATTGGAGTATAATTGCTTTACAATATTGTGTTAGTTTCTTGCTGTACAGCAAAGTGAATCAGCCATACATATACATATATCCCCTCTTTTTTGGATTTCATTCCCATTTAGGTCACCACAGAGCCTTGAGTAGAGTTCCCTGTGCTATACAGTAGGTTTTCAGTTATTTTATATATAGTAGTGTATATATGTCAATCCCAACTTGTATATTTTTAAAAAATGGAAAGCAGAAGGGACAAAATGGTTAGTTTCTATATCATATATGCAAAGAGAAAATGTGCAAAGCTGCTACAGTCCTTTTCTCTGTAACTGGTCACAAGAAGCAGTTGATAGGCACAGCTCTTTAACAGTGTTCTCTTCCAAACTGCCTATAGTGTGCACAGAACAGTTAGAACAAAGCAGGCTGACTTCAGTATTTCAGGCACAGAACGACCAAATAAAATAAAGTCTATCACTACAAACACCAAATGCAAAATTATTCACCAGTCAATTAGAAAATGTAAAACTCTGATATAAAATGAGTGTGCCCCTGGAGCACAGTCAGAACAGGAGGAACTCTGGTTCTGTCCTGTTCTTCTCTTCAAGAGGCCCAACGGTGCAGCGGGACACAGACTGGGACATCAGAAGACTACTGCTCCATAAACCAAGTAGGATCAACACAGAGAAGTGGGCTTCCCTGGTGGCGCACTGGTTGAGAATCCGCCTGCCAATGCAGGGGACACGGGTTTGGTCCCTGGTCCGGGAAGATCCCACATGCAGCGGAGCAACTAAGCCCATGCGCCACAACTACTGAGCCTGTGCTCTACAGCCCGCAAGCCACAACTACTGAGCCCGCGTGCCGCAACTACTGAAGCCCGTGCGCCTAGAGCCTGTGCTCCGCAATGAGAAGCCCGCGCACCACAACGAAGAGTAGCCCCTGCTCACCGCAACTAGAGAAAGCCCGTGCACAGCAGCGAAGACCCAACACAGCCAAAAATAAATTTAAAAAACACACACACAGAGAAGTCCACACCTATATACACCATAACCAAATTCCTGCATGCCGAAGACAAAGAAAACCATGAAAGCCACAAGAGAAAAGTGACCCATCACATAAAGGGAAAGAATGATACAATGAATAGCTGACTTCTCCCAAGAGATGATGGAGGCTGTAGGCAGTAAATGGCATACTCAAAGTGTTAAAGGAAAAAGCAAACCTGTCAATGAATAAATTCTATACTCAGCAATACTATCCTTCAAAAATGAAGCTGGGAGAAAAAATGAAGGTGAAATAAACACATTGCCAGATAAACAAAACAGAAAATGTATTGCTAGGAGATTTGCCTTACCAGAAATACTAAAGAAAGTTCTTCAAGCTGAAAGAAAATGACATAAGATGTTCACTCAAGTCAACAGGAACGAAGAACCAAATTCAGCAACATGTAAAAGGCTTATCTACTAAGACCAGTGGGCTTTATCCCAAGAATGCAAAGTTGGTTTAGCATCCAGAACGCAAATCATGTAATACACTATATTAATAGGATAGAGGATAAAACCACAGGATTGTTACAATAGCTGCAGAAAAGGCATTTGACTGAATTTAATACCTGTTCAAGATAAATACACTCAACAAATTAGGACTAGATGGGAAATTCCTCAACTTCATAAAAGGTATCCAGGAAAAGTCTGTAGCTGACATCAGACTTAATGGTGAAAGATGTAATGCTTTTTAAAGATTGGAAATGAGGCAAGGATGTCTGCATTCACCACCTCAATTCTACACTGTAGGATTCTGCATGCAAGGAGCTTGGAAGTCACCAATCCATCCTAAGAAGTAAAGGGCTAAACAGACTGAAAAATCAGCAACTCTTCTTAGATCGATGAGAGAAGGGAGGACACAGAGCAAACCACTGCTCCCAAGGTAGGAGAGACAGGCAGGTGAATACAAGTCATCACAGCTTACCAGAGCAAAGGTTCATGAGAGAAACCGGCCTGAGAACCTGTGTGTGCGGGGGGGAAGGGGGGGCGCTGAACTGTAATTGGTGAATTTCGGGAGGTTCAAAGTCAGCAACTGTTGAGAGTTAAAAACTCCGGGGCACCCAGTCATGAGGGAGCCCACACAATACTGTGAGATTTACCCCTGGAGCCTGAGCAGGTTCCCAAGTAAATATCAGCAAAGCCCCCTCAAGCTTTCTGCAGGGGGAGGGAAGGAACCATCTCCTACCGCGACAGAGCACTCTGCTCTCCTTAACAAGGCTGCGCTCAAGGGAAACTCGTTAACCAGAGCCTGACCTGCTGGGGTGTTATCAGAGCCTAACTGACCAGGGGAAGGGAAATGCCCAGCTCCAGCCTCTCTGGGCAGCCCGTCCCAACCAAGGGGAGATAAAGGACTGAGAAACACTTGTGAAGTTCACAGTCCAGAGGCACAGGCTCAGTAAAAGAACTGAGGCCCGATCACAGGACCGTAGAAGGCGTCTCCTCTCCCACACCTCACCTCCACATTATTAAGGCCTATTTATAGCAGTTCCTTTCACCCAGTACATCATGTCTGGCTATCAGGAAAAAATTACACAGTTAAAAGGCAAAAAACACAATTTGAAGAGATAGAGCAAGGTTCAGAACCAGATATGGCAGAGATGTTGGAATTATCAGACCGGGAGTTTAAGCCGCTATGATTAATATGCTAAGGGCTCTCATGGATAAAGTAGATGACATGTAAGAACAGATGGGCAATGCAAGCGGAGAGATGGAAATGCTAAGAAAGAACCGAAAAGAAATGCTAGACATAAAAAACGCCATAACAGATATGAAGAATGCTTTTGATGGGCTTATTAGCAGACTGGATAACACTGAGGAAAGAATCTCTGAACTGGAGGGTATCTCAATAGAATCTTCAAAAACAAAACAAAGAGAACAAATACAGAAAAAAACAGAACGTCCGGGCTTCCCTGGTGGCGCAGTGGTTGAGGGTCCGCCTGCCGATGCAGGAGACGCGGGTTCGTGCCCCGGTCCGGGAGCATCCCACGTGGCGCAGAGCGGCTGGGCCCGTGAGCCGTGGCCGCTGAGCCTGCGCGTCCGGAGCCTGTGCTCCGCAATGGGAGAGGCCACAGCGGTGAGAGGCCCCAGTACCGCAAAAAAAACCCAAAACAGAACATCCAAGGACTTGTGGTCTACAAAAGGTGTAACATACACATAATGGTAATATCAGAACAAGAAGAAAGAAACAGAAGAAATATTTGAAATGATTCTACATTGCACTAAAGGTGCAGTCAGTGCAATGAGGCAAGAAAAAAATTAAAGGCATACGGATTAAAAAGAAGAAGCAAAATTGTCTTTATTCACAGATAACATGATCATCTATTTAGAAAATCCTAAGGGATCTATCAAAAAAATCTAGAAATAATAAACTAGTTTAACAAGGTCACAGGATACAATATCAATATACAAACAACAGTTGTATTTCTACAATTAGAAACAAACAATCTGAAAATGGAATTAAGAAAAAAATTCCAGGGAATTCCCTGGCGGTCCAGTGGTTAGGACACCACCGCACTTTCACTGCCGAGGGCCTGGGTTCAATCCCTGGTCTGGGAACTAAGATCCCACATGCCACACGGTGTGGCCAAAAAAAAAAAAAAAAAAAAAAAAAAAGGAAAGGAAGAGAAAAAGATTCCATTTACAACTGCATCAAAATGAATAAAATACTTAGGAATAGATATAACAAAAGAAGTGCATACAGAAAAGAGTCAATGCAGCAGGCTAACAACTTACCAAAAAACCAAACAAACAAATAAAACCCCTGCTTACACAGTTAGCCCTTGACGGGCATCTGAGAACCTGGATTTCGGGGAGGTTCCCACCATCCCTGGAAATGATCAGAGTGGCTCTTTGAGCCAGACAATATGACTTATGTTGAAATCTGCTTTCTTTCCGGGTGCCTGGAATTTTGTTAGGCACCAGGCAGAGACTGCCTGTCTGGCCAGCCCTGCAATGGATTGAACAGTGGCCCCACCCGAAAGATATACATCTACCCCAAACCTGTGAATGCGACCTTTGGAAAAAGGGTCTTTGCAGATGTCATTAAGTTAAGATCTCAAGATAGATCATCCTGGATCAGGGTGGGTCTTAAATCCAATGACAAGTATCCTTCTCAGAAAAGGAGAGAAGACACAGGGAAGAAAGCGATGTAAAGATAGAGACAGAAATTGGAGTGATAAACCTACAAGGATTGCCGGCAGCAACCAGAAGGTAGCATAGAGGCCTGAAATAGATTGTCCCTCGGAGCCTCCGTAAGGAACCAACCAGGCAGACACCTTGATTTCAGGCTTCTGGCCTCCTGAACTGTGAGAGAACAAATTCCTGTTGTTTGAAGTCTCCAGGTTTGTATCAGTTTGTTACAGCAGCCTTAGGAAATAAATATAAGTTCCCAATAAAACCGTGGGTGCTGAGTTTCTGATGAACTTACCTGGTTGGCAACATTTCACACCCATTGTCACAACTCCCTGGGACAATTAAGTTTGTCCTGTGTAACTACGTGATGACCGTGGAAGCTGGCACCTGGTCTCCCCCAAACTTAGCCGCATGAGCCTTTTCACTTTGCTGATTTTACCTTGTATCCTTTTCCTGTAATAAATCATGGCCATGAAAACGACCCTATGCTGAGTCCTATGAGCCCTCCCACAAATCATCAAATCTGGGGGTGATCTTGCAACTCCCCTGCAATAAAAACTACAAAGCACTGCTGAGAAAAATCAGACAAGACCTAAATAAATGGAGAGACATGCTATGTTCATGGATTAAAAGACTCAATATTGGGCTTCCCTGGTGGTACAGTGGTTAAGAATCCGCCTGCCAATGCAGGGGACACGGGCTTGAGCCCTGGTCCGAGAAGAACCCACGTGCCGCGGAGCAACTAAGCCCGTGCGCCATAACTACTGAGCCTGTGCTCTAGAGCCCGCGAGCCACAGCTACTGAAACCTGCACGCCGAGAGCCCGTGCTCCGCAACAAGAGAAGCCACTGCAATGAGAAGCCCGCGCACCGCAACGAAGAGTAGCCCCCGCTCGCTGCAATTAGAGAAAAGCCCACACGCAGCAACAAAGACTCAACTCATCCAAAAATAAATAAATAAATAAATTTAGTTTAAAAAAATTCCTTAAAATAAAAAGAAAGACTCAGTATTGCCAAGATGGCAATTCTCCCCAAACCTGATCAATAGATTCAGTGCATTATCAGTGAATTTTTCAGCAGATGGTCGTTTTTTTAATAGAAACTGACAAGCTAACACTAAAATTTACACAGAAATGCAAAGGATTGAGGTAGCCAAAACAGTTTTGAAAATTAGAGGACTCACACTTCTTGAATTCAAAATGTACTATAAATCTAGAATAATCAAGACAGAGTAGAATTGGCATAAGGATAGTCATATATATCAATAGAACAGAGTAGCAAAAATATGATCAATTGATTTTTTTTATAAAGGTGCTAAGTCAATTCAATAGGGAAGCAATATCTTTGTTTTTTTTGACCACACTGCACGGCTTGTGGATTCTCATTTCCCTGACCAGGGACTGAACCCGGGCTGTGGCAGTGAAAGCCCGGAATCCTAACCACTAGGCCACCAGGGAACTCCCAAGCAATATCTTTTTTTTTTTTAAAGAGATAGTCTTTGAATTACAACGATTTTTTAAAAATTATTTATTTATTTGTTTATTTGGTTGCAGTGGGTCTTAGTTGTGGCAGGCGGGCTCCTTAGTTGTGGCACGTGAACTCTTAGTTGTGGCATGCATGTGGGATCTAGTTCCCTGACTGGGGATCGAACCAGGCCCCCCTGCATTGGGAGCATGGAATCTGAACCACTGCACCACCAGGGAAGTCCCCCAAGCAATATCTTTTTAAAAAATTATATTGGAAAAATTGGTTATCCACATTCCAAAAAAAAAAAAAGTTAAACCGTTACTTCACACCATACACCAAAATTAGTTCAAAATGGATCACAGCCCTAAATCTGAGAGGTGAAATACTTCTAGAAGAAACATAGGAGAAATTATTTGGGTTAGGAAAAGACTATAGATATGAGACCATAAACATACTACCAAAAAGAAAAATATTCATAACTTAGACTTCATTAAAATAAAAAACCTTTGCTCTTCAAAAGATGCCATTAAGAAAAATAAAAGACAAGCCACAAACCAGGAAAAAATTTTAAATCGTATGTCTGATAAAGGACTTGATTCTAGAATATATATTTTTAAAAAATCTTACAACTCATAAGACAAATGACCCAATTTAAAAAGAGGCAAAAGATTTAAATAAACATTTCACCAAAGAAGGTAATACAAATGACTTACGGGCACACGAAAAGATGCTCAAGGGACTTCCCTGGTGGTCCAGTGGTTAACACTCTGCGTTCCCAATGCCGGGGGCCTGGGTTTGATCCCTGGTCAGCGAACTAGATCCCACAGGCATGCCGCAACTAAGAGTTCGCATGCCGCAACTAAGAGCCCGCATGCCACAACTAAGAGCCCACATGCCACAACAAAGATCCTGCGTACTGCAGCTAAGACCTGGTGCAGCCGAATAATTAATATTAAAATAAAAAAGATGCTCAACATCAGTCATCATTAGGGAAATTCTAAATTTACCCACATGTCACTACACAACCCCTTGGATGGCTACAATTAGAAAGGCTGACAACCTCAAATGCTGGTAAGGATGTAGAAAAACTGGAACCTTCATACATTGCTGGTGGTAACGTCAAATTGTAAAGCCACTTTGGAAAATAGTTTGACAGTTTCTTATAAAGTTAAACATAAACTGAACATACAGCCCAATACTTTCACTCCTAGGTATTTACCCAAGAGAAGTTAAAACAGGTGTCCACAAAAAGACTTGTACAGGAATGTACATAGCAGCATTATTACAGGCAAAAACTGGAAACGTTCCAAACATCAATTGGTGTGTTGACTCTAATAACATAATAGCCAGTTGTTTCACCAGCAAAAGCAAGTTTATTCAGGAATAGCAGAGGAACTGTAATTCATGATGTGGAAACTATGGCAGACTACAAGTAAATCCAAAAAACAGGAAAAGGGAGTTTGCTTTTATAGGGAAAAGGGGTCAGTTGAGAGGTACTGTGTTAACTAGAGGCCGCTGGAGGAGCCTGGAGGCTTCCTATTGTTTGGGCTGTGACGGTCTCTGATTGGCTGGGATGTCCTTGGGCCGGAGGGGTTTCTTCCTCCTGTTGGAGAGAGAGTAGAGGCACCTGTCTTCCTGTTTCTGGTAATTGCGGATGCACGGTGGGCATGACAGAACACCCTGACGACCTGTCCTGGCTCCAGCTTCAACTGAGGTTTCTTTAAATAATTCCACTGTGAAAGGTTAAAGAAAATGTCACGTATCCAGACAATGAACTACTATTCATATAAAGGAACAAACTACTGCTATATACAACATGGATAAACTTCAAAAATATTATGCTAATGGTCTTCCCTGGTGGCGCAGTGGTTGAGAGTCCGCCTGCCGATGCAGGGGACACGGGTTCGTGCCCCGGTCCGGGAAGATCCCACGTGCCGCGGAGCGGCTGGGCCCGTGAGCCATGGCCGCTGAGCCTGCGCGTCTGGAGCCTGTGCTCCGCGACGGGAGGGGCCGCAGCAGTGAGAGGCCCGCGTACCGCAAAAAAAAAAAAAAAAAAAAAATTATGCTAAGTGCAAGAAACCAGACAGAATAGGCTGCATATTGTATGTATTAGCACAATTACCACAAACTTAATGGCTTAAAACAATGCACACTTACTATCTTACAGTTCTGGAAGTCAGAAATCTGAAATGAGTCTTACGGGGCTTAAATCAAGGTGTCAGCAGAACTGCATTCCTTCTGGAGGCTCTAGGGGAGAATCGTTTCCTTGCCTGTTCTAGCTTCTGGAGGCTGCCTGCATTCCTTGGTTCATGGTCCCTTCCTCCGTCTTCAAAGCCAGCAGTGTGGCAACTACCAGTTTCTCTATCTTATTCCCTTATCGCATTGCCTTCTCTGACTCATTTTGGCCTATGGACTGTAGGCAGAAGTGCTGTAGATATCAGTTGTCGGCCAACGCAATTAATAGCTAGCAGGCCTCCATTAAACCCTTTTCCACTGCCAATGACCTAGGAGGCCATGTGTTCCAGAGGTAAGTCAAGGAGAGCCACCTGACTCTCCCACCAGTCCATGCACAGTGAAAAACCTGCTTAAGACTTGAGGGTTGTTACTCCAACCTAGCCTAGCCTAGCCTAACTTTGGAGTAGGGAGCTTTAGTTTAAAAAAAAAAAAAAGTAAAATATATATAGCGTGTCAGTTAAGTTATTGTCTCAGCGCCAAAGTCGCCCCTCCATGATCGGCTGTGTGATGCTGCGGGGGGGGGGGGGGCCTCTGCGGCCACATTTCGAGGAGCAAGGGCTGGTGCCTGGCTCTGCCAAGAGGAATGCTGGAGGCAGATGCGACGTCAAAGAGGGAGGGGGGCTTGCCCGCCCCCCCAGCCACACTTCGCCGCCGCAGCAGAAAATAAAACGGCACAGGTGGCTCGAATTATGTGTGTTATACGCTGTGTCTGGTTTCGACAGACAGGTCTGGGACAGTGTGCAAGGCAGCCCAAGAGGGGGCCCGGAAATATCTGGAAGAGCGCTGGACGCAAGAGGCGAGGAGGGGACTGGCGCGGGCGGGTCTGCACGCACTGACGACCAGTCATTGGAAACAAAGATGCCCCAGTGGTCAGACACGAACCCCGGACGTGACAGCTCTCTGCAGGACCCCATACCCGGAGGCGACCCAAAGGAGAAAACTCGAGGGACTCCCAGAATCGCTGGAATCTGTGTGTGATAGTTGGTAGAATAGGAGCTCGTAACAACGAAATCCGGTTAGGAAAGCTGGCCGGGTAAGGGACCCGCCAGTCTCTACTTCGCCTGTCCTCACGGTGTCCCCGGGAACCGCGACCCCGCCTTAACCCGTCTTCCCCCGGGCTCACACGCCCCGCTGGAAGTCCCTCCTCCAGGCTTGGGGCCGCTCTGGCCCGCGCGGTCCCTTCTCTTTGGTGGGTTCCGCGCCGCTCCACCGCACGGCGGTCCTCCGGCCGCCAGGGGCGTGCGAGGCCGAGTCCGGGCCATTCTGGTCTGAGACGGCCGCTCGACTGCTCCGCGGAGCCGTCCGGGCGCGCCCGGGCCACCGCCTCCAGTCCGTTCCCCCGGCAACGCCTCGGGCCGTTCCCCCGGCAACGCGCGGCCGTTCTCAGTAGCAGGGGCCATGGACCAGGGGTCGGGCGCCGGGCCCCACCGGGCTCGCGGCTGCCTCGGCGCGCCGTCCTGCGGAGCGCGGGCTCCGGGGGCACCCTGGGCACGCTTCTCGGCCTGGCTGGAGTGCGTGTGTGTGGTCACCTTCGACCTGGAGCTGGGCCAGGCGCTGGAGGTGAGGGGGGCAGCGGGCCGGGGGGAGGCCGGGGAGGGCGGGTCCTGCTCTGTCGCCGCCGGCTAGTGTGGCTCAGGCATCGCCGAGGGGCGGCGGGAATCCCTCCGCAGGTGAGGTACCCTCGGGCAGACAGACCCCCCAGGTGGCCTCTTCCTCCTCAGAAACCCTGCACCTGTCACTTCCTGAAAGGTGCGCTCCCAAGCAGAAGAAAAAAAGTTAAGTTGCCAAGACCTCCCTTTGGGGTGGAGGAGCGAAGAGCCCTGCACTTCGGATACCCAAAGTGGTACTCTTGATTTTTCGCCCAGTAAAAAGCTGTCTCTTCTCCCTTCCTCTCCCCCGCCTTTCCCACACTATGATACCTTCTCCCCTCATTTACTCCAGCCAAAATCCCAGGGGTCACCCTTGACTCCTCCCCTCCCTCCACCCCACATCCCATCCGGGAACAAGGCTGACAGCTCCACCTACAGCAGGGCTGTCAGATTCATTACCACTGCTACTGTATCCCCAAGTCCAATATTTGTGGCTCTCTTGCTTAAATCTTTGGAAACCTCCTTGTTCACTTAGAGTCTGATCCAGACCCTTTGCGGGTCACAACCAGACCCAAGAGCCATCTTTCTGTTCACAGACTCTGCCCCCAGCCCCCCCAGCCTGGGGTGTCCCCACTACCTGCAAGGCTCTTCCCTACCCCCACCCGCGTGGGTGTAGATGAAAACATGACAGACTCAGGGAGGAAGGCCTTCTGGAGTAATGCAGGCCTGGGGGGACGGTCTTCTCCAGGCCCTGAAGGCCATGACATAGACCATGGAGCTGACCAGGGCAGGGGAGGCTGTGAGGTACGCTTCAGCATGCTGTCAGAAGGAACTTTCTGAGAACCCAGGAGGTGGCGCATCCGTGACTGCAGTTGGTTGAGATGAGGCTGAGCAGCCATCATTGGAAAGCCAGCGTCAGGGGGAGAGGGTGTTTTCCAAGGCCTTGCTGAACTCCATGAGGCTGTGGGAAGCCCAAGTCCTAACAAACAGCAAGGGCGGACACTGCCCAGCTCGCTGTGGAGACCGCATTCCACCACACCTGTTCCCACGTGGTGCACCAAATTAACTTGACGCAGGGACCTGAGCACAGAGAGGTGAGGTGATTTGCCTAACGTCACAGAGCCCACATTCCTGCTGGTGCCCAAATTGTTCCCAATAAAATCACAAGAGAGTCTACTGTTTTCTTAAGGCATTCTCATGTATAATTTTCTAGGACTTAACCATTCAGGCAAGAACTTGTTAGTTAAAGGCTCCATGTGCTTGGGCTTCTGAGCTTTCCTGAGGCTGTATAGCTCAGGGAGGGAGTGCTGGGGGGACCCACGGCCCCTACTAATCATCAAGTCTGTGCAGGAGTCGGGCAGTGCAACCACACGACGCTCATCAGGTTTGCATCTTATCTTTCTTCCTCTCCCCTGGAAATCATGAGGAAGGTCAGCGGTCATTTCAGCTGCGTCCACAATCACTCATGGAGCATCTGCCCTGC
The DNA here is from genome assembly GCF_949987515.2 of Delphinus delphis. NCBI lineage: Eukaryota > Metazoa > Chordata > Mammalia > Artiodactyla > Delphinidae > Delphinus > Delphinus delphis. The sequence goes on along the minus strand of NC_082693.1, from coordinate 101,869,103 downwards.
GCTCGCTTATTCCGGGCTTGGCCTGGCCGAGCACCACAGAGGCTCTGGCTGGCACTGTGCTTGGCACTGGGACATGATGGAAGACCCAGGGACTGCCTTCCAGGAGCTCATGGATCACGGAGACTCCGTGGACAGATATAGCTCAGAGGAAGGAATGGGGGTTTGGCCATATCTTGGAGGATGAGAAGGAGGCAGCCGGGCAGGGGAGAGGGGGCTGTTTCAGGTAACCCCTCCCCCAAAAAAGCCAGCGAAAGCAAAGGCAAGGAGCCAACCATTCACTCATTCAATAAATCAAGTATTGGGCAACTGCCACCAGCCAGGCCCCACGGTACTGGTGCTGGACACATGGACACAGAGCTGCATGCGATGACAGGGCCCTGCCCACCAGGAGTTCACGTTCTGTGCGAGAGACACAGAGAGTAAGGGGTAAGGACCCCCTAGAGCGCATAGGTATGTTGAGGGGGTCCCACCCACGTGGGTGCACTGGAGCCTGCAGGCGAGGCAGGGATCAGACATGAGGGGAGAGTGGGCAAGGCTGTGCACATCAGCTGAGCAAAGGGCCTGGCTCTGCTGCCTCAGCCCTTGGAAACTCTCCTCTTGGTATCCCCGCTGACCCGAGAAGCCCATGCAGTGAACTGCGGCCCGGGGCCCAGAGGGTCCCTCCTCCCCCAGGTGTCCACATCCTCCCAGCTGCAGCTCCTGCACTGCCCAGTCTCAGGACCCTTTTAGTCTTCAAAAGTACTGAGGGCCCCAAGGGACTTTTTATGTGCGTCGTATCTATCGAGGTTTCCTATACTAGAAGTTAAAACAGAAAAATTAAAAATGCTTATTAATCCATTTTAAAAAACAGTGGATACCATGTGTAAACGAGAGAAGCCACCGCAATGAGAAGCCTGTGCACTGCAACGAAGAGTAGCCCCCACTTGCCGCAACTAGAGAGCCCACGCACAGCAACAAAGACCCAACGCAGCCGAAAATAAATAAACATTTATTTACTTACTTTAAAAATATATATATTTCCACAAAAACAACCATTTTCAGAAACAAATTCAGTGAGGAGAATGGCATTATTTGACACTTTTACGTCCCTTTTTAAAGGCCAAATAGAAGGCCGCTGTATCTTCACGTCAGCTTCAGTCAGTTCCCCTTGACGGCCTGTGTCACAGCCTCTGGAAGCCACACTGCACACAGTGAGAAGAGAGTGAAAAAGGCAGCTTCGGCCTCTGGGAACCTAGGGCACCCACACCACCCTTCAGGAAGCACTTTCCTAGACGTACCTTCTCCAGCAAGGCGAGGCTCGCTGCATCTGTCTTCCTCAGGGGCGACTTGGTTACAGGAGCTGCAGCCCCTGCACACTGGCTCCCGTGGAAAGGACAAGACCCCTGTGGTTCCAGGGGACAGGGTTCATCGTGCGGCAGACCCTCGCCCTCTGCCCCTCTCTGAGGGTCTGCTCCATTCCTCTCCTCAGTCAGGCAGGGCCGTCCCTCCATCTCTGCTCCCAGCTTGTGAACAGTGAACTTGGAGCCCTGGGCATGGCTGTGGAGCCTGCTCAGATGCTACAAAACTCCTGTGACTGCAGACCAGATTCAGACCCCTGACCTCAGCTCCAGACCAGATTCAGACCCCTGACCTCAGCTCCGAGGGCCCATCGTGGCCCTGCCAGCTGCCAGGCACCCGCCTTTCCTCTGCCCTTCCCAGCAAGGACGCGCAGGGGCCCGAGTGGTCCTGCGGCCCCTCCTCTCTTGGAGCCATCTCGAGGTACCCCTGTGGGTCCGCCCCACAGACAAATACTGTTTGGCTGGCTCCCCTCCGTCCTCTTGGCCCTTCCTTCTTGGTGCCTCCTTAGCTGACGTCTTGAGATTTCCACATGCCCCACCTGTTCCATTATTCTTTGGAGACATGTTTTCACGCACTCCACAAATACAGGCACACCTTGGAGATGTTGCAGGTTCGGTTCCAGAGCACTGCAGAAAAGCAAGTCACACAGATTTGCTGGTTTCCCAGCGCATATAAAAGTTATGGTTACGCTAGACTGGAGTCTATTAAGTATGCAAGAAACACCATTATATCTTAAAAAACAATGTAGATACCTTGTAACAAATATAAAAATGAAAAAGTTTGAGATGTGAAAATTACGAGAATATGACGCAGAGATGCAAAGTGAGCAAGTGTTGCTGGAAAAGTGGCACCTGTAGGGTTGCTACAAACCTTTATTTTGTAAACAATGCAACATCCGTGAAGCACAATAAAGCAAATGTGATAAACGAGGTGTGACTGTACAGTATCTGGTGAGGGTCTGCTCCCTGCCAGGGGCTGGGAAGTACCTGGGACACGGTCCCTGTCCTTAGGACACTTGGTGGCAGCGGAGGAGACGGAATAGGCCCAGAGCAGCAGGCCCAGAGCAAACAAAGACAGAAGCTACATTATCACAACAGTGCAAGTCCCAGGGCACAGTACCTTACCACCTGGGGGCTCAGGGCACACCCCAGAGGAAGCCTCATGTCAGCCAGAACCCAAGTCCTCCTCCGCGTGGGAGTTTGGCCGACAGAGTAAGGAGGGGGCCGCGCATGCAGGCCCTCAGCTCCTGGCTCCCGGCATAGCCGCTTCCTGGGAGAGCCGTCCTGCTGCACCTGAGCACGGGCCAGGGCAGCAGTGATGCCCAAGGCGCACCAGGTCCCCAGGAGACACTTGGGGGCCTGCAGGGAGTGAGGCCTCTGGAGGTTCCCTGCCTTTTTCCTTTCCTGCAAAGAAATCCATTCTGGCCATTTGCCTGCGTACAGGGCTACTGGCTCCCCTAGAGTGTGGCCTGTCTCCCAGGTAGAGCCTGTCCAGCTGGTCACGCTCACCATACACTCCAGGGGCCTGGGTGCTCCAGGGGTCACATTCCAAGCGGGGAGCAGGCCAGAAGCTCCCGGACCCCTGACTAGCAGGGGTTGGAGTGAAGATGCTCAGAGGCAGGAGTGCCAGTGTCAGGCAACATCTGAGTTAAGACGGGATGGGGAGGCTGGCCAGGCCGTCTGGGAGAGCAGGCCCAGAGGAGCCGCAGAGCCTAAGACCCTCTGGCTGGGTGGGGTTGGGTTCGGAGCGCTGAGAGGGTACAGGAGGTGGGGGCCAGGAGGCAGGGCCCTGCATCCGCTCTAGGCGAGAGAGGAGGCTTTGGGGACAGACTGTCGGGACGTGGGGCAGGGAGGCCCGGTCTGGGCGAGTGGCCTTGAGGGCGAGGGGTGTGAGAAGGGAGTCCAGGAGCTCACCCAGTTGTGCGCTGGCCGAGAAAAGGGAAGGATGGGGGCCAGGAGTGGCCTCGGGCCGAGAGGGGCCTGGGGAGGCAGGGCAGGGCGCTGGGGCCCTGAAGAGAGGAGGAGGGGTCAGCAGGGAGCCAGAGGTGGGGGACAGCCAGAGGGTCTGACAGTGCTGGGGTGGGGGGACACACCTGCAGCCCAGCACCGAGCCTGCCAAGCCCATGTCACTGAGTACTCTGTGTCCCCCGCAGCTGGTGTACCCCAGCGACTTCCAGCTCACGGACAAGGAGGTGGGTCCCAGCCCTCTCCGGAGCAGGCCTCACCCGGGGAGCAGGCCCTCACTGGCTTTCCTGTGTTTCAGAAGAGCGGCATCTGCTACCTGTCCTTCCCCGACTCCCACTCAGGTAGGCCACCCCGCCCCGCCCCGGTCTGGGCGTCCCTCTGGGGCTGTGGGGAGAAGAAGAAGGAGGGAGATGAGGCTGCCCAAGAGCCCCTGCGGCCAGGCCTGCACAGCCTGTAAGCACCGGTCCCCCGTCCCGCTCCAGGGAGACAGCCAGAGCCCCACGCCGCGGCAGCCGGTTTCCCCGGTTCCCGCGGAAAGAGGTGTCTCTGGGCAGTGGGGTCTGGTCTCCTTCACCCCAGCAGAGGGGTCACCAGGAGCTGGGTCCTGGCCTCGGCTTCTCCGGGGCTCAGGTGTCCGGGCCGGCCTGGTTTTCCTCCCCGGGCAGGCTACGCCGGGCCACACAAGCCCCCGGCCGCGCTTGCCCACGGTGCGCGCGCTGCGGGGCTGTGGCTGTGCTGCTCTGTGTGCTGAGTTTAAACCCTTAGGTGCAGGAATCTAGACACGGGGACCTCTGTCGGGAGACACGGAACTGGAGGGCTGGGCTTTTCTGAGGCATTTGCAGCCCGGCAGGGGCTTCGCCCCCTCCCTGGCCCCCCGCCCCACACGCTGGCAGGAGAGGCTCCAGCCCAACCCGGACACAGCGTGAGGGGACCACCTCTTCCCCAGGCTGCCTCGGGGATACTCAGTTCTGCTTCCGCATTCGTCAGTGTGGAGGGCAGAGGCGCCCCTGGCACACGGATGACAGGCACTGTGACAGTGGGGCCCCCGTGTCTCTGCAGGTGAGCCGGGCTGCCTCTCCAGCGCTCCTCCCCTGCCCCTGCAGGCCAGGGTCAGGCGGGTGTGAGCGGCCCTTCAAGGCGCCTGGCCAGCCCCAGCCAGCAGGGTCTCCAACTGCCGCAGGCCAGGCCCGGCACCCCAGCCTCGACTGGGGGTGGGCCAGCGCTTCTGAGGACTTGCCAGGGTCCTTGGGGCTTTTCCTGTGCTCCACGTGTGCGCCAGGGCGTGGCTCGGTGTGCAGAGGCCGGTGCTGTTGGGCCCCTGAACCGCTCACCACTGTGTCTGCGGAGATGTCCCTGGAGAGCGGTTGCCTGCCTTCCGGGGCCGTGACTCCCAGGCAGATCCCGGTCTGGGGAGAGCACGCAGCAGCCTGCGTGGGGGTCCGAGGGGGCGGGTGGGAGGTGAGCAGTGGGCGTGGCCTGGCCGATACCCCTCCTTCCAGAGGGAGCCCGCACACTACTTTGGCTACGTGTACTTCAGGCAGGTGAAGGACAGCTCTGTGAAGAGGGGCTACTTCCAGAAGGTGAGCAGCTGGTTGCTCTGGGGTAGCCCCACTGAGAGTTGGGGGCCAGCAGCCATCGGGAGAGGCTGATGGTCTGGGGGGTGGGGGTCCTGAGCCTCCAGGAGCACCCACCCCTCGGCAGCCCTAGCCACTTGGCCCTGGGCGGGGGCCACCGTGCCACTTGGGGGCGGGGGCGGCCTCTGGAGAACAGGCTCCGCTGCCCCTCCCTCGCCCAGCCCCGGCTCTAGCCCAGGCCTCCCTGCTCCTCGCTGAGGGAGGAGGGGGGCCCTCGTCACACTTTCAAGATTAGGACGACTTCAGTCTTGAATTCAGACACCAAAAGCAAAGGCTGCTTGAGCCCCGGGGAGACCATCCCACGATCCTGGCCCACGTGCATTTCCCTCTGAAGGCCTGGGGTTTTCTAATAGCCTGGAGTCCCAGGTCAGGCCATTCCTGGGAAGTCGGTGGGACACCCTGCCCTGGGCGACCCTGGATGAGCTGGGCCTCAGGGGTCCCTGCAGGGTCCCAAGGGGCTGGGGCGACATCTCACCAGCCCTGGGCCCTGCAGTCTCTGGTGCTGGTGTCCCGCCTGCCCTTCGTCCGGCTGTTCCAGGCGCTGCTGAGCCTGGTTGCCCCCGAGTACTTCGACAAGCTGGCGCCCTGCCTGGAAGCGGGTGAGTGGCCGGCAGGCGCTGCCAGAGCTGCCTCGTCATCATCCCAGCTGTAGCTCCTGGTGGCTCCGGCGGGCAGCTTCCTCCAGGACAGGCTTCTGACGCTGGCCACCTGTGTTCACAGTCTGCAATGAGATTGACCAGTGGCCGGCCCCTGTGCCGGGGCAGACCTTGAACCTGCCTGTCATGGGAGTCGTCCTCCAGGTGAGGGCTGCCTGGCTGGGGTGGGACGGCCCCAGTGCGCGTCGACACGCCACCCGGCCCCACTGGCAGCTGCTTCCTTCACCCATAGGTGCACATCCCATCCAGCGCAGACAAGCCTGAATCCGGTCCTCCAAAGCAGTGCAGCCACAAGGTGGGCGCCCTGCTCCCAGGCTGACGGCCCCATACCGGCCTCAACCCTCAACCCTCCCACCTGCCTGGGCCTCCCCACCTCACCTACTGGGGGGTGGCCAGACCCCAGACACAGGGCCTGCGTCTCCGTGCAGGGCTGTGGGGCGCCGGGAGGCACGTGGGTAGGGACTGCGGCCCCCGGGACTCTCCCGGGATGACCTGTGCTGCTCGGGGCTTGTGAGGCGTCATCCTCCCCCCGGCCTGACCCCACCCCCCTTCCTCTCAGAACCTGCTGCCAGCCCCGGTCGTCCTCACCAGTGTCCATGAGCTGGACCTGTTCAGGTGAGCCTGGCAGGCCACCACCTGCTGCCCCGGTAGGTGATGAGTGATCCCACGGGGCTCAGCCCATTGGGGTGGGGGCGCTGGGGGACATCAGGAGTTAACCCCCCGCCCGTTCTGAGAGGGAGAGTCTGCAGAAGAGGAGCCCGGTACCCCGATGTCTGCCCCCAGAGGAAGTGGGCACCGTGGGCAGGAAGTCAGGTCCTGGCAGGCAGGAGCAGGGAAGGGAGCAGCTGTGGTGAGAGATGCTGCCAGAGGGGCCCTCTCTGGGGGGCCAGCAGAGGACCCCACCTTTGGAGACCCTCTGGCCCTGTGCTGGGCCCAGCGGGAGCCAGGGCTGTTGGTTTCAGGCATGGCGGGGGCGCGAGGCCAGGCATCTTCACAAGGCCTCACGGCCACCTTCCTCTGGAGTGAGGCCCAGCCTTCACCCAGACAGGGCCTGCCTGGGCCTGGGTCGGGGCAGGTGGGCAAGGGCTGGGGAGCCTCCCGCCGGCCTCCCCAACGCCCCCGCCGGCCCAGGTGCTTCCGGCCCGTGCTGGCCCACGTGCAGCTGCTGTGGGAGCTCATGCTTCTTGGGGAGCCCCTGCTGGTCCTGGCGCCCTCGCCCGCAGTGTCCTCGGAGATGGTGCTGGCCTTGACCAGGTGGGTCGGGCGGCAACGCGAGGGGCCGGGGGCCCCGGACCAGCCCTGCGAACTGACTGTCCCTGCGGGTCCCTCCCCACAGCTGCCTGCAGCCCCTCAAGTTCTGCTGCGACTACCGCCCCTACTTCACCGTCCACGATAGCGAGTTCAAGGAGTTCACGACGCGCACTCAGGCCCCGTAAGTGCCGCCCTGCCCGCCCTGCGCCCTGCGCCCTCCGCCTGCGTCTGCCTCTCCTCCCTCCCTCCCTCTCTCTCTCTCTCTCTCTAGACCAAGCGTGGTCCTGGGAGTCACAAACCCTTTCTTTATCAAAACGCTCCAGCACTGGCCCCACGTTCTCCGCATCGGGGAGCCCAAGATGCCAGGTGAGGTCCCCGGCCTCCACCCAAGGGTCCTGGGAACGCGGGGCCTCTCCGGGTCTGCGCCTGCGGAGGCAGAAGCAAGACCCTGAGGCCCGGCCATGGGGCGTGTCTCGTAGGGGACCTTCCCAAGCAGATCAAACTGAAAAAGCCCTCAAGGCTGAAGACCCTGGACACCAAGCCAGGTCTGTGCCCCTCCTCTCCTCCCGGGACCCAGAGACACGCCTTGGGGCGGGGTGGGCCGGGCAGATGTGCTGGCACAGCTGAAGGGGGTGCCCCGCCCCCGGGGAGCGCGCTGCCATTCTGCCCTCCTCCCCAGGCCTCTACACCGCGTACACGACCTACCTCCACCGAGACAAGGCCCTGCTCAGACGACTGCTTAAGGTACCGCTGGGGGGTGCTCCGGGGCGGGGAAGCTGGGCTTGGTGTGTGAAGGGGGCGCAGCCGGCCTGCTGTGGCTCAGCCCTCGCCCCGCCCCCCAGGGCCTGCAGAGGAAGCGGCCGTCGGACGTGCAGACTGCAGTGCTGAGGCAGCACCTCCTGGAGCTCACGCAGAGCTTCATCATCCCTCTGGTGGGGCCTGGCCGGCGGGGAGGAGGGCACCGGGCTGGAGGGGCAGGCAGCAGGCTGTGGCCCAGACTCAGACTCACTCCCCTTCCCCCCCAGGAGCACTACATGGCCAGCCTCATGCCCCTGCAGAAGAGCATCACGCCCTGGAAGGTGTGGTCCAGGGAGGGGCTGGGAGGATTGGCCCTATGCCGATCCTTTGGGGGGGGGTGTCTCGTGGGTGTGCAGGAGCCCCTGGGGCCAGCCCATCCCCACACCCGCAGGTGGCCCTCACAGGGAAGAGAAATGCGGGCCACACGGATGGGGGAGGGGTTCGAGGCCCTCTTCTCTGGGAAGGGTCACCCTGGGATCTGTCCCTGCAGGGTGGGGGCTGGGGGACACACAAGGGGCCCGTCTGCCAAGTGCCCTGGGGAAGGTCCTGACCAGCCAAGGTGCGGGACCTGCGAGGCCGTGCCTGCCGCCAGCACCCAGGCTCACCCAGCCTCTGTCTCAGACCCCTCCCCAGATCCACCCCTTCCGCCAGGACGACTTCCTGCGTAGCCTGGAGCGCTCGGGGCCCCAGCTCACCTGCCTCCTCAAGGGCGACTGGCTGGGCCTCTACAGGTGGGTGGACAGTAGGTAGGGTCCTGGGGCCCCTGCTGCTGGTGGCCGTGCCCATCCCTCAACACACAGCGTCAGCCCACACCTGCTGCCCCTTGCCCCCCACAGGCGGTTTTTCAAGTCCCCCCATTTTGATGGCTGGTACCGACAGCGGCACAAAGAGATGGCCCAGAAGCTGGAGGCCCTGCACCTCGAGGCCATCTGTGAGGCGGTGAGGGGGGCGATCGGCTGCGGGAGAGCACAGAGGGGTGCGAGCCCCACACAGGGGCCGGAGGAGAGTGCAGGGGGGGCGGACACAGGCCCAGAGCTGGGCGAGAGCCTCGGCGATGGAAGGTCCCATCTTGTCCCCGCAGAACCTCGAGATCTGGATGCAGGACAAGTCCGAGGTGGAGGTCGTGGATCTGGTCCTGAAACTTCGGGAGAGGCTGGTGAGATGCCTCCCAGCCCTGCCCCACCTCGGCCAGCCAGATGTGAAGGTCGCCTGCCCCTGACCACCGCTGCCCCTGCAGGTTCGGGCACAGGGCCACCAGCTCCCCGTGAAGGAGGCGACGCTGAAGCGGGCGCGGCTGTACATCGAGACAGTCGTCGGCTCCCTGCCCAAGGACCTGCAGGTCGTCCTGTGCCCTCCCTAGGATGGGGCCCATGGCCCGGGGCCTGGCTGCCCCTCGGGGCCTGGGTCTGGCCGAGATTCCCTCCCCCCAGTCAAGCATGAGATCCCCCACCCAAGCTTCCGGTTGCCCCTGGTCCCCCACCTGGCACCACCATCATCCCAGCAGACAAGGTGGCATTTGGAACTACAGCCTGGCCCCTGACTGTTGGCGGATCACGTGCTGCAGAGCCTCCCCTCCCCCTGGGCCCCACCTGTCCTCTCCAGGGTCTTAGGCAGGGGTGGGGGGCAGGCTGTGAGCCCTGCTGATCTGATCTGGGCCAAGGCCACACACCCCTCCAGGAGCCCATCTGCCCAAGCCCTGCAGGCCCAAGCGTTGCATCTGATGCGTCCTTTAGACCCACCAGGCTGCCCAGCTCAGGACGGAAGGAGGCGGCTGACAGGCAGACCCCTCTCCTCACACAGCCCGCCCCCCGCCTGTCTTGCCTGGGGGCTGAGGGGGGAACCTCGCCTGCGGTCATCACTTGGGAGGGGAGAAGCCGCTTTGCCCGGAGAAGAGCTGTGCCCTGTGGTTCGCTGGGATGCCGCCAGGACCCGCGTGGCTGCCAGGCGGGTCCAGGGCATTGTCTTTGTTCCACTCCAGGGACACCCCACTGGGCACCTTCTCCATTCACTCTGCCCTGCGCTGCTGCTCGTCGGCTGGCAGGCCCTCGAGTCACCCCCGTGTCCATGCAGCCCCACAGGCAGTGAGGGGCTTGGACTCTAGCCTGACCAGGCCCGCGGCCTTGGGGCACCATGCTCCTCGGCAAGGAGTGAAAGCCCCTCAGAAGGGATCCACGCCCCCATATGACACCTTGGAGCACTGGGCCAAGCAGTCACGTGCTGTCAAAGGCACCATCACAGCTCAGCGCACAGTGGCAGCTGGTGGGGGGCAGGGCAGGGGGGGAGGCGCGGACCCAGAGCTGCAGGCCTTTGGGTAAGTCCCACCGAACCCAACCCCAGATGCCTCACCTGAGGCACAAGGCCTCGTAGATGCCCGCATGGGCCTTGGAGGCAACCTGAGCTGAGTCCTGGCTGAGCGATGGGGTGCGGGAGGCAGGCCGAGCGGGGGGCTTTCCCTTCTCTCCTGATTCCCCACAGTCCGTGTCCTGGGATGGAGCAGTGACGCAGCCACTCCTCCCAAGCGGAGTTCGGTGGAGCTGCCAGATGACAGAGGCGCTGGCCTCAGAGCTGCCAGCGTCGTCTTGTCCGGCCCTGACCACTGCCTAGGACAGCTCGGCGCGTCCGCAGCCTGCAGACAGCTGAGCTCGGCCTGGTGTGCGACCGCAGTCAGAGGACAGAATCGAGGCAGCAGAGGGAGAGGCGAGCTGGAGGCCCTCAAGTGAGGAAGGACTTTGTGGCCCCAGTGCCACTTTGGAAAGTCTGCCCTGCTGTCTGGCCGTGAGGGGTGTGCCCCGGCACATTGCACGGTCCCTTCCCTTGGCTTTCTGAGGGTGACCGCGGGTGATGGAGGGCTGCAGGGGAGCGGCTGCAAGGGGGCCTCCGCAAAGCCCTCAGGGACTTTTGCCTCCATCGACCCAGGAAGGCACAACCTGATTCCCCCGAATCCTTGCATGCTCCCTCGAGGACTGCTTGAGTCCACACAGCAGCCCCTCACAGCGGCTTGTCCTCAGGAACACTGGTGCAGTGGGATGTCGGGGGAGGGACGCCTGGCAGAGTGGGCAACACTGCCCAGGGTGGAATCCAAAGCTGAAGGGTACAGGTGGGAGGAGGTCCCTCCCCTGGAGTGCCTGCGGCTGTCGGGGGGGGCCTCCTCCTCACAGCCTGACCCCCCTGCCCAGACAGGGGCCTGAGGGTGCGGGCTGGGGGTGGAGTCCTGCCAACTCCATCGTCTCCCCCATAAGACCCCGGGTTCCCTCTCAGGATCAGGTCAGCTCCGGCTGGGCTGAGCCTCTGTCCCCCCACCAGGCTGGGGACAGGCAGTGAGGAGGGAGGAAGGGGCAGGAAGATCAAAAGAGGCAGACCCACCACCTACTAGAGCCCCGTGGACAGGAGGCCTGGACGGACAGGAACCAGTGGTCCAAGAGGGCGCTGTGGTCGGCGGCCAGTATGTGAAGCCGCCTGCTTTTGGGGATCGTGTGTGGGCCTGGTGTGGTGGCCGGGATGGGGGTGGGAGGGCAGTGGGCTGATCCAGGGACAGGAAGGACAGTCTTCACCCCCAAGCTTCCTGCACTCTATTTAAAGACTCCGTTTTAGTCTGCGATGGTGGACTTCCCACATCTTTGGTATTAAAATGTCCTTCTGTGACACGATACTTGCCTTTTAACTTCCTTTTTTGATAAAAAGTTGGCATCCCTATCAGAGCCTGGTAACTTTAGGGTCCTCTTGGTGGGGCGTTGGGTGGGCCTTACTGTGGACGGGTTCAGGGCTAAAGGGGTGAAGGTGTGGCCTGGCTGGTTGGGGGTAGGGGGGTAGCAGAAAGAACTAGTGAGTTGACCCTCTCCAGTGGCTTCATCTGAGCTGGGCGTTCCTGAGCATCCGGGGCAGGTCCCAGGCCCGGGTTGGGTGGGGTGGGCAGGAACAAGTGGGCTATCTGCCGGGAACGGAACGTCTGGGTGGAGGGCAGGTGCCCAAGGAAGGGGGGTCCCAGTGTGGGAGTACAGGTTAGGGCTGGGGAATGGCCCCACGTCCTCCCTGGGTCCCCAGCTGCTGCTCAGCACAGCGGGGCTTGTGACTGCAGACTGTCCTGAGGGGAGCAGGACACACAGGAGAGCTGGCCCCACAGGGGTCCCCAACTCTGCTCAAGTTGTGGTGGGAGTGGCCAGGGGCATCAGGACCAGGGTTGATGGGGGCTGCAGCGCCCAGAAGTGGGGCAAGCTCTAGTCCAGAGGTGGATGCCCCAGGGAGAGGCTCGGTCTCACCACCCACCTCCAAGCACTTCAGCAGGGGTTGACGGGTCCTGGGTGTGGGTGGAGGGAGGTGGAAGGGAGGCGGGGGAAGGAGGGCGCTGGAGGCCAAGGACGGGTTGCGAGGGGACCCAGGGCAGGCGTCCTCTTCCCCTTGGAAGTTGAGGGACAAGGCGCAGCAGCCCCCAACCGCCCAAAGGGTAGGAGTGTGGCCGGCATGTTCCCCAGTCGGAGGGTCGGGGTGCCGGGGACCTCGGTCTTGCAGGCGTTCTCCCCTAGAGCCCAGACTTGGGCTCCTCTGGCGCGAACCTGGACGCGAACCGGGCCGAACCTCCCCGGCGACGCGGCGCACCCGCCCACTGCGGCCGCCAGGCGCCGGGGACGCGGGGGGGCGCGCGGGGGGCGCGCGGGGAGCGCTCCGCCAGGCGGGCCCCCCTTCTCTCCCTCCCCACCCCCGCTCTCTCCTCTCCCTCTCCCTCTCCTCCCCGTCTCCCTCTCCCTCTCCTCCCCCTTTCCCCCGCCGGGGGCGGGGCCGCTGCTCCCGCGCGCTCCGGCCCCTCCGCGGCCACACAAAGGCCCGTCTCCATGGCAGCCGCGCTGGCCTCAGCGCAGCGCCGATCGCGGCACGGGCGCCATCGAGCCTCGGCGGCAGACAAGCAGGTACGGGAATGGGGTACGGGGCCCGCGGGGCGGCCGCGCCAGTGGGGGGCTTCGCCGTCAGCGCCGCTCCGTCCTGGCCTGCGGCGATCGGGACGCGGGGACTCGGGCGACTGCCGCCCGGCGGAGGAAAACTCGGGCTGCGGCCGCCGTCCGTGCGTCCGGCCGGCCGGGGCCGGGCCGCTCCCACCTCGCGCTCTTCCAGGTGGCGGGCGAGGCCCGCGGCGCCGAGGGCAGCGGGCCTGGCCCAGCAGAAGGTCCCTAGCTGGGCGCCGCGCCCTCTTCCGCCGCCCGCGTCCCTCCGGAGCCGCTCGGACCGCTTCTCGTTCCCGATCCTCCCTCCCTAGTCATGCCCGCTGCCCCTCCAGCCACCGAGATCCGTGCACAGGGCGGGGATCGGCCCTGTTGTACAAGAGCTCCAGGCCCGCACCCACCCAGCCTTGGTTCCTGGGGTGGCCGAGCCCCGGCTTTCCCCAGGAAGCTGGGCTCGCGGTCAGCCCTTGGCAGCCCCCAAACCCCTTGGGGACTTGTGAGGCGGGCATAAGCCAGGACCACCCTGGGAGCCCCTGGTCTGCACCTGGCCAGGCTGGAAGGCGGGTGCAGGGCTCCCGCTTGGGACTAGGGGTGGCTTGGCAGCAGCACCAGCACCTGGCAAGTCCTGGTGGCCCTGGGCCTGCTTCGCCACAGAGCCAGCACCCACAGTTCCCAGTGTTTGTTGGTGCGGTGTTTGGGTGGACACTCTGGGACCCAGGAAGTGAGTACAGGAAGTCTCTACTCACTGCCAGGACCCTGCCCCTCTGCGTGCAGCCTCCCGGAGGAAGCCCTCCTAGATGGGCCCGTCCCCCCCATCTGTGCTCAGTGCTTGGCGGGTATGAGGGGGGTCCCTGAGCCCAAGAGCCTCGGAGCTTCCTGCCACTTCACTGGCCTCCTCTTCCTAGCAACTTGGAAAAGAAAGGAAGGGCTCTATCCGTGCCCTGGGCCTGTGGTGGGGGTCAAGACTAGGGGTGAGGCTTGACCCCCGAAGCCAGTGGAGTGTTCTGGAGCTCGGAGGGCTCTCCGTGCCTGCCCTGGGGAGCCCCTGTCATGTCTAACTGCAGCCCCTGTGTGCCACACACACTCCCTGGCGGGGCCCCGTGGAGATGGGAGAGCACGGCCCCCAGGGGTGGGAGCTCTCAGCCTGACCCCGTTCGGGATGTTCCCCGGGCACAGAGGGGAGAGTCTGAGAGCTGGACAGCTGCCGGGGGGTGTGTGTGGGGGAGGCGTTCTTCTGCTCTGAGGTGAGGGTCCTGGGAGGGTAGGGTCAGCATCGGCCTGGCTGAGCCTGTTGGGTGTTTTTTTATGGCGTGTCAGCTTTTAGGGATCCCCAGAGAAGACTGAGGACGAGCAGGTGGTCTCGGCAGATCTGGGCCTGTCACCTTTTCCCGCCGTACCTATAGGGGGCCCACCTCCGTCTGCCGGGTAGGGGGAGGCTTGAGGTCTGGCCAGGGGCTCCTTGCCCCAGGAGGGGAGGGAAGTTACAGAGAAAAACAAGGGTTTGGAATGCAAGTCCCCCCTCCCCCGCCGGCCGCCTGCCAAGAAGGAATTATTTTGGATTATCCAGCCGTGTCCAGTCACCCAAGGGGGGCGGGGAGGCTAGAGCTGGGGGAGGCTACAGCCGTGGGAGAGAGATCCACTTCCGGGGCCGTGGGTTGAGAGCCCCAGAAGGGAGGGACGGGCAAGTCTGGGCAGCTCCACCACCTCCCATGGCTGCTCAGACCGGTCAGGGGTGGGGTGGGAGGGGATGCGTCACCCTTGAGATGGAGAACGCCCAAGATCGGCCCCAGCAGGCCCCGCCCAGTGAGCCTGGCGTGGGCCCAGGGCCCCTGGGGGAGGCCGTGGGGCCGGAGGAGTCCTAGACTCCTTTCTCGGGACCCAGGGTGTCCTGTGTGGCTGCCCTCCAGCTCTGGGTTCAGGGACACACCTTGGGCTGGTTACTTACACCTGTGTGGCGCTTCCCTGGGGTGGCGGGGCAGGTAGGGCCGTGACTCAGGCTGCTTAGCGTGGTGGGGCACTGGGGTCTCCCTCGGGCCGAATCTCTGGCCATTCTCCTGCCTCTTGACTGACTCCCTAACCAGCAGCTGACGGATGCACCACTTCCCTCCAAGCCCCTCGGACAGCCCAGCTCCCACCCCCACGTCCCCACCCCACAGGTGAAGGATCCCGTAGGGGAGGGGTCCCACAGGTGAGGAGCCCAAGGCCAGAGATGCAAGGAGCCGACTGGGATGCTGCCTCTGCCGCTTGGGCGCCCAAGGTCCGTGTAGGCATGTGTGCGGCCACCCACCCAGTGGCCCCTGTAGGGACCACGCTGTGAGGCAGAGCTGGCAGCTGGGGCAGCGTGCAGTAAACCCAGGGGCCTGGCCTCAGCCCAGGTGAGTGGAGCAGAAGAGATTGGACTGGAAGGCACTGGGGTGGGCCGGCAGCCTGGGGAGGGATCCATATGGCATGTGCCCGTCTCCCCCAGGACAGCTTGGTTGCGGGCACTTGAGCCGTCTCAGGACCTGGGCCATTCTGGGAACCTCCTGTTCCCTGCCTTGAACCCGCTTCCTGGGGGCCGGAGCTGGTGAAGCCCTGGGACCAGGGGAGTGAACTGGTGGGGACAGGCTGTGGCTTCAGTGCTCTCCCACATGGCCCCTTCTCCAGTCTGGGCAGATCCGCGCTGAGGCGCCAGGTCCTCTGGTCCTCCTTCTGTGTCCTTCTTACTCCCGTCAGGCCTCAGTCCTTTCTGCTGCAGCAACAGACACCAGCCTCCTGCCTTGGCTTCCCGGGTGGGGGGAATAAGCTTTTCTTCCCTGCTGAAGAGCCTCTTGGGCCCAGAGCCTGCCCTGGACCAGGGTGTCGGGAAAGCAGTCAGGGGAGGAGGTGAGCGATCAGACCTGCCAGAACTCAACCCAGGCTGGTCTCCCAGCTGAGCTGGATACGGGTTCACTGGGGGCCAGTCCCTAGTTGGCAGTGGGGGCTGGGCAGAGTCCCTCCCCCTGAGGCTAATGGCTATGTGTGTTTGGGGTGGGGTGGGGTGGATGGGGCCTCTACATGTCTTTGGTCTCAAATTACAGGCTGGATCGGTGGTTGGTGGCCTGTAATTGGTGGGGGGCACTGGGGTGCATGGGGGCTGGGGAAGCACTGTTGCTTCCCTTTTTCTCTCCAGGCCACATGTGGTCCCTTCATGGTTTTCCCTTCTGTGATTTCACATCCTCTGATGGGCTCCTGCTTCCCTCTGCCCCTGAGGCTTTGAGGACCTCGTTCCCTCTGCTGACCAGGCAAGAATCCTGCCCTTTCCTGGGCTCCCCCCCCCCCCCCGAGCCAGACCGGGGCACAGCTGCTCCCAGCCCTTCCCTCCCATCCGGCGGGGCTTCTGAAGGGCGGGGCAGGGCCTCTGCTGTCCTGCCCCCAGTGCCTACCCCTGTGGTATTCACGAACCTGTGACAGTGACTGGACCCAGAACCCCAGACGGAGCCCGGGGTGGCCAGGGGCACACCTGTCGGTCTGCCCCTCCAGTCACAGGGAGGAGCCCAGGGCTGGCCCCCCCTGGAGCTGGGGTCCTATTTCCCACCCTTTGTCACCCTTTGGTCCCTCATCTGCAGCTCAGCGCCCCCTTCACACGGAGAGTGTCTCCCCCAGCACTGCTCCCACCGTGGCTGGCAGCTTTCCACCCTGTGGGCTGGCCACTGGCCCACCCGAGTGCCTGGTTCCCCTGTGCGCTAGGCAGAGGAGGTGCTCTCCTGGGCTGGGGATGGGGCATCTGGGAAGAGGGCTCAGCTTGGTGCCCCCGTCCTCAGCCCCTAAGATCACGTGATTTCTGAAACCTGGCAGTTCTCCATCCTGGTGCCAGGTGAGTCCTGGCCTGGGGACCGTGGGAGCAAAAGCGCGGCCTGTGGGTGCAGCCTGGATTCTGACCCCAGTGCTGGCGTCACCCCTGCCCTGCACTCGTCCCTTCCGGATGTGGAGACCAGAGCCCTCGGTGCAGTTGGCCGGCAGTTCCCATGGGGGGTTCTGGGAGGAGGGGCACCGTGTCGAGCTCAGATCTCGAGCTCAGATCTCTGTGACGCAGCCCCCGCTGGACCCCGTCCTCAGGAAGAGCAAGAAAGGGAAAAGGTTTGATGTCAGCCTTGCAGAAGGCCACCTGTATGAACAGAGTCAGGGCAGGGACGTCTGCTCCCGAGGCAGGGACACTTCCGGCTGCTGGCCTTCTGCTCCGATCTGGGCCCCCTGAGCCAGCATGCCACCTGTGCAGGCCATGGGCCCTGCGCTGATTTGGACTTCTCTGGGGGGCGCCGTCAGCTCCCCTCCAGGCACCCTGCCTGGCGCCAAGCTGGTGGCTGAAGGCTGAGGCGGCTCCAGGGCTCCTCGGCCACAGCCAGACGTGCAGCATGGGTGACAGTGGGAAGAGGGTGACTGGCTTGGTGCCCACCTGGGTCCTTGAGTGCTGGAGGGAGGGGTGCTGAAGGGGTCTAGGGACAGCCCTGATAGGTTAGGGAGCATGGGTCTGTCTTGGGGTACAAGGGGGCCTGTGGCACGAGCGGCAGGATTGGGGTGGCCAGGGGGTGTGGACCCGGCCATGGGAGGTGTGGGCTCTGGGCCTGAATGTGGCTTCTAGCCCCCAGCCCCAGCCCAGGGCATCCTCAGAGCGGGGGGGCCTACTTTGGAGGAGGGCCAGGGCCCAGGACACTGCCGTGGCGCGGCTGCTGCCCTCCCCAGGGAAGGTGGCCGCTGTCCCACTTGCACCCAGTGGTAGGACCAGAGCTGGGTGAGTTGGCGGGGCTGAGAGCAGGTGGTGGGAAGGAGAGGCCCCAGCGCAGCCCACCTGCTCTCTCTCAGCCTTGGAGTTGCTCCCCCAGACGGGCCGGGGGACGTGAGGGGCAGGAGACCCAGCCACGCTTCCTGCAGGTGGCCCCTGGCCCTACCCCTGTGTGTGACAGCTCCTTGCTGAACTGAGTGAGCCGCTGAGGGGGTGGGTGCTGGGCCTGGCCCCAGGGACCTGTGGGCTACTTCCTGGGTGTGTGGTCCCAGGGAGGCCGGGTGCCCGCCTCCCCCCATGCAGTCCCGGCCACCTCACTGCCCCCTGACCCCTGCACCATTGTCCCATTCACCACTCTGCCTTCCCCTGAGCTGGGGTATTTCCTCGCTGGAAACTCCCGGTCCCTCTGCCCTTCCAAAGCCTAACCCTAACCCGGACCACCGCCCCACCCTGAGCCTGGACTCCAGACCCTACCCAGCCCCGCAAGCACCCTGCACCTCACCAGGGCCCGACCCCACCTGGACAGAGACCGGGCCAGTAGCCTGGAGCCGTCCCCCCACGCAGATGGCCCTGGCCCACCTTTCCCACACGGGTCCCTCGAGGCCAGCTCCAGGCCTGCCCAGCTCCTCCAGGCCCCTCGGCCCTTCTGGGTGTGCTGGGCGGACGCAGTGCTGGGGCTGCCCGAGGCTCACCCAGCCCAGGTGCTCGGGTCTGGGGCAGACGTGTGTGCCTGCACATGTGTGCTCACGTGTGTGTGAGTGGTGGCTGGCATGCCAGCTGGGCACAGCGCCGCAGGCTAATTGTGGGGTTCGGCTGTGATGGAGGAGGGGGCTCCGGGTGACCGCTGAGGCGCTGACAGACTGACTGGGAGATTACAGGTCTGGCCGGCTCCTTGCTCGCTCGGGCCCTCACCCGTCCGCCCCCATGTCCCCCTCCTGCCTCTTGCGCACGGCCTGGGAAAGGAAGGGGGCTCCGGGCGGGCAGCATCCAGCCAGCTGTGGGAGGTGAGCCTGGAAAGGGGAGGTGAGTGCGGGCAGCTCAGCGGTGGGTGCTGGCAGGTGGGGGCAGACCTCAGAACCAGTGGCTCCTGCCTGCGTGGAGCCCGATGTCCCCAGTCTCCCGGCTGGGACTGCGGAACGGGGGCGCAGCTCCTCATCCAGGAGCCCCTCCGATGCTTGGGCGGCTGGGCGCTCCCGTTGGCCTCATCTGTGCTCCCGATGCCCTGCAGTGCCCACCCTCTCTCAGCCGGCCCCAGCCCACATCTGGCTTCTCCCAGTATCTCACCCCGTCTTCCTGTCCCTCTCAGCCTGACCCTGACAGGCTGTCCACTGGAGAGGTGGTCTCTGGAGGATGTCCACACTTGCCTGAGTGCCAGCCCCGTTCATCTGTTCACCGGGTGTTGACTGTGGCCGCTGTGTGCCAGGGCCGACAAGTTGCTGGGAGCTCCACGGGGGCTCCCGGACCCTGGAGGGTAGAGACCTGTCCCTCTGTCCCCAGCACACAGCACTGTCATGTGGCACACAGGAAGCGCTTGGGGGCTTCGGGCTGAGCAGATGGGGCAGGTCAGCGGGCCCATTCGGGGGGTCCCCACGAGCATGGGGAAGTCGATGGAGGCGTTAAGCTGCAGGGTGTTCTGACGGGAAGGACTGCTCTGCAGAGGAGGGACATGGACGAGCCTGGGGGGGAATCAGAAACGGGGCCCAAACCGAGTCTAGGTGGGACACAATGGTGGCTGGGACTCAGGGGGGCGGCCAGGAGGAGAGGTGGGTCTTGCATCATGGTGGGGCGTCTGGGCACCAGAACCTACTGAATCCCACCTTGTGTCCTGAGGGTCTGGGAGGCCCAGGAGGCTGCTGGCAGCGCCCAGGCAGGTATTCTTGAAGGACAGTAATCGATTGAAACCAAGTCGTCCTAAGCCGTCTCTCCACGAGGTTAGGCACCGCATGGTGAGGCAGTGACTGGGACCGACTGCCGACAGCATGGAGATCCCAGTCTGGGTCAGCGCCCACACTGCAGGGTCTGCAGTCACGGGGGCGTGGGCGGCTGCGGCTGCAGCACACACCCTAGGGCTTTGCCGGGTGAGCCCCTGCGACGCCTGAGGGTGAGGGCTGGACGCAGAGACACTGGTCACGGTGACCTCGGGTATCAGACGGAGGGGCTGAGAGGCGGCCTGGGAGCACAGGGCAGGAAGGAGTGGGAGGCTATGGACTTGGCTGGGGGGAGGCCCATGGGGTCGGGGGAGCAGGCCCGGAGACCCCAAAGGCAGGTGGCAGAGAAAGCCCTGGGGTTGGTTTCTCTGCGCCCACTCCCCCTTGGCCCGGGGTCTTGGGCCACCAGGCAGGGGTGATTTTCATGCTGGGGCCCAGAGCCCAGGCTGCAGGGGGAGGCTGATCAGCCTCCGCAGCCCCGGCGGGGATGGGCTCTGGCCCACGGCCTCTGCCAGTTGACGGAGGAACCGGGCTGTGGGCCGGGCTGGTGGGGAGGTGACACCCTATACACCTGGGAGGGGTCCTGTGGGAGGCTCTCCCAGCGCTGACGCAAGGCTCAGGCTAGACGTCAGGCTGTCCCTAGAGCCCGGCCCCACCCGCGCCTGCTCCTAGGTGGCTGTGCGGGGAGCTCGGCCTTTGCCCGGTGAGTCTGGCAGGAGGGGGGTTGGGAGCCATGCCGGCTGCGGCTGGGGCCTCGGCGGATCACTGGCCGACCGCGGAGCGGGGGGGCCTGGCCACCGCGCCCTTCCCGGCCAGAGGACAGCCTGACGCCCCGCGAGGCTCCTTGGGGACGGGTCCCTGGGCCCACGTGGCCGCCGCCGTCACGGCGACCGGAGGTCAGGCTCCCGCCGACCGTGCGCCCTGGGTCCCCTGGGAGGCTCCTCAGAGGCCCACTTGTTCCCCCCGGGGCCGCGGGGTGCGGGCGGGGCTTCCGAGGGGTCGTCCCCCGGGGCCGCGCCGCCACCTGGTCGCCTGGGGTTACGAGGCCAGGCCGGCCCTCCCCGTCTGGGGACCGCCCCACCTCCCGGGCTGAACTCAGACCCGGGGCCCCAGGCGGGCGCGGTAGGACCGCGGGGCTCCCTCTCGCCCTGGCCCGGGGGCCCCGACGCTCCCCCCGGCCCCATTCGCGCCCCTCCCTCGCACTTGTTTTGAAAACGGCGGAGGCTCGGATTTGCCGGCGTCTCGCCTGTTTAGTTTTCTCTGATTTGTTTCGCGCTCCCGGCTAATTGCAGATTTGCATTTTCGCCTCCAGAACGCAGCAGAGGCCGGTCCCCTGCAGCCAGCTGCGGGGCGGGGGAGGGGCGGCGCCCGAGGCGGGACAGCCACCCTCGCTGCCTCCTGGCCTGGCCCCGGGGCGACGCGGCCCCCACCCTGGCCGCCGGGTGTAGGTTACCCCACCCCCGCGTTGGGGGTCCGTAGTGCCCTCCACAAGGTGCTAAGACTCCCCCCACCCCCATCTCAGGGTGTCCCTGCCTTGGACTCGAGCCTTAGCCTGAATCGTGGGTTTCTCCGTGTCTGCCTCTGGGTCCCCTTCCCGAGCCCACAGGCTGCCAGGGGCCTCCACAGCCCTGGGTGCTGTGCACTGCTTTGCCTTCAGCTTTAAGAAGTTGTTCAATCTGTGTTTGCCTGACGCTAGCGACAGGGAGGTCTAGCCGGCACCCCAGGGCCTTCCTCCCGGGGGTGCCAAGACCGGAGGGGGACCCTGACAGCCCTGGCCTGGCCTGAGGACCCTGCCCTTCCCCAGTGGGCGCCTCCTGTTTACCTTTTCCGGGTGTGTGGGGCAGCTACTGCTTAGAAGAAAGGAACCCGAGGAGGGGGAGCCTCAGGGGACCCAGTGGCCGAGGCTCCTTCCCATTGCTTCCCACTCCTGTGGACGTGCGAGGAGAGGCCTGGGCCGCCTGCAGCCCGGTGCCCGTCAGCGCCCTGGCTGGGGGAGGACAGACCACTGTGTGCGTGAGGCTGAGGGGCCAGCTGTAGGGGCACATGTACTTTCGGCTTCCTCTGCTGTGTGTCACCCCCTTGCCGGTTCACTGGGCTGAGACCCACCTAGCGCCTCAAATCCTGTGTTCAGATCTTGCTCACCAGTGAAGACCGCAGACCACAGCGGAGGAGTGACAGTCCTGCAGGGCCAGGTCAGGATGGGTGTCTCAGGCTTCTGACGGGTGGGCAGGAGTTTCCCAGGGGGAACAGCAAAAGCAGAGACATGGCGACATCATGGCGTCACCCTGAGTTCCTCCTCCACTGAGAGGACAACCGAAGGATTTCTGCACACGGATTCACTTACACCTCGCGGCAGCCCACTTGGGTTGGTGCTGTTATTACCCCCCAGGTCACACCCGGGAAACTGAGGCACAGTGTAAGTTTGTAAAGAGCCCACATAAGCCAGGTAGGAGGAGACAGACCTGGGGTTTGAACCCCATAATATGGCTCCAGAGCGCAGCCCCTGAGGCCCCTCTGGGCAGCAGCCCTGGGTGTGTGGTTGTGGGGTGGGGTCCAGAGCGCAGCCCTTGACGCCCCTCTGAGCAGCAGCACTGGGGGTGTGGTTGTGGGGTGGGGGACCCCATGGCCTCAGGGGCCTGTGGGTGTTCAGGACAGTGGCCTTCATCTGAGATAGAAGGAGTGACCCTCCAGAGCAGAGGCAGGATGGCCACGCTGGGACAGCTGGGGGCCAGGACACGGTGGCTGAGGCCGGGTTAGGAAAGGGGAAGGGGAGGGGGTCAAGCTTCCTTCTGGAGGAAGTGCTGGCTGGAGGAGCCTGATGCTGGGAGGAGAAATTGGAGGGTCTGAGAGGTGGGTCCACCCCAGTGGGTCACTTGGGGCAGGTCTGTCGAGGGGTGAGGTGGTGGCTGTGGAGGCTGGGTGTGTGGGCTCATGAAGAGGGTGTCCCTTGGAAGAGGCTAGCCTCCCTTGGCGACACCTGCAGCACGCACACCCCCGGCCAGGGAGGGGCCTGGGCCAGTGGAGGGCGGTGCACAGGGCACACGGAGGCCAGAGTGATGTCCCTTCAGGGTGGCAGGTCTGCACGCCCTGTGCCCTCGTGTGCTGTGGACCCCGAGCTCAGCCTCCACCTGGACTGGATGCAGCCTCGAGGCCAGGCCTGGTCCAGATTTCTCATGCGGCTCCATCATCCCGACACCCTGTGGTTTGGCACCTGAGTTTGCCCCTTTCACAAAGGCTGTGTTGTTGAGTGCCTAGGGCAAAGCACACCCCTCCCCCTCACAGCTGGAGCCCTGAGCCCCTCCTCCTGGGTTAGCCCTTCACTGCTCAGCCAGGGGCTGCGGGCACCAGAGGGATTTCCTGCCTATGTGCGCAAGCGTGGCACCCACCTCCCCGCAGGCCTTGCCCCTGCTGGTCTCCTTTGGACCGGCCGTGGGGCCTCCCAGGCCTGGGCCCTACTCGTTCCCCACGTTGTCGTTCCCCACGTTGGGAGAGTGCCTGGGGGGGTACGGGGGGAGCAGGGCCTGACCCTGGTGGAGGAGGTGTTGGGGGAGCGCTGCTGGGGAGGGCAGCCAGGCAGGGAGCCAGTGGGCCATGGCCGAGGAGACCTGGGGAGGAGACCTGGGATAGGCCCGGAGAGATGGCTGGGGTGTGGTCACTGAGCGCCTGGAAAGCCGTGTCCTGAGGCAGAGTGGGGCTGGAGGGGATCTGATTATTATTATTACACAGACCTCTTTTTATTTAGACAAATAGTATGTAAATATATCCTTCTCAAATTTTTTTCCAAAACTGGCAAATGAAGTTGCTTTGCTGTCCCAGCCCCCTCCTCCCTGCCCCCCCCCCCCACCGGCTTCACCTTGACTTTCAATTTGGATGAAGGCTTCTAGAACTTCTCAGTTAAACCATGTGTGTCTGTATCGACACCCACGTGTGGTGATACCTGGAGTTCTGCTCCACAGCCGTCCCCAACAGGTCTGGGCTCCGTTGGGTCGGCATGGCCCACCCACCTTCATCAGCACCATGGTTTTTCAGGGTCCTCTGGTTGCATGCTGGGTGGTTGCCAAATTTTCACTATAATGAACCATGCTGAGAAGTATCCTTGGACTAGTCCTCCCTGTGGGTACACATGGGTGTTTATCCAGGAGAGGATACAATAGCAAGCGTTGCTGAGTGCTACAGTGTAACAGGCTCTCCGGAGGCTTTTCTGGCCGGAATAATTTAGTTCTTACAAACCCCTGGGGGAGCTCACTATGACTGTCTCCACTTCACAGATGGGGAAATGAGGCTCAGAGAAGTTAAATAATTTGGTCAAGGTCACACAGCTAGTAAGTAGAATTGCGGGCTCGTGTGTATGCATGTTCTTCAGAAAGCAAGTTTAATTTTAACGTCCTGGTTTAATAAGCAGACAGTACCGAGAGACTTAACGAGAAGCTGTTCCCTGCCCTTTTCTTCCGCTTTTTTTTCTTCCTTTTTTTTTTTCTTCCTCCTGTTCAGCGCAGCTTGCAGAATCTTAGTTCCCTGACCAAGAATTGAACCCAGGCCCTCGGCAGTGAAAGCGCAGAGTCCTAACCACTGGACCCCCAGGGAATTCCCTCTGCCTTTTTTGAGCAGAGGCAAGAAGGGCGGTGTCAGGCATACACACCAAGTGGGCATGTGTGCACTGGGGTGCTGGGCTAGGGGGTGGGAGGCCAGTGTCTGAGGAGGGGACGTGAGGGCCGGGTGGAGGAGGCTGGAGTTGAGGTTCTCCTGCTCCAGGGTGGCAGAGGCCAGCTGGGGTCCCATGGGCTGTTCCTTGCCCCCCCCAGATGCGGAGCAGAGGAGAGATGAGGCGGTAGGGGCCAGGCTTGTGGTGAGACCACTGTCTCTCCTTTGCTTCCTAGAGGATCTCCATGCTGGCCTGGAGCAGAGACTGAGCTGGACTTCTGGAGCCTGGGTGAGTGATGGCTGGGCACCACCTGGGGAAGGCAGGGGGGCTACAGCCACGCAGTGAAGGCGTCTGGTGTCCCTGAGGCTCTGGTCCGGTCGGGCCCGGTGTGCAAACGTCTGCCCAAACCCAGGTGCCCTAGCTGTGGGGGCCGCTGCCAGGCCCCCCAATTCTCTGATGGGGGGGCCAGGATTTGCTTGGGAGGGGTGGGCTCTGCTGCGAGGCTGGGGCGGTGTGTTTGGGCGCTGGCTGCAGTGCTGGAATCTGGAACGTTAGGGCTGGGAATTTGGGCTGGGGGAGGGGGCGCCTGGCCAGACGCCTTCCTGGCCAGCAGCAGGCTGGAGTCTGTGCGACTTCTTGGAAGCGCACCTCCGGGCTTCGGCCAGGAAGAGTTGTCTGATGCCCCTGAGGAAATCCCCGCTGGCCCGGTGAGCAGGCGGAGGGTCCCAGGCTGCCTTCAAAACAGGAAGCGCCCGTTCCAGGAACGCCAGCCGCAGGAAGCTCTGCCGGGCTGTGCCCGGCACCTCCCGCAAGGACGGCCTGAGCGCTGCCTCTGGTCAGGTGGTTCACCCTTTGCTCCCGTGGGCCTGGCCAGGCAGGTCACCTGAGGCTTTGTTTGTCCCGAAGTGGAGGGAGCTGCTGCCTATCATTGTCACCCAAGTCCCTCCTGCCAGACTGTGTGACCTGGGCTCAGCGTGAGGGGCCCTTGGAACCCCTGGACTTGAGGCTCACTCTGCCCACCACCAAGAGGGGTCCTGGGCCAGGGAGCCCAAGTCTGGCCCTGGCCTGCTTGAGGGGGGTGGGGCGGGGGCAGCAGCACAGTGTCTGGGCCAGTGTTACTGTCAGCAGCAAGACCTGTTCCTGCCCCGTGACCACACACATGTCTTTCACAGAGCACTTCTGGTGTGCCAGCCCTGGGGGCCCCTGGGGCCAAGGACAGGGCTGGGCCTCTGCCCCAGGGGCTCAGTCAAGTGGACATCAACCAGAGGGAGGCCAGAGCATTCTTTTTTTTTTTTTGCGGTACCCGGGCCTCTCACTGCTGTGGCCTCTCCTGTTGCGGAGCACAGGCTCCGGACGCGCAGGCTCAGCGGCCATGGCTCACGGGCCCAGCCGCTCCGCGGCTTGTGGGATCCTCCTGGACCGGGGCACGAACCCGCGTCCCCTGCATCGGCAGGTGGACTCTCAACCACTGCGCCACCAGGGAAGCCCCAGAGCATTCTTTTTTATGCACTGTGACCCTTCCATCTCCTGGGTTCTGTCACGTCTGTGAGCTACCAGGACTGAGGCAGGGCTCAGGGTCACAGCAGAGCTCTTTCAGAAGGGGGGGGGGGCAGGAGTTTCCCCGCTTGGTCGGTTCTGGGTTCAAGTCCTAGGCGCGCTGCCGGCCGGCAGAGGGGCCTGGACACGGGTCCATCGGGGACCAGGGGGCCTGCTTCCATGGGTGGCCTGGGCTCGGGCGGCTCCAGCTCCGGCCGCGGCTCCGCCCCCGCCCGTCCGTCCGCACCCGCAGGTCCGCCCCCGCCCGCCCGCTCCCTCCCTGGGCTCCGGGAACATTCCATTCATTCCCCGCTTGCCGCGGCGGCCCGTGGCTGGAGCCGCAGCCGCCGCCAAAGCCGAGCGGGACCAGAGTCGCGGCGGGGACTCGGGTGAGCGGGGCCGGGGCGGGGTGGGTAGGGCCAGCCTGGGCTCGAGGCCGAGGGGCCTGGACGCCCCTCGCCTCCGCGGCGCCGGGGAGCGGACTTTGCGCCGCGGCGGGCGAGCCAGCGAGCGCGGGGGCGGGGCGGCAGGGAAGCTGGGGCGGCGGGGGAGGGGCGGCGGGGGGCGGGGCCCTGCAGCCTTGCCCTTCCCCGCCCCCGCTCCCCGGGCCCTGAGCGAAGGTACCGGAGGGTGCCTGAGCGCCCGGGGCCTCTCCTGGCGCGCCTGGTTCTGTGCAGTCCTGGCGTCGCGGGCGTCCCGGCTCCAGCCTGGGGATTTTCCGAACTGCACCCTCCTCTCCCCTAGACGGCCTCAGTTGCCCGCGGAGACGAGCGGAGCCTGCGGTGGCAGAGGCCCGCCTCCGCCCAGGATCTGCACAGTCTGCGCGCGGTCCTGTGAACTCTTCCTGTCTTTGACCAAAGGCACCATCTCCTCCCCGACCTGATCACCTCGTCTTGGTGCGGCCTGGGGTCACCCTGTCTCCTCATCCCACCGCCTTCTCTTAGGCCATTTTCAGCTCCTTCCCAGGTCCCTGCTGCCTCCTGGACACTGTCAAGCCAGCAGCTCGTGCGGAGGCCTGTGGGGTCCCCAGGGGCCCGGCAGGAACTGAGCACTCCAGAGCAAGGGGCTTCAGTGCACAGCCGAGGGGCGCCTTCCCCAGCCCTGAGACCTGCCCCTGTCAGTGCCCGGTGGTGATTCTGCGGTGCTTTGTCACTGGCTTTGTGACACTTGTTCTGGCTTTGTCACTGGGCTTTGTCCCTTGGTTGCCTCTCGGTTATGCTTCCTCCAGGGGCTTGAGGAATGTTGTGGAGACTCAGAACAGAGGGATGCAGTGGGGGATAGAAAACAGCCACAGCCTGGCCAGGGGGCTTCCTAGTGGCTCGGGCAAAGAAGGAAGCTGGCTTGATGTGAGAATCACAGGGTCCATCCTATTCCAGTCAGCACAGCTTTGCCCAAAGCCAGTGCCCCCAAAGAAACGTCTCCCCTGGCCATGGAGCAGAGCAGACAGCCTTCTGCCTTCCTGGAGGAGGAGGACTCAGGGCGGGGCAGGGCAGGCTGTCAAAGGGGGGGAAAAAAGTAATTGTTTCTTGAGGGAATGAGCGCGTTTCCAGGGCGGTGGTGTTTGAGGGGGCCGTAGGGGGCGTGTCAGCTCCTCTGTAGAGGTGTAGCAGCCGTGGGGGGAGTCTGGGAGGCCACCGCCACCGGCCACCCTCTCACAATCTGTGCCTGAGCCTCTCATGACCCTCTGCCGTTGGGGTCAGTCTCCACTCGGCCACGTGGCATGGACAGCTGCCCTAAATGTCCTGCCGGGCACAGGTCCCCTCAGGGAAGGTTCCGGCGGGTCCAGGAGTGAGGGCTCACGCACAGATTGTGAGAGGGTGGCCGGTGGGGGTGGCGGCCAAGACCACTTTAGGGGATTCTGATCAGGGTCCCGAGGGCGGCCATCGTGCTGGACCACCCCAAGGTGGGAGGGGCCTCCATGCTGGGGACTCTGAGCCCACCCTTGGCCTTAGTAGCTCGCCCCCATACATCCAGAGACACGCACGGGCGCGCGCACATACGCAGGGCCGTGTGTGTGCTGGGATGGACACCCGCACCCTGATGTGGCCTGCCCCGGCCCTGCATGCAGCACCCCCCGCGGCCTCCGGGGTCCCCCCTCAGAGACCTGGTTCACCCCAGAACACCCTCCCAGGACCTGCGTCCGGCGTGCCTGCGTCTGAGGGTCTGCCCTGGGCGGGGCACAGGCAGGGCGGGTGGATTGCTGGGGCCCTCCTGCTGGTTCATCAGGGGAAGCGGGGTTGGAGGCAGGGCCTGGAAGGCTTGGTGAGAGGGTGGGGAGGCAGGCCCACCAGCGGCTCTGCTGCTGCCTGTCAGATTACACCGTGTGTGCCGAGAGTCAGGCATAGAACAGGTGTGTGGCCCACCTGTTTGCATGTTCAGGGCCTGTCGGTCAGCTTGGGTCTGTGCTCTGGACAGTGTGGAGCACCTGGGGCTCTTGGGGTCATGGGGTGCGAGGGTGGGCACATGAGTGAGTGTCTGGGAGACTTTCTGGAGGAGGTGCTCTTTTGCCTTGGAGGTGGGCCTGAAGGTGCTTTGGGAACCTGGGGGCAGAGGACAGGGTGCAGTCCTCCGGGGGCGGCTGCACCCAGGCCTGGAGCTGCAGTGCTGGTGGCCTGGCCCCTCAGCGGTTAGGTTACAGGTGTTCCTTCTTGAGGAGGGCTGGGAGATGATCTCCTTAGAGATGAGAGTGCGTGTGTCTGGCCAGATGGGTGGGAAGGCAGGGAAGGGATCGTGGGCTCGGGCGGGCTGCGGGCTGGGCAGGGTCAGGCACCGGGGGCTTCCTGTGGGGTGGGGTGGGTCCTCCAGGCTGGGGCTCCCCTGACCCTCCTCCCTTCCCACAGGGTGCCAGGGGCAATGGCGCTGCAGCTCTGGACCCTGACCCTCCTGGGCCTGGCGGGCACAAGTGCAAGCCTGCGGTCCCGCAAGCTGGACTTCTTCCGCAGCGAAACAGAGCTGAACCACCTGGTGGTGGACGAGGTGTCGGGCGTGGTGTACGTGGGGGCGGTGAACGCGCTCTACCAGCTGAGTGCCGACCTGCAGCTGGAGCAGCGGGCGGCCACGGGCCCGGCCCTGGACAACAAGAAGTGCACGCCGCCCATCGAGGCGAGCCAGTGCCACGAGGCCGTGCAGACTGACAACGTCAACCAGCTCCTGCTGCTCGACCCCTCCCGGAACCGCCTCATCGAGTGCGGCAGCCTCTTCAAGGGCATTTGCGCCCTGCGTTCCCTGAGCAACATCTCCTCGCTCCTCTTCTACGAGGATGGCAGTGGCGAGAAGTCCTTCGTGGCCAGCAACGACGAGAGCGTGGCCACCGTGGGGCTGGTGAGCACAGCGGGCCCAAGCGGCGAGCACGTGCTCTTTGTGGGCAAGGGCAACGGGCCCCACGACAACGGCATCATTGTGAGCACGCGCCTGCTGGACCGGACGGAGGGCAGGGAGGCCTTTGAGGCCTACACGGACCACGCCACCTACAAGGCCGGCTACCTGTCCACAAACACACAGCAGTTCGTGGCTGCCTTCGAGGATGGCCACTACGTCTTCTTCGTCTTCAACCAGCAGGACAAGCACCCGGCCCGGAACCGCACGCTGCTGGCGCGTATGTGCAAGTACGACCCGTTCTACTACTCCTACCTGGAGGTGGACCTGCGCTGCCTGGGCCCCGACGACACCCGGGTCCCCGCCTTCGGCACCTGCCTGGCGGCCTCCGTGGCCCGGCCAGGCGCCACTGGGGTGCTCTACACTGTCTTCAGCACAGATGGCCGGGGTGGCGGGGGGCCACGGGCGGGCCTCTGCCTGTTCCCACTGGACGAGGTCCACAGCAAGATGGAGACCAGCCGCGACGCCTGCTACACGGGCACCCGGGAGGCGGGCCGGGACACCTTCTACAAGCCCTTCCACGGCGAGATCCAGTGTGGTGGCCACGGGTCGGTACGTGGCCTCAGCACGTTCTCCCACGGGCTTAGACCACGCGCGTGTGGTTCTGCGCGTGGCACCGCTTGCCGTGTCCACGTCCCACATGCTTGTGAAGGCCGGTGTGTGTGTGTGTGTGTGTGCGCGTGTGCGTGTGTGTACGTGTGTGCGTGTGTGTGTGTGTGCGTGTGTGTGCGTGCGCGTGTGCGTGCGTGCGCGTGCGTGTGCGCGTGTGCGTGCGCGTGCGTGTGCGCGTGTGTGTGCGTGTGCGTGTGTGTGTGCGTGTGCGTACGTGTGCGTGTGTGTGTGCGTGTGCGTGTGTGTGTGCGTGTGCGTGCGTACGTGTGTGCGTGTGTGTGCGTGTGTGTGTGCGTGCGCGTGTGCGTGTGTGTGCGCGTGTGTACGTGTGTGTGCGCGCGTGCGCGTGTGCGTGTGTGTGCGCGCGTGCGCGTGTGCGTGTGTGTGCGCGCGTGTGTGCGTGTGTGCGTGTGCGTGTGTGTGCGCGTGTGCGTGTGCTTGCGCGTGCGTGTGCGCGTGTGCGTGTGTGTGCGCGTGTGCGTGTGCGCGCGTGTGTGCGTGCGCGTGTGCGCGTGTGCGCGTGTGCGTGTGCGTGCGTGTGCGTGTGCGTGTGCGTGTGTGTCCCTGCGGACAGGTGAGCGTGAGATGTAGGTGCCACTTCTCCCAGGTGTCAGCCATGCTGGGCATTGGGTTTTGGAGCAGTGAGCACGTGGGTAGGGGCCCTGCCTGCCTGGGCCGGTCCTGGGGGACGCGTGCAGGGCCGCGAGTGCTGGGAGTCGTGGTGCGGAGAGGCCTCGGGCGGCGGTCTGCACCCACCGTTGACGCCATGGTCCATAGGGTGCCAGTGAGAGTTTCCCGTGTGGCTCAGAGCACCTGCCCTACCCGCTGGGCAGCCGAGACGGACTCTCAGCCGTAGCCGTGCTGCACCGTGGAGGCCTGAACCTGACAGCTGTGACAGTGACGACCGAGAATGGCCACACCATCGCCTTCCTGGGCACCTCGGACGGCCGGGTCCTCAAGGTGAGGCCCAGGGCTGGGGCAGGGTGGTTTCCGGAGGGGTCCTCAGTGCACGAGGCCCCCTGCCCTCACCGTGCACCTGCTCTCCTGCCCACAGGTGTACCTCGCTCCAGATGGCAGCTCCGCGGAGTATGGCTCTGTCCTTGTGGAGATCAACAAGAGAATCAAGAAGGACCTGGTGCTGGCCGCAGACCTGGCCAGTCTGTACGCCATGACCCAGGACAAGGTTGGCCTGTGGAGCCTGGGAGGAGGGGCCTTGGTGGTCCAGCCCCTAGAGACACGCAGAGCATGCTGGGAGGGGGCCCAACTGTCATCTCCCTGGGTCCTGACAGTGTCTCTCAAGCACCTTTCCCGTCTTTGAAACCGTTTCTCGCTGTTCTGTGTCTCCGGCCCGGCCTTGGGCCCCTCCTGACCAGAGGATCAGTGCTCTGAGTGGGCCTTCCCCAAGTGCAAACAGGGAGGCGCGGGGCCCCAGGCAGCTTCTGTGAGCTCAGACGGTGGGGGACATGGGCCCCGGGCTCCTGCGCCACCCGATCCTGGGTCAGGTCCAGCCTCCCGGCCGGGTCCCACACAACCTGGACAGCAGCTGCTGCCTGGAGCCCTCACTGCCCAGCCTTGAGTTGTGTCGAGGCTTCTAAGCCTTAGCGGTAAAGGTGGGATCAAGCTGGTGGTCCCGGGAAAGTCTGGCGTCTGAGCGAGGTCCTTCGTGGCTGCTGGCCCGACACCTGCGGCGGCCGTAGTCCCGCTCACCGCCCCGGTGCCCCCAGGTGTTCCGGCTCCCCGTGCAGGAGTGTGAGAGCTTTTCCACCTGCGCCCAGTGCCGCAGCTCACAGGACCCCTACTGCGGCTGGTGTGTCGTCGAGGGACGGTGAGCATCCGGGAGTCTGGGGTGCTCGGCCCAGCCTGGGTCCGGGGGTGCCGCCCCACCCTGAGGGCTCACGGGTGCCCCCTGCCCCCGCAGATGCACCAGGAGGGCTGAGTGCCCGCGGGCCGAAGAGAGTGGCCACTGGCTGTGGAGCCGCAGTGAGGCCTGCGTGGCCGTCACCGAGACCCAGCCGCAGAACATGAGCCGCCGGGCGCAGGGAGAGGTGTGCGGTGGGGGTGGAGGCAGGGGCGCTGCTGGCCGGACGCAGGGAGAGGTGTGCGGTGGGGGTGGAGGCGGGGGCGCTGCTGGCCGGGCGCAGGGAGAGGTGTGCGGTGGGGGTGGAGGCAGGGGCGCTGCTGGCCTGGGGCTGTGGGGACGGCAGGAGACCCGCGTAGTATCTCGCTCCTGGCCTGGACGGCGGTGCTGAGCCTGGGGACAGGGACCCCATCCTTTGTTGGGTCCCCTGGCCCCTTTGACCCGAGGGGCTTCTGAGAATCCAGGGCAGACCCAGGCCCTGTCCCAGGAGTGGCTTAGGTGACCACAGGGGGGCCCATTCAGATGAAATGGAGCCAGGTTCTAGAGGGTTCTCCAGGGGGCGGGTGTACACATACAGGAGGGCGGCCGGAGAATGGCCAGAGGACTGGGGCTCAGGGCGGGGGCGGGAGGTTGCCTGCACCCTGAGGCTGGGCAGAGGAGTCCTGCTGTGAGCTGAGTGGCCCTTCCGCAGGTGCACCTGACCGTCAGTCCCCTCCCGGCCCTGAGCGAGGAGGACAAGCTGCTGTGCCTCTTCGGTGAATCACCGCCACACGTGGCGAGCATGCAGGGGGGCGCCGTGGTCTGCAACTCCCCGAGCAGCATCCCCAGCACGCCGCCTGGCCAGGGTGAGGCCCCGCCCGAGCCTGTCCCCTGAGCATTTGGGGCAGCGGAGGACGACTCACTGGTGAAGGTGGGGGCCACGCGGTGACATGGCTGGGACCTGGCAGGCGCTCTGCCCCAGACGCCCAGGAACCACGGCCCTCGGTGCCTGCAGGGACAGAGCGAGGGCCCAGCAGCGCAGAGCCCTGGGGAGCGACACACGAGCCGAGATCTGATAGCGGCGGCGGGTCCTGCTGAGCCCTGCGGGGCCCCACTCAGACCAGGGTCTCCACACGCGGCCTCCCGTTCTCTGCTGGGTCGCCTGTGGGGAGCTCTGAAGGAAGGAGGAGTTGGGGCCGGGGGGGCCCAGTTCCGGCTTCCTGTTCCCCCCAGCCCAAGCCCGCCTCCCCCTGCGGCCCCGCCTGACGCTGGCCCCATCTGCTGTCCACAGATCACGTGGCTGTGACCATCCAGCTTCTCTTCAAACGCGGCAACGTCTTCCTGACCTCCCACCTGTACCCCTTCTATGACTGCCGAGTGGCCATGAGCCTGGAGGAGAACCTGCCGTGAGTGCCCCTGCCTGTCCCTCCCAGCCCCCGCTGCGGACCCCACCCTTCTCACCACCCTCTCCTCCAGGTGCATCTCCTGTGCCAGCAACCGCTGGACCTGCCAGTGGGACCTGCGCTACCACGAGTGTCGGGAGGCCTCGCCCAACCCTGAGGACGGCATCGTCCGTGCCCACATGGTGAGGGGCCGTGAGGGCACGTGGGCCAGGCTGCTCGGCCGACGCCAGCAGCACCTGACCAGCCCTGCCCCCCCAGGAGGACGACTGCCCCCAGTTCTTGAACCCCAGCCCGCTGGTCATTCCCATGAACCACGAGACGGCGGTGACCTTCCAGGGCAAGAACCTGGACACGGTGAAGGTGCGGGGGGCTTGTGGGGCCCTGGCTAACCAGTGAGGCCAGGCCTGGGGGTCCCAGCAGGGGCCGTGATGGCTGGTGGGGAGGCACAGGCTTGTTCAGAGCCGTCCTCCTGCAGACCAGAAGCTAAGCGCCGGGGCCCATCCAGCCTTCTGCGGCTCAGGGCCCAGCACGTGAGGGAGGCAGAGGGGTCAGAGGGTGGACGTGGGGACATCTGGACGGGCCTCGAGGGTTTAGGGCGTGCAGGGGCTGGGCAGCCAAGTGCCACTCAGGAGGGAGCAGGGCGGTGAGTCTGGGTGTTGACCGTGGCGGGGCCTGTCTGTGAGCGGCTGGGTGTCAGTCGGGATGGGGGCGCCCAAGCTGGCCCGGGAGCTGTGTGGGGCACGGCAGGCCCCGGGGCCCAGGGTGGGCATGTGGGACGCGCTGGCCCGCCTCGGGTATCCTGACTGGCCTGTCTGGCAGAGCTCCTCCCTGCGCGTGGGCAGTGACCTGCTCAAGTTTGAGGAGCCAGTCAGCACACAGGAGCAAGGAACCTTCTCCTTTCGGACCCCAAAGGTACGCCTCCCGGGGTGGGTGGGCCAGGCTGGTGGACCCCGAGGGCTGGCCCTGCGGGGGCTGCCCAGTTACCTCCGGGGCTTGAGGGGTGGGGCGGGGGCAGGCTCACCAGCTGCCCTTCTGGGGAAGCGGGGCCGGCAGGCAGGTGTGGCCTCAGAGCATCCCTGGGCCTCCCGTCTCCCTGGAATCCAAGTCATCCTCGGTCTCTGAGCCTCCAGCTTCTAGCCACCTGGAGGCCTCCCCTTGCTGCCCGTCAGCTGTGAGGGGACACACGGTGGTCACTCTCGGGGGCTCGGGTGGGAGGCGGGGGTGCAGCGTGTCCCTGTGTGCCCCCAGCTCTCCCACGATGCCAATGAGACGCTGCCCCTGCATCTGTATGTCAAGTCCTACGGCAAGAATATTGACAGCCGGCTCCAAGGTGGGTGGGGTGGGCAGCTGGGCTGGTGGGCGGGCAAGGGCAGCAGGGCGGCCCTGCTGACGGCCAGCTTCTCCCTCCGCAGTGACCCTCTACAACTGCTCCTTCGGCCGCAGCGACTGCAGCCTGTGCCTGGCCGCTGACCCTGTCTACAGGTGCGTGTGGTGCAGCGGGCAGAACAGGTGTGTGTACGCGGCCCTGTGTGGTAACGCCACCTCCGAGTGCCCACCGCCCGTCATCACCAGGGTAAGCCCCCTTACCCCTGACCTCCCTGGCAGGAGGGACTCCAGCCCGGCCCGGGACCAGCTGCGCAGCCTGGCCTGCCCCAGCCACCAGGTCAGCCGGGCTCTGCCAATTTCAGATCCAGCCTGAGACCGGTCCGCTCGGCGGAGGCATTCGCGTCACCATCCTTGGGTCAAATCTGGGGGTCAGAGCAGACGACGTGAAGAGGGTCACCGTGGCTGGCCGGAACTGTGCCTTTGAGCCAGAACGCTACTCCGTGTCCACCCGGTGAGTGGGCAACCTGGGCCCTTCGAGCTGGGCCAGGCCCTACCCTGGGGGGCCGGGGGACTGGGGGGATGGAGAGGAAGGACACGGGGCAGGTATGCGTGGGTGCCCAGGGCTTGCACACACACAGAGTGTGCCCACCTACCTGCCACCCATGCAGGATCGTGTGCACCATCGAGGCTGCAGAGGCGCCCTTCACGGGGGGCGTCGAGGTGGACATCAGCGGGAAGCTCGGCCATTCGCCTCCCCATGTCCAATTCACCTATCAGGTAAGCGCCCGGCAGGTGGCTCCTGCAGGTCAGGACAAATGTGGGTGGGATCTGGGGGGCCATGCGCTGACTCGGGGTGAGGCGAGGCTGTGCCCCTGCCTCTTTCTGACAACGGTCATGGCCCAGTCGAGGCCCGGGCGGGAGGGCCGCAGCCCTGCCGCCCCAGCCCTGCCACCCCAGCCCTGAGTCAAATGTCCCTGCTTTTCTCTTCTAGCAGCCCCAGCCCCTCAGTGTGGAGCCAAAGCAGGGGCCACAGGCGGGCGGCACCATGTTGACCATCAATGGTACCCACCTGGACACAGGCTCTGAGGAAGACATGCGGGTGACCCTCAATGACATCCCTTGTAAAGTGTGGGTGTCACCCACAGGCCGCCAAATCCTGGTCTGCCCTGGTCCTGGGGACAGGGTGAGGGCCCTCTGGCCGTGACCCTGTGTCTATCCTGGAGGGGGCAGTGGAACCAACCAGACCCACTGACCCACTGGCCTGGGGCTGCGGGCGGTCCCAGGGTGGGGCTGGCATTGACTGGCGATCCCCACCCCCAGGACGCAGTTTGGGGCACAGCTTCAGTGTGTCACCGGCCCCCAGGCGGCTCCGGGAGAGCTGCCCCTGAAAATTTACTATGGGGGCTCCGAAGTGCCCAGCCCTGGCGTCACCTTCACCTACCGTGAGAACCCAGTCCTGCGGGCCTTCGAGCCGCTGCGAAGCTTTGTCAGGTGAGACCTCTTCCCCCGCTGTGGCAGGTGCCCCCCACTCCCACACTGCTGGCCACACCCACCCCATCTAGCTATTTCGCAGGTGCCCTCTTCTCACTGGGCTTGTGAGGATATGGCAGAGCTGGTCTGGGTGACAGGAGGAGGCCTCCAAAAATCCCCACTGTACCCCCAGGTCGGGCAGGCCCGACATCCCGCCTCCACCTCCCCCCGCCACCCAGCCCAGCCCTGCTTCTGACAGTCCAGGGTGGCGGTGCTCAGTCACGTGCTCTGAGCACACACACCCCACCCCACCCCCCGCCCCTGCCATTGCAGCAGGTCTGGGCTTGCAAACACCTTGCACACACCTGCAAGGGTATCCAAAAGCAGGGTGGGGGCGGGGACACAGCCTTGCAGGCCACCTGCTCTGGAGCTGGCTGGGCACCTCCCTTGCCCAGGTGTGCCCACTCAGGCACCATCCCCCTCCCTGCCCCCCAGTGGTGGCCGGAGCATCAACGTCACAGGACAGGGCTTCAGCCTGATCCAGAAATTCGCCATGGTGGTCATAGCCGAGCCCCTGCAGTCCTGGAGGCGGCGGCGGGAGGCCGGAGCCCTGCAGCCCGTGACGGTCAGTCGGCGCCCGCTGCTGGGGACACGCCAGGGCAGGATGCAGCCTGTGCCAAGTGGCCTAACGGTCCTGCCTCGGCTCTTAGGTCGTGGGCAGGGAGTACGTGTTCTGCAGTGACTCCAAGGTTGTGTTCTTGTCCCCGGCCGTCCCCGAGGAGCCCGAGGCCTACAACCTCACGGCGCTCATTCAGATGGATGGGCACCAAGCCCTGCTCAGGACTGAGGCTGGTGCCTTTGAGTACGTCGCCGACCCCACCTTCGAGAACTTCACAGGGGGCGTCAAGAAGCAGGTCAACAAGCTCATTCACGCGCGGGTGAGGACCAGTGCAGCCCCGGGGTCAGGTCCTGAGCGGGTGCGTGTAGGGGAGCAGGCCAAGGTCTGGGCTGAGCTGGTCGGGGCATCCCTGAACCCCTCCTGGGCACTGTGGCCCCATCCCCCGCCCCCCAGGGCACCAATCTGAACAAGGCGATGACGATTCACGAGGCCGAGGCCTTCGTGGGTGCCGAGCGGTGCGTCATGAAGACCCTGACGGAGACCGATCTGTACTGTGAGCCCCCAGAGGTGCAGCCCCCTCCCAAGCGGCGGCAGAAGCGGGACACGACCCACAACCTGCCTGAGTTCATTGTGCGTGTAGGGTGGGGGCAGGGAGGGGACAGGGCACCGGGCTCTCGTGGTCTCGGCCACGCACCTGTCCTTGCTGACTCCGCCTTTCCACGCAGGTGAAGTTTGGCTCCCGGGAGTGGGTGCTGGGCCGCGTGGAGTATGACACGCGTGTGAGTGACGTGCCGCTCAGCCTCATCCTGCCGCTGGTCATCGTGCCCATGGTGGCCGTCATCGCCGTGTCTGTCTACTGCTACTGGTGAGCCTCTCCCCCGGCAGCCTCAGCCCCTTGGCCACACCCACCGGCCAGCACAATCCAGGCCAGGTCCCAGGAGCTTCCCTGTGCCCCCAGGAGGAAGAGCCAACAGGCAGAGCGCGAGTACGAGAAGATCAAGTCCCAGCTGGAGGGCTTGGAGGAGAGCGTGCGTGACCGCTGCAAGAAGGAGTTCACAGGTCGGGGCCGTCCTGCAGGTCCCGGGGGAGGAGGGCTCGGAAGAGGCTGCATTGGGAGGGACGGAGGAGGGGGGCTGCCGGTGGGCGGATGCCTCACCACGACCTCCCTGCAGACCTGATGATTGAGATGGAGGACCAGACCAACGACGTGCACGAGGCAGGCATCCCCGTGCTGGACTACAAGACCTACACCGACCGCGTCTTCTTCCTGCCCTCCAAGGACGGCGACAAGGACGTGATGATCACGGGCAAGCTGGACATCCCTGAGTCACGGCGGCCCTTGGTGGAGCAGGCGCTCTACCAGTTCTCCAACCTGCTCAACAGCAAGTGCTTCCTCATCAACGTGAGCGGGGCGGGGCCGTGAGGGGCGGGGCCTCTGGAGCGAGGGGGCGGGGCGGGGCGGGGCTCTGACCGGCCTCCCCCACAGTTCATCCACACCTTGGAGAACCAGCGGGAGTTCTCGGCCCGCGCCAAGGTCTACTTTGCGTCGCTGCTGACGGTGGCGCTGCACGGGAAGCTGGAGTACTACACGGACATCATGCGCACGCTCTTCCTGGAGCTCATGGAGCAGTATGTGGTGGCCAAGAACCCCAAGCTGATGCTGCGCAGGTGTGTGGGGAAGGGCAGAGGCCGCGGTGGGGGGTGTTAGGGGGTGGCAGTGGGGCAGCACAGGCTTGTCCAGGCACCTGGTTTGCCAGCAAGTACAGCCAGTGCCAGTGAGTAGGGCAGAGGGATGGCGGGGGGGCATCGCTGCTGGCAGGTGGTCTGTGCTGGCCACTTATCTGCTCCCCCTTCTCATCAGCCCTTTGTAGGATGGGGTGGAAGATGAAAGGCCCACCCTGAGGGGGCTGGGAGATTGGTCACTGCAGGCAGTAAATGTACAGACTGACGGAGGCTGGGCTGCTCTGAGGGTGGTCTGGGTACTTGGAAGAGCCAGCTGATCCTAGGGGCACTAAAGGGCCCCTCAACACAAGGCCTTTCTGCATTTCCAGGTCTGAGACGGTGGTGGAGAGGATGCTGTCTAATTGGATGTCCATCTGCCTGTACCAGTATCTCAAGGTGGGCTCCACACAGCCCTGCCAGGGGGTGGGGAGGGACGAGGTGGTGCTGTACCCCCCGAATGTCCACCTCCCTGCGGCCCAGCTCCACCTGGACGGGTTTGCTTCCCACCCTGGCACGATCAGTCCCACCGTGGCTCAGCCGCCCCGTGTTGCTGTAGGACAGCGCAGGGGAGCCGCTGTACAAGCTCTTCAAGGCCATCAAGCATCAGGTGGAGAAGGGGCCGGTGGATGCTGTGCAGAAGAAAGCCAAATACACCCTCAACGACACAGGGCTGCTGGGGGACGACGTGGAGTATGCACCCCTGGTGAGCCCCTGGGGCTGGGTGGGCTGCTGGGAGACCTCAGGGGCCGGGTTCCAGGCCAGCCTCAGGACCAGAAGCTGATGCCACTCGCCTCCTTCGTGGACTTGCATTAGAACCCATTCCCCGTGCTGGGCCCACCCGTGTTCAGGGAGGGGCCTGGGTCATGGGTCTCCAGCAGGCTCGTGGGTCCCTGGAGAGAGGCTCTAAGTGTCATGACCCCAAGCCAGCTGCCTCCTGGGTGCCCGGGCCTGCTGCAGGCATTTGAGGGGCCTGGGCACACCAAGTGAGTGGTGGTAAACTCGTGCGCGTGTGGAGGTGGTACGTGGTGTGTGCCCCCGTGACGCCTGTGTGTTGCGTGATACCTAGAAGTGAGCAGTCCTCTGCCCTCTGTCCTGCTGAGCCATGGCACGCAGGAAAGGGTGAGGCCTGGGTGCTGAAGGGGCTCCGGATCCCCACCACCACTCCTCCACCTGAGGGTGTCGCCACTCGGGGGGAGCCCCAAGACTGCCCCCGGTTTGGGGCGAGCGAGGGCGAGGGCCCCTCCCCAACTGGCCCTTCGTTCTGTGTCCCCTGGCAGATGGTGAGCGTGATCGTCCAGGACGAAGGGGTCGACGCCATCCCTGTCAAGGTCCTCAACTGTGACACCATCTCCCAGGTCAAGGAGAAGATCATTGACCAGGTGTACCGCACGCAGCCTTGCTCCCGATGGCCCAAGGCTGACAGTGTGGTCCTCGGTGAGCACCACCCTCGTGTGCCTGGCTCTGTGCCCGTGGAAGCCCAGTCGGCCAGGTCGGGTGGGGGATAGCGAGAGGAGGCCCGGACAGGGTGGGCTGTGGCCGGGTTCCAGGAGCTGGGCTGTGTCCTCCCACAGAGTGGCGTCCTGGGTCCACAGCCCAGATCCTGTCAGACCTGGACCTGACCTCTCAGCGGGAGGGCCGGTGGAAGCGCGTCAACACGCTGATGCACTACAACGTGAGTGTGGCGGCCGGGCGGGCCGAAGCCCCTGCTGAGAGCGGGGCAGGCGGGCCGCCCTCATGACTCTGTTCCCCAGGTCCGGGATGGGGCCACTCTTATCCTGTCGAAGGTGGGGGTCTCCCAGCAGCCTGAGGACAGCCAGCAGGACCTGCCTGGGGAGCGTGAGTCCCTTCCCCTTGTCCGGGCCCCTCTGGCCTCTGGAGGTCATCGTGAGCCAGCATCCGCCCCATGCCGCCGTCTCGGGGGAGCTGTGAGCCCGGCGTGGGACCCAGGCCCCGGGCCCCGGTCCTCGTCCTTCAGCACCCCCCTCCCCCACAGGCCATGCCCTCCTGGAGGAGGAGAACCGGGTGTGGCACCTGGTGCGGCCAACGGACGAGGTGGACGAAGGCAAGTCCAAGCGTGGCAGCATGAAGGAGAAGGAGCGCACCAAGGCCATCACCGAGATCTACCTGACCCGCCTGCTCTCGGTCAAGGTGGGCCGCGGAGGGCGTGTGGGAGGTAGACCTGGGACGGCGCCAGTGGGACGCGCTGAGCCCCGCTCCCGCCCCGCAGGGCACGCTGCAGCAGTTCGTGGACAACTTCTTCCAGAGCGTGCTGGCGCCTGGCCACGCCGTGCCGCCCGCAGTCAAGTACTTCTTCGACTTCCTGGACGAGCAGGCAGAAAAGCACGACATCAAGGACGAGGACACCATCCACATCTGGAAGACCAACAGGTGTGGGCTCCGTGCCTCCACCCACCCCGCCCGCCCTGCTCCAGGCCTCGGCGGCCCCTCACACCCTGTCGTTCCGCCTCAGTTTACCTCTCCGGTTCTGGGTGAACATCCTCAAGAACCCCCATTTCATCTTCGACGTGCACGTCCACGAGGTGGTGGACGCCTCCCTGTCGGTCATCGCACAGACCTTCATGGACGCCTGCACACGCACAGAGCACAAGCTGAGCCGCGTAAGTGCAGCTGCGGGCGGCCCAGCCCGCTTCCTGGCAGCGCGAAGCATCA
Source organism: Delphinus delphis (assembly GCF_949987515.2). Classification (NCBI taxonomy): domain Eukaryota; kingdom Metazoa; phylum Chordata; class Mammalia; order Artiodactyla; family Delphinidae; genus Delphinus; species Delphinus delphis. Next base: position 101,828,650 of record NC_082693.1, on the reverse strand, counting down.
GGGGAGGGGGCTGTGGTGCAGGTGAGGAGGTCGCTTTGGGGCGTGGATTTGCACAGCGGGGGCTGGAGCTCAGTAGAAAGACAGGTGCAGGGTACCTGGGGCGGAGGGAGGCCCCCTGGGCAGTGGACCTGTGGCAGCCTGGGACCCCGAGCTCCTTCCCTTCCGTGAGAGAGAAAAAGTGAGTTTTACTATTAATCACAAAATGACGAAAACACCGTCAGGTCTGTGGGTAGGTAGGGCAGCTACCGCCGTTGGACCCCCATCCCCCGCACACCCCTCTTTCTCTGGGTATCCTGAGCGCGTGCAGGTGTCTCGGCCTGGGTGTCACTTGGCTCTGACCCCCACAGGACTCTCCCAGCAACAAGCTACTCTACGCCAAGGAGATCTCCACCTATAAGAAGATGGTGGAGGAGTGAGTCCCCCCCACCCCCCAACGAGGCCAGAGCCTGGCTGCCCACCCTCAGCCCCCACCCAGCGGGGCCCCCGGGCGGTGCAGGCCTGTGATCAGGAGGTGGGGCCCGTGGGTAGCTTCGGGTCCAGCGTCCGGGAGCCACCGCCCCCCACCCCACCGTTCCGGTACCCGCCCCCTGCGGCCCACCCTGTGTAACTCCCCCTCCCCTCACAGCTACTACAAGGGGATCAGACAGATGGTGCAGGTCAGCGACCAGGACATGAACACACACCTGGCAGAGATTTCCCGGGTAAGGGTGGCACAGGGGACCCACAAGCTGAGCCCCCCCCAGGATTAGCCCTCCACCACCCCCGCCCCCCCGCAAGGCCCTGCTGCGCGGGCCAGGAGACTGCACGGGGGGCGGGCAAAGTTGTGCCCACGGGGGGGAAAGGAGAGGCGCAGACGAGGGGGCTTGGGGGGCGGCGGGGCTCGCGAGCAGCTCTGCGCCAGCCCCGCCTGCCGTGGGTCTGCATGGGTGGGAGACGCTCTGTCCGCGGTGTGCCGTGGCTGTGCGCGTCACGACTGCCGGGGGGCCCCTTCGCGTCTGCCTGCTCCACTGGGAGACAGCCTCCCGTCCCTGGGTCACGCAGCCCTTCCGCCACCCTCCCAGGCGCACACGGACTCCCTGAACACCCTCGTGGCCCTGCACCAGCTCTACCAGTACACGCAGAAGTACTACGACGAGGTAGGGGTCCGGTCCTTCCAGGACGGCCGTGCTCACCCTAACCCTGACCCTGACCCTGGCCTGTGCTCTGACGTGACCCCTCCTCAGATCATCAACGCCCTGGAGGAGGATCCCGCCGCCCAGAAGATGCAGCTGGCCTTCCGCCTGCAGCAGATCGCGGCTGCGCTTGAGAACAAGGTCACGGACCTCTGACTGCGACCTCCACCGTCATGGTCTCGGGACACAGGTGTGTGACACCCACTGCCGGGCGCTGGGCGGCCCCGGGGGAGCACGGCCAAGCGGGCAGGACTCAGCCCTTCTCTCTCTGGCAGAGGAAGAGCCCCCGGGCTTCCGAGTGTGTGCGTGGCAGGGGGGCCCCCACCTCAGCATTTGTAGCCTCATAGCACCCTTCTCCTGAGCAATAGTGCCGGGCGCCCACCAGCACCAGTTCCCTCCTGCAGAACCAGCATCGGGGGTGTCTCCTTCAAGCCTCCTGAGTGATTCGAAAACGTGCCTTATGTCCCCGGCGCCACGCTGGGTTGCTGGGGGCAGTCGGGCCTCAGCCCCCCTCCCCAGGCACCAGCAGCCGCCTCAGATACCTGGGTTGGGCCTTTTGGGGTGAGGTCTGAGTGCCCTCGGCCCCCAGGACCTAGTGCCCAGACTCTGTCCATCTGCCCTACCTGGACTGGGGCAGAAAAGTGGTACGATGCCTTCCTGACCTCGCTGGCCTGCCCTGCGGGGCACTGGCACTCCCGGGGGACTCCGTGCTGCAGGCCCCACCTCAAAGGTCAAGCTGGACGTCAGACGTCGAGGCCCAGGCGGCCAGAAGGGACCCAGCAGACTGGGGATCAGGGTCCCAGCCTGTCAGACAGGCTGACCTGGAGGCCCTGCCCAGGTCCGGGGGGCCG